>NW_026705511.1:0-611837 GCF_029867415.1 Vicia villosa | reverse complement strand
GGGGAAAAGATCCTAGGTGTTAGGAATCTTTGACACATGAAAATATGGTTTATCTGCCTTGTACAAAGCCCAAGGTTGTGGCTACTGAATGATGAAGAACTCACTGGGGAGACTCTATTATCTGCCTTGTACAATGCCCAAGGTTGAGGCTGACTCTTGACAGGGGAGTTTTATTGTTTGGGTGCCTTGTATGAAGCCCAAGGTTGAGGCTAACTGTTTTTGTTGGTTTTGACTCTACTGAGGAGATTTTATTTATTAAAAGACTATTTTTCTTTGGAAGCTAACCCTTTCCAGGGATTTTGACTCAGCTGGAGAATTTGTCTGTTAAAAGACTGACTTTATCATGTTTTTTTGGAGGCTGACCCTTTCCAGGGGTTTTGACTCTTTTGGGGAAATTATCTCCTAAGAGAAATGAATCTTTATTTATTGACATTTTTATTAATTGACTTTGGAGGCTAACCCTTTCCAGGGGTTTTATATTGAAAATGAAAGAATGTGTGGAAGCTAACCCTTTCCAGGGATTTTATTGAAAATGAAAGAATGTGTGGAAGCTAACCCTTTCCAGGGATTTTATTGAAAATGAAAGAATGGCAGAAAGATTATCTAATGGAGACTTCTTGTTTAAAGCCCAAGATGAAGGCTGACACATGCTGAGGAGAAAATAAACATAGATCCTAGACTCTGCTAAGGAAAATTGATGAAGATAAGGGTGACAGAGACTGTCCATGTCTCTCATTCCAAAAGGTGTACTCAATATAAAATTGAGACAAACTTGGCTTGTTAAAAGTCTGGTTTAAATTGGAAGAAACTCACCAGGGTAGGCTAAAAGGTGACTAAAGACCTGTTCCTATGTTTATAAGAAACCTGATGGGTCCTTGTATACAAGCTCAAGAGGAAGCTGGAAATGCTTTTAAGAAGCCTGTGGGTCCTTGTACAAAGCCCAAGAGGAGGCTAATCGAGGGTCCTTGTTATAGCACAAGAGAAAGCTATGTAGTTTTGAACTTATTTTGGCTCTAAGCAAATGGGTAAGAGGTTTCACCGGGAATAATTCCTCTTTGGGTGGATGTGTCCTATTTTTTGGATTCTAAGGTTTTTACCAAGATGTTTCACCGGGAATAATTCATCTTGGGGGTTTGAACTACAGATCTCTAATTAGGAAAGAGCCTTCACCGGGAAGACATTCTCAATCCTAGGCCATATTCCTATAATATATATATAGTTTAACTGTCCTAAGGTTTATACTCAAACGTAGTTCTAAACTAATATATGCACAGTTTATATTTGACAGTAATTTAAATAAAGACTGTAAATTGAAAGCTTGTAAAGCCTAACCTGGATGGAGTGGAGGCCTTTGAAGAAGTATGTACAGAGCCTCAACAGTATTTTTGTTGTTTTGTTGATAATAGTTGAATATTTATGATAAACAGTTAAGGGTTTTTGAAAACAGAAGAAGTGAAGATGGACAAAGGTCACATAGGTATCTGAAGAGTTTCACCGGGAATAATGCCCTTCAAATACCAGAAGAATGTTTTGAAAACAGAAAGAAGATTTTGAAAATACAGGTTTGAAAACAAGCTAAGAAGAGAAGGTTTTTGGGACTTACACTCTATTAGAGGCCCAATACTTTACAGTACTGGTGTAAAAGCAATTTGAAAAATGATTTGGAATCATGCAAGGTTTTGTTGTTTGAAAACCTTAATCATCCGTTTAATCAGAGATTGAAAACAATTTTGAATATTGACAAAAGTCAACTTAATCAAAGTAAAAATAAAGATTTTTACTTAATTAAGACCTAAACAATTAGGGTTTTATCATAAACTTTATTTACAAAATGATTAGGTTAAAACAAAGTGAATATATGTATTTAAAGTATTTAAGAAAACACTTAAAACATACTATTTTAAACCTAATAAAAATATATGAATTAAATAATATTTTTATGATTTTTTTTATTATTCACAAAATAGGTATATTAAATGATAAGTGTGTGAAAAATGAAGTGAAAATAAATTAATTTGATAGGTTAAATAAATATGTGAAGTTTGTGAAAAAATGAAAGAAATTGTATGTTAAAAAAATAGTTTTGGCCCTTGGAGGGTTTGAACCCACGCCCTCTAGGTCACATACTCAAAACAAACACCACCGAGCCAACGCGCGTGTGGTGATAGTAACTTGCATTCATTTGGTTATGTTTCAAAACAACTAGTAAATCATTGAAAAATAAAAGAATCAAAAGGTCTGGGGCGAGGGGGATTCGAACCCCATACTTGAGGCATGATGAGACTAAGGGCGTATGGGAGGCCACTAGGGCAAGTTTGTTCAGTCGTTTAAGGAACGCATACCATTCAAAATAAAATAAACTTTGGCCCCAGATTCAAATTTTGCGCGCCATGGCCATATTCATCTTCTTCCTCGAGCTCAAAGATTTTCAAAATCCTAACTCTCTGGTTTCTCAACTAAATGACATGATGTAAACATCAATCTTGTTCTAAATTTCCTCACGAATCCAGATATGTAACTAACATTTATTTATATGAACTATAGCTACCTAATTTCTCAGAAAAATCTAAGAACATATAAACCCTAAATTTGAAATTAAATGACAAAAAAGATGAATAAATGCAAGATGATAGAGGGTTTTCAATCCTCTGATGATGCTAAACAAGATAGAATCGAGCTTTAACTCAGTGAGTGCTTAAATTAAAGAGGTGAAGTTCAGAAACTTACCTCTGAAAATGGAGGTCGTGAGGATGATTGAGAGCAACTGGGCTTGAATGAATGATCTCAATAGCTTCCCTGAGACTCAATGATGCTAACTGAATGCTTATTGGAGCTTGAATCCTCCTGAATTGCTCTATGGACCTCCCTCGATTTCAGCTTCAAGTGAACATGGAGGTTGTTGAATTTGGAGTTACAGATGAGTTGCAGCCATCTGGTTAGCTTCACTATGACCTGAGGAGTGTGCCTGGATGATTGGCTTGACTTGAAACCTCCTGAATCACTCTATGGACCTCCAACTGCAAATGCTCCAAAGTGAGAGCAACAATGGTGTTCCTCTACTTACAGAAGTGATCCAGGTGCTTGGATCACCTCAAATGACCTCCCTTGGGATGTTAGAATGCTCACTTTCCAAAGATAAGCTCTGGTTTGAAGAAATCGATTCTTCTTGCCAAAGAACTTTGAAAAACAATGAACATGAGAAGAGAAAGAGAAAGCGAGGAATATGGTTGCTTTGGTGTGTCTTTTGAATGAGAATGAGGCCTCTATTTATAGGCAAATGTCTCAGTACTGATTGGGAGAGTGAGCTTGCTTAGTGAAGCAAGTTTGGTTTCTTAGCCATGAAGAAATTTCAAAGAATATCCAAGTGTGATCATTGCATTTTCGAGCCACCTCCCCTATCCATTGATTCTATCTGATCTTAGGGGACAATTCAGATGCAAAGTGAGCTCTAATTGGTTGGTGAGAAGATTCCTTGGGTGATTCATCAATTTGCCATAAATTCTCAAAAGTAATCATTACATAATCACATGTTCTTGTTTTAGGAATCTTCTTCAATTATCATGGCATGGTGAAAATGAATGCATGGTATTGTTTCAGACATGTTATGGGTCGTGTAGCATCCATTAGTGAAGCAAAATGCACAAAATTGCAAAGTTCCAATTTGCTCATGACCTATAATTTTACTTCATGAGGCCAACTTTGGACAAGCATAACTCTTAGCTCAAATTGAATTTGGAGAAGGTTGAACACAATTTGGAAAGCCCTAAACATCTACTTCAAATTATTAGTTTATGTCTTCTTCAGAATCATTTGGGAAATTTGTGAAAAATGAGCCCAAAGTTGGATGAAAACTAGGTTAAAACACTTCGAAAATTTTCTAAGTGTTTATGACCTAAAACTTCAAAATTCTCAAAACCCTTAAATGGTTGATCTTTTGAAAAAAGTTCCTTTGTAAGATGTTGTTTTATTTTGCAAGATCTACAACTTTCATGTTGGAAGTTTTTTGAGTTGTGTAGGTGAAATTTTGAGTTCTCACCATGCCCTCAAAAACCCTAATTCCCGACTTTTTGCTCCTTGATGAATTTCTTTGAATTTCTTTGGTCAAATGACTTTGACATCCATATATTGATGATATTGATCTTTGAAAGTCATTTTTTGACCAAAAACCTTAAAAGTCAATGATGATCCCACACAGTTGACTTTTCCTAACAAAGTGAATTTTTTGGGCTTTTGTGAAGAAACAAGATCTTCTCCTCCAATGAATGATGTAAATGGATTATATTGAGGTAGTAGAGATTCTTGAATCATGTCTTGAGTTTTGGATCATGCCCTGATTAAAAGTCAACCATCCTGGCGAATTAGGTCAAAAACCCTAATTGTCGACCATATGAAAATAATGACTGTAGACTTTGAATTGGGGTGTAATGTCCAGTGGATCTTGTCATATGAGTTATTTGTAGATGATTGATGTCTTTGAATGATCCCCTGGGGCTTTTTAGGGTTTCCCAAAGGTGATCCCTGATTTTAGTCCTTGATAGGCTCCAAACCCTAGTCTGTTGATCTGAGTAATCCTGTACTTAGATAACTGGGTGTCTTAATCAATCATAGGTGTAATATTAAGGCTTTTGAGTCTTATGCTTGTATTAGAGACTAATCCCTCTATTGATTGATCCTTTGCCTGAGTTTTCTTGTCTTTGAACACCCTCGATTGAATGCCAGACTGTCCTAGGTACTTACTTTGACTTGATGAAAATCCTGAAGATATGTCATCTCAGGGGGGTCAAAAATTAGGGTATGACAATGTCTTGTATTTTATTTTTCAGGGCCCAACAGTGATCTGCGTCATGTCCTGGATAGTTTGAGTGATACGCACACGTTGCATCGGGGCGATAACTCGGAGAGGAAGTGTTGACATTCTTTGGAGGATCTTTTAATGTGATCAGATCTGCTTTTAGCAAATGCTGCAATGCCTGAGAAATCGGCATATTGATTCTGGTGAAATTTCTTCTTGGCGCATCTGGTCGACGCGTATATTTTGGCGGTTGATCTTTTTGAGGCGCAGATGCGGAGATCAGAATTGCCCCTACAGATTGGTGATGCTCATTCTTGCGATCTTTCTGAATTTGCATTGTATTGACCTCATTTCTCCCACTGATGGGCCTTTTTGTAGTACCAGAGGAGGAGCCTATTTGAATTTTTCCATTTTGAATACCGCTTTCGACACGTTCCCCAGTCAATATCAGGTCAGTGAAACCTGATGATGAGCTTCCCAACAAATGACTATAGAAAGGGCCAGTTAAAGTGCCCATGAACATGTCGACCAGCTCGCGATCAGATAAGGGTGGTTGAACCCTTCCAGCCATATCTCTCCACTTTTGTGCATATCCTTTGAAACTTTCTTTTGGTGCCATGGACATGCCCCTTAGTTCAGTACGGGTTGGTGCAAGATCAGCATTGTATTGATACTTTTTGTAAAAAGCAGCAGCTAATTCTTCCCAGGTATGAACTTTTGTACTTTCCAGCTGGTAGTACCATTCAAGTTGTGTACCCGACAGACTTTCTTGGAAGAAGTGAATCCACAATTTGTTATCTGTTGTGTGAGGTTGTATCTTCCTTACATAGGACCTCAGATGTAGTTTTGGGCAGGAAACTCCATCATATTTTGCAAAGACAGGAACTTTGAACTTTGGAGGGATAACAACATCCGAGACGAGTCCCAGATCATTGAAATCTAAGCCAGGTATTTTTTGTATCTCCATAGCTTTCATGCGTTCTTCCAACTGCTGATACTTGTCATCATCCTGTTCGTCTCCAGAATGATAATCTTCTTCATTAGAAGAGAGAGAGGGTTTGGCAGAACCCTGGTTGCTATGATTGTCTCCTTGTTCACCATCACCGACTATTTCAGGGATCGGTGGCTTTTTGAACTTTTTGGCTGGGATTTTGATCTTTCTTTTCAGTTGGCTCAAGCCTACAGATCCTTTGGGATTCTTTTTCTTCTTGATCATCAGGGCTTTCAGCTCTTGTTGCCCCTTTGCCAGTTCCAGAATTGCCACTTGAACTTGGGCGTTCTGTGCTTCGAGATTCTTGATGCTTATTTCAGATTCCATCTCTTCTGACTGAAATAAACAGCGAGGAGATGAGAAATCCGTCATGTGAACCTGTTATGCAATGTGTATGAATGAAATGTATATGCAATGAATGAAATGTATATGCAATGAATGAAATGTATATGCAATGTTTTCAAGGATCTTAGAGTTTAGATTTGTTAAAACAAAAGAAAAACAAACATTTGTTAGTCAAACAATTTATTATTATTTTTTCTTCTTTTTTTTCTTTTTTGCCTCATTCGGGCTTACAAAACAGAAATAAATAAAGAAAATGAAAGATCCCTCAGGTCTCCCATGGACGCTTTCTCTTTGCACCCAGGAATGTGTTGATCTGCTGCTCTTCTTGGAGTTGTCTGGTGAGTTCCAATAATCTTCTCTCATAGTCTTGACAGTATGCTGTGAAGGTATCTCTTTCCTCTTTTAGTTGAACCCAAGATTTTTTCAACTCTTCCAGGTCAGTTGGCATATCCGGATGTAGAATAACTTGAGGTTCGTCTCCTTCGGCTTCCGGCTCAATAGTCACAGGTAGAATAGCAGGATATGGCATGATGAGTTTCTGAGCATGAGCCCGAACCCATCTGAGGTAAGGTTCCATAGGAATAGAATTCCATTGTCCCAATGTTTTGCTTTCTAGACACTTCCCCACGCATGTATGAACCTTCGTCGATGTCTGTGGGAATCATCCTCGTAATCAAACACAATGCCACGGATAATCATGTCATGAGGACCGTTGCTCCGTGCATATCCGAATTGGCGTAAAGCTAAAGAGGGATTGTAAGTGATGCCCCCTTTGATGCCAAGTAGTGGCACATTAGGGTACTCTCCACAATGATCAATGATAGTAATGTCTCTTTGAAAGAAGTTGTTCCATCGGATATCTGAATGAGACAAAGACATAATCCTGCGAGACCATTGCATTCTTTGTTCATTTCTCAACACTGATCGGGGAAGATGAAATGTAAACCACCTAGCCAGTAGTGGTATACAGCACATGAGAGTTCCTCGTTTCTTCATGGTACGAGTGTGTAGAGAATGTAGAATGTCTCCCAGCAATGTTGGTACCGGGTTACGGGTTAGGAAAAGGTTGATGATGTGCACACTTATGAATTGGTCGGGATTAGGGAATAAAACCAACCCATAGATCAAAAGAGCCACAACCTCCTCAAAAGCTGGGTAACTTTTGTTTTCTAGTAGTAATCGAGCCTTTTCCATTAAGAACTTAGCAAGCAAACCCTTAACTCCACTCTTTGTTTCCCAATTGGACTCGATTTCTGACATTCGCAAATGTAAAGCAGCAGCAATGGTTTCAGGTTTTGGAATCCTTTCTAAACCAGTGAAAGGTAATTGATTTCGAACAGGTAATCCAATTAGTTCAGAGAACTCTTCCAAAGTGGGTACTAACTGGTAATCAGAAAAGGTGAAGCAATGATGTTCGGTATCAAAGAACTGGAACAGGACCCGTATCATGTCTTCTTCAAATTTTGAGGTAACCAAATGGAGTAGGTGACCGTGCTTTTCAGTGAATTGAACATTCCTGGGGAATTTTGATACTAAGTTTTTCAGTTCAGATGGCACCGTTGAGATGTTGATTCGGATGTAATCTCTGGTGGTGGGAGCCATTACCTGCAATAACAAAACAAAGGTAAACTCTTTGATCCTTGAAATTATTAGTGAGAAAATGATATGCTTATGATGCTTATGATGTTATGATGTCAAACATGTGGCACACAAAAACAAATCAAACAATAGCCTTAAGTTTAAAGGCTTGCATGAAGTCCATAGGTGATACCCTCCCCACTGAAGTTGAGTTGGTTAAAACCTGTCCTAGAATAGTATTCGGGTTCTATGATCCTTGGAGGTAACATCTCAATACGGCGCTCGGACGGCCGATCAAAATATTCCTCGAGGATAACTAACTTCAATCAATTTCAAAGCTAACCACTTAATAGGCCACAAGTCAAGTTCAACTAAAAGGTTCTAAGACAAATTAGTGTTTAATGACATTCCGGAAGCCTAATATACTCCTTGATCGTTTTCAAGGGAGATCAGTATAAACCAAAGTATCGCACTAACGGTGACTACCAGATCAACCGTATCGGTACATGCCGTACAGTTTCCTTGGTCTATTGTCACATACTTAAGGTATCTCGAGATTCGGGTTAGAATCTTTCACACAAGCAAAGTACCCAAACAACCTTTTGAAAAATAGGGCAATCAAGTCAAACAATTGAAAACATCGGAATGATCTATTCTCTAAAGGTAACCCCTTTTGAAAACATTTTGTTTTTAGAAAGTATCCCCAGCAGAGTCTCCAGTTCTGTCGCCCACTCGGTTTTTTGCCATACCTCTCGCGGAGAGATACCCGAACTGACTCTTTTTGTTTCTGCTTTTGTGTTTGAAAATCAGAGAGTCGCCACCGACCTTTTATTTTATCCAATTAAGGAAAGGTTTATAAAAGAAACAGAAAAAAGACCTTTAAGAAATTCTGGGTAAGGGGGTAGGTTATACAAAGGGAAGGTGTTAGCACCCTTTGTATCCATGGTTATCCATGGGCTCTTTAATTTGCTTAGCTCACTTGTTTTCAATTACTTTTCGATTGCCTTGAAATGCTCGTATGTGGTTCCAAATACCTTTGTAAATTGACTTTGTAATGATCCTTGTGCGGATGTATACAAAGTGTTTTTATCTTTCAAAAGATGTTTTGAAAAAGAACGTTAACTTCGTAATGATCCTTGTTTGGATATATACAAAGTATTGTCTTTTTGAAAGTTTTATTTTGAAAAACAATGATATATGGAAGATTTGTTTGTTTTGATTTGAGCAAGCAAACTAGGAGGTCTACCCTGAGTTATAAGGTCTTTAACCTATTTCCTTTAAAAATCTATCCTTTCACCGGATATAAACAAAAGTTCGATTTTGTACTCGAAACAGTAGAATTTGATTTTTTGATTTTGAAAAGAATGAGAAAGGGATTACCCTAAGAGGTGCAAGTGTGATTGTGTTTGGATTCAGATATTTTATCTTTGAAGTTAGTGATCTAACGATTCAATTTTATCTTTGGCATACACGCAGTTTATATGTGCTGGAATTTAAAATGCGGAAATGTAAAATGCGGAAAGTAAATCTACGCTATTACATCGATTGTGCAGGAAATGTAAACTACGCTATTTACATGAATTTGACAACCTATACATTTATCTAGGAATTTAAATTGCAAGGAAATAAAAGAAATGTTTTTGGATTTTGTATGATTGTTTTTAATTATAATTAATGCATGATTAATTAAATTAAAATGAGGAAAAAAGATGAAAATAAATTTCAAACCTAAAAATTAAGTTCAAAATATGTTCAAAATGCTTGTTAATTAATTTTAAAACAAAACTAATTTTTTTGGGATTTTTGAAATTGATTTGAAATTTATTAAGTTAATTAACACATCATTATATAAATAATTACACAAATAATTAAAACTTAAAGAGAAAATTATTCTAAATATGTACAAAATTAGCCTATAATATATAAACTATATTTAATATAAAGAACAAAAATATTTATGATTTTTTGATTGGTTGAAATAATTAAAAAGCAAATATATAAATATAAACTAATTAATTATGCAAAATATTTAAATTATGAAGAAAAATAAAATATTTTTATATCAGAAAATAAAATATTATTTTAGAAGCCTAAAAATATTTTTTGTGTATTTTTTGGATTTTTAGAATTATTTAAACTAATTTTGCAAAGAAATTAAAATGAAAATAGAAAATAGAAAATAAAATAATCAGGTGTGGTATTTAAATGAGGTCCATGTTATGGAGAGTGTTTTGATGCGTTGGATTGAGAGTTAATGAGATCAGATGGCTCAGATATTGAGGGCACATGGAAAGATGATGGAAAGCGCACATGGGAACCCAGGATTCAAAAATACTGGCGCGCACGTTCTATCCAATGAGGTGAGGACACCTCATCATCTTCAACCTCCAGCCAGCACATTTAATTGCGTTTTTATGAAAAAAGCGCTATAATAGATTTGTTCTAAACCTGCAAAATATCGAATAGGGTTAAACCATAACATAAATTTTTCGCGACATGCTCTTTTGACTGGGTTTTCTCTCCTGAATTCACATATGGCCTTAGTTTCTTCTAATTTTGCTTGTAACGAAAATCCCTACATAGGATCTAAGAACCCTAAAAATGGTAACCTCGTATACAAGCATCCAAAACTTAATTAAACTTCCAGAAATGATCAACACATCAAACTAAACTCAAATATATGTCTACATCTTGCTAAGCATGCGTGTATGATCAAATACGAGTTGATTTATGTTTGAACAAACCGTGGCTTGTGGGGCTCGATTTGTGAGGTTTTGATACTTTAAATTTACATGGACAAGTTCAATGAAGTTCAGAGATGATGTTTGAATGCTTAGTTTGTATTGAAAATGACTTAAACTTAAAATTCGAATTTAAAGTTTCTTTGAATTTTTACATGTTGTTACAAGAGTGATATATGCCTATGGGAGCTTCTAAATTCGTCCTCTCTTCTTTGCTGTAGTGATATAGCCTTTATATAAGAATTGAAGTGCTTATAAACTAAGCTAAGAAGCATTTATGTCTTTGTTGAATTCTTGATTTCTTTAATATATCAAGCTTGAATTTTAAGTAACCATGGCTTAATTTTTCCACACCTCTTGCACTAGGCCTGCTGTACTTGTTTCTTGCTGCAGAATTGAGTCAATTGTGGAGGCTTTAGCTTAAGATTAAAGCTACATCATTATCCTTCCATTTTCCATTTTCAATTTAATTTTAAATGGGATAAAATTAAACCAAAAATGAATAAAAATGATGTGGGCTTTGTCTTGGTCGTGGGAGGCCCATTGTATCATGGTAAACATGTTTGAACTATGAAAACTTGGCACCATTTGGAAAAAATACATTTTTGAGCAGTGTTGGTTTTATGCATTTTCCCAAAATTTAGCCAACTTCAACAAGGTGTAAATCCCTCAATTTTTGCCATATGAAGGAGATCTTGCACTTTTTGGAAACCTCAAAGAGTCCTCTAACCAATGTCTTTGGTCTCATGTCAAAATGATTTTTGATGCTCCTTGTGTATCCTTTTGAAAAAAGTGTCTTTTTGTTGACTTTGAAAATGACCTGTAATGTCTTGGTTCATATTTTTCAAATGGTGAACCTAATGACCATGGGACCAATTGCATTTGAAGGATAATTGAATTTCCTTCAAAATGAGCTTTGGTTTGAATTTTTTGGATGAAGGATGAGAGAGTTATGACCAGTCAAAGTTCAGTTGACTTTTTAGGAGAAAACCCTAATTTTGAATCTTAGGGTTTTGTTGATTTTTTATCTTTCCTTGATGAATTATGATCATCCAATGATCAAATGATGAATCCTTTGACATAATATGGATGTTGACAAAAAATTTCATTTTTGACTGTCTGTTGACTTTTTTGGTCAAACGGGTCGTTTGTTGACTGTTTGAGTTGCTGACGGTGCGTCTGAGTGAATTGAAGTTTGAAAATTTGTATGATGGTACTTTGATATGTATGGAGGTCCATGAAATCCATTTGAGGTCTCAAAAACTTGTTTCTCCTGAAAAAACAATAAACCCTAATCAGGGACTGTTTGTGTAGGAGACAGTTAAGCGTACCTGATTTTTGTGCAGTGCTGAGTCTCTGCTAATCATGTGATATTCTGAAGACTTCTAGGACAAAAATCTTGGAATTTTGAAATGCAAAAGTTTGATTTGATTGATGGTACAAAACACGGAGAATTGTACTGTCAGCAGTTTGACTGTCAACTGACTATTCAGGCATGTAACAGCTAGAGTGAAAAATCAACAGTCAAAGTTAATTTTCTCTTTGTTGTTTTTTTTATGTGATTGGTGAAAATTTATTTACATGACTTGTTAGAAAAACACAGACATAATAAATAAATAATATATACTGTATGCGAGCAAAATTACCGATAATAACCCTGAAAATCATTTAATGCACAGAAAAATAAATATTTGACTGGCAGAAAACACACCAAATATTATCTGAATAATTAAGCAACAATATGACAAATAGTATAACATTTAATACTGACAGTACAAATATTACATACTATAATGAACGGTACGACGAGTAAACGGTACATTTAAGAAAATAAGAGATACGGCAAACTTTAAGAATGACGATTAATAACCCATGCTATGACCAACAGAAAATAGATGATCGGGAGTGTAACCATCGCAGGTCCACATTTTTCAGGACTATGCAGACAGAAGAAGGACATGATCACCGTAGCAATGGTGATGACCATAAGAAAACATGTTTCCATCCGCTTCGCCATTGTGCCGGGGAGGAAGAGAGAATGGATATGAAGTAGAAATTTGAGAAATGATTTAGAATTTTGATGTGAGATTTTATGGAAAAAATGAGAGGTATTTATAGAATGAAAAGAAGGATAGAGACGTTGGGGAATGAAGTGATTCCGTACAAAAGGAAAATTTGAGTGGAAGTAAGATTTGAAAGAAAGTGTATGATAGTGTTGGGAAAAAGAGAGATGTATAGAATAAAGTTAGGATTTGATTTTTGAAAAAGAGATTTGAAAAGAGATTTTGAAAATAATGGAATATAGTACAAAAGTTAGTGGGAAACCAAAATTAATAATAATTTACTTGTTACCAGTACAGTCTGAATCCCGGACTCTGCGCCTGCAAAAGTTTTAACTCTGTACCAATTGTGTCAGTACTACTTATCTGTAAATAAATATCAAATAAATAGCGTGTGTGAAGTAATAAACAGTAACTGGCGTTTGGGTAAGAATAAATTCAACAGCAAGCCAAAATACTGTATAAGAAAAAATTCTAAAAATCAAGTATTCATAAATCAGGATGTGAAAATCCAAGATTATATGAAACTCTTAATTTTTAGATTGAAGTTTTCTTGAAAAAAGATGCGGGCAAATTTTGGGGTATAACAGTTGCCCCTATTCAATCTTCTTAAACCTGAAGAGATTGTCTGAAATCTGAAGGTGGAAGATGATTGAATATTTTAGATGCCCTGAAAATTTGCACTTACCTCCATCGGGAGTGATGTTGGAATTTGTCTTTGAATGTTGTTTGAGAAATGTGGTTGGAATATTGAAACATTACCTGGGATGGGCTTTCAGATGCCCCCTGGCAAATGTGTTTGATGGTTTATTCATCAGAATGAATCCATTGATTATATCTTGATGAAGGATTTGAAAGTATTTGTGTTGACTGTTTCGGAACCGTCCAAGGTTACCGCATTAAGTCTAGGAGGATGATTGTTATGGAACTGTCCAAAGTTTTTCCGCTTTAGATTTTGAAAGTTGATCGTTGTGGAACCGTCTGAGGTATCAGCTTTAGATCTTCGATGGTAGATCGTTCTGGAACCGTCTGAGGTATCAGCTTTAGATCTTTGATGGTAGATCGTTCTGGAACCGTCTGAGGTATCAGCTTTAGATCTTTGATGGTAGATCGTTCTGGAACCGTCTGAGGTATCAGCTTTAGATCTTTGATGGTAGATCGTTCTGGAACCGTCTGAGGTATCAGCTTTAGATCTGCGTTGCTTGTTTTTTGAGTTGATAAGTAATTTGAAAAGGAGAGATCTCTTCAGAACGAATCCTTGGCTTGATTATATCTGAGAGGACTGCTAATTTGAATAGAGTTCAAGGGGAACACTGTATGTGATTGAGAACATCTTTGTTGAAGACATCCGTCTGCCTAAAAAATCAAGTTAGTGATATGCAATGGCGTGATGTATGTAATGCATGAGATTCTCTAACTAAAGGAGAAATATGCATGTTATGTATGCGTTTGTCATGAAACATTATATGCTGTGTATGAATATGCGTATGATGTATGATGTATGATGTATGATGTATGATGTATGATTGGGAAAATAAATCCCAGCTAGTCAGTCATCTAGAGATGAAGGTATTGTGATTGTTGATGATCTTTTGAGTGGGAATGAGGAAGATGCATAATACTCCGATGCACTATTTGACCAAGTCCTGGTGTGGAGACCACACCTTCTGGAGATAGTAATCTGGAACAGCCCTGCTGGGGGATAAGATTTCTCGAATCACTTCGTTTGGAGAGAAAAATCTTATCGAGGAATTTGCTGAGAAATGCATCTCTGTTGGAGATTTTCTTCTGATGCTGATTTCGGGATGATGTCCCAATGATTGAGACATTACCTGAATGCTGTTCCTGTTTTTTTTGGTAAACATCAATCATATTCAAATGCACATGTTCATTCAAAATTATCATTGGGACGTTTACGTATTCAAAACGGAAAAAGTGAAAACGTTGATTTTGAGCCTAAGCTGCATTGATTTTTGAAAAAGAGCCATGATAGGCTGATTAGTTCAAGGAAACAAAAATCCTAATAGTAGGAAATTGTCATAAAGCTTTGGAAAATATTTATAAAGATAAATAGCTATGTGAAAACAATCCAGTCAGGTTTCAATTCTGCTATTGCCAATCTGTCTTCGAACATCTCATCCCTCGCTTGTTGGAAGAAAGTAATTGGACTGATCGGTGTCTTTGATGTGTTGAATCTTGAAGGTGAATAGGCAGCTATACAGAACATAGTTGTATGCTTTATTCCCTAACTTTTGCCTAGGCTGCCTTTTCAGGTTTTCAGCCTACCGGGATAGTATTACTTAGTCTCTAATTTTTGCCTGGACCGCCCTATCGGGTTTTCAATCCACCGAGACGCTCATTTTTTTGCCTAAGTTGCCCTTTCAGGTTTTCAACTTAGCGAGCTTTTCTTTTTAAGCGAAGTATTTTTTGACTATGTCCGCATTGACAGGGTGTGGGAAATCCTCGCCATCCATGGTGGTAAGCAACATGGCACCGCCAGAGAATATTTTCTTGATTACAAATGGTCCCTCATAAGTGGGAGTCCACTTGCCTCTGGGATCACCTTGAGGTAAGATGATGCGTTTGACAACCAAGCCGCCGGTTTGGTATGCCTGACTTTTGACTTTCTTGTTGAAGGCTTTGATCATACGCTTTTGGTACAACTGACCATGACAAATAGCTGCGAGTCTCTTCTCATCAATCAAGTTTATCTGGTCCAACCGGGTCTGAATCCAATCGTCTTCGTCTAGATCGGCTTCTTTCATAATCCTTAGGGAAGAAATTTGAATTTCAATTGGGAGAACTGCCTCCGTACCATAGACTAAGGAGAATGGAGTTGCCCCTGTTGAAGTACGCGCAGATGTGCGATAACCATGAAGAGCAAAAGGTAACATCTCATGCCAGTCTTTGTAGGTTACTGTCATCTTTTGTATGATTTTCTTGATGTTTTTATTGGCAGCTTCCAATGCGCCATTCATCTTTGATCGATATGGAGAAGAATTATGATGTTTGATCTTGAGCTGTGTGCAAAGTTCAGTAATCATTCTGTTGTTTAGATTTGTGCCATTGTCTGTGATGATCCGTTCAGGGATGCCATACCGACAAATGAGATTCTGCTTGATAAACCGGGCCACAACATTCTTGGTGACAGAAGCAAATGAAGCTGCTTCTACCCATTTTGTGAAGTAGTCAATGGCGACCAGGATAAAACGATGTCCGTTGGAGGCAGTGGGCTTGACTTCTCCAATCATATCAATACCCCACATTGCAAAAGGCCAAGGAGCTGTCAGGACGTTTAACGGGACTGGAGGTACATGTACCTTGTCTGCATATATCTGACATTTGTGACAGGTTCGGGAATGATGATGACAGTCCGTCTCCATGGTAGACCAGTAATAACCTGCTCTGAGGATCTTTTTAGCCATTGTATGTCCACTTGAATGAGTACCAAAGGCACCATCATGTATGTCTTCCATAATCTGTTCTGCTTCCTTCTTGTTTACACAACGAAGTAAAGTCGAGTCATGGTTGTGTTTGTATAGGGTTCCATTACTTAGAAAGAATTTGGCGGCAAACCTCCTTAGAAACTTTCTGTCGTTGATGGACGCCCCTTCAGGGTACTCCTGAGTTTTAAGATATCTTTTTACTTCATGGAACCATGGTTTTTCTCCCGTTCCTTCGGCATCGATCTCATTGCAATAGGATGGTTCATCTTGTCTGTAAATGGTGATTATCGGCGCCTCATTGTCCCACCTGACTTTGAACATGGATGACATGGTAGCTAAGGCATCAGCTAGTTGATTTTCCTCGCGTGGGATGTGTTCAAAAGTGATTTCTTCGAAATAAGGAATCAGACTCAGCACATATTCTTTTTAAGGAATTAGATTCGGGTGCTTCGTGTCCCATTCCTCTTTGACTTGGTAAATTACCAAGGCCGAGTCTCCGTAGACCTTCAGGAATTTGATTCTGAGATCGATTGCAGCTTTGAGACCCAGAATACATGCTTCGTACTCAGCTATATTTTTAGTGCAGTTGAAGCATAATCTGGCAGTGAATGGTGTATAACCTCCTGCAGGAGAAATGATCACAGCTCCGATGCCATTGCCAAGTGCGTTAGAAGCTCCGTCAAAAACCATAGTCCACCGGGATCCTGGCTCGGGTCCTTCTTCTGGTCCTGGTTGTCTGTAGTCATTGACTAGCATAATGTCCTCGTCTGGGAAGTCAAAGTTCAATGTTTGATAATCATCCACTGCTTGATGAGCCAGATGATCAGCTACCACACTTCCTTTGATTGCTTTTTGTGAAGTGTATTGAATGTCATATTCTGTTAAGATCATTTGCCATCTTGCTATTCTTCCAGAGAGAGCAGGTTTTTCGAACACGTACTTGATAGGATCCATTTTGGAGATTAGGAAAGTGGTGTGATTTAGCATATACTGTCTTAGTCGGCGAGCCGCCCATGCTAAGGCACAGCAAGTTTTTTCGAGTAGTGAGTATCTTGTTTCACAATCGGTAAACTTTTTGCTAAGATAGTAGATTGCATGCTCCTTTCGGCCGGACTAGTCATGTTGCCCCAGTACACACCCCATTGAATCTTCTAACACAGTTAGGTACATTATCAGAGGTCTTTCTTCCACAGGTGGTAACAAGATTGGCGGTTTTTGGAGATACTCTTTGATTTTTTCAAAGGCTAACTGGCATTTGTCATTCCACCTTTCCACTTGATCTTTCTTCAACAGTTTGAAGATCGGCACACAAGTAGTAGTCATGTGGGCAATAAATCGGGCGATGTAATTCAGACGTCCCAAGAATCCTCTGACTTGTTTCTCGGTACGGGGTATAGGCATTTCTTGAATGGCTTTGACCTTGGCCGGATCAACCTCAATACCATTGCTACTGACGATGAAACCTAAGAGTTTGCCGGATCTTACTCCAAAGGTACACTTATTTGGATTCAGTCGCAACCTGTATTTCTTGAGTCTGTCAAACAGCTTGTGTAGATGACCCAGATGTTCTTCTTCGGTGTTGGACTTTGCAATCATATCATCGACATACACCTCTATCTCCTGATGAATCATATCATGAAATAGAGCTACCATTGCACGTTGATAGGTTGCTCCCGCGTTCTTTAAACCAAAGAGCATTACTTTGTAACAAAAGGTTCCCCAGGGTGTTGTGAAGGTTGTTTTTTCCATGTCTTCGGGTGCCATCTTGATTTGATTGTACCCTGAGAATCCGTCCATAAAGGAGAATACCTTGCATTGTGCGGTATTATCAACCAGTACATCGATGCGAGGTAAAGGGAAATCATCTTTGGGGCTTGCCCGGTTTAGATCTCTGTAGTCTACACACATTCTGACTTTCCCGTCTTTTTTAGGTACGGGCACGATGTTAGCTATCCAAGGAGGATAACTTACAACTTTCAGGAAGCCGGCATTGAATTGCTTTTCAACCTCGTCTTTGATCTTTTTTGACATATCAGGCCTACTCCTCCGTAGTTTCTATTTGACTGGAGTGCTACCTTCTTTGATTGGCAGGCGATGAACCACAATGTCCGTGTCAAGGCCTGGCATATCTTCATAGGACCAGGCGAATATCTCGACGTAGTCTTGCAGCATTTGAATCAGTCTTTGCTTGACACTGTGTTCTAAATCAGCCCCTATTTTGACTTCTTTCTTTTCTTCGTTGCTGCCCAAGTTGATAACCTCAATTGGTTCCTCATGAGGCTGTATAGCCTTCTCTTCTTGTTCTAGAAGCCTTGCAGGTTCTCTTGGTACTTCACAATCTTCCTCACTTTCGTCCTCAGTTTGGTAGATCGGATTTTCAAAGTCATGACGGGCAATAGCAGAATCGTTATCGACTGGATCCAACGTGAATGTGAATCTGCATTTTATTTATGTGAGTGTGTGTGAGAAAACATAGCTATTTGAAAGCAAAGAAAGAAAGAAAAAAGGATCACAAAATTTGAATATGCAAACGTCCCATGATTTTATTGAATGCACATGCTCATGATATGATAAGCCCTTATAAAAGGACCAGTGTGCTTCGGGCAAGGCACACGACTTTCAAGCTCATGGTTCAATAGTACAGGAACCATTTTTATCTTTGCACAATATACACAAAGAAAACAGGAAATTGCATTTACTCCTGATCGAAGGAGATCACATCCTCAGTTTTCCAGTTGTTCAATCCATTGTTGTGAGCAGGGAGTATCCAACTGTTCTAGTTGCAGTTGTCTTCTTCATCTCCCACGGCATTGATTTCATTGGTGGGGAAATGAGCCGGTGATCTTTCGGGATAAGTGATATACTCTGCTGGATACGAGAGCCCAGGCTGAGATATCTCTGTTGGCTGAGCGAGATGCTCGATAAGGCCGTCCCATCCAGTCGGGATGATGTCTTTGAGGGAGACTTGCGCAGTCTGCTGAGTAGTGTACTGTGACAGAAAGTAACCCTCGTTATTTGGTGTTTCCCTGGTGTTTTCAGGAGTAAAATTGTCATCATAATGTTCATCCCATCCAGTTGGGACAATGTCTTCCATGGCGACTTGTGAGCTCGGAGGAGCGGAATATTTCACCATAAAGTCGTATTTGCCACTTGGCTCTCCTAGCGTATCACATATTTCTTTAGGTGGATTCTGATATTGCTGAGTGCTAGGACTTGTGAGACTTTTGTCATTCTCAAATTGATCACCCCATCCAATTGGGGTAATATCTTCCATAGCAATAAAAGAATTCTGAGGTGCGGTATATTGATAATTATATCCGCCGCTTGGATCTCCCAAAGTATCCCACATTCCCATGGAAATGGGTGGAATTTCATCTGGATATGGCTGAATGATATGGTTCAAGAACACTCCATCATCTTCAATGGCGTTTACTCCTTGGCTGATGAAATGTGACATTAATCCTCCAGAACAAGGACTTTGATCATTCTTTTGATTTCCACTATCATAGCCCAGGCCTAGCTTGTCGGACTTGTAAGGTATATCGAGGAGCTGTCCCCATACTGTGCAATCACCTTTTTCGATCACAGCTTTGGCATCTTTGAGAGAAGCCATAGTTGTAGTTAGAGTAGCAGAAATATGCTTGGTAGTAGAGACATCTGGAGAGACCACCTCAAAAGATTGGCAGGGAGTTTCGATGAATTCGTCATCCAACTCGACATATTTGGAATTGCTCAGGTTACTAACCACATATTCCTCTTCGCCATAAACTGTGACAATCTTTCCTTTTACTGGATATTTCAACTTCTGATGCAGGGTAGAAGTTACAGCATTTGCCCCATGTATCCAAGGGCGTCCTAGTAAACAGGAATATGCTGGGTGAATTTCCATTACGTAAAAGGTAGAATCAAAGATCTGAGAGCCCACTCTGATTGGGAGATTCACCATTCCGTACACTGTTCTTGTTGACCCATCGAAGGCTCTTACCACAACATCGCTTGGTTGTAACACAATTCCTTCGAAGTCAAGCTTTTCCAGTACTGTTTTTGGTAACACGTTCAAAGAAGAACCGTTATCTACCAGCACATGAGATAGAGTGGTGCCATTACATTCAATGGAGATATGTAGGGCTTTATTGTGATTCTTTCCAGCAGGGGTTAGATCAACATCAGAGAAACCGAGGCCATTGGTCACTGTTAGATTGGCAACACAATTTTCAAATTGATCGACTGAAATCTCTTGAGGCACATGCGCAGCTTTCAGGAACTTCATCAGAGCTTTGGCATGAGCTTCTGAATACTTTAACAGAGACAACATTGAGATTTTTGAAGCAGTGTGCCCCAGTTGTTCGACAATATTGTAATCACTCTTGCAGATGATTTTCAATATTTCCTCCATTTCTTGCTTCGATGGATCTTTAACAGTGACCTCCACCGGTATTTGAACTGGCTCAACTTGTGGCTTTTTGCCTCGAGCGTCGATATCTTGATTAGGAACTGGGACCTGGACTGGACCAGTAGCAACATTTGGAGAAATTTCTGGTGAAAAGATCCTTCCACTTCTCGTGATCTTGCTGGTACCCATAATATTATCCACAGTTGGAGCAGTTAACTTCGTGGCCTCTTCAGTCGAGGTATCCTGTTTAACTCCATGGACATAAACATTAGTGTCGTAACCCCACGGGACAGATTTGTCTGAGGAGTATGGAAATGGAGTTGGACTAGCAATGATTACTGATGCCACTTTGAGTGTAGCGGAAATTTTGAAAGGAGCCTTGGCATAGATTTTGAATGGTGAGCTGGAGATCACTGAGACATCCTCTATTCTCATCCCGTTTTCAAAGACTTCGCATAAAACGTCCATAGAAGGGAGACTCTCAAACATAATGATACGGCGATCCATCCATTTTTGAATTCCCATTCTCAGATTTTCACAACCATTGGGCAGGCATGAGCAATAAAAGCAATCAGGGTCACAACCTGGAAAGTAACCAGCTTCGATTAGCTTTCCTTTGACTTCGAGGAGCGGAGTTGACAATTCGGTCACATCATAGATGTAAACAGTGTCTAGGATAGCGTTGACAGTTTTGTCATGCTTCGGCATGGGTGCCGAGATGACATTTGGAGTTTCTGGAGGATCGAACTCAATATCCCCAGCATCTATCATGTCTTGTATTTTATTTTTCAGGGCCCAACAGTGATCTGCGTCATGTCCTGGATAGTTTGAGTGATACGCACACGTTGCATCGGGGCGATAACTCGGAGAGGAAGTGTTGACATTCTTTGGAGGATTTTTTAATGTGATCAGATCTGCTTTTAGCAAATGCTGCAATGCTTGAGAGATCGGCATATTGATTCTGGTGAAATTTCTTCTTGGCGCATCTGGTCGACGCGTATATTTTGGCGGTTGATCTTTTTGAGGCGCAGATGCAGAGATCAGAACTGCCCCTACAGATTGGTGATGCTCATTCTTGCGATCTTTCTGAATTTGCATTGTATTGACCTCATTTCTCCCACTGATGGGCCTTTTTGTAGTACCAGAGGAGGAGCCTATTTGAATTTTTCCATTTTGATTGCCGCTTTCGACACGTTCCCCAGTCAATATCAGGTCAGTGAAACCTGATGATGAGCTTCCCAACAAATGACTATAGAAAGGGCCAGTTAAAGTGCCCATGAACATGTCGACCAGCTCGCGATCAGATAAGGGTGGTTGAACCCTTCCAGCCATATCTCTCCACTTTTGTGCATATCCTTTGAAACTTTCTTTTGGTGCCATGGACATGCCCCTTAGTTGAGTACGGGTTGGTGCAAGATCAGCATTGTATTGATACTGTTTGTAAAAAGCAACAGCTAAATCTTCCCAGGTATGAACTTTTGTACTTTCCAGCTGGTAGTACCATTCGAGTTGTGTACCCGACAGACTTTCTTGGAAGAAGTGAATCCACAATTTGTTATCTGTTGTGTGAGGTTGTATCTTCCTTACATAGGACCTCAGATGTAGTTTTGGGCAGGAAACTCCATCATATTTTGCAAAGACAGGAACTTTGAACTTTGGAGGGATAACAACATCCGAGACGAGTCCCAGATCATTGAAATCTAAGCCAGGTATTTTTTGTATCTCCATAGCTTTCATGCGTTCTTCCAACTGCTGATACTTGTCATCATACTGTTCGTCTCCAGAATGATAATCTTCTTCATTAGAAGAGAGAGAGGGTTTGGCAGAACCCTGGTTGCTGTGATTGTCTCCTTGTTCACCATCACCGGCTATTTCAGGGATCGGTGGCTTTTTGAACTTTTTGGCTGGGATTTTGATCTTTCTTTTCAGTTGGCTCAAGCCTACAGATCCTTTGGGCTTCTTTTTCTTCTTGATCATCAGGGCTTTCAGTTCCTGTTGCCCCTTTGCCAGTTCCAGAATTGCCACTTGAACTTGGGCGTTCTGTGCTTCGAGATTCTTGATGCTTGTTTCAGATTCCATCTCTTCTGACTGAAATAAACAGCGAGGAGATGAGAAATCCGTCATGTGAACCTGTTATGCAATGTGTATGAATGAAATGTATATGCAATGAATGAAATGTATATGCAATGAATGAAATGTATATGCAATGTTTTCAAGGATCTTAGAGTTTAGATTTGTTAAAACAAAAGAAAAACAAACATTTGTTAGTCAAACAATTTATTATTATTTTTTCTTCTTTTTTTTTATTTTTTGCCTCATTCGGGCTTACAAAACAGAAATAAATAAAGAAAATGAAGGATCCCTCAGGTCTCCCATGGACGCTTTATCTTTGCACCCAGTAATGTGTTGATCTGCTGCTCTTCTTGGAGTTGTCTGGTGAGTTCCAATAATCTTCTTTCATAGTCTTGACAGTGTGCTTTGAAGGTATCTCTTTCCTCTTTTAGTTGAACCCAAGATTTTTGCAACTCTTCCAGGTCAGTTGGCATATCCGGATGTAGAATAACTTGAGGTTCGTCTCCTTCGGCTTCCGGCTCAATAGTCACAGGTAGAATAGCAGGATATGGCATGATGAGTTTCTGAGCATGAGCCCGAACCCATCTGAGGTAAGGTTCCATAGGAATAGAATTCCATTGTCCCAAAGTTTTGCTTTCTAGACACTTCCCCACGCATGTATGAACCTTCGTCGATGTCTGTGGGAATCATCCTCGTAATCAAACACAATGCCACGGAAAATCATGTCATGAGGACCGTTGCTCCGTGCATATCCGAATTGGCGTAAAGCTAAAGAGGGATTGTAAGTGATGCCCCCTTTGATGCCAAGTAGTGGCACATTAGGGTACTCTCCACAATGATCAATGATAGTAATGTCTCTTTGAAAGAAGTTGTTCCATCGGATATCTGAATGAGACAAAGACATAATCCTGCGAGACCATTGCATTCTTTGTTCATTTCTCAACACTGATCGGGGAAGATGAAATGTAAACCACCTAGCCAGTAGTGGTATACAGCACATGAGAGTTCCTCGTTTCTTCATGGTACGAGTGTGTAGAGAATGTAGAATGTCTCCTAGCAATGTTGGTACCGGGTTACGGGTTAGGAAAAGGTTGATGATGTGCACACTTATGCATTGGTCGGGATTAGGGAATAAAACCAACCCATAGATCAAAAGAGCCACAACCTCCTCAAAAGCTGGATGACTTTTGTTTTCTAGTAGTAATCGAGCCTTTTCCATTAAGAACTTAGCAAGCAAACCCTTAACTCCACTCTTTGTTTCCCAATTGGACTCGATTTCTGACATTCGCAAATGTAAAGCAGCAACAATGGTTTCAGGTTTTGGAATCCTTTCTAAACCAGTGAAAGGTAATTGATTTCGAACCGGTAATCCAATTAGTTTAGAGAACTCTTCCAAAGTGGGTACTAACTGGTAATCAGAAAAGGTGAAGCAATGATGTTCGGGATCAAAGAACTGGAACAGGACCCGTATCATGTCTTCTTCAAATTTTGAGGTAACCAAATGGAGTAGGTGACCGTGCTTTTCAGTGAATTGAACATTCCTGGGGAATTCTGATACTAAGTTTTTCAGTTCAGATGGCACCGTTGAGATGTTGATTCGGATGTAATCTCTGGTGGTGGGAGCCATTACCTGCAATAACAAAACAAAGGTAAACTCTTTGATCCTTGAAATTATTAGTGAGAAAATGATATGCTTATGATGCTTATGATGTTATGATGTCAAACATGTGGCACACAAAAACAAATCAAACAATAGCCTTAAGTTTAAAGGCTTGCATGAAGTCCATAGGTGATACCCTCCCCACTGAAGTTGAGTTGGTTAAAACCTGTCCTAGAATAGTATTCGGGTTCTATGATCCTTGGAGGTAACATCTCAATACGGCACTCGGACGGCCGATCAAAATATTCCTCGAGGTTAACTAACTTCGATCAATTTCAAAGCTAACCACTTAATAGGCCACAAGTCAAGTTCAACTAAAAGGTTCTAAGACAAATTAGTGTTTAATGACATTTCGGAAGCCTAATATACTCCTTGATCGTTTTCACGGGACATCAGTATAAACCAAAGTATCGCACTAACGGTGACTACCAGATCAACCGTATCGGTACATGCCGTACAGTTTCCTTGGTCTATTGTCACATACTTAAGGTATCTCGAGATTCGGGTTAGAATCTTTCACACAAGTGTCATACCCTAATTTTTGACCCCCCTGAGATGACATATCTTCAGGATTTTCATCAGGTCAAAGCAAGTACCCAGAACAGTCACTTCTTCATCTGGCATTTAATCGAGGATGTTCAAAGACAAGAAAACTCAGGCAAAGGATCAATCAGTAGAAGGATTAGTCTCTAACATAATCATAGGACTCAAGAGCTTCATTTTCTCACCTATGATTGATTAGACACCCAGTCCTCTGAATACAGATTTACTCAGGTCACCAGGCTAGGGTTTTGAGCCTATCAAGGACTGAAATCAGGGATCACCTTTGGGAAACCCTAAAAAGCCCCAGGGGATCATTCAAAGACATCAATCATCTTCAAATAGCTCATATAACAAGATCCACTGGACATTACACCCCAATTCAAAGTCTACAGTCATCATTTTCATCTGGTCGACAATTAGGGTTTTGTAACCTAAATCACCAGGATAGTTGACTTTTAATCAGGGCATGGATCCAAAACTCAAGACATGATTCAATAACCTCTACTACCTCAATATAACCCATTTACATCACTCATTTGAGGAGAAAATCTTGATTCTACACAAAAGTCCAAATCTCACTTTATTTGGAAAAAGTCAACTGTATGGGATCACCTTTGACTTTTAAGATTTTTGGTCAAAACATGACTTTCAAAGATCAATATCATCAATATATGGATATTAAAGTCATTTGACCAAAGAAATTCAAGAAGAATCTTCAAGGAGCAAAAAGTCGGGAATTAGGGTTTTTGAGGGTATTGTGGGAACTCAAAATTTCACCTACACAACTCAAAAAACTTCCAACATGAAAGTTGTAGATCTTGCAAAATAAAACAACATCTTACAATGGAACTTTTTTCAAAAGATCAATCATTTAAGAGTTTTGGAAATTTTGAAGTTTTAGGTCATAAACACTTAGAAAATTTTCTAAGTGTTTTAACCTAGTTTTCTTCCAACTTTGGCCTCATTTTTCACAAATTTGCCAAAGGATTCTGAAGAAACTCCAAACTAATGATTTGAAGTAGATGTTTAGGGCTTTCCAAATTGTGTTCAACCTTCTCCAAATTCATTTTGAGCTAGGAGTTATGCTTGTTCAAAGTTGGCCTCATGAAGTGAAATTATAGGTCATGCATCATTTTTGAACTTTGCAATTTTGTGCACATGACCTCAATTATGGATGCTACACGACCCATAACACATCTGAAAACATGCCATGCATTCATTTTCACCATGCCATGATAATTGAAGAAGATTCCTAAAACAAGAACATGTGATTATGTAATGATTACATTTGAGAATTTATGGCAAATTGATGAATCACCCAAGGAATCTTCTCATCAACCAATTAGAGCTCACTTTGTATCTGAAATGTTCCCTAAGATCAGATAGAATCAAAGGATAGGGAGCTGGCTCGAAAATGCAATGATCACACTTGGATATTCTTTGAAATTTCTTCATGGCTAAGAAACCAAATTCACTTCACTAAGCAAGCTCACTCTCTCAATCACTACTGAATCATTTGCCTATAAATAGGAGAGCATACCTCAGTAGAAAAACACACCAAAGCAACAGTATTTCTTGCTTTCTCTTTCTCTTCTCATGCTTATTGTTTTTCAAAGTTCTTTGGCAAGAAGAATCGTTTTCTTCAAACCAGAGCTTATCTTTGGAAAGTAAGCATTCTAACATCTCAAGGGGGATCATTTGAGGTGATCCAAGCACCTGGATCACTTCTGTAAGTGAGGGAACGCCATTGTTGCTCTCACTTTGGAGCTGTTGCAGTTGGAGGTCCACAGAGCAATTTAGAAGGCTCCAAGCAAGGTTAAGAATCCAGGCACGTTCCATAGGAGGTAGTGGAGCTATCCAGATGGTCGCAGCTCATCTGTAACTGCAGATTCATCATCCTCCATGTTCACTTGAAGCTCAAATTGAGGGAGGTCCATAGAGCAATTCAGGAGAATTGAAGTTACAATAAGCATTCAGTTAGCATCGCTGAGTCCCAAGGAAGCTTTTGGGATCATTCATACAAGCCCAGGTGCTCTCTACCGTCCTCACGACCTCCATTTTCAAAGGTAAGTTTTTGAACTCCACCTCTTTAATTTAAGCACTCTTTGTGATAAAGCTCGATTCTATCTTGTTCAGCATCATCAGAGGATTGAAAACCCTCTATCATCATTCATTTATTCATCTTGTGCATCATTTAATTTTAAATTTAGGGTTTATGTGTTCTCCGTGTTCATACTGAAATTCTTTAAGTACACTTAGAATAAATAAATTCTGAGATCATGATCATGTTCCTCGTTTAAAAACGAGCAAGTTTGATGTTTGAATCATTTAAAATGGTTGAGAGATGAGAGAGCTCAGAAATCCAAGATGGAGGAGCTAGAGGTTGAAGATGGCAATGGTGGTGGCGCCATTTTTTTGAGTTCTTAGGTTAAAGTTTAAAATAAATTTAGTGGTAGTTGTGTTATTTACGAATTCATCGTAATGGCTCAATGGTTACAGCGCGCATCCAAGGTCTCCTCATGCCCAAGGTCTGGGGTTCGAATCCCCCTCGCCTCAGACCTTTTGATTTTATTTTCTTTTTTCCACTCTATGCACTAGACAACACACATATTGCAATGAAATCCCCTCTATAACACCATGCGCGCGTTGGCTGGATGGTGTGTGTTTTGATTGTTGGCTTCAAGGGCGTGGGTTCAAACCATGGTGAGGCCAAAATATTATTTTTTATCACTTTTCCTTTTCATTTTCTTCACAACTTCACACAATTAATAAACTTATCAAATTAAATCATTTTCACTTCATTTTTCACACACTTGTTATTTAATATACCTATTTTATAAATAATCAAAAAAATCATAAAAATATTATTTATTTCATGTATTTTAATTAGGTTTAAAATAGTATGTTTTAAATGTTTTCTCAAATACTTTAAAATATATATATTCATTTTGTTTTAACCTAATTACTTTATGAATAATTTTATGATAAAACCCTATTTACTTAGGTCTTAATTAGGTATAAATTTCATCTTTACCTTAATTAAGTTGACTTTTGTCAATTTGCAAAATTGTTTTCAATCTCCGATTAAACAGACGATTAAGGTTTTCAAACAACAAAACCTTATATCATTACAAATCATTTTCAACTGTTTCTCAAGTGGGCCTCTAATAGAGTATAAGTCCCAACACCTTCTTCTCTTCTTAGCTTGTTTTCAAAACTGTATTTTCAAAATCTTCTTTCTGTTTTCAAAACATTCTTCTGGTATTTGAAGGGCATTATTCCCGGTGAAACTCTTCAGATACCTATGTGACCTTTGTCCATCTTCACTTCTTCTGTTTTCAAAAAAAAACCATTAACTGTTTATCATATATATATTCAACTGTTATCCACCAATTACTGTTGAGGCTCTGTACATACTTCTTCAATGGCCTCCACTCCATCCAGGTTAGGCTTTACAAGCTTTCAATTTACAGTCTTTATGTAAATTACTGTCAAATATAAACTGTGCATATATATTAGTTTAGAACTACGTTTGAGTATAAACCCTAGGACAGTTAAACGATATATATATTATAGGAATATGACCTAGGATTGAGAATGTCTTCCCGGTGAAGGCTCTTTCCTAATTAGAGATCTGTAGTTCAAACCCCCAAGATGAATTATTCCCGGTGAAACATCTTGGCAAAAACCTTAGAATCCAAAAAAATAGGACACATCCCCCCAAAGAGGAATTATTCCTGGTGAAACCTCTTACCCATTTGCTTAGAGCCAAAAAAAGTTCAAAACTACATAGCTTTCTCTTGTGCTATAACAAGGACCCTCGATGACCCTCGATTAGCCTCCTCTTAGGCTTTGTACAAGGACCCACAGGCTTCTTAAAAGCATTTCCAGCTTCCTCTTGAGCTTGTATACAAGGACCCATCAGGTTTCTTATAAACATAGGAACAGGTCTTTAGTCACCTTTTAACATATCCTGGTGAGTTGTCTTCCAATTTAAACCAGACTTTAAACACGCTAAGTTTGTCTCAATTTTATATTGAGTACACCTTTTGGAATGAGAGACATGGACAGTCTCTGTCACCCTTATCTTCATTAATCTTCCTTAGCAGAGTCTAGGATCCATGTTTTGTTTGTCCTCAGTCAGTGTCAGCCTTCATCTTGGGCTTTAAACAAGAAGTCTCACTAGATAATCTTTCTGCCAATCATCTTAACAAAACCCCTGGAAAGGGTTAGCCTCCAAAATCATTCTTTCATTTTAACAAAAACCCCTGGAAAGGGTTAGCCTCCAAAATCACTTCAAAAACCAAAGATTCATTCTCTTAGGAGATAATTTCCCCAAAAAGAGTCAAAACCCCTAGAAAGGGTCAGCCTCCAAAAACATGACAAAAATCAGTCTTTTAACAGACAATTTCTCCAGTTGAGTCAAAATCCCTGGAAAGGGTTAGCTTCCAAAAAAAATCAGTCTTTTAATAAATAAATCCTTCAATAGAGTCAAAATCCAACAAAAACAGTTAGCCTCAACCTTGGGCTTCATACAAGGCACCAAAACAATAAATTCCCCTGTTAATAGTCAGCCTCAACCTTGGGCTTTGTACAAGGCAGATAATAGAGTCTCCCCTAGTGAGTCCTTCATTATTCAGTAGCCACAACCTTGGGTTTTGTACAAGGCAGATAAACCATATTTCATGTGTCAAAGATTCCTAACATCTAGGATCTTTTCCTTATTAGAGTCATCCATACTCAGTTTATTTGAGAGTCCGCCACAACCTTGGGCTTTGTACAAGGCAGAAAATAATGTTTTCCCTAGCTAGAGTCAGCCTCAATTCTGGGCTTTGTACAGAACACCAAATAAAATCCATCAAAATAGATTCTCCCTAAGTAGAGTCAGCCTCAATTCTGGGCTTTGTACAGAACATAAAAATCTCTTGTAAATTAATCCCCAGTGGAGTTTTCTCCCAGAGTCATAATCATAATCAATCAATCAAAAAGCCTCAAGCTTGGGCCTCATGCAAGCTAGCTAAAAATTCAAATCTTTTATACAATAGATAGACATAGCTTATCTCTATAGAGAGATATTTTTACTACTCTACCACATTCAAACAAACAAACATTTCAACATTTCAATTTCAATTTCAATCAAAGTCTCCCATTTAGGACTCTGAAAGACATGCTCTGGCACATCCCCAGACTTGTACACTTTCCCTAATTTGGACGAGCATCTTTCTTTCATTCAAGAGATACTAGCATACTTGCAAACACACAAGTAAGGTCACTCTCTTAATGAAATGAATCCAGTTATTCTGTCACTCTTTCAAAATGTTTGTGGTAGAATAGTACAAATACCTCTCTATAAAGATGACTTCATGTCTCTTTACTGTAAACAGAGATTTAATTCAAGCTTCAACCTTGAGCTTCAAGCAAGGCACCCAAAAATAATTAATAATCAATTAGTTCCCCGAACTACATTAAGCTCTGATTTCCATTAGGGATATGTAGGCATGAGGTTCACAAGGAACCTCAGCGAGCTAATAAAATACCAAAAATAGTCAGTCTGTCTGTCTGTCTTTCTTTTATTCAATTCAATTCCTTCTCCTAACACAAAGGAGAAACTTTCCCAATAATCATTAGCAGTAAACACAATCACAATGACACAGAGAAGGTTCCTGTAGAGTACTACAGATATGTAGGGTGTTTAAACACTTCCCTATGTATAACCGACCTCCCGGACTCCAGAATTTCTAGTCTAGGTGAATCCCCACACTTAGCAAACTCCTAGGGTTTAGTTGAGATCTTTTTTTCCCCTTTCCTACTCGTAGGACAAATAAGAAAGTTCGTGTGATATCGTAGGAAGAACTGAAATAAAATTCATCCCACCACGGGCGCATTCTCCTTCCAAATTTCGCGTGAAGGGTCTAGTGTGCCGTCCTCCCAAGTGAAACGGGGAGGTAAAAAAAACGACACCACAGAAAAATGGCGACTCTGCTGGGGATATAAGTGTTAAAAACCTTGGTTTTTCATCCAAACCAATGGTTGACCTGTTGCTGGTCCAGCCCCAATGAGGAATTAGGGATGCCAAATTCCCCCTCAAACAAGAGAGGTCCTGCCTAACCTCTGTGTCATTTCATGTGTTTGCTGCATTTATATTTGTTTATTTTGTTTATTCTGTATCGGGAAAGGGCTTGATTCCCCCTTGTGGTGAGAAATTCTATACCCGGATTTGAGTGCAACATAAGATAGGATGGAGGATGTCTTCCCGGTGAAGACCCTCTAATCTTGGTTCACAATTCTACTCTTGGGATTTGCCTGGCTGGTTGTGATTAACTGCGCCAATGCATTCCGAGACTGATTTGTTCCAGGAGGACCTAGAAACACATTAACCCCACTTAAAGCCTTTTTTAGGACGTAGAGCGGTGATTACGAAAGTAATTGTCACGCAGATACTACACTCAGAGAAAACTCTCTTATAGATACCAATCAACGTATCTTTAAGGTTGAGCAAAAACTCTGAGACCACTAGAACCCGTTCTATAGGTACAAAAATCCTTATCCTTAGTTTACCATTGGGGCGAGGTTTGCGTTTTGACTTCATGACCACTATACCCTTTTGCGCCATGTTTGTTTAAAACTCTTGTGTGTGCATTCATGCATTTATGCATCATTCATTGATAACAACTAAAAAAAACAAAAAGAGTCTTTTTCGAGTCGTTTTTCAAGGAAACTAAATAACGAACGTTTTTGAACTTCATAGAAAGAGAGAAACGGAGAAAGGACTTAAGGATCTATACCATGGATTACGGAAGAAAGAGAGCTAGGAAATACACCTTCAAGATTCCCCAGGTCGAGGAACTAGGAAAGCTCGGAAAACTGGTGGTTAACCCCCAGGCTTTCAAGGAGAAGTATGGAAAACTTCTGCCTTTGCTCAATACCAACATTGTGGATGGGATCCTTCCCACCTTGGTACAGTTTTATGATCCAACGTATCACTGCTTCACCTTTCCAGATTATCAGCTCATGCCTACGTTGGAGGAGTACTCTCGTCTGATTGGAATACCCGTGTACGCGCAAGATCCGTACTCCGGTTTGGAAAAGAATCCTGACGACGTTATCATTGCTGCAACTACTCCTTTGAACGTAGTCGACATCAGAACTCATATGGTGAGTAGAGGAGGAATTCAAGGATTGCCTTCCAAATTCCTGTTTGATCAAGCTCGGTACTTCGTCAGCATCCAAGATATGAGCGCTTTTGAGGAAATCTTGGCTTTGCTTATCTACGAATTGTTTTTGTTCCCTAACATTAACGATTTCGTCGACATCAGCGCAATTAAGATCTTCTTAATTGGAAATCCAGTTCCAACCTTGCTTGCGGATGCTTATCACTCTGTGCATTCAAGAAACCTGCAGCGAGGGGGATTAATCACATGCTGCGTACCGTTGTTATACGAATGGTTCGTTTTGCACCTGCCAAAGTCTAGCACTTTCTGGAACATGAGGGATGGCCTTTACTGGTCACAGAAAATCATGTCCCTCACTCATACGGACATTGAGTGGTGTAGTCCTGACAACGACGAAACCAAGATACTCTTCAGTTGTGGAAGTTTTCCCAATATACCCCTTATTGGAACGAAGGGAGGAATCAGTTACAATCCAGCTTTAGCCCGTCGTCAATACGGCTATCCCATGAAAAATATACCAAGTAACATCCAATTGGAGGGTCTGTTCTTCAAAAACATCGACGATCATGGCAACATGCTGAAGAAGGAAATTGTCCAAGCCTGGCGTCTTGTTCACAGCAAAGGGAGAAGATTGTTAGGAAAACATCTTTGCATCTCCCTGGATCCTTACCTTCAATGGGTACGCATCAGAGCATTCAAGCTCAGGGTGCCATATCAACATCAAGAACCCATTCCCCTAAGGGAACCAATATACCTTTTCTCCACCGATGTTTAAAAACTACAAGCGGAATTAAACAAGGTATGCCAAGAAAGGAATGCTTGGAGGAACAAGTATCGAATCGTCAACACGGAAAACGTTGAGATTCATAACATCCTAAGAAGGAAGGATGAGTTACTTGAAGTGCTCGATCGACAAGTGTCACAAACGTCACTTTCTCATCATATCCCTCCTGCTTCCTGGATCATCGATCAGCTCACGTCAGAGAACGCTCAGCTCAAGAAACATAAGAAGATGTTAGAACGTGAAGTCGGCTCTTCGTCAAAATTTTAGAGTCCTTTCTCTCAGTTTCTCTGTATTTCCTTTTCAAAGTGTGTAAAAAACGGCGTTTTCTCTTAATTAATAAAAGTTTGATGTTTCATAACGTAATTATGGTGTTTCCTTGAAAAATAATAACTTAATTGCATATCATACATCGCTTTAGTCGTACGCACTGACACGAGAATTTTCGCGGATCTAATAGTCACTTTCCTTTCTCCAGAAAGAGAGGAGGAGAAGGAGGTGAACCAAGACTTTCAAGCTGTCTCATCCATACAACACTCGTTCAAGTCGCAAGAAAAGAATGGAAGACTTTGAGCAAGAGAATGGAGAACTCAGAGAAGAGGTTAATACTCTCAGAGATGCTATTGAAAGGCTCAATAGCATGGTAGAAGCCCTGGTAGTTGCACATAATCGACCAACGCCAGAAGAACCGCAAAGGACTGTGGTTTCCGAGATTGTTTCTACTCCTATTCCTCAGTATACCATGCCACCCAACCGACCTTGGGGCATGCCGTATAACTTTATTCCAGAAGGGTACATACCCCCAGTTTCTGAAGTTTCAAGATCTACAATGGAGATACAACCTCCGGAGGGTTACAAACCTCTGGAAATTGAAGTTCCAAGAGCAACGACAATGGGTTTCACACAACAGAATGCTGAGATTCCAAGATCTGCTGTTATGGCTTATCCACAGCCCATTATGCATACTTTTCCTCCACAGGGCGGACAAGTATATCATCACGCTCCCAGTGAGGACGCTGGCGTGTATGAAAGATTGGACGAGTTCCAGGAACAGTTTCTGCAAATGCAGAAGGAACTCAAGACTCTTCGAGGACAAGATCTATTTGGAAAGAATGCTGCAGACCTCTGTCTGGTTCCAAATGTTAAGATTCCTCACAAATTCAAAGTACCAGATTTCGAGAAGTACAAAGGGAGTTCATGCCCACAAAGTCATCTCGTGATGTACGCTCGAAGAATGTCAACTCAGACTGATAACCAACAATTGCTCATTCATTATTTTCAAGACAGCCTGACTGGTGCCACACTCAAATGGTACATGAACTTGGACAGTTTAGAGATTCGTACTTTTTGAGACGTCGGAGAGGCCTTCGTCAAACAGTACAAGTACAATCTGGATATGGCTCCCGACAGAGATCAACTCCGGGCCATGACTCAAAAGGATAGAGAAAGCTTCAAGGAATACGCTCAGAGATGGCGTGAAGTTGCTGCTCAAATTTGTCCACCACTTGAAGAGAAAGAAATGACAAAAATCTATCTCAAAACTTTGAGTCCATTTTATGAAGGACGAATGGTTACAAGTGCACCAAGTGACTTTACCGAGATGGTAAACATGGGTGTACGTTTAGAAGAAGCAGTTCGGGAAGGACGCCTGAACAAAGAACCAGAATCTTCTATTAGTCCAAGGAAGTATGGAAGTTCTTTCCAGAAGAAAAAGGATCTAGATGTCAGCAATGTCTTGCACAAAATCAAGAAGAAATATCAACCTCAGGTTGCTACAGTAACTCCGGTTGTTAACTCAGTGCCAGCTTATCAACCTCAGGTCTCGCAACAACAAATTCAACAAAGGTCGCAGCAACCTCAGCAGCAGGTTCGACCTCCAAATTACAACAATCGGGCTCCAAGGTATCCTGCCTTTGACCCCGTACCAATGCCATATGCGGAATTGTTTCCAACATTACTGGCAAAAGGACTCATTCAGACAAGGAGTCCTCCAAATCCTACAAACAGTCCCTCACCATGGTATAAGGCTGACCAATCTTGTCCCTATCATCAGGGGGCACCAGGTCACAATATTGAGAACTGTTTCTCTTTCAAGATTGACGTCCAACGATTAGTGAAGAGCGGAATGCTATCCTTCAAAGATACTAATCCAAACGTCCAAGCAAATCCTTTGCCGCAGCATAAAGAAGCTTCAGTAAATCTGATAGATCAGCACCCTAACGTCATTCAAATCTACGACATTCGTCAGATAGGGGAAAATCTTGTCAAGAGGCACGCTAAACAAGATGGGTACGGCCATGTACCACCTCACAACTACTTCACATGCGATATTTGTCCAAAGAATAATCAAGGATGTGCCGTAGTTCAAGCTGCATTGCAAGAACAAATGGATTTAGGATGGATTCAACATATCCGAGTCAGGACTGAACATGACATCAACATGGTTCAAGGATGTCCAGGAGAATACAAAATCTACAAAGTTGAAGATCTCGAAGGATCGGTAGTCAGGTTCCATAAAACTTTAAATGGACTTGCCTACTTTGGAACGGATTTCCATCCTTACAGTAGATGCATAATCTGTCGAAGAAATTCACGAGGATGTTTGCGTGTTCGCAACGACATTCAAAAGCTGATGGATGACAATATCATTACTGTTCTTGCCAACAGAGAAGATGACGAAGTCTTTACCGTATCTCCTCAAATTAATCAAGTTGAACCAAAGCAAGTTAAGTATGATAGCAGGAAGACAGCAATTGCTCCGTTAGTCATCTACTTACCAGGTCCTGTACCGTATGAGTCCAGCAAGGCTATACCATACAAGTACAATGCTACATTCATTGAAAATGATAAGGAAATACCATTACCATCTGTTGTCAACATTGCTGATGTTAGTCGAGTCACCAGAAGTGGACGAGTCTTCAACAGAACAACAGAAAATGTGGAGAAACCTTCGGAGGAAGTACCACATAGGCAAGACAATCATCCGACCAATGCTGTTCAAGCGAAAGAAAATGATGAGATCTTGAAGTTAATCCAGAGGAGTGAATACAACATTGTAGATCAATTACTACATACTCCGTCTAGGATTTCTGTCCTTTCCCTACTATTGAGTTTTGAAGCTCATAGGGAAGCTCTACAGAAAGTTTTGGAACAAGCTTTCGTAGAACCAAGTGTTACTGTAGGACAATTCAACAATATCGTTGCCAATATCTCCGCCGGAACTAATCTGAGTTTCTGTGATGAAGATCTTCCTGAAGAAGGAGTGGACCATAATCTGCCACTTCACATCTCAGTTGGCTGCATGGGTGATACACTCACAGGAGTCCTAATAGACAATGGATCCTCTCTCAACGTCATGCCTAAATCAACATTGTCAAGATTATCTTTCGAAGATTACCCTCTAAGAAAAAGTCATGTCATCGTCAAAGCATTTGATGGATCAAGAAAGTCAGTTTTTGGAGAGGTAGATCTTCCCATAACTATTGGACCTCAGACGTTCAAAATCACTTTCCAAGTCATGGACATTCCAGCACAATACAGTTGTTTGCTAGGTCGCCCGTGGATTCATGAGGCTGGGGAAATTACTTCAACACTTCATCAGAAACTGAAGTTCATAAGAAATGACAAATTGGTAACCGTGTGTGGAGAACGAGCCCTGATCGTCAGCAACCTGTCATCATTCTCCGACATAGAACAAAAAGAAGTTGTTGGAACTAAATTCCAAGCACTTTCCTTGGACAAAGGAAAGGAGAAAGCAACGTCTATTTCTTCCTACAGAGATGCAATCCAAGTTGTAAAGGATAGCACTACCAGTGGTTGGGGGCACATTAATATTCCTACCAACAACAAGAACAGAACAGGAGTTGGATTCTTTCCAACATCATCAAAGACTATTCCAGGAATTGGGGTAGTTCTTCCAATTCAAGAAACGTTCCGCAGCGGAGGTTTTCTTCAACCTGTTCAACAAACAGTCAATACCATCGGTACGGAAGACACCGATGAGAATTTTGAAGTGGAATGTATGTCCTACCTTCTCGAGGCAGGATACATAGCCCTATCAGAGTCTGAATCACCTTGCTGTTATCCGACTAAGGGATCTGAAAGTAAGACTCGACCAAGCAATGACGAAGTTACAAATAGCTTCACCACCAGAAGTCATGGTTCATCAGAAGAAGTTCCTCCTATCCCCGAAGAAACCTGGGATACATTAGGAGAACCAAGCGGAAAATTCGACTACATGGTGAAATACTCCGCTCCTGAAAGCTCAAAAACCTCTTTGGAAGATATTGTTCCAACTGGATGGAACAGTGATTTTGAGTACCTCTCTCAGCCAAAAGAGATGTATAACCCTTGCTATTCATCATCATCGACTGGTGAAATCATCATTGAGGAGTATATCCCCAAGTCACCTCCCGAGGCTACGGATCTAGAGTTCACATATCTAGTCAATGCCATCTTGGGAGAAGAGCAAGACCAAAATACAGAAGAGGATGATCTCGAAAGTGTCTCTGACAACGAGTCTCTCCATTCAGAAGATTGGAAGTTTCCTCAAAAGAAAGTTCGACATACTCCACTTGGAAATGGGTATGCTCACACCGCTCAGTCTGCTGAAGTAGAAGAAGATCGTCTGAGTGTTGCAAAGACAGTGGTTGGTAAATCAAGACCTACCACAGGCCAGCTTAAGCCTAAGGTTCCAGATTACTTAGTGCACAATGGGGTTCGCCACTATTGGACAGCTGTTGAAGTTACAACTGTTGTTCGCACTCCTAAGTAGGAACTTTCACCGTTATTTTATCCTCTCACCATAGCCCAGGGTGAAGAGATGTTTCATAGGGCTTTGCATTTTACTATTTCTTAGAAAAATGTCCCTCTTTGCTTCACCCAAAGCAATAGAGTTTTGTTTTATAGGGTCTTTGTTTCAAGAAATGACTGTCAATAAATAAAAATGTCATTTTGTTCCGTCGTTAGTTTTTCCTTTTCTTTTTTTCGGAAATTGGTAATCCTAAAAAACACCCTTAAAAAACATCAAAAATTCCATTAACTGCATACACCGAGTCTTCCCTCGTTGTCTAAATAAAACTTATCACACATATGCAGATTAATCATAAAATACCCCGTTGAAACGTGCGATCGTATGACTTCTCCAAGCTTTAAGTTTCCTGTATTCGAGGCAGAGGAAGAAGAAGACGAAGAAATATCAAAGGAAATTTCACGGTTACTTCAACAAAAGGAAGAGACCATTCAGCCATACAATGAGCCTCTAGAGATCATTAACCTTGGTTCCGATGGAAGCAGAAAAGAGGTTAAGATTGGAGCTTCGCTCAGTTCAGAGATCAGAGAGAGTTTGATACAACTGCTCAGAGAATTCTCAGATGTCTTCGCTTGGTCTTATCAAGATATGCCAGGGTTGGATACCAGTATAGTGGAGCATCACTTGCCATTAAAAGCAGAATGCCCTCCGGTCAAGCAAAAATTAAGAAGAACTCATCCGGAGATGGCCATGAAAATCAAAGAGGAAGTTCAAAAGCAGATCAACGCAGGTTTCCTCGTCACTTCAGAATACCCTCAGTGGTTAGCTAACATTGTTCCCGTTCCTAAGAAAGACGGAAAAGTCCGCATGTGCGTCGACTACAGAGATTTGAACAAAGCTAGCCCTAAGGATGATTTTCCTTTACCACATATTGATATGTTGGTGGACAGTACAGCAAAATCCAAAGTTTTCTCATTCATGGACGGATTTTCAGGATACAACCAGATCAAAATGGCACCTGAAGACATGGAGAAAACAGCCTTCATCACCCCCTGGGGCACGTTCTGCTATCGTGTTATGCCTTTTGGACTAAAGAACGCAGGGGCAACTTATCAAAGAGCCATGACTACGCTTTTCCACGACATGATGCATAAAGAAGTGGAAGTCTATGTGGACGACATGATTGCCAAATCAGAAAATGAAGAAGATCATGTACAGAATCTGACAAAGTTATTTCAATGCTTACGGAAGTTTCAGCTTCGCCTGAACCCCAACAAGTGCACCTTTGGTGTCTACTCAGGAAAACTCCTTGGTTTCATTGTCAGCAAACGAGGAATTGAAGTAGATCCAGACAAAGTCATGGCAATTCAAGAATTGCCTTCACCCAGAACCGAGAAACAAGTTAGAGGATTTCTTGGACGTCTGAATTACATCTCGAGATTCATATATCTCATGACTGCAACTTGCGCTCCTTTTTTCAAACTTCTACGGAAAAATCAAAGTTGCGTCTGGACAGACGATTGTCAGAAAGCGTTCGACAACATTAAAGAATATCTGCTCGAACCATCCATCTTGTCTCCTCCAATGGAAGGAAGACCTTTGATAATGTACTTAACCGTCTTAGAAGACTACATGGGTTGTGTCCTTGGACAGCAAGACGAGACAAAGAGAAAAGAGCATGCCATTTACTACCTGAGCAAGAAATTCACTGACTGTGAATCCCGCTACTCCATGCTCGAGAAGACGTGTTGTGCTTTGGCCTGGGCTGCCAAGCGTCTCCGCCAGTACATGATTCGACATACTACTTGTTTGATCTCTCATATGGATCCAATCAAGTACATCTTTGAGAAGCCTGCCTTAACCGGGAGAATTGCCCGTTGGCAGATGTTGTTATCAGAATATGACATTGAGTATCACGCACAAAAAGCCGTGAAAGGAAGCATTCTAGCTGAGCACCTGGCTCACCACCCACTCAATGGTCATGAATCAACCAGTTTTGACTTTCCAAACGAGGACGTCATGTACCTCAAGATGAAAGATTACAACGAGCCACTACCAGACGAAGGACCTGAGATAGGATCCCAGTGGGGCTTAATCTTTGACGGAGCTGTCAACGCTTATGGACGAGGAATTGGGGCAATCATTGTTACACCTCAGGGTACCCATATTCCATTTACTGCCAGATTAACTTTCAAGTGCACAAACAATGAGGCCGAATATGAAGCTTGCATCATGGGTCTCGAAGAAGCCGTGGATCTAAGAATTAAACACTTGGATGTATACGGAGATTCTGCTATGGTCATCAATCAAATCAAAGGAGAATGGGAAACACGCCAACCAGGGCTAATTCCTTACAAAGACTACGCGAGGAGATTGTTACCATTCTTCGACAGGGTAGATTTTCATCACATTCCTCGTGAAGAAAATAACTTGGCTGATGCATTAGCCACACTCTCTTCCATGATTAGGATAAATCATTGGAATGACATTCCTCGGATTGATGTTATGCGCCTGGATAGGCCCGCTCATGTTTTCATAGTAGAAGCAATCATCGACGACAAACCGTGGTATCACGACATCAAGAACTTTCTTCAAAAGCAAGAGTACCCTCTTGGGGCATCAAAGAAAGATAGAAAGACTTTGAGAAAGTTAGCTTGTAGATTCTTCCTGAATGAAGATGTTCTGTACAAGAGAAACTTCGACATGGTTCTGCTCAGATGAGTTGACAGAAAAGAAGCAGAAGTACTCATGAGAGAAATGCATGAAGGTTCCTTTGGTACTCACACCAATGGACATACCATGGCAAGGAAAATACTGAGAGCAGGATATTATTGGCTGACGATGGAGTCAGATTGCTACCAGTATGCAAAGAGGTGTCACAAATGTCAGATTTACGCCGATAGAATTCATGTGCCACCATCTCTTCTCAACATACTCTCTTCCCCTTGGCCTTTCTCCATGTGGGGAATCGACATGATTGGAATGATCGAGCCAAAAGCGTCCAACGGACATCGCTTCATCTTGGTAGCTATAGACTATTTTACCAAATGGGTTGAAGCAGCTTCATATGCAAACGTTACAAGACAAGTTGTCGTCAGGTTTATCAAGAATCACATCATCTGTCGCTACGGCATTCCTAGCAAGATAATCGCTAACAATGGGTCAAATTTGAATAACAAAATGATGAAGGAGCTTTGTGAAGAATTCAGGATTGAACATCACAACTCATCTCCTTACAGACCAAAGATGAATGGAGCTGTAGAAGCAGCTAATAAAAACATCAAGAAAATCATTCAGAAGATGGTCATTACTTACAAAGATTGGCATGAAATGCTCCCGTATGCTCTTCATGGTTACCGTACATCAGTACGTACGTCGACTGGAGCAACTCCTTTCTCCCTTGTATATGGCATGGAGGCAGTCCTACCTATAGAGGTTGAGATTCCATCAATGAGAGTCTTGATGGAGGCAAAATTAACAGAAGCCGAGTGGTGTCAAAGCAGATTCGATGAATTGAACTTAATCGACGAAAAGCGCATGACAGCTTTATGCCACGGTCAGCTATATCAACAAAGAATGAAGAAAGCTTTCGACAAAAAGGTTCGACCTCGCACAATCAAAGAAGGCGACCTTGTACTCAAAAAGATTCAATCTTTTCTCACAGATTCGAGAGGGAAATGGACTCCCAATTATGACGGCCCCTACGTGGTCAAGAGAGTTTTCTCAGGAGGAGCCTTAATACTCACGACTATGGATGGAGAAGAATTCACCCGTCCTGTGAACGTCGACGCAGTCAAGAAATACTTCGCCTAAATAAACAAAAGAACAGCTCGCTAAGTTGAAAACTCGCAAAGAGCGGCTTAGGCAAAAAAGAGCGTCTCGGTGAGTCGAAAACCCGAAAGGGCGATTCAGGCAAAAGTTAGAGACATAAAAAATAAATAATCAATCCCGGTAGACTTAAAACCCGAAAGGGGTAGTTTACGGAAAAGTTAGGGATATATGGCAAGTAACTGTGTTCAGGACAAACTTGATCATCCAAAAATCCATAGCGGAGTATTCATCAGCAGTAGGTCATCTTCTACGAAGCACGAATACAGCGCAACTCGGAGTGGAAGGGAAAGATAACGGTCGTCACGTTTCATCGTAGCCCTTTTCCCGAAAAATTACCAATTTCCAACTTTGTAAATACTCCATGGAATCAAGCATTTGGCTGATTACCATTCCATATATAATAATTTGAGCCTTGTGCCTTTCTTTGCAAATTGAGTCTTTTTCAGTTTCTTAAGATGCATTTTAAGTTTAAACAGTCATTTTCTTGAAACAATTGTTTTCATAAAATAAAAATGAATTTACTTGCAAAAATAGAGGTGAAATTTTCTTTCTAAGGTTTACAAACAATAGGAAGAATGCAAACAGCTACTCCAAGAACGGTTGAGACTCCGGGAACCAAGATTTCCCCATGAGGTCGCTTTGCGAACATCTCCCGATGACGGATCTTCACTTCTATTCATATCACTCACTTCGGACAACGGACAACTGATAACCAGGTATTCCCGACAGAGTTCGAACTACAAGAAGAGGACATCTTCTAATCAACAAGATTCAAGTCGTATCATAGGATTTTACATCCGCGACAATTCTATTCACTTTCACTTTACATAGTCGAGTCACGCTTTGATCATGTGAATGCCTGAGTCATTAAAGCATATACTCAAGATTCCCCTGCAAAGTTGTGAAAGGGTTTTCTTCTTCATAAAGAAGGTTCATACACCCAAATTCCCCAAGCAAGTCAACAAATGGCAACCTCCTCCAAAGAGATAGTTTGTTCACTTTTGGAATTCCCCAACTGAGAATCTCCTGCAGAGCGACGCTCGACAATCTTCTTCAAATAAGATAGTTTGTTTCGCATTTTGGAATTCCCCACAGGGTCAATGAGCGGTTCTTTTCTCCAAGAAGTGTGGATTCCCCGACATAATCGATAAGTGGTAGTTTTTCCTCCTGGAAAACAGTTTGGTATTTCCCCAGCAGGGTAAAGCGATGCCACTCTTCGTCAAAGGAAACAATTTGGTATTTCCCCAGCAGGGTCAAGAGATGCCACTCTTCGTCAAAGGAAACAGTTTGGTATTTCCCCAGCAGGGTCAAGAGATGCCACTTATTCGTCAAGGAAAATAATTTGGGAATCTCCCCAGCAGATCGACAAATGATCCCCAGCGAAGTCAGTGAATGGCAGTCTCTTTCGGCAAAAGACAGTTCACTCACTTTTTCGGACAAAAATAACGAATGGCAGCCTTCTTCATGAAGACAGTTCGTTTTGCTTAAAGATGCCTCAACAAAGTCAGCAAATGGCAGTCTCTTTCGACAGAAGACAGTTTGCTCGCTTTCTTTCACGACAGGGTCAACAAATGGCGGTCTCTCCCAGTAGAAGACAATTTGTTCCCCTAGCAATTGGCAAATGGCAGTCTTTCCCCAAGGAAAGACAGTTTGTCTGTTAAAACATTCAAGAAATCGACGAATGGCAGTTTCTTTAAACAGTTTGTCTGTTTCTGGGATGTTTCATCCCTTTCAGAGTTGATAAATGGCAGTTTTCCTCCTAGGAAAACAGTTTGTTAATTCCCCTCAGAGTCGACAAATGGCAGTTTTTCCTCTTAAGAAAAACAGTTTGTTGACTCCCCGGCATGAGTCTACAAATGGCAGTTTTTCCTCTTAGGAAAACAGTTTGTTGATTCCCTGGCATAAGTCGGTGAATGTTGGTTTTCACCCCGAAAACAGTTCGTCCGCTTTCAAGCAAAGTCATTAGCCCCTCAAAAGATCATGAGGCCATATGACATTCTTTCAAAGACGTCAAGTCAAAAGGAAAGATGGTGAAGTTTCTTTACTACCACCAAATGGTATCTTACCTCCAAGTGTTGGTAAGAAGTTTGATGAGGAAACGAACCTTTGAAGTTTCATTACTACCATCAAATGGCGTCTCATCTCCAAGTGCTGATGAGGAGTTTGATGAGGAAACGAACCTTTGAAGTTTCTTTACTACCATCAAATGGCGTCTCATCTCCAAGTGCTGATAAGAAGTTTGATGAGGAAACAAACCTTTGAAGTTTCTTTACTACCATCAAATGGCATCTCATCTCCAAGTGCTGATGAGAAGTTTGATGAGGAAACAAATCTTTGGAAATTTTCTCTTTATCTGAGATATTGTCCAAACACGGCTGAGACCAGTTTCGAGATATGGACATCCGAAACAAGGGGGAGGTTGTTTACCTTTTTCTAAGTGTCAACACTTAGTTAAAGAAGATGGATTGAGCATTCTACACTGCCATCCATTCACCAGAGTCCACATCAAGTATTTCTACAGGAGTTTGTCTCCTCATCCCCCACCGAGTGCGACAACGGGATCAAGTTATGAAAGGATTTTATCAATTACAACATCTCAGGAGCGCCCAAAATTCGGGCATTCTTTGATATTTAAGTCTCTTTCACGCAGGAGAGATCGAGATATCAATCTCTCTCCCTCCAGATAAAAGAAACTTAAATAGGGGCATCTGTCATACTCTAATTTTTGACCCCCCTGAGATGACATATCTTCAGGATTTTCATCAGGTCAAAGCAAGTACCCAGAACAGTCACTTCTTCATCTGGCATTTAATCGAGGATGTTCAAAGACAAGAAAACTCAGGCAAAGGATCAATCAGTAGAAGGATTAGTCTCTAACATAATCATAGGACTCAAGAGCTTCATTTTCTCACCTATGATTGATTAGACACCCAGTCCTCTGAATACAGATTTACTCAGGTCACCAGGCTAGGGTTTTGAGCCTATCAAGGACTGAAATCAGGGATCACCTTTGGGAAACCCTAAAAAGCCCCAGGGGATCATTCAAAGACATCAATCATCTTCAAATAGCTCATATAACAAGATCCACTGGACATTACACCCCAATTCAAAGTCTACAGTCATCATTTTCATCTGGTCGACAATTAGGGTTTTTTAACCTAAATCACCAGGATAGTTGACTTTTAATCAGGGCATGGATCCAAAACTCAAGACATGATTCAAGAACCTCTACTACCTCAATATAACCCATTTACATCACTCATTTGAGGGGAAGATCTTGATTCTACACAAAAGTCCAAATCTCACTTTATTTGGAAAAAGTCAACTGTATGGGATCACCTTTGACTTTTAAGATTTTTGGTCAAACCATGACTTTCAAGGATCAATATCATCAATATATGGATATTAAAGTCATTTGACCAAATAAATTCAAGAAGAATCTTCAAGGAGCAAAAAGTCGGGAATTAGGGTTTTTGAGGGCATTGTGGGAACTCAAAATTTCACCTACACAACTCAAAAAACTTCCGACATGAAAGTTGAAGATCTTGCAAAATAAAACAACATCTTACAATGGAACTTTTTTCAAAAGATCAATCATTTAAGAGTTTTGGAAATTTTGAAGTTTTAGGTCATAAACACTTAGAAAATTTTCTAAGTGTTTTAACATAGTTTTCTTCCAACTTTGGCCTCATTTTTCACAAATTTGCCAAAGGATTTTGAAGAAACTCTAAACTAATGATTTGAAGTAGATGTTTAGGGCTTTCCAAATTGTGTTCAACCTTCTCCAAATTCATTTTGAGCTAGGAGTTATGCTTGTTCAAAGTTGGCCTCATGAAGTGAAATTATAGGTCATGCATCATTTTTGAACTTTGCAATTTTGTGCACATGACCTCAATTATGGATGCTACACGACCCATAACACATCTGAAAACATGCCATGCATTCATTTTCACCATGCCATGATAATTGAAGAAGATTCCTAAAACAAGAACATGTGATTATGTAATGATTACATTTGAGAATTTATGGCAAATTGATGAATCACCCAAGGAATCTTATCATCAACCAATTAGAGCTCACTTTGTATCTGAAATGTTCCCTAAGATCAGATAGAATCAAAGGATAGGGAGCTGGCTCGAAAATGCAATGATCACACTTGGATATTCTTTGAAATTTCTTCATGGCTAAGAAACCAAATTCACTTCACTAAGCAAGCTCACTCTCTCAACCAGTACTGAATCATTTGCCTATAAATAGGAGAGCATACCTCAGTAGAAAAACACACCAAAGCAACCATATTTCTTGCTTTCTCTTTCTCTTCTCATGCTTATTGTTTTTCAAAGTTCTTTGGCAAGAAGAATCGTTTTCTTCAAACCAGAGCTTATCTTTGGAAAGTAAGCATTCTAACATCTCAAGGGGGATCATTTGAGGTGATCCAAGTACCTGGATCACTTCTGTAAGTGAGGGAACGCCATTGTTGCTCTCACTTTGGAGCTGTTGCAGTTGGAGGTCCACAGAGCAATTTAGAAGGCTCCAAGCAAGGTTAAGCATCCAGGCATGTTCCATAGGAGGTAGTGGAGCTATCCAGATGGTCGCAGCTCATCTGTAACTGCAGATTCATCATCCTCCATGTTCACTTGAAGCTCAAATCGAGGGAGGTCCATAGAGCAATTCAGGAGAATTGAAGTTACAATAGGCATTTAGTTAGCATCGCTGAGTCCCAAGGAAGCTTTTGGGATCATTCATACAAGCCCAGGTGCTCTCTACCATCCTCACGACCTCCATTTTCAAAGGTAAGTTTCTGAACTCCACCTCTTTAATTTAAGCACTCTTTGTGATAAAGCTCGATTCTATCTTGTTCAGCATCATCAGAGGATTGAAAACCCTCTATCATCATTCATTTATTCATCTTGTGCATCATTTAATTTTAAATTTAGGGTTTATGTGTTCTTCGTGTTCATACTGAAATTCTTTAAGTACACTTAGAATAAATAAATTCTGAGATGATGATCATGTTCCTCGTTTAAAAACGAGCAAGTTTGATGTTTGAATCATTTAAAATGGTTGAGAGATGAGAGAGCTCAGAAATCCAAGATGGAGGAGCTAGAGGTTGAAGATGACAATGGTGGTGGCGCCATTTTTTTGAATTCTTAGGTTTAAGTTTAAAATAAATTTAGTGGTAGTTGTGTTATTTACGAATTCATTGTAATGGCTCAATGGTTACAGCGCGCGTCCAAAGTCTCCTCATGCCCAAGGTCTGGGGTTCGAATCCCCCTCGCCTCAGACCTTTTGATTTTATTTTCTTTTTTCCACTCTATGCACTAGACAACACACATATTGCAATGAAATCCCCTCTATAACACCATGCGCGCGTTGGCTGGATGGTGTGTGTTTTGATTGTTGGCTTCAAGGGCGTGGGTTCAAACCATGGTGAGGCCAAAATATTATTTTTTATCACTTTTCCTTTTCATTTTCTTCACAACTTCACACAATTAATAAACTTATCAAATTAAATCATTTTCACTTCATTTTTCACACACTTGTTATTTAATATACCTATTTTATAAATAATCAAAAAAATCATAAAAATATTATTTATTTCATGTATTTTAATTAGGTTTAAAATAGTATGTTTTAAATGTTTTCTTAAATACTTTAAAATATATATATTCATTTTGTTTTAACCTAATTACTTTATGAATAATTTTATGATAAAACCCTATTTACTTAGGTCTTAATTAGGTATAGATTTCATCTTTACCTTAATTAAGTTGACTTTTGTCAATTTGCAAAATTGTTTTCAATCTCCGATTAAACAGACGATTAAGGTTTTCAAACAACAAAACCTTATATCATTACAAATCATTTTCAACTGTTTCTCATAAACAGTAAATCATTTTCAAGTGGGCCTCTAATAGAGTATAAGTCCCAACACCTTCTTCTCTTCTTAGCTTGTTTTCAAAACTGTATTTTCAAAATCTTCTTTCTGTTTTCAAAACATTCTTCTGGTATTTGAAGTGCACTATTCCCGGTGAAACTCTTCAGATACCTATGTGACCTTTGTCCATCTTCACTTCTTCTGTTTTAAAAAAAAAACCATTAACTGTTTATCATATATATATTCAACTGTTATCCACCAATTACTGTTGAGGCTCTGTACATACTTCTTCAATTACAGTCTTTATTTAAATTACTGTCAAATATAAACTGTGCATATATATTAGTTTAGAACTACGTTTGAGTATAAACCCTAGGACAGTTAAACTATATATATATTATAGGAATATGACCTAGGATTGAGAATGTCTTCCCGGTGAAGGCTCTTTCCTAATTAGAGATCTGTAGTTCAAACCCCCAAGATGAATTATTCCCGGCGAAACATCTTGGCAAAAACCTTAGAATCCAAAAAAATAGGACACATCCACCCAAAGAGGAATTATTCCCGGTGAAACCTCTTACCCATTTGCTTAGAGCCAAAATAAGTTCAAAACTACATAGCTTTCTCTTGTGCTATAACAAGGACCCTCGATGAGCCTCGATTAGCCTCCTCTTGGGCTTTATACAAGGACCCACAGGCTTCTTAAAAGCATTTCCAGCTTCCTCTTGAGCTTGTATACAAGGACCCATCAGGTTTCTTATAAACATAGGAACAGGTCTTTAGTCACCTTTTAACATATCCTGGTGAGTTTTCTTCCAATTTAAACCAGACTTTAAACAAGCTAAGTTTGTCTCAATTTTATATTGAGTACACCTTTTGGAATGAGAGACATGGACAGTCTCTGTCACCCTTATCTTCATTAATCTTTCTTAGCAGAGTCTAGGATCCATGTTTTGTTTGTCCTCAGTCAGTGTCAGCCTTCATCTTGGGCTTTAAACAAGAAGTCTCACTAGATAATCTTTCTGCCAATCATCTTAACAAAACCCCTGGAAAGGGTTAGCCTCCAAAATCATTCTTTCATTTTAACAAAAACCCCTGGAAAGGGTTAGCCTCCAAAATCACTTCAAAAACCAAAGATTCATTCTCTTAGGAGATAATTTCCCCAAAAAGAGTCAAAACCCCTGGAAAGGGTCAGCCTCCAAAAACATGACAAAAATCAGTCTTTTAACAGACAATTTCTCCAGCTGAGTCAAAATCCCTGGAAAGGGTTAGCTTCCAAAAAAAATCAGTCTTTTAATAAATAAATCCTTCAATAGAGTTAAAATCCAACAAAAACAGTTAGCCTCAACCTTGGGCTTCATACAAGGCACCAAGACAATAAATTCCCCTGTTAATAGTCAGCCTCAACCTTGGGCTTTGTACAAGGCAGATAATAGAGTCTCCCCTAGTGAGTCCTTCATTATTCAGTAGCCACAACCTTGGGCTTTGTACAAGGCAGATAAACCATATTTCATGTGTCAAAGATTCCTAACATCTAGGATCTTTTCCTTATTAGAGTCATCCATACTCAGTTTATTTGAGAGTCCGCCACAACCTTGGGCTTTGTACAAGGCAAAAAAAAATGTTTTCCCTAGCTAGAGTCAGCCTCAATTCTGGGCTTTGTACAGAACACCAAATAAAATCCATCAAAATAGATTCTCCCTAAGTAGAGTCAGCCTCAATTCTGGGCTTTGTACAGAACATAAAAATCTCTTGTAAATTAATCCCCAGTGGAGTTTTCTCCCAGAGTCATAATCATAATCAATCAATCAAAAAGCCTCAAGCTTGGGCCTCATGCAAGCTAGCTAAAAAGTCAAATCTTTTATACAATAGATAGACATAGCTTATCTTTAAAGAGAGATATTTTTACTACTCTACCACATTCAAACAAACAAACATTTCAACATTTCAATTTCAATTTCAATCAAAGTCTCCCATTTAGGACTCTGAAAGACATGCTCTGGCACATCCCCAGACTTGTACACTTTCCCTAATTTGGACGAGCATCTTTCTTTCATTCAAGAGATACTAGCATATTTGCAAACACACAAGTAAGGTCACTCTCTTAATGAAATGAATCCAGTTATTCTGTCACTCTTTCAAAATGTTTGTGGTAGAATAGTACAAATACCTCTCTATAAAGATGACTTCATGTCTCTTTACTGTAAACAGAGATTTAATTCAAGCTTCAACCTTGAGCTTTAAGCAAGGCACCCAAAAATAATTAATAATCAATTAGTTCCCCGAACTACATTAAGCTCTGATTTCCATTAGGGATATGTAGGCATGAGGTTCACAAGGAACCTCAACGAGCTAAACAAATACCAAAAATAGTCAGTCTGTCTGTCTGTCTTTCTTTTATTCAATTCAATTCCTTCTCCTAACACAAAGGAGAAACTTTCCCAATAATCATTAGCAGTAAACACAATCACAATGACATAGAGAAGGTTCCTATAGAGTACTACAGATATGTAGAGTGTTTAAACACTTCCCTATGTATAACCGACCTCCCGGACTCCAGAATTTCTAGTCTAGGTGAATCCCCACACTTAGCAAACTCCTAGGGTTTAGTTGAGATCTTTTTTCCCCTTTCCTACTCGTAGTACAAATAAGAAAGTTCGTGTGATATCGTAGGAAGAACTGAAATAAAATTCATCCCACCACGGGCGCATTCTCCTTCCAAATTTCGCGTGAAGGGTCTAGCGTGCCGTCCTCCCAAGTGAAACGGGGAGGTAAAAAAAACGACACCACAACAAGCAAAATACCCAAACAACCTTTTGAAAAATAGAGCAATCAAGTCAAACAATTGAAAACATCGGAATGATCTATTCTCTAAAGGTAACCCCTTTTGAAAACATTTTGTTTTTAGAAAGTATCCCCAGCAGAGTCGCCAGTTCTGTCGCCCACTCGGTTTTTTGCCATACCTCTCGCGGAGAGATACGCGAACTGACTCTTTTTGTTTCTGCTTTTGTGTTTGAAAATCAGAGAGTCGCCACCGACCTTTTATTTTATCCAATTAAGGAAAGGTTTATAAAAGAAACAGAAAAAAGACCTTTAAGAAATTCTGGGTAAGGGGGTAGGTTATACAAAGGGAAGGTGTTAGCACCCTTTGTATCCATGGTTATCCATGGGCTCTTTAATTTTCTTAGCTCACTTGTTTTCAATTACTTTTCGATTGCCTTGAAATGCTCGTATGTGGTTCCAAATACCTTTGTAAATTGACTTTGTAATGATCCTTGTGCGGATGTATCCAAAGTGTTTTTATCTTTCAAAAGATGTTTTGAAAAAGAACATTAACTTCGTAATGATCCTTGTTTGGATATATACAAAGTATTGTCTTTTTGAAAGTTTTATTTTGAAAAACAATGATATATGAGAGATTTGTTTGTTTTGATTTGAGCAAGCAAATTAGGAGGTCTACCCTGAGTTATAAGGTCTTTATCCTATTTCCTTTAAAAATCTATCCTTTCACCGGATATAAACAAAAGTTCGATTTTGTACTCGAAACAGTAGAATTTGATTTTTTGATTTTGAAAAGAATGAGAAAGGGATTACCCTAAGAGGTGCAAGTGTGATTGTGTTTGGATTCAGATATTTTATCTTTGAAGTTAGTGATCTAACGATTCAATTTTATCTTTGGCATACACGCAGCTTATATGTGCTGGAATTTAAAATGCGGAAATGTAAAATGCGGAAAGTAAATCTACGCTATTACATCGATTGTGCAGGAAATGTAAACTACGCTATTTACATGAATTTGACAACCTATACATTTATCTAGGAATTTAAATTGCAAGGAAATAAAAGAAATGTTTTTGGATTTTGTATGATTGTTTTTAATTATAATTAATGCATGATTAATTAAATTAAAATGAGGAAAAAAGATGAAAATAAATTTCAAACCTAAAAATTAAGTTCAAAATATGTTCAAAATGCTTGTTAATTAATTTTAAAACAAAACTAATTTTTTTGGGATTTTTGAAATTGATTTGAAATTTATTAAGTTAATTAACACATAATTATATAAATAATTACACAAATAATTAAAACTTAAAGAGAAAATTATTCTAAATATGTACAAAATTAGCCTATAATATATAAACTATATTTAATATAAAGAACAAAAATTTTTATGATTTTTTGATTGGTTGAAATAATTAAAAAGCAAATATATAAATATAAACTAATTAATTATGCAAAATATTTAAATTATGAAGAAAAATAAAATATTTTTATATCAGAAAATAAAATATTATTTTAGAAGCCTAAAAATATTTTTTGTGTATTTTTTGGATTTTTAGAATTATTTAAACTAATTTTGCAAAGAAATTAAAATGAAAATAGAAAATAGAAAATAAAATAATCAGGTGTGGTATTTAAATGAGGTCCATGTTATGGAGAGTGTTTTGATGCGTTGGATTGAGAGTTAATGAGATCAGATGGCTCAGATATTGAGGGCACATGGAAAGATGATGGAAAGCGCACATGGGAACCCAGGATTCAAAAATACTGGCGCGCGCGTTCTATCCAATGAGGTGAGGACACCTCATCATCTTCAACCTCCAGCCAGCACATTTAACTGCGTTTTTATGAAAAAAGCGCTATAATAGATGTGTTCTAAACCTGCAAAATAGCGAATAGGGTTAAACCATAACATAAATTTTTCGCGACATGCTCTTTTGACTGGGTTTTCTCTCCTGAATTCGAATATGGCCTTAGTTTCTTCTAATTTTGCTTGTAACGAAAATCCCTAAATAGGATCTAAGAACCCTAAAAATGGTAACCTCGTATACAAGCATCCAAAACTTAATTAAACTTCCAGAAATGATCAACACATCAAACTAAACTCAAATATATGTCTACATCTTGCTAAGCATGCGTGTATGATCAAATACGAATTGATTTATGTTTGAACAAACCGTGGCTTGTGGGGCTCGATTTGTGAGGTTTTGATACTTTAAATTTACTTGGACAAGTTCAATGAAGTTCAGAGATGATGTTTGAATGCTTAGTTTGTATTGAAAATGACTTAAACTTAAAATTCGAATTTCAAGTTTCTTTGAATTTTTACAAGTTGTTACAAGAGTGATATATGCCTATGGGAGCTTCTAAATTCGTCCTCTCTTCTTTGCTGAAGTGATATAGCCTTTATATAAGCATTGAAGTGCTTACAAACTAAGCTAAGAAGCATTTTTGTCTTTGTTGAATTCTTGATTTCTTTAATATATCAAGCTTGAATTTTAAGCAACCATGGCTTAATTTTTCCACACCTCTTGCCCTAGGCCTGCTGTACTTGTTTCTTGCTGCAGAATTGAGTCAATTGTGGAGGCTTTAGCTTAAGATTAAAGCTACATCATTATCCTTCCATTTTCCATTTTCAATTTAATTTTAAATGGGATAAAATTAAACCAAAAATGAATAAAAATGATGTGGGCTTTGTCTTGGTCGTGGGAGGCCCATTGTATCATGGTAAACATGTTTGAACTATGAAAACTTGGACCCATTTGGAAAAAATACATTTTTGAGCAGTGTTGGTTTTATGCATTTTCCCAAAATTTAGCCAACTTCAACAAGGTGTAAATCCCTCAATTTTTGTCATATGAAGGAGATCTTGCACTTTTTGGAAACCTCAAAGAGTCCTCTAACCAATGTCTTTGGTCTCATGTCAAAATAATTTTTGATGCTCCTTGTGTATCGTTTTGAAAAAAGTGTCTTTTTGTTGACTTTGAAAATGACCTGTAATGTCTTGGTTCATATTTTTCAAATGGTGAACCTAATGACCATGGGACCAATTGCATTTGAAGGATAATTGAATTTCCTTCAAAATGAGCTTTGGTTTGAATTTTTTGGATGAAGGATGAGAGAGTTATGACCAGTCAAAGTTCAGTTGACTTTTTAGGTGAAAACCCTAATTTTGAATCTTAGGGTTTTGTTGATTTTTGATCTTTCCTTGATGAATTATGATCATCCAATGATCAAATGATGAATCCTTTGACAAAATATGGATGTTGACAAAAAATTTCATTTTTCACTGTCTGTTGACCTTTTTGGTCAAACGGGTCGTCTGTTGACTGTTTAAGCTGCTGACGGTGCGTCTGAGTGAATTGAAGTTTGAAAATTTGTACGATGGTACTTTGATATGTATGGAGGTCCATGAAATCCATTTGAGGTCTCAAAAACTTGTTTCTCCTGAAAAAACAATAAACCCTAATCAGGGACTGTTTGTGTAGGAGACAGTTAAGCGTACCTGATTTTTGTGCAGTGCTGAGTCTCTGCTAATCATGTGATATTCAGAAGACTTCTAGGACAAAAATCTTGGAATTTTGAAATGCAAAAGTTTGATTTGATTGATGGTACAAAACACGGAGAATTGTACTGTGAACAGTTTGACTGTCAATTGACTATTCAGGCATGTAACAGCTAGAGTGAAAAATCAACAGTCAAAGTTAATTTTCTCTTTGTTGTTTTTGTTTTATGTGATTGGTGAAAATTTATTTACATGACTTGTTAGAAAAACACAGACATAATAAATAAATAATATATACTGTATGCGAGCAAAATTACCGATAATAACCCTGAAAATCATTTAATGCACAGAAAAATAAATATTTGACTGGCAGAAAACACACAAAATATTATCTGAATAATTAAGCAACAATATGACAAATAGTACAACATTTAATACTGACAGTACAAACATTACATACTATAATGAACGGTACGACGAGTAAACGGTACATTTAAGAAAATAAGAGATACGGCAAACTTTAAGAATGACGATTAATAACCCATGCTATGACCAACAGAAAATAGATGATCGGGAGTGTAACCATCGCAGGTCCACATTTTTCAGGACTATGTAGACAGAAGAAGGGCATGATCACCGTAGCAATGGTGATGACCATAAGAAAACATGTTTCCATCCGCTTCGCCATTTTGCCGGGGAGGAAGAGAGAATGGATATGAAGTAGAAATTTGAGAAATGATTTAGAATTTTGATGTGAGATTTTATGGAAAAAATGAGAGGTATTTATAGAATGAAAAGAAGGATAGAGACGTTGGGGAATGAAGTGATTCCGTACAAAAGGAAAATTTGAGTGGAAGTAAGATTTGAAAGAAAGTGTATGATAGTGTTGGGAAAAAGAGAGATGTATAGAATAAAGTTAGGATTTGATTTTTGAAAAAGAGATTTGAAAAGAGATTTTGAAAATAATGGAATATAGTACAAAAGTTAGTGGGAAACAAAAATTAATAATAATTTACTTGTTACCAGTACAGTCTGAATCCCGGACTCTGCGCCTGCAAAAGTTTTAACTCTGTTCCAATTGCGTCAGTACTACTTATCTGTAAATAAATATCAAATAAATAGCGTGTGTGAAGTAATAAACAGTAACTGGCGTTTGCGTAAGAATAAATTCAACAGCAAGCCAAAATATTGTATAAGAAAAAATTCTAAAAATCAAGTATTCATAAATCAGGATGTGAAAATCCAAGATTATATGAAACTCTTAATTTTTAGATTGAAGTTTTCTTGATAAAAGATGCGGGCAAATTTTGGGGTATAACAGATTGAATTTCGGACGTTGGATGACTCTTATTGAGGTTGTGCACTTGTGTTTTCACCCTTGATCTTTGAAAAGCAAAGTGTTGTTGTCATACCCTAATTTTGACCCCCCCCCCTAAGATGTTACACTTCCAGGTTTTTTTTTGCATTAACCCAAGACAAGTACTCAGGGCAGTCACTTGTTACCCAATTGGAGATGTGCAAGAACAAAAGAGTTCACGCCAAGGACCAATCAGTATGGGATTAATCTATGATGCAATCACAAGGTTCAAATGATTCATTCATTCAAATATGATTGATTAGACACTAGTCATTAAGACTCATGTTTGCTCAGATCACCAGACTAGGGTTTTGAGCCCCTCAAGGACTAAAATCAGGGACCACATTTGGGAAACCCTAAAAAATCCCCAGGGCATCACTCAAAGGATTAAATCATCTTCAAATGATCCATATGGAAATATCCACTGGGCATTACACTTCAATTCAAGATCTACAGTCATCAATTTCATCTGGTCGACAATTAGGGTTTTTGATCTAATTCACCTAGGCAGTTGACTTTTAATCAAGACATGGATCCAAAACTCAAAACATGACTCAAGAACTTCTATTACCTCAATATAATCCATTCATATCACTCATTTAAGGAGAAGGACTTGATTCATTACCAAAGTCCAAATTTCATTTCATCTGGAAAAAATCAACTGTACAAGATCACCTTTGACTTTTGGGATTTTTGGTCAAACAATAACTTTTAAGGATCAATATCATAAATATATGATTATTGAAGTCATTTGGCAAAAGAAATTCAAGAAAATTCATCAAGGATCAAAAAGTCAACAAAAGTCAAGAATTAGGGTTTTAAGGGCATTTTGGGAACTCAAAATTTTACTTACACACTCAAAAATCTCTCAAAATGAAAGTTGTAGATCTTGCAAAATAAAACAATATCTTACAATGCAACTTTTTTCAAGAGATCAATCATTTGAGAGATTTAGGCTTTGGAAGTTATAGGTCATAAAAATTTAGAAAAAATTCTAAGTGTTTTTTGACCTAGTTTTCTTCCAACTTTAGGCCCATTTTTCATAAATTTCCCAAATGATTTTGAAGAAAGTCCAAACTAATGAATTGAAGTATATGTTAAGGGCTTTCTAAATTGTGCTCAACCTACTTCAAATTCATTTTTAGCTAGGAGTTATGCTTGTTTAAAGTTGGCCTCATAAAAGAAAATTATAGGTCATGTCCACATTTGAATTTTTGCAAACTTTGTACCAATGCCTATAAAAATTTATGCATCCTTGTACATGATATATCAGAAGGGATTTAGAGGAATCAAATGCATTATTTCATCATTTTTGGCCAAGTTGCAAGAATTCAATGCCATGTGATTAAGTAATCAGTACAAAATGGAATATTGGTGAATCATCAAGGAATCTTCTCCTAAGCCAATTAGAGGCTTCTTTGCATCAGAAATGATCCCTAAAGATCAAATTAAATTGAGGTCTAGGGCTTGGGATCAAGAGGAATCAAATTGTCAACATTGCATTTTGGAAATTTCTTTGAATTCCTTCATAACCAAGAAACCAAGTTAACCTCACTAAGCAAGCTCACTCTCTTCAATTGTACTGAGCTCTTTGCCTATATTTAGAAGAGCCTTCATCAGTATTGATCACACCAAAGCAACCATAACTTCTTGCTTTCTTCATTTCTCCCTCTTGCTTATAGTTTTCAAAAGTTCTTTGGCAAGAAGAATCGAATTCTTCAAACCAGAGCTTTTCTTTTGAAAGTAAGCCTTCTAACATCTCAAGGAGGTTCATTGGAGTTGATCCAAAGATCTGGATCACTTGTGTAAGTGGGGGAACAGCATTTTTGCTTTCATTTTGAAGCACGTGCAGTTGGAGGTCCATAGAGCAATTCAGAAGGTGTCAAGCAAGTCCAAGCATCCAAACAGGTTCCTTAGGGTGTGGTGAAGCTATCCAGATGGTCGCAGCTCATCTGTAAGTTCAGAATCCTCAACCTCCATGTTCACTTGAAGCTCAAATTGAAGGAGTCGAGTAGGACAATTCTGAAGCATTCAAGTTACAATAAAAATTCAGTTAGCATCACTGAGTCCCCAGGAAGCTTTTAGGATCATTCAGCCATAGCCAGAAGTTCTGCACCATAGCCATCTACCTCCATTTTCAGAGGTATTTTTTCAAACTCTAACACTCATATTTAACTGTTCTTCTTGATATATCTTAACACCATTTCATTCAGCATCATCAGAGGATTGAAAACCCTCTATCATCATCTATTTATCTTACAGTATAGCCATTTAATTTCATTTTCAATTTTTTAGGGTTCTTCACATCTTTTATATAATTCGTTAGTTATAGTTAATTATAGCTTATGTTAGTTACATATTTAAAACCGTGAGAGAGTTTGGAACAAGTTTGATGTTTACATCTTTGCAAATGGTTGAGAATTGAGAGAGTTCAGAAATTCAAAAATGTTTGAGTTGGAGGTTGAAGACGAAGATGGTGATGGCGCCATTTTTTGAATATCAGGGTTTAAGTTTAAAATATATTTAGTTGAATCCGTTTACTGAACGAATTCATCGTTTTCCCTAGTGGCCTCACATGCGCTCTTAGTCTCCTCATGCCTCTAGTCTGGGGTTCGAATCCCCCTCGCCCTAGACTTTTTGATTCTTTTATTTTTCAAACATTTCTAACTCATTTTGAAACAAAACCAACTGCGCGCGTGTTGTAGTCACCAACTGAGGCTTGGCCCAGTGGTATTATTTTGAATGTGTGACCATAAGGGCATGGGTTCAAGCCTTGGTGGAGACAAACCTTATTTTTTATCACTATTTTCTTTTATTTTCTTCACAACTTCACACAATTAATTCACCTATCAAATTAAGTCATTTTCACTTTATTTTTCACACGCTTCTCATTTAATATATCTATTTTGAGAATATACCAAAAAATCATAAAAATATATTATTTTAAATATGTTTTAATTAGGTTTAAAATCATATCTCTAAGTATGTTTTAATACTTAAAAAATATATTTTTTACTTGATTCTCAAAATCTAATCTCTTATAAATATCTTTGTGATAAAACCCTAATTATTTAGGTTTTAATAAATAGATTTCACATTTACTTTAATTAAGTTGACTTTTTTTCAATTTTCAAAACTATTTTCAATCTCTGATCAAACAGACGATCCAGGTTTACAGACAACAAAACCTTGTATCTCCTCGACTGTTTCTTATAAACAGTAATTCATTTTCAATGGGCCTCTAATAGAGTGTAAGTTCCAACACCTTTTTATTTTCTTAGTTTGTTTTCAAAAACTGTATTTACAAAATCTTCTTTCTGTTTTCAAAACATTCTTCTGGTATTTGAAGGGCATTATTCCCGGTGAAACTCTTCAGATACCTATGTGACCTATGTCCATCTTCACTTCTTCTGTTTTCAAAAACCTTTAACTGTTTATCATAAATATTCAACTATTATCAATAAAACAACAAAATTGCTGGTGAGGCTTTGTACATACATCTTCAAAGGCCTCCACTCCATCCAGGTTAGGATTTACAAGCTTTCAATTTACAGTCTTTATTTAAATTATTGTCAAATATAAACTGTTTATATACTGTTTAGAACTACGTCTAAGTGTAAACCTGTTATACCCCAAAATTTGCCCACATCTTTTTTCAAGAAAACTCTAATCTGAAAATTAAGAGTCTCATATAATTATGGATTATTTCAACAAATATCCTGACATATGAAACACTTAGTTTTTAGAATTTTTCTTATACAGTAATTTGGCTTGCAGTTGAATTTATTCTTACGCAAACGCCAAATACTGTTTATTACTTCACACATGCTATTTATTTATTTACAGATAAATAGTACTGACACAATTGGTACAGAGTTAAATCTTTTTTTGCAGGCGCAGAATCAGGAAACTCAGACTGTACTGGTAACAGTAAATATTAGTTATTTATTATGTCTGTGTTTTTAACAAGTCATGTAAATAAACTTTCATTTTTCACATAAAACATAAAAGCAAAAACAACAAAAAAAGAAAATTAACTTTGACTGTTGATTCTTCACTCTAACTGCTACGTCAATACCTGAACAGTCAGTTGACAGCCAAACTGCTGGCAATACAATTCTCAGTGTTTTGTACCATCAATCAAATCAATCTTTCACAATTCAAAATTCCAAGATTTTTGTTCTAGAAGTCTTCTGAATATCACGCGATTAGCAGAGACTCAACACTGCACAAAAATCAGGTACGCTTAACTGTCTCCTACACAAACAGTCCCTAATCAGGGTTTTTCTTGTTTTTACAGGAGCAACAAGTTTTTGAGACCTCAAATGGATTTCATACACATCCATATATCTCAAAGTACCATCATACAAATTTTCAAACTTCAATTCACTCAGACGCACCGTCAGCAACTCAAACAGTCAACAGACGACCCGTTTGACCAAAAAAGTCAACAGACAGTCAAAAATGAAATTTTTTGTCAAAGTCCATATTTTGTCAAAGGATTCATCATTTGATCATTGGATGATCATAATTCATCAAGGAAAGATCAAAAATCAACAAAACTCTAAGATTCAAAATTAGGGTTTTTGCCTGAAAAGTCAACTCAACTTTGACTGATCATAACTCTCTCATCCTTCATCCAAAAAATTCAAACCAAAGCTCATCTTGAAGGAAATTCAATTATATTTCAAATGCCATTGATCCCATGGTCATTGGATTCACCATTTGAAAAATATGATCAAAGACATTACAGGTCATTTTCAAAGTCAACAAAGAGACACTTTTTTCAAAAGGACACACAAGGAGCTTCAAAAATCATTTTGACATGAGACCAAAGGCATTGGTTAGAGGACTCTTTGAGGTTTCCAAAAAGTGCAAGATCTCCTTCATATGACAAAAATTGGAGGATTTACACCTTGTTGAAGTTGGCTAAATTTTGGGAAAATACATGAAATCAACATTGCTCAAAAATGTATTTTTTCCAAATGAGGCCAAGTTTTCAGCATTCAAACATCATTTCCATGATGTTATGGGCCTCCCACGACCAAGACTAAGCCCATACCTTTTTTTATCCATTTTTGCATGATTTTATCTTATTTTAAGATTAAAATTAAAAGGAAAATGCATGGATAATGGTTAGCTTACAAATCAAGCATGACTCACCTCAAAGAATCTTCATCTTTCTGCAGAAAATTGAAGGGCAAGGCAGGTGCATTGAAGGCAAGATGACTTGGTCAAGAATTCAAGGTTTTTAATATTAAAAAACCAAAGTTTCAACAAAGGCAACTAAAGACACTTCTTAGCTTCAATTGTAAGCACTCAATGCTTATAAATAAGCTATCATAGTTCAGTAACAGAAGGGAGGCAAGTTCAGAAGCATACATAAGCTCATAACACTTGTAATCACTTGAAAAAAATTCAAAGAAAACTCAAATTCGAATTTGTAATTTCAGTCCATTCCAATACAAACTAAGCATTCATACACCTTCCTTGAACATCACTGAAACTATCTCAATCAATTACAAGCCTTGAAGCTCACTGAATCGAGCTACATAGGTCAAAATTTGTTCAAACTAAAATCAATTCGTATCTGGTTATTCACACATGTTTAACAAGATGTAGACATACTATTGAGTTTGGTTTGAGGTGTAGATCATTTCTGGAAACTTAATTGAAGTTTGGACACGTACAAACGAAATCACCATTTTAGGGTTCATAGCTTCAAAATTAGGGCTTTCCAAATTAGGTAAAATTAGAGATTCTAAATAGTACCATTAGATTCGTATGGACAAAACGAGTTGAATGGTACCATCGCGCCAAACTTATTTGCTTGTTTACCCCTATTCGTTATTTTGCAGAATTAGGGCTCACTTACAATAGCGCTTTTTTACAAAAGCGCTGTAAAAGGCCTTGTCTGAAGGTTGAAGACGATGAGGTGTCTCCCCCTCATTGGTCCAGAAGCGCGCGCGTGTTTTTAAACTTTCCACTAATCCAGTGTTTTGCAGGTGTAACGTATCCCACGTGCCTCACCATCTGAACCACCTGATTTCATTTAATGACTCATTCAACGCGCCAGATCAAACAATCCTTATCATGCACTCTCCAGCCTACAACACAGGATCAGTATCCTTTTATTTTCTATTTTATTTTCTATTTTATTTTTAATTTCTTTGTTAAATTAATTAAAAATAGTTTTAAAAATCCAAAAAATACACAAAAAATATTTTTAGACTTCTAAAATAATATATTATTTTCTGAAATAAAATATTTTATTTTTCTTCAAAATTTCAATATTTTGCATAATTAATTAGTATATATTTATATATTTGCTTTTTAATTATTCTAACCAATCAAAAAATCATAAAAAAAATTGTTCTTTATATTAAATATTGTTTATATATTATAAACTAATTTTGTACATATTTTGAATAATTTTATCTTTAAGTTTTAATTATTTGTATAATTATTTGCATAATTATGTTTTAATTAACTTAAATCAATTTCAAATCAATTCCAAAAATTCCAAAAAAATTAGTTTTGTTTTAAAATTAATTGACAAATATTTTGTACATATTTTAAACTTAATTTCTAGGTTTAAATCTATTTTCATCTTTTTTCTTCATTTTAATTTAATTAATCATGCATTAATTATAATTAAAATCAATCATAAAAAATCCAAAAACATGCCTTTTATTTTTTCTTGCAATTTAAATTCCTAGATAAATGTATAGGATGTCAAATTCATGTAAATAGGCTAGTTTACATTTCCTGCACAATCGATGTAATAGCGTAGATTTACTTTCCGCACTTTACATTTCCGCATTTTAATTTCCAGCAAATATAAACTGCATGCATGTCAAAGATAAAATTGAACCGTTAGATCACTAACTTCAAAGATAAAATATCTGAATCCAATCACAATCACACTTGCACCTTTTAAGGTAAAGCCCTTCTCATTCTTTTCAAAATCAAAGTCAAAATTCTACTATTTTGAGTACAAAATCGAACCTTTTGTTTATATCCGGTGAAAGGATAGATTTTTAAAGGAAATAGGATAAAGACCTTACAACTCAAGGTAGACCTCCTAGTTTGCTTGCTCAAATCAAAACAAACAAAATTCTCATACAATGTTGTTTTTCAAAACAAAACTTTCCAAAAAGACAATACTTTGTATACATCCAAACACGGATTATTACAAAGTTAACGTTCTTTTCAAAACATCTTTCGAAAGATAAACAAGCATTTTGTATACATCCACACACGGATCATTACAAAATTCAATTTACAAAAGTATTTGAAACCACATATGAGCATTCTAAAGCAATTGAAAAGTGATCGAAAAACAAGTGAGCTAAGCAAACTTAAGAGCCCATGGATAACCATGGATACAAAGGGTGCTAACACCTTCCCTTTGTATAACCTACCCCCTTACCCAGAATTTCTTAAAGGTCTTTTTTCTGTTTCTTTTATAAACCTTTCCTTAATTGGATAAAATAAAAGGTCGGTGGCGACTCTGTGAATTTTCAAAATGCGAAAGCATTAAGCATTAAAAAAGAGTCAGTTCACGTATCTCTACAGAACAGAGGTATGGCCCGGGATTAAAAAATCGGAGGTCCACAGAACTGGCGACTCTGCTGGGGATATACTTTCAAAAACAAAATGTTTTCAAAAGGGGTTACCTTAAGAGAATAGATCACTTCGATGTTTTCAATTGTTTGACTTGATTCCTCTATTTTTCAAAGGTTTGTTTGGGTATTTTGCTTGTGTGAAAGATTCTAACCCGAATCTCGAGATACCTTAAGTATATGACAATAGACCAAGGAAACTGTACGGCATGTACTGATACGGTTGATCTGGTAGTCATCGTTAGTGCGATACTTTGGTTTATACTGATGTCCCTTGAAAACGATCAAGGAGTATATTAGGCTTCCGAAATGTCATTAAACACTAATTTGTCTTAGAACCTTTTTAGTTGAACTTGACTTGTGGCCTATTAAGTGGCTAGCTTTGAAATTGATCAAAGTTAGTTATCCTCGAGGAATATTTTGATCGGCCGCTCGAGCGCCGTATTGAGATGTTACTTCCAAGGATCATAGAACCCGAATACTATTCTAGGACAGGTTTTAACCAACTCAACTTCAGTGGGGAGGGTATCACCTATCAGCTCCATGCAAGCCTTTAAACCTAAGGCTATTGTTTGATTTGTTTTTGTGTGCCACATGTTTGCATCATAAGCATATCATTTTTGCACCAAACACTTCAAGGATCAAAGAGTTTACCTTTGTTTTTGCAGGTAATGGCTCCCGCCACCAAAGATTACATCCGAATCAACATCTCAACGATACCATCTGAACTAAAAGACTTAGTGTCAGAATTCCCCAGGAATGTTCAATTCACCGAAAGGCATGGTCACCTACTCCATTTGGTTACCTCAAAATTTGAAGAAGACATGATACGGGTCCTGTTCCAGTTCTTTGACCCTGAACATCATTGCTTTACCTTTCCTGATTACCAGTTGGTACCCACTTTGGAAGAATTCTCTGAACTAATGGGATTGCCTGTTCGAAATCAATTACCTTTCACTGGTTTAGAAAGGATTCCAAAACCTGAAGTCATTGCTGCTGCTTTACATCTGCGGAAATCAGAAATCGAGTCCAATTGGGAAACAAAGAGTGGAGTTAAGGGTTTGCTTGCCAAGTTCTTGTTGGAAAAGGCTCGACTACTGCTAGAAAACAAAAGTTATCCAGCTTTTGAGGAAGTTATGGCACTTTTGATCTATGGGTTGGTTTTATTCCTAAATCCCGACCAGTTCATAAGTGTACACATCATCAACCTTTTCCTAATCCGTAACCCGGTACCAACATTGCTGGGAGACATTCTACATTCTCTACAAACTCGTACCATGAAGAAACGAGGAACTCTCATGTGCTGTATACCACTACTGGCTAGGTGGTTTACATTTCATCTTCCCCGATCAGTGTTGAGAAATGAACAAAGAATGCAATGGTCTCGCAGGATTATGTCTTTGTCTCATTCAGATATCCGGTGGAACAACTTCTTTCAAAGAGACATTACTATCATTGATCATTGTGGAGAGTACCCTAATGTGCCACTCCTTGGCATCAAAGGAGGCATCACTTACAATCCCTCTTTAGCTCTACGCCAATTCGGATATGCAAGGAGCAACGGTCCTCATGACATGATTATCCATGGCATTGTGTTTGATTACGGGAATGATTCTCATAGACACCGACGAAGGTTCATACATGCATGGGGCAGTGTCTATAGAATAGAAAGCAAAACTCTGGGGCAATGGAATTCTATTCCTATGGAACCCTACCTCAGATGGGTCCGCACTCATGCTCAGAAACTCCTTATGCCATATCATGCTGTTCTACCTGTGACTATTGAACCAGAGGTCGAAGGATATGAACCTCAAGTTATTCTACACCCGGACATGCCAACTGACCTAGAAGAGTTGCAAAAATCTTGGGTTCAACTCAAAGAGGAAAGAGACACCTTCAAATCATACTGTCAAGACTATGAGAGAAGGATATTGGAGCTCACCGGACAGCTTCAAGAAGAACAGCAGATCTACACATTCCTGGGGGCAAAGAGAAAGCGTCCACGGGAGACCTGAAGGATCATTTACTTTATTTCTGTCTTGTAAGCCCAAATGAGGCAAAGAAAAAAGAAGCAAAAGAAAAAAAAAAAGAAATAAATTGATTAACTAACGTTTGTTTCTTCTTTAACAAATCTAAACTCTAAGATCCTTGAAACATTGCACACACATTTCACTTCATGCATTGCATATACATTTCATACATTGCATTCATATACATTGCATTTGCATTTCATACATTGCATACACATGGCATCCAGTCATACACATTACATAACAGGTTCACATGACGGATTTCTCATCTTCTCGCTGTTTATTTCAGTCAGAAAAGATGGAATCTGAAATGAGCATCAAGAATCTCGAAGCACAGAATGCCCAAGTTCAAGTGGCAATTCTGGAACTGGCAAAGGGGCAACAAGAACTGAAAGCCCTGATAATCAAGAAGAAAAAGAAGCCCAAAGGATCTGTAGGTGTGAGTCACCTGAGAAGAAAGATCAAAATTCCAGTCAAAAAGTTCACAAAGCCACCGATCCCTGAAACAGTCGGTGATGATGAACAAGAAGACAATCAAAGCAACCAGGGTTCTGCTAAACCCTCTCTCTCTTCAAATGAAGAAAATGATCATTCTGGGGACGAACCGGATGATGAAAAATACCAACAGCTGGAAGACCGTATGAAAGCTATGGAGATACAAAAAATACCTGGCCTAGATTTCAATGATCTGGGGCTCATCTCGGATATTGTTATCCCTCCAAAATTCAAAGTTCTTGTCTTTGCAAAATATGATGGAGTTTCTTGCCCGAAACTACATCTGAGATCCTATGTGAGGAAGATACAACCTCATACAACAGATAACAAATTGTGGATTCACTTCTTCCAAGAAAGTCTGTCGGGTACACAACTCGAATGGTACTACCAGCTGGAAAATACCAAGGTTCATACTTGGGAAGAATTAGCTGCTGCTTTTTACAAACAGTACCAATACAATGCTGATCTTGCGCCAACCCGTACTCAACTAAGGGGCATGTCTATGGGACCAAAAGAAAGTTTCAAAGGATATGCACAAAAGTGGAGAGATATGGCTGGAAGGGTTCAACCACCCTTATCTGATCGCGAACTAGTTGACATGTTCATGGGCACTTTAACTGGCCCTTTCTATAGCCATTTGCTGGGAAGCTCATCATCAGGTTTCACTGACCTGATACTGACCGGAGAACGTGTCGAAAGTGGCATTCAAAATGGAAAAATTCAAATAGATTCCTCCTCTGGTACCACAAAAAGGCCCATCAGCGGGAGAAATGAGGTCAATGCAACACAAATTCAGAAAAGTCGCAAAAGTGAGCAACATCAATCTGTAGGGGCAGTTCTGATCTCCGCATCTGCACCTCAAAAAGATCAACAGCCAAAATATACGCATCGACCAGATGCACCAAGAAGAAATTTCACCAGAATCAACATGCCAATCTCTCAGGCATTGCAGCACTTGCTAAAAGCAGATCTGATCACATTAAAAGGTCCTCCAAAGAATGTCAACACTTCCTCTCCGAATTATCGCCCTGATGCGACATGTGCCTATCACTCAAACTGTCCAGGACATGACGCAGATCACTGCTGGGCCCTGAAAAATAAAATACAAGATATGATAGATGCTGGGGAAATTGAGTTCGATCCTCCAGAAACTCCAAATGTCATCACTGCACCTATGCCAAAGCATGACAAAACTGTCAACGCTATCCTGGACATTGTTTACATCTATGATGTGAATGAATTATCAACTCCACTCTGCGAAGTCAAAAGAAAGCTAATCCGAGCTGGTTACTTTCTAGGGTGTGACCCCGACTGCTTTTATTGCTCATGCCTGCCCAATGGTTGTGAAAATCTGAGGATGGGAGTTCAAAAATGGATGGATCGCCGTATCATTATGTTTGAGAGGCTCCCTTCTATGGACGTGCTGTGCGAAGTCTTTGCAAACGGGATAAGAATAGAGGATGCCTCAGTGATCTCCAGCTTACCATTCAAAATCTCTGCCAAGGCTCCATTCAAAATTTCTGCTACACTCAAAGTGGCATCAGTAGTCATTGCTAGTCCAACTCCATTTCCATACTCCTCAGACAAAGCTGTCCCATGGGGATACGACGCTAATGTTTACGTTCATGGAGTTAAGCAGAGTACCTCGACTGAAGAGACCGCAAAGTTAACTAATCCAACTGTGGGTAATATTGTGGGTACCAGCAAGATCACGAGAAGTGGAAGAATCTTTTCACCAGAAATTTCTCCAAATGTTGCTGCTGGTCCAGTCCGAGTCCCAGTTCCTAATCAAAATGTCAACGCTCGAGGCAAAGAGCCACAAGTTGAACAAGTTCAAACCCCGGTGGAGATCACTGCTGAGGATCCATCAAAGCAAGAAATGGAGGAAATATTGAAAATCATCTGCAAGAGTGATTACAATATTGTTGAGCAACTGGGGCACACCGCTTCAAAAATCTCAATGCTATCTCTACTAAAATATTCAGAAGCTCATGCCAAAGCTCTGATGAAGTTCCTGAAAGCTGCGCATGTGCCTCAAGAGATCTCAGTCGACCAATTTGAGAATTGTGTTGCCAATATAACCGTGAGCAATGGTCTCGGTTTCTCCGATGTGGATCTAACCCCTGCTGGAAAAAATCACAACAAAGCCTTACACATCTCCATTGAATGTAATGGCACCACTCTATCTCATGTGCTAGTAGATAACGGTTCTTCTCTGAACGTGTTACCGAAAACAGTACTAGAAAAGCTTGACTTCGAAGGAATTATGTTACAACCAAGTGATGTTGTGGTAAGAGCCTTTGATGGGTCAACCAGAACGGTATACGGAAAAGTGAATCTCCCAATCAGAGTGGGTTCTCAGATCTTTGATTCTATCTTTTACGTAATGGAAATTCACCCAGCATACTCCTGTTTACTTGGACGCCCTTGGATACATGGGGCAAACGCTGTAACTTCTACCCTGCATCAGAAGTTAAAATATCCAGTAAAAGGAAAGATTGTCACAGTCTATGGCGAAGAGGAATATGTGGTTAGTCACCTAAGCAATTCCAAATATGTTGATTTGGAGGACGAATTCATCGAAACTCCATGCCAATCATTTGAGGTGGTCTCTCTAGATGTCTCTACCACCAAGCATATTCCTGCTACTCCAACTACAGCTATGGCTTCTCTCAAAGATGCCAAAGCCATGATTGAACAGGGTGATTGCACAGTATGGGGACAGCTTCCCGATATACCCTACAAATCTGACAAGCTAGGCCTGGGCTATGATAGCAAAAATCGAAAGAATGATCAAAGTCCTCGTTCTGAAGGATTGATGTCACACTTCGTCAGCCAAGAAGTAAACGCTATTGAAGATGAAGGAGTGTTCATGAACCATATCATTCAGCCATATCCAGATGAAATTCCACCCATTTCCATGGGAATGTGGGATGCTGTGGGAGAACCAAACGGCGGGTATAACTATCAGTATGCCGCACCTCAGAATTCTTATATTGCTATGGAAGACCTTACCCCGACTGGATGGGGTGATCAAATTGGAAATGACGAAAGTTTCACAAGTCCCGTCACTAAGCAATATCAAAATCCACCCAAAGAAGTATGGGACACGCTAGGAGAACCCAGCGGCAAATATGACTATATGGTGAAATACTCCGCTCCTCCGAGCTCACAAATTGCCATGGAGGACATTGTCCCAACTGGATGGGATGAACAGTACGATGACAATTTCGCTCTTGAAAAAGCCAGTGAAATGCCAAATAACGAGGGTTGCTTTCTGTCAGCATACACTCCTCATCAGGATGCACAAGTCTCTATTCAAAGTATCATCCCGACTTCATGGGACGGCCTTATCGAGCATCTCGCTCAGCCAACAGAGATATCTCAGCCTGGGCTCTTGTATCCAGCAGAGTATATCCCTTATCCCGAAGGATCACCGGCTCATTTTCCCACAAATGAAATCAATGCTGTGGAAGATGAAAAAGACAACTGCAACTGGAACAGCTGGGTACCTCCTGCTCACAACAGTGGATTGAACAACTGGAAAGCTGAGGATGTGATCTCCTTTGTCCAGGAGTAAATGCCATTTCCTGTTTTCTTTGTGTATATTGTGCAAAGATAAAAATGGTTCCTGAACAATCGAACCATGAGCTTGAAAAGCCATGTGCCTTAGCACACTGGTCCTTCTATAAGGGCTTATCATATCATGATCATGTGCATTCAATAAAATCATGGGACGCTTGCATATTTAAATTTTGTGATCCTTTTTCCTTCTTTCTTCGCTTTCAAATAGCTATGTTTTTTCTTCACACATACTCACATGATTAACATGCAGATTCACATACACTCTGGATCCAGTCAACAACGATTCTGCTATTGCCCGTCATGACTTTGAAAATCCGATCTACCAAACTGAGGACGAAAGTGAGGAAGATTGTGAAGTGCCAAGAGAACTTGCAAGGCTGCTAGAACAAGAAGACAAGGCCATACAGCCTCACGAGGAGCCAATTGAGGTCATCAACTTGGGCAGCAACGAAGAAATGAAAGAAGTCAAAATAGGGGCTGATTTAGAACACAGCATCAAGCAAAGACTGATTCAAATGCTGCGAGACTACGTCGAGATATTCGCCTGGTCCTATGAAGATATGCCAGGCCTTGACACGGACATCGTAGTTCATCGCCTACCAATCAAAGAAGGTAGCATTCCAGTCAAACAGAAACTACGAAGGAGTAGGCCTGATATGTCAAAAAAGATCAAAGACGAGGTTGAAAAACAGTTCAATGCCGGATTCCTAAAAGTTGTAAGTTATCCTCCTTGGATAGCTAACATCGTCCCTGTACCTATAAAAGACGGGAAAGTCAGAATGTGCGTAGACTACCGAGATCTGAACCGGGCAAGCCCCAAAGATGATTTCCCTCTACCACACATCGATGTACTGGTTGACAATACCGCACAATGCAAGGTATTCTCCTTTATGGACGGATTCTCAGGGTACAATCAAATCAAGATGGCACCCGAAGACATGGAAAAAACAACCTTCACAACACCCTGGGGAACCTTTTGTTACAAAGTAATGCCCTTTGGTCTGAAAAACGCAGGAGCAACCTATCAACGTGCAATGGTAGCGCTATTTCATGATATGATTCATCAAGAAATAGAGGTGTATGTCGATGACATGATTGCAAAATCCAACACCGAGGAAAAACCATGGTTCCATGAAGTAAAAAGATATCTCGAAGCTCACGAGTACCCTGAAGGGGCATCCATTAACGACAGAAAGTTTCTAAGGAGATTTGCTGCCAAATTCTTTCTAAGCAATGGAACCCTATACAAACGCAACCATGACTCGACTTTACTTCGCTGTGTAAACAAGAAGGAAGCAGAACAGATCATGGAAGAAATACACAATGGTACCTTCGGTACTCATTCCAGTGGACATACAATGGCTAAAAAGATCCTGAGAGCAGGTTATTACTGGTCTACCATGGAAACAGACTGCCATCATCACTCCTGAACATGTCACAAATGCCAGATATACGCTGACAAAGTACATGTACCTCCAGTTCCATTAAGCGTCCTGACGGCTCCTTGGCCTTTTGCAATGTGGGGTATTGATATGATTGGAGAAATCAAACCTACTGCCTCCAACGGACATCGCTTTATCCTGGTCGCTATTGACTACTTCACAAAGTGGGTAGAAGCAGCTTCATTTGCTTCTGTCACCAAAAATGTGGTGGCCCGGTTCATCAAATACAATCTCATTTGTCGGTACGGCATCCCTGAACGGATTATCACGGACAATGGCACAAATCTAAACAACAGAATGATTACTGAACTTTGCACACAGTTCAAGATCAAACATCATAATTCTTCTCCATATCGACCAAAGATGAACGGCGCGGTGGAAGCTGCCAACAAGAACATCAAGAAAATCATACAAAAAATGACAGTAACCTACAAAGACTGGCATGAGATGTTGCCTTTTGCTCTTCATGGTTATCGCACATCTGCGCGTACTTCAACAGGGGCAACTCCATTCTCCTTAGTCTATGGTATGGAGGCAGTTCTTCCAATTGAAATTCAGATTCCTTCCCTAAGGATTATGAAAGAAGCCAATCTAGACGAGGACGATTGGATTCAAACACGGTTGGACCAGATAAACTTGATTGATGAGAAAAGGCTCGCAGCTATTTGTCATGGTCAACTATACCAAAAGCGTATGATCAAAGCCTTCAACAAAAAAGTCAAAAGTCAAGCATACCAAACTGGTGGCTTGGTTGTCAAACGCATCATCTTACCACAAGGTGATCCCAGAGGCAAATGGACTCCCACCTACGAGGGACCATTCATAATCAAGAAAATATTCTCCGGCGGCGCCATGTTGCTTACCACCATGGATGGCGAGGATTTCCCACATCCTGTGAATGCTGACATAGTCAAAAAATACTTCTCTTAAAAAGAAAAAAAACAGCTCGCTAAGTTGAAAACCTGAAAGGGCAACTTAGGCAAAAAATGAGCGTCTCGGTGGATTGAAAACCCGAAAGGGCGGTCCAGGCAAAAATTAAAGTCAAAATTCTACTATTTTGAGTACAAAATCGAACCTTTTATTTATATCCGGTGAAAGGATAGATTTTTAAAGGAAATAGGATAAAGACCTTACAACTCAAGGTAGACCTCCTAGTTTGCTTGCTCAAATCAAAACAAACAAAATTCTCATACAATGTTGTTTTTCAAAACAAAACTTTCCAAAAAGACAATACTTTGTATACATCCAAACACGGATTATTACAAAGTTAACGTTCTTTTCAAAACATCTTTCGAAAGATAAACAAGCATTTTGTATACATCCACACACGGATCATTACAAAATTCAATTTACAAAAGTATTTGAAACCACATATGAGCATTCTAAAGCAATTGAAAAGTGATCGAAAAACAAGTGAGCTAAGCAAACTTAAGAGCCCATGGATAACCATGGATACAAAGGGTGCTAACACCTTCCCTTTGTATAACCTACCCCCTTACCCAGAATTTCTTAAAGGTCTTTTTTCTGTTTCTTTTATAAACCTTTCCTTAATTGGATAAAATAAAAGGTCGGTGGCGACTCTGTGAATTTTCAAAATGCGAAAGCATTAAGCGTTAAAAAAGAGTCAGTTCACGTATCACTACAGAACAGAGGTATGGCCCGGGATTAAAAAATCGGAGGTCCACAAAACCTTAGGACAGTTAAACTATATATATATATATATATATATATATATATATATATATATATATATATATATATATATTATAGGAATATGGCTCAGGATTGAGAATGTCTTCCCAGTGAAGGCTCTTTCCTAATTAGAGATCCTTAGTTCAAATCCTCAAGATGAATTATTCCCGGTGAAACATTTTGAAAAAAGCCTTAGAACCAAAACTAGGACACATCCACCCAAGAGTAATTATTCCCGGTGAAACTTCTTACCCATTTGCTTAGAGACAAAATAAGTTCAAAGCCACATAGCTTCGATTAGCCTCTTGGGCTTTGTACAAGGACCCACAGGCTTCTTAAAAGCATTCCTAGCTTCCTCTTGAGCTTGTATACAAGGACCCATCAGGTTTCTTATAAACATAGGAACAGGTCTTTAGTCACCCCTTAGCCTACCCTGATGAGTTTCTTCCACTCTTAAAACCAGACTTTAAACAAGCTAAGAATGTCTCAATCTCACATTGAGTACACCTTTTGGAATGAGAGACTTGGACAATCTCTGTCACCCTTATCTTCATTAATTTTCCTTAGCAGAGTCTAGGTTCCATAATTGTCTATCCTTAGTTAGTGTCAGCCTTAATCTTGGGCTTTAAACAATAACTCTCAACTAGATAATCTTTCTGCCACAAAAACCCCTGGAAAGGGTCAGCCTCCATTCATTTCTTCATTTTAACAAAAACCCCTGGAAAGGGTCAGCCTCCATTCATTCCTTCATTTTAACAAAAACCCCTGGAAAGGGTCAGCCTCCATTCATTCCTTCATTTTAACAAAAACCCCTGGAAAGGGTCAGCCTCCATTCATTCCTTCATTTTAACAAAATCCCCTAGAAATGGTCATCCTCCAAAATAACTCCTTTAAATCCAAAATTCCCTGGAAAGGGTTAGCCTCCAAGATCAGTCCTCTAAAGTCATAATTCCTTAGAAAGGGTTAGCTTCCACAAATTCAACTTTTAAAAGATAAGTCTCACTTAAGGTCAGTCTCAGTCAATAAAAAAACCAATTCCCCGGTAGAGTCTACTTTAGGTCAACCATTCAAACAAGTCACCAGTAGAGTCAGTCTTCAAACCTGGGTCTTTCATTCATCAATTCCTGTTAACAAAAGCACAATCCTCAACAGAGTCAAAATCCCCTCTGAGTCAAAGATCCCACACTGGTGGATCTTTCCCTTTTCTTTAAAAAGTCAGCCTCAACCTTGGGCTTTGTACAAGGCACATACTTCCCCTTAGAGTCAAAACCCTTATAGGTATCCCCCTATCCAGAGTCCGCCATAACCTTGGGCTTTGTACAAGGCAGAAAATAGTGTCTCCCCTAGAGAGTCAGCCACAACCTTGGGCTTCATACAAGGCAGCAAATAAATAAATAAAGAGTCAGCCACAATTACGGGCTTTGTACAAAACACCAAATAAAATCCATCAAATAAACACTCTCCAACTAGAGTCAGCCTCAATTCTGGGCTTTGTACAGAACACAACTTTCTTCAGATAATCCCCAGTGGAGTCATTTCCTAGAGTCAATAAAAATCAATCAAAAAGCCTCAAGCTTGGGCCTCATACAAGCCAGCTAAAAATCAAATCTTTCAAACAGTAGATAGACATAGCTTATCTCTATAGATAGATATTTCTCCTATCTCACAACATTCAAACAAACAAACATTTCAATTTCAATTTCAATTTCAAATTCAAACATTCTCCCATTTAGGACTTTGAAAGGCATGCTCTGAGGAAAACAATCCCAGACTTGTACACTTTCCCTAATTTGGATGAGAATCCTTCTTTCATTCAAGAGACATGTGACTGGCATACTTGCAAACACACGAGTAAGGTCCCTCTTTTAAATGTTTGTGTTGGAATAGTAGCAATACCTCTCTGTAAAGATAATTTCATGTCTCTTTACTGTAAACAGAGATTTTATTCAAGCTTCAACTTGAGCTTCAAGTAAGGCACCAAAAATCATTAATTTCCCTAATTAGTTCCCCGAACTACAAAAAGCTCCGACTTCCACTAGGGATTGTAGCGGGGAAATCTGAGATCGAAGCCATAAGATTGTCTCGACTCAATATTTCGTTTGAAATCGCCACCGCGCTTTATTGTTTCCAAAAGAAAAGGGAAAAGAACATAAAACCCAAAGTTTTGTTTTTTAAAACAAAAAGAGAACTCAAGTTCGGGTGTTGATTATACAAGGGGAAGGTTTAAAGCACCCCTCATATCTGTGGTACTCCATAGGAACCTTTTTGAAAATCTGTGTCGTGTGTGCTAAAAAAGGGTATGTTTTATTTTTAAAATAAGCTCGGCAAGACATTACATCTTGTGCCTACATACCTCCTCGGTGCAATGGAGAATTCAGAGCTAATGTAGTTCCGCTTAAAAGGGAAAACATTTTAAAAACGAATAAACACTTTATCGTCGTCGGAGAGAAATACTCAGCCATTGATCTTGAGCATGAGAACAAATGAGTTCTTTGCATCGCAAATGAAAGAAGGGCTCCAACTCGGATAAAATCAACGATTATGCCACTAGCTCTCTCACGCGGAAAAGATCTCATTATATCAATCAATTTCAAAATCGTGGGGTACAACCGCTCGTTCCGACAATTAGCAGTGTCTAAACTTTTGAAGAAAAGGCCACTAAGGGCAAAAGATATTTTAAGAGAAAAAGTTTTGAAAAGATTGCAAACATAAGAAGGTTTTTGAAAAAGGGAGAAGATTTTGAAAATTTAAGAATGGGAGGAGATGAAGAGGCTATCCTATTGCGTAAAATAAAGGCTAAGGAAAGAAACGGTCTAACCGAAGAAGAAGCCAACACTTGACATTATGAGTCAAGGTAGATTTCCCATCCTTTGGACTTATCAATACCAAACCAAAACATTACTTGGGGATCCAGATGAACTTATTATCTTAGCACCACTTTGCATTAAGCACATTAAAATTCTGACGAAAATCGGGCAGAGTAACGGCTGTTTTCGGGTAAAATCCTTATCTCAATGCCTTAGAATTAACCATCAAGGACTTTCAAGGAAATACCTGCATACACAAACAGACAACAATCCAATGCCAGACAGACAGAATAAGAACAGAGTAACAATATCATAACAGGGTCCAGAGGCACTAAGTCCATAAGTCCGAATCTCCAAAATGCTCGGGATAGTAACCAATAGTCCAAAATAGAGCGTTATGTGATTTTTAGATTTTTGTTGTTTATTAGTGTTTTAGCATAAAAGTAAAGTATGGTCCAAGTGGACAAAAGAAAATAGCGGAAACATAAACATAGTGTCCAAATGGACAAAGAGAAAATAGCGGAATGTAAATATGATGAAATGATAAAGTAAAGCAATAAAGCAAAATATAAAGAGTAATATAATAAATTGCGGAAATTAAAGTCAATTCTTAGATGTTAAAGATAACCATCTTGAAACTTGTCAAGTATGTTATCAAAGTTAGTAAGAAAGATCGATGGTGAGTGAAGGATGTTCTCGGATTTAAATTCAATGAACATTTATCAGAAGCTTGATAAAATCATAGCGACTACACGATAAACCTTCATATTTGATCTTTTTTATTCGGGACATGAAATATTGCGCTATGTTAAGCAGATCGCCAAGTGATTTATGTAGAAATCACCCTACAACGAGGCCGGTCAAAACTTTATGTGCTAATGCATGCGAGAGAAGCGATATGTAGATCACTCTCCGAAAGCAATACCGCACGAAAAGAAAAATGGTGAGTGATCTAGTCTTTACCGAGAATCCATAAGAATTCTCAAGGTATTAAGACTTTCATCGATCAAAATAAAGAGAAACAAAAGATGGAACCACATTAAAAGCTCCTTTCATCCATAATTTCAATCACATAATTTTGCGGATTTGGATTCTCATCCTATCGACGCCCTAAGTCCATTGAAATTAGAGAGAAATTAGGCCTCTAATTTGTGATTCAAAGAAAATATCAAAAGAATGGAGTAGAAGAAGAGTTAGAACCAAAAACAAGTCAAAAATAGCAAAAACAAGCATTCTGCCTCACTGGAAATCGATTTACCTCTGTAGGAAATCGATTTCCTGCCTGCAGAATTCAGATCTGGCGCAAAAAACAGAGTGGAAATCGATTTCCCTCTGTAGGAAATCGATTTCCTGCGCACAGTTTTCACAAAAACAGCATTATGAACTTTGAAACTTGATTTAGGCAAACATACAAACACCTTATGATCACATATCCATTGTAGCACGAATTTTCCACCAAATCACCATCAAATAGGACCAAGACTTTGTTGGAGAGACGAAGCTTTGCTGGGAAAAGAAACTTCACTGGGGAAAACATTTCGCACCAAAGAGGTTAAAGCATCACCTTTCACTAGGGTGAGAAAAGGGGGTATCCTCTTTCACTGGGGATGAGAAAATATGCATCCTCTTTCACTGGGGAATCATAAGATATGCATCCTCTTTCACTGGGGATGAGAAGATATATCACCTTTCACTGGAGAATAAGAATACCATTCTTTCATTAACACAGAACACACCATCGTTCCACTAATGATATGAATGCATCGACGTACCACTGACGATGAAGATATAATCAATATACACCAACGTTCCACTGAAGGTGAGCTACCAACGTTCCACTGGAGGTAGAAAAGAGATGTACCGCCGTACCATTGACGATAACATATACCAACGTTCCATTGAAGGTATAAAAAGAGATATATCGCCGTGCCATTGACGATAAAATATACCATCGTTCCACTGAAGGTATAAAAAGAGATATATCGCTGTGCCATTGACGATAAAATATACCATCGTTCCACTGAAGGTATAAAAAGAGATATATCGCCATGCCATTGATGATAAAATATACCATCGTTCCACTGATGATATAAAAAGAAATACATCGACGTACTACTGACGATGAAGATAATGAGATACACCAACGTTCCACTGAAGGTGAACTACCAACGTTCCACTGGAGGTAGAAAAGAGATGTACCACCGTACCATTGACGATAACATTGTTTACGGTGATTTTCGGTAAACAACCGCTAGTCTTCCAAATTATAATAAATATGATTTGGTTACTCGCAGGATCAACTAGATTGATCCTAGGACATAGTCAAAAAGATTGATATTTATGATGATTCGAACCATGTTTATGATTTGCCTTGAAAATAAGAATTACTCAATCGAAACAATAAAGGTTAGGAATCACTTGGTTATACACGTAAATATAACTTCAGCGAAAGGTAAGTCAAGATAAAACATAAGATAAAAACTGTAAAAGTGCAAGAATCTTAAAGTGCAGAAATGTTAAATACTTCAAAGATATATAACATGAAAATAAAGAGTGCATGAATGTAAATGGCAGGAAGTAAACAAAATGCAATAATATCGAAAGATACTTGAAAATAAAGGAAAATACACATGTATTAAAATGGTGGTGGTGTCATAAGTACATTTCTCAGCGAACTCTTTCTCTTAACACTTGATACTTGAGTAATATGTGAGTGATTTGTACAAAATGAACACACTGAATCCTAACATTAGAACCCTTATTTATACTAGTTTCGACCTTAACGGTCCTACGCTAATCTAATGCCACGTTTCTTATGAGAATCCCCGGAAAGACATCTGTCTCTGGACAGTTATGCAAACTTCTTCGAATTTCAAATCCTCCCGCCTGAATCCTCCTTCGACGCGTGGCAATATATCTTAACATTAAAATACCACGAAAACACGCTAAGCATCAGTACTTAACATATCTCGTAAAATTTGTCTAATTCTCGAAGATATACACTCCTACTAGTTTCAGCATTCACTATCTTCGTTATGACTTAAAATTCTTCATCCTCGAAACATGGCCATCAGGAGCCATTTTATCTTCAAAGACGGTCATCAGCATCCATCCTCCTTCGAGTCTTCACCCTTCGAAGGATCATATTTGCAAAACGAAATCTTCAGCTAACAAACATATACCAACGTTCCAATGAAGGTATAAAAAGAGATATATCGCCGTGCCATTGACGATAAAATATACCATCGTTCCACTGAAGGTATAAAAAGAGATATATCGTCGTGCGATTGACGATAAAATATACCATCGTTCCACTGATGATATTAAAAGAAATACATCGACGTACCACTAACGATGAAGATAATGAGATACACCAACGTTCCACTAAAGGTGAACTACCAACGTTCCACTGGAGGTAGAAAAGAGATGTACCGCCGTACCATTGACGATAACATATACCAACGTTCCACTGAAGGTATAAAAGAGATATATCGTCGTGCCATTGACGATAAAATATACCATCGTTCCACTGATGATATGAGAAGATATACATCGACGTACCACTGACGATGAAAATAATGAGATACACCAACGTTCCACTGAAGGTGAGAGGACAATCAATAATACTTTGCTTTTCCTTTCAAAGATTGAGAATGCAAACACAAATGCATAATCTCAACATTCATCATCCAGCGACCAAAATTAACTCGATGGCCAATATGGAAAGAAACTGCCAAATAAGACCAGATAAAGTGAGGGAAAAACTCACTGAATTTCTGTTCGTAGGCATTTGAACAGCACAACTGAAACATATTATCCACCTAGAAACAAATTCAGTGGGGATTTCAAGGAAAGTGAGTATTTTCTGCTTAAGACACTCTAAATGAAAGAGCAATCTGATTGACAATAAACTTCATGATATAAATGCAAGACTGTTTTTGATGCATGTTAATGATGCATATGCTGCCAAAACTTAGCACAAGGATTAACGCAAGATATAGAGTACAAAAATAGCATAATAAAGCAATGTCTCAAGCTAAACACTAGAGGTATCATCCACAAACATGAGCAGAAACTGCTACATACTTTTGATGGCCTCGGAATAAATGCTACCCAGAACTGAGGAAACATTGGAGCTGAGAGAACAAAATAGCTGAGTTCTTCATCATATTCGAACCAGGCCAAAGGCACATTGATTGGAATATATTTTTCCTCTTTTGTACATGAATACATCAACATATCCATTCCTTGTAATGCACTCATGAATCAAAGTAAAACTTCTTTTATATTTTTCAAAAGGATTTTGTTGAAATCAATTTTCTCTTTGTTTCAAAAATTACTATCAACAATAAATGACATTTTGAGAGATATGAAAGAAATAAGATTGTAAATAACAGGCAAAGGCTCAAACTTTTTTAATAGAATGGTAGCCTGCAAAAGGTAAGACCCCATGGATGATTACAAAGTTTGGAAAGTGGTAATTGTGGGAAAGGTACATTGAAATGTAATGACCCCATCCTCTCTCTCAACTTGGAATTCCTGAGCAAAGGCTTCCGTTGAAATGTGTTGAACAGATGAATGCTGATGATCAAGTCTTGTCTGATGTAGTTACTTGCCATGAATCCCTAACTTTTTCCTGGACCGCCCTTTCGGGTTTTCAATCCACCGGGTATTTTATTCTGTTTATGTCTCTAATTTTTACCTGGACCGCCCTTTCGGGTTTTCAATCCACCGAGACGCTCTTTTTTGCCTAAGCCGCCCTTTCGGGTTTTCAACTTAGCGAGCTGTTCTTTTATTATTTTTAGGCGAAGTATTTCTTGACTACATCAGCATTCACGGGACGTGGGAGCTCCTCTCCATCCATAGTTGCAAGAATTAATGCACCGCCAGAGAAGGCTTTCTTAACAACATATGGTCCTTCAAAATTAGGAGTCCACTTGCCCCTTGAATCGGAGGTGAAAGACAAGATCCTTTTGAGCATGAGGTCGCCTTCTCTGAATACACGAGGTCGAACCTTATTATCAAAAGCTTTCTTCATTTTCTTATGGTACAACTGACCATGGCATAAAGCCGTCATTCTCTTTTCTTCTATCAAATTCAATTGATCAAACCTGCTCTGACACCAATCAGCCTCAGATAACTTGGTTTCCATTAAAACTCTCAATGATGGAATCTCAACCTCAACGGGGAGCACTGCTTCCATACCATAAACCAAAGAAAAGGGGGTTGCCCCGGTTGAAGTACGAAAAGATGTGCGATAACCATGCAAAGAAAATGGGAGCATCTCATGCCAGTCCTTGTACATAACAACCATCTTTTGCACAATCTTCTTAATATTCTTATTTGCTGCTTCAACAGCTCCATTCATCTTTGGCCTATAAGGCGAAGAGTTGTGATGTTCAATTTTGAAACTTTCACACAGTTCTCTCATCATGCTATTATTCAGATTCGAGCCATTATCAGTGATGATCTTGCTCGGTACACCATATCTGCAGATGATGTTGTTCTTGATAAATCTAACCACAACTTGCTTTGTCACATTAGCATATGAAGCAGCTTCTACCCACTTGGTAAAGTAATCGATTGCTACCAGGATGAATCGATGTCCGTTCGAAGCCTTGGGTTCAATCATACCAATCATATCGATACCCCACATAGAGAAAGGCCGTGGAGAGGAAATGACATTGAGAAGTGTCGGAGGCACATGAATCTTGTCAGCATACACTTGGCACTTGTGACACTTCTTTACAAACTTGTAGCAATCAGATTCCATTGTCAGCCAATAGGAACCTGCTCTAAGCATCTTTTTAGCCATCGAATGTCCATTGGCATGAGTACCAAAAGAACCTTCATGAATTTCATGCATCAACATGTCTTCTTCGTGTCTATCCACGCATCTGAGCAAAACCATGTCATAATTTCTCTTATACAAAACATCAACATTGATGAAGAAACTGCCAGCCAATCTCCTCAAAGTTTTCTTATCCTTATTTGATGCCCCAAGTGGGTAGTCTTGGGTCTGAAGAAAATGCTTAATATCGGAGTACCAAGGCTTCTCATCTGCTGATTCCTCAACTGCAAATACATGAGCAGGTCTATCAAGACACCTGATTTTAATCTGAGGCTCCTCATTATGGAAATTCACTTTGTACATGGAGGACAATGTGGCTAAAGCATCATCCATCTGATTCTCATCTCGAGGGATGTGGTGGAATTCAACCTTATTGAAGAATGTCAATAGCCTTTTGGCGTAATCTTTGTAAGGGATTAAACCAGGATGACGAGTTTCCCATTCTCCTTTAATCTGATTAATCACAAGCGCAGAATCTCCATAAACATCAAGAATCTTAATTCTCAGATTAATGGCCTCTTCAAGCCCCATGATGCAAGCTTCATATTCAGCAATATTATTTGTACAATCAAAACATATCCTTGCAGTGAAAGGAACATGCGATCCTTGTGGAGTTATAATAATGGCACCAATACCATGGCCATGAACATTAGAAGCTCCATCAAAAAATAAAACCCATTTAGATCCAGGATCTGGTCCTTCTTCTGGCAACGGTTCATCCCATTCTTGAGCTCTTAAATACACTATATCTTCATCTGGGAAGTCCATTCTGATAGATTGATGGTCATCAATTGGTTGGTGAGCGAGTTACTCGGCCAACACACTTCCTTTCACAGCTTTCTGAGCTCGGTATTCAATATCATATTCTGATAACAACATTTGCCAGCGTGCAATCCTTCCGGTTAACGCAGGTTTTTCAAATATATACTTAATTGGATCCATTTTGGAAATCAATAGGGTGGTGTGGTTCAACATATACTGTCTCAGTCGGCGAGCAGCCCACACCAAAGCACAGCAAGTTTTCTCAAGCAGCGAGTATCTTGTTTCGCACTCGGTAAACTTTTTGCTAAGGTAGTATATTGCATACTCTTTTTGACCAGACTCGTCATGATGACCCAACACGCATCCCATTGAATTCTCAAGCACTGTGAGGTACATAATCAAAGGTCTTCCCTCAACTGGAGGGAGCAAAATGGGAGGTTCAAGCAAATATTCTTTGATGTTGTCAAAAGCTTTCTGACAATCTTCATTCCACACACATCCCTGATTTTTCTTTAAAACCTTGAAGAATTGCTCACAAGTAGCAGTCATATTGGAAATGAACCTGGAGATATAATTCAAACGTCTGAGGAAACCTCTCACTTGTTTCTCAGTCTTTGGTGCTGGCATTTCCTGAATTGCTTTGACTTTATCAGGATCTACTTCAATTCCTCTCTGACTGACAATGAAACCCAATAATTTTCTGGAACGGACACCAAAAGTGCATTTGTTTGGATTTAAGCGGAGACCATACTTTCTCAAACGCTGAAACAACTTTAAAATATCCTCCATGTGCCCTTCCTCTGACTGGGACTTGGCAATCATGTCATCCACATAAACCTCAATTTCTTTGTGCATCATATCATGGAAAAGAGTGGTCATGGCCCTCTGATACGTCGCGCCAGTATTCTTCATCCGAAAAGGCATTACTTTGTAGCAGAATGTCCCCCAAGGCGTAATAAAGGTTGTCTTTTCCATGTCTTCAGGTGCCATCTTAATCTGGTTGTATCCTGAAAAACCATCCATGAAGGAGAAGACCTCAAACTTTGCCGTGCTATCTACCAACATATCAATGTGAGGTAGAGGAAAATCATCTTTCGGACTGGCTTTATTCAAATCTCTATAATCAACACACATGCGAACTTTTCCGTCTTTCTTCGGAACAGGCACAATATTGGCAATCCATTGAGGATATACAGAAGTGACAAGGAAACCTGCGTCTATCTGCTTCAAGACCTCATTCTTAATCTTCTCCGCCATATCGGGATGACTCCTTCTTAGCTTTTGCTTGACAGGAGGACATTCTGGTTTCAATGGCAAACGATGCTCCACAATATCTGTGTCCAACCCAGGCATGTCTTGGTAGGACCACGCAAAAATGTCAACATACTCTTTAAGAAGCTCTACCATCCTCTTAACATCTTGACCAAGTAGTGCCCCAATCTTGACTTCCTTTTTATCCTCTTCAGAACCCAAGTTGATGACTTCCAATGGCTCTTTATACGGCTGAATGGTGTCTTCCTCGTGCTCAAGCAGTCGGGAAATCTCATCAGGAATACATTCATCACTCTCTTCTTCCGCCTCATACACAAGACACTCGAAGTTAGGAGAGGGTGCAGGGTCATTACTTTCAACGGTTTTATTGATTAATCTGCACAAATGATTATTATTTCAGGAAAAGGAAAGATATATGCAAACATGTAATCGTGCAGATTATGGCAAATGAAAACAATTTTTAAGTTTTTTTGTGTTACCACTTTCCAGAAAAAGCATGCATATGCAGAAACAAAATGACTTTTATTGATGATTTTAATGTTTAAAACAAACAGGAAAAAGCCCCAACAACTTCACTTTCATATTGGGCAGAATGAAAGGATTTTTGAAAAACATAAAAGAAAATTACTTTGAAGCATGAGTACACTCAGGAATGTCAATGGTGATCCAATTCTTAATCATTTTTCCACGGGTCACAAAACTTGGCACTTCTGGCTCTGGTTCGTCTTCAATAGCGTTCACTTCTGGAAGAGTCGGATGTAGAAACCCAGCACTATGGAACATCTCCTGATAAGGGCGAAAAGCAGATTCAGGCTTCATCACAGACTTGTCTGAGGCAGAAAATCCCAGACCAGCTCTATTCTTGTTCTCTTGCAGACTCACCACTTGTCCCCACACTCCTGAATGTCCATTCTGAACCATCAGCTGAGCATCTTTGAAGGAGGCAATGGAAGCTTAATCCTTTTTGAATTCATCATTAACAGATAGGGCTTGGAATGCAGTTCCAATGACTACTTCATCAGCCTCTATGGTACGGAACAAAGAGAGATGACTAATCAACAAAGCTTGTTCTCCATTCACAACGACCATCTTTCCATCTTTCACAAATTTCAACTTCTGGTGAAGTGTTGAAGTAACGGCCCCAGCTTCGTGGATCCATGGGCGTCCTAATAAGCAACTGTATGCAGGAAAGATATCCATCACTTGAAAAGTAATCTTGAAGACAAACGGTCCGATACTAATAGGCAAATCAACCTCTCCGACCACTGATTTCTTCGATTCATCAAAAGCCTTGACAATCACATTGTTAAATCTCATTGGTGTGCCACCATAAGACAGCTTGGCAAGAGTGGATTTTGGCATTACATTCAGAGACAAGCCAGTATCGATCAACACATTGGACATTGAGTCCTTTTTGCAGTTGACAGAGATGTGCAAAGCCAAATTATGATTTCTTCCTTCCTCAGGCAAATCTTCATCACTGAAGCTCAGAGTGTTACACGCAGTGATATTACTCACAACTTCATTAAACTGATCTAGCGTCACATCATGATCCACAAAGGCTTGATCAAGTATCTTCATTAAAGAATCCCTATGAGCAGGAGAACTCGTCAGCAGCTCCATTATAGAGATCTGAAACTGATCCACAATCTTATAATCACTCATCTTGATAAGCTTCAAAATCTCATCCATATCCTTTCCTGAAGACGACCCTTCATCAACTTTTGTCGCACCATTATTGTTCACAGGCACCTGAGTAGGATTCCTCTGAACATCCACAACTGTTTGGGGCTGAGTAAAAACTCGTCCACTTCTAGTCACTCTACTAACATCTGCTATATTCTCAACAGAAGACAGAGGCTTAATCTCAACTTCTTTTCCAACTTCCAGCATGGTGGCATTGTATCTGTAAGGTATAGCTTTGTCAGAACTATAAGGTACAGATCCAGGCAAACATATCACAAGAGGTTCTACAACAGTTTTGCCATAATAACCAATCTCTACACATTCCGGAATTTCAAAGCACGGCTCGATCACATTGACATCATCTTCATCTCTATCCCTCAGAATCTCAATGAGCCTTTGATCTATCATCTCTTGTAAGTCTCTTCTCACAACGTAACATCCTCGAGGATTGACTGAACAAATCCTACAAGCAGCATGATTATGCCCATAATGACTACACTCACACAGAGTGGCATGCATCTCTACCAATGATCCTCTGATGTGTTCCACACGATAAATCTTGTACTTCCCAGGGCACCCATATACCATATTCACAGCAGACGCTTCATGAGTTGGCAATGGATTGTTTTGTACATTAGGACCAATATCACGGAAGGTGAGCATACCAGAACGGACCAATCTCTGAACTTCATTCTTCAGAGGCCAACAATTTTCCAAATCATGCCCAGGAGCATTCTGATGAAAAGCACAAGTGGCATCAGCTTTGTACCACCATGGGAGTTTCTCTGGATCAAGAGGTGGTGACCTTGGTTGAACCAACTTCTTATGAATTAGTGCAGGATACAGTTCAGTGTATTTCATGGCGATAGGATCAATATTAACTCGAGGATACGGATTCTGCCTTGCTGGTTGTTGATTAACAAGAGCTACAGGCACATAATTCACAACAGGAGTCACGGACGCCACTTGTTGATATTGATTTCTGAATCGACTATTCCTCCCATGAGAAACAGCACTAGCATCTGATTCCTTCTTCTTCTGGAATGAAGAACCATACTTCTTCACACCACCAGACGAATTGTCATTCCGAACCAGACGGCCTTCTCGCGCAGCTTCTTCCAACCTGACACTCATACCCACCATTTCGGTGAAGTCTACAGGAGCACTCGCAATCATCTTTTCATAGTAAAACAGACCAAGAGTCTTAAGGAAAATCTTAGTCATCTCTTTTTCTTCCATCGGAGGAATCACTTGGGCGGCAACCTCACGCCATCCCTGAGCATATTCCTTGAAGGATTCCTTCTCCTTCTGCATCATAGCTCGCAGTTGATCCCTATCAGGAGCCATATCCACATTATACTTGTATTTCTTCACAAATGCTTCAGCTAAGTCATTAAAAGTGCGAATATGGGTGCTATCAAGGCCCATATACCACTTAGAAGCAGCTCCAGTCAAACTGTCTTGGAAATAGTGAATCAAGAGACGTTGATCATCAGTGTGAGTGGACATCTTCCTTACATACATCACCAGATGTGCGTGAGGACAGAAATTTCCTTTATACTTCTCAAATTCAGGCAGCTTGAACTTAGCAGGTACTTTCACATTTGGAACAAGGCAGAGATCATGCACATTCTTTCCAAACAGTTCTTTCCCACGCAAGGCTTTCATCTCTTTCTGCAGTTCTTCAAACTGATCTTGGAAACCATCCATTCTGTCATGAATTTCACTTGGAGCAACATCATAAATGGGCTCTGGGACAAAGGACCAGTATGAACAATAGGAGATGTGTTGACCATAACAGGAGTCAACGGACGAGTCATCTCAGGAACAGACAGATAACCTTCAGGCATACCCCAGGGATATCCATTAGGCATACGTTGCTGAGTAGCACCAACAGGGACAGCAGAAATTGTTGTAGCAGCAATTTCAGAAATCACAGTAGCTTGACCCTGAGCTTGGGCGTTGGGAGGGGGAACCTGATTCTGATTCTGAGTCTGATTCTGAGCAGCCATCAATGTCTCAACAAGAGCAGTGAGACGATCCACACCAGATCTCAAAGTAACAACCTCTTCACGTAACTCACGATTCTCTTGTTCAAAGCCTTCCATCTTCTTCTTGCAGTTAGCTCGAGTGTTATATCGGTGAGACAGCTTTATTTTTGGTTTTCAAGGAACTTAAAGATATTAATTGTAAACATTAGCTAAAAAAACATAAAACATAACAATATTCTTTCATTAGTAATGGAAAAGCTTACAAAAGGATTCAAAGATCCAAAATTACAAAACAATGGAAAAGCTAAAAACTAGAAGGGAACACTTCTGACGAAGATCCAACTCCTCTCTGCAGCTTCCTACGGAGCTTCTCCAACTCATCTTCATAAAAGGCCTTCAAATGAGCATTCTCGACCATCAGCTTATCAGCAACTTCCTTCCATGCAACTGAATCTTCATGACTACTAGAGGAAGTAGCTCTTCTTGATGACGAATCTGATCATCCTTTTCCATCAACCAACCATCTTGGATATCAAGCATTTCATCCTTTTCTTTCAAATGTATCTTCAACTCTTTACTCTTCATTTCCGAAGCATGAAACTTCTTCTCCCAAGCATCTCTTTCCGATCTCAACTTAGCCATGAGCTCAAGATGCTCCTCACTACTTTCGACAGGAATAGTGGAAGACAAAGGTGGAGTAATGAGTAGAGAAGGCTCCTCGAGTAAATAAGGCATCTGAAAGGTGTGAGCTCTAGCTTGAACCCAATCAGTATAGTCTTTGAGAGCAACACATTGCAACTCTTATCAGCAACTTCCTTCCATGCAACTGAATCTTCATGACTACTAGAGGAAAATAAATCCTCTTGTTGTCTCTTTCGCTTTTCACCATGTTGTTGAAGTAGCTCTTCTTGATGACGAATCTGATCATCCTTTTCCATCAACCAACCATCTTGGATATCAAGCATTTCATCCTTTTCTTTCAAATGTATCTTCAACTCTTTACTCTTCATTTCCGAAGCATGAAACTTCTTCTCCCAAGCATCTCTTTCCGATCTCAACTTAGCCATGAGCTCAAGATGCTCCTCACTACTTTCGACAGGAATAGTGGAAGACAAAGGTGGAGTAATGAGTAGAGAAGGCTCCTCGAGTAAATAAGGCATCTGAAAGGTGTGAGCTCTAGCTTGAACCCAATCAGTATAGTCTTTGAGAGCAACACATTGCTTCTTTCCCAAATGTCTCTTCCTATCAATATGGTGCCAAGCACGCACAAACCGATTTCTCATATCCGAATTTCCATCTTGATTAAGATAGAAGATTCCTGACACAAGAATACTAGCGGGTCGCTCCTTCATGGGGTAGCAAAATTGACGCCTTGCAAGAATGGGGTTGTAGGTAATTCCTCCTTGTATACCAAGAAGAGGTACATTAGGGAATTCTCCATAACTATCAATAATCTCACCAATGTCATAAGCAGGATTGTACCAATGGATATTCCCATTAGTAAGAGGCATGATCTTCTGAGACCATGAGAGACCATCCGGATTACTCAAGAAATTCTTAGCCTGAGGTAAGTGCGAAATAAACCACTTATAGAGCAAAGGAGTGCAACAGTTGATAAGTCCACCTTTCTTATCAGTCCTATAGTGAATGGAATGATAAGTATCCCCAAGCAAAGTAGGCACAGGATTCCCATTCATGAAGATCCGAATAGCATTAACATCGACAAAGTTGTCATTGTTGGGAAAGAGTATCAAACCATAGATGAGCAAGGCCAAAAATGTCTCAAAAACAATCATACTTCCTTTACTAGCCAACATAGAAGCCTTTCCAATCAAGAACTTAGAAGTCAACCCCCAAATTCCTCCTTTCATGGTCATGTTTGCTTTCACATCTGATATCTTCAACTGAAGGAGTCTCAAGAATCCCCTTTTCCACTTTGGTCTTCAAGATAGAGATCAATTTCCTATAACGGTTTTTGAAGTTGTCAAGATTAGGAACCAAAGTTGCTAGCTCTTTCAGTTCCTTTGCACTTGAATTCCTGAAAGTGTACTTCTTGATGCTTCTCTTTTGATCCATGGTACCTGTGATGTTTATAAAAAAATGTCTCTAAGTTCCTTAAAAACCATTTGTGAAGGTCATTTTTATGAATGCGTGAATGCATGGTTTATGCATCAACCACAATCAAGAGCACACAAGATCACATCAAATGACACAAAGTCACACAATCCAGGTTCAAAGGTTCGACGTCACGAGCATGGAGCCATGGGTCTACCCATCCCACAAGGCGTGATTTAGGGAATTTTGTACCTGCCAATCGGGTTCTACAAAGGTTCCCAGAGTTTTCAATCTTCTATCGGATATCCCCAAGTGATTTTTTGCCCGATCTTTCACCTGTAAAACATAAACAAAAGAGACAAAACACATATTTTTGGATTTTGGTTAGTATTAAACAAATAAAAAGCTAAAAGTGCTTGATGATTCCCCTCAGAGACAATCACAGTATCAAAGACAAGGCCTCACAATGGTGCTCTTGATTAATGATTAATATGCAATTGATGTATGATTTTAGGGTAAAAAATTGGGGTATGACAGGGATATGTAGGCATGAGGTTCACTAGGAATCTCAGCGAGCTAATAAAAAAACCAAAAATTGTCAGTCTGTCTTTCTTTTAAATCAATTCAACTCTTTCTCCTAACACAAAGGAGAAACTTTCCCAATCATCAGCAACAAACACAAACACATAGACACAGAGAAGGTTCCCGTAGAGTACTACAGATATGTAGGGTGCTTAAACTCTTCCCTATGTATAACCGACCTCCCGGACTCCAGAATTTCTAGTCTAGGTGAATCCCCACACTTAGCAAACTCCTAGGGTTTATTTGAGATCTTTTTCCCTTTCCTACTCGTAGGATAATTAAAAAGTTCGTGTGATATCATAGGAAGAACTGAAACAAAATTCATCCCGCCACGGGCGCATTCTCCTTCCAAATTCCGCGTGAAGGGTCTAGCGTGCCGTCCTCCCAAGTGAAACGGGGAGGTAAAAAAACGACACCACAGAAAAATGGCGACTTTGCTGGGGAGAGTAATAACCTTGGTTTTTCATCCAAACCAATGGTTGAACTGTGCTGGTCCAGCCCCCAATGAGGAATTAGGGATGCCAAATTCCCCCTCAAACAAGAGAGGTCCTGCCTAACCTCTATGTCATTTCATGTGTTTGCTGCATTTATATTTGTTTATTTTGTTTTTTCTGTATCGGGAAAGGGCTTGATTCCCCCTTGTGGTGAGAAATCCTATACCCGGATTTGAGTGCAACATAAGATAGGATGGAGGATGTCTTCTCGGTGAAGGCCCTCTAATCTTGGTTCCCAAATCTACTCTTGGGATTTGCCTAGCTGGTTGTGATTAACTGCGCCAATGCATTCTGAGACTGATTTGAACCAAGAGAACTTAGAAACACATTAACCCCACTTAAAGCCTTTTTAGGACGTAGAGCGGTGATTACGAAAGTAATTGTCACGCAGATACTACACTCAGAGAAAACTCTCTTACAGATACCAATCAATGTATCTTTAAGATTGAGCAAAAGCTCTGAGAACCCCTAGAACCTGTTCTACAGGTACAAAAATCCTTATCCATAGTTTACCCTGGGGCGAGGTTTGCAATGTGACTCCATGACCACTATACCCTTCTACGCCATGTTTGTTAAAAACTCTTGTGTGCGCATTCATGCATTCATGCCTTATAATAATTTAAAAAAAACAAAAAGAGTCTTTTTCGAGTCGTTTTTCAAGGAAACTAAATAACGAACGTTTTGAACTTCAGGGAGAGAGAAAGAGAGAAACGGAGAAAGGACTTAAGGATCTATACCTTGGATTACGGAAGAAAGAGAGCTAGGAAATACACCTTCAAAATTCCTAAGGTTGAAGAATTGGAAAAGCTCGGAAAACCGGTAGTCATCCCCCAGGTTTTCAAGGAGAAGTATGGAAAACTTCTGCCTCTTCTCAGCACCAACATTGTGGTTGGGATCCTTCCCACATTGGTACAGTTTTACGATCCAACGTATCACTGCTTCACCTTTCCAGATTATCAGCTCATGCCTACGTTAGAGGAGTACTCTCGTCTGGTTGGAATACCTTTGTACGCGCAAGATCCGTACTCCGGTTTGGAAAAGAATCCTGACGATATTATCATTGCTACAACTATTCCATTGAACGTAGTTGACGTCAGAACTCATATGGTAAGTAAAGGAGGAATTCAAGGATTACCCTCCAAGTTCTTATTGGATCAAGCTCGGTACTTCGTCAGCATCCAAGATATGAGTGCTTTTGAAGAAATCTTGGCTTTGCTTATCCACGGATTGTTTTTGTTTCCTAACATTGACAACTTCGTCGACATCAACGCAATTAAGATCTTTTAATTGGAAATCCAGTTCCAACCTTGCTTGCGGATGCTTATCACTCTGTGCATTCAAGAAACCTACAGCGAGGAGGATTAATCACATGCTGTGTATCGTTGTTATACGAATGGTTCGTCTCGCACCTGCCAAAGTCTAGCACTTTCTGGAACACGATGGATGGCCTTTACTGGTCACAGAAAATCATGTCTCTCACTCATTCGGACATTGATTGGTCTAGTCCTGACAACGACGAAACCAAGATCATCTTCAGTTGTGGAAGTTATCCCAACGTACCCCTTATTGGAACTAAGGGAGGAATCAGTTATAATCCAGCTTTAGCCCGTCGTCAATACGGCTATCCCATGAAAAACATACCAAGTAGTATTCAATTGGAAGGTCTGTTCTTCAAGAACATCGACGATCATGGCAACATGCTGAAGAAGGAAATTGTCCATGCCTGGCGTCTTGTTCACAGCAAAGGGAGAAGATTGTTAGGAAAACATCTTTGCATATCCTTGGATCCTTACCTTCAATGGGTACGCGTCAGGGCATTCAAGCTCAGGATGCCATATCAACATCAAGAACCTATTCCCCTAAGGGAACCAATATACCTTTTCTCAAACGATGTTGAGAAACTGCAAGCGGCATTAAACAAGGTATGCCAAGAAAGGAATGCTTGGAGAAACAAGTATCGAATCGTCAACACGGAAAATGTTGAGATTCAGAACATCCTAAGAAGGAAGGATGACTTACTTGAAGTACTCGATCGACAAATGACAAAATCGTCACTTTCTCATCATATCCCTCCTACTTCCTGGATCATCGATCAACTTACCTCAGAGAATGCTTAGCTCAAGAAACAGAAGAAAATGTTAGAAAGTGAAGTCGGCTCTTTGTCAAAATTTTAGAGTCCTTTCTCTCTGTTTCTCTGTATTTCCCTTTTCAAAGTGTGTAAAAAAACGGCGTTTTCGCTTAATCAATAAAAAGTTTGATGTTTCATAACATAATTATGGTGTTTCCTTGAAAAACATTAACTTAATTTCACATCATGCATCGCTTTATTCGTACGCACTGACACAAGAATTATCGCGGATCTAATCGTCACTTTCCTTTCTCCAGAAAGAGAGGAGAAGGAGGTGAACAAAGACATTCAAGATGTCTCATTCATACAACACTCGTTCAAGTCGCAAGAAAAGAATGGACGACTTAGAGCAAGAGAATGGAGAACTCAGAGAAGAGGTTACTACTCTCAAAGATGCTGTTGAAAGGCTCAATAGTATGGTAGAAGCCCTGGTGGTTGCACATAATCGACCAACGCCAGAAGAACCCCAAAGGAGTGTGGTTTCCGAGATTGTTTCTACTCCTATTCCTCAGTATACCATGCCGCCCAACCGACCTTGGGGCATGCCGTATAACTTCATTCCAGACGGGTACATACCCCCAGTTTCTGAAGTTCCAAGAGTTACAATGGATATGCAACCACCGAAGGGTTACAGACCTCTGGAAATTGAAGTTCCAAGAGATATGACAATGGGTTACGCAAAACAGAATGCTGAGATACCAATATCTGCTGTCATGGCTTCTCCACAGCCCATTATGCATACTTTTCCTCCACCAGGCGGACAAGTATATCATCACGCTCCCAATGAGGATGCTCGCGTGTATGAAAGATAGGACGAGTTCCAGGAACAGTTTCTGCAAATGCAGAAGGAACTCAAGACTCTCCGAGGACAAGATCTATTTGGAAAGAACGCTGCAGACCTCTGTCTGGTTCCAAATGTTAAGATTCCTCACAAATTCAAAGTACCAGATTTCGAGAAGTACAAAGGGAATTCATGCCCACAAAGTCACCTCGTGATGTACTCTCGAAGGATGTCAACTCATACTGATAATCAACAATTGCTCATTCATTATTTTCAAGACAGCCTGACTGGTGCTGCACTTAAATGGTACATGAACTTCAACAGTTCAGAGCTTCGTACTTTTCGAGACCTCGGAGAGGCCTTCGTCAAACAATATAAGTACAATCTAGATATGGCTCCCGACAGAGATCAACTCCGGGCCATGACTCAAAAGGATAGAGAAAGCTTCAAGGAATACGCTCAGAGATGGCGTGAAGTTGCTACTCAAATTTGTCCACCACTTGAAGAGAGAGAAATGACAAAAATCTATCTCAAGACTTTGAGTCCATTCTAGTACGGACGAATGGTCGCCAGCGCACCCAGTGACTTTACCGAGATGGTAAACATGGGTGTACGTTTAGAAGAAGCAGTTCGAGACGGACGCTTGAACAAAGAACCAAATCTTCTATTGGTCCTAGAAAGTACGGAAGTTCTTTCCAAAAGAAAAAGGATGAAGATGTCAGCAATGTCTTGCACAAAGCTAAGAAGAAGTTTCCACCTGAAGTTGCTACAATAACTCTGGTTGTTAACACAGCGCCAGCTTATCAACCTCGGGTTTCTCAACAACCATTTCAACAAAGGTCGCAGCAACCTCAGCAACAGGTTGGACCTCCAAATTACAACAATCGTGCTCAAAAGTATCCTCCCTTTGACCCCTTACCAATGCGGTATGCGGAATTATTTCCAACACTACTGGCAAAAGGACTCATTCAGACAAAGAGTCCTTCAAATCCTGCAAATGAATCATCACATTGGTTCAAGGCTGACCAATCTTGTCCCTATCATTAGGGGGCACCAGGTCACAACATTGAGAACTGCTTCAGTTTCAAGGCCGACGTTCAAAGATTAGTGAAGAGTGGAATGCTATCCTTCAAAGATACTAATCCCAACGTTCAAGCAAATCCTTTGTCGTAGCACAAAGAAGCTTCAGCGAATTTGATAGATCAACACTCCAACGTCATTGGAATCTACGACATCCGTCAGATAGGGGAAAATCTCGTCAAAATGCACGCTAGACAAGCTGGGTACGGCCACGTACAACCTCACAACTACTTCACATGTGAAATTTGTCCAAAGAATAATCAAGGATGTGTTGAAGTTCAAGCTCCATTGCAAGAGCAAATGGACTTAGGATGGATTCAACACATCCGAGTCAAAACTGAGTACGACGTCAACATGGTTCAAGGATGTCCAGGAGAATACAAAATCTACAAAGTGGAAGTTCTCGAAGGACCAGTAGTCAGGTTCCATAAGACTTTAAATGGACTTGCCTACTTTGGAACGGATTTCCATCCTTACAGTAGATGCAGAATCTGTCGAAGAAATTCACGAGGATGTTTGCGCGTTCGCAACGACATTCAAAAACTAATGGATGACAATACCATGACAGCAGGAAGACAGCAATTGCTCCATTAGTCATCTACTTACCAGGTCCTGTACCGTATGAGTCCAGCAGGGATATACCATACAAGTACAACGCTACATTCATTGAAAATGGTAAGGAAATACCATTACCGTCAGTTGTCAACATTGCCGATGTTAGTCGAGCCACTAGAAGTGGACGAGTCTTCAATAGAACAACAGAAAATATGGAGAAACCTTCGGAAGAAGCACCACATAGGCAAGACAATCATCCGACCGATGTTGTTCAAGCGAAAGAAAATGATGAGATCTTAAAATTAATCCAAAGGAGTGAATACAACATCGTAGATCAACTTTTAGATACTCCGTCTAGGATATCTGTTCTCTCCCTGCTATTGAGTTCTAAAGCTCATAGGGAAGCCCTAAAGAAAGTTTTGGAACAAGCTTTCGTAGAACCTGGCATTACCGTAGGGCAATTCAACAACATCATTGCCAACATCTCTGCAGGAACCAACCTGAGTTTCTGTGACGAAGATCTTCCTGAGGAAGGAGTGGACCATAACCTTCCACTTCACATCTCAGTTGGCTGCATGAATGATATACTCACATGAGTCCTAATAGACAATGGATCCTCTCTCAACGTCATGCCCAAATCAACATTGTCAAGATTATCCTTCGAAAATTACCCGCTAAGGGACAGTCGCGTCATCGTCAAAGCATTTTGGACCTCAGACGTTCAAAATCACTTTCCAAGTTATGGATATCCCGGCACAATACAATTGTTTGCTAGGTCGCCCCTGGATTCATGAGGCTGGGGCAATTACTTCAACACTTCATCAGAAAATGAAGTTCATAAGAAATGACAAATTGGTAACCGTATGTGGAGAACGAGCTCTGATCGTCAGCAACCTGTCATCATTCTCCGACATAAAACCAAAAGAAGTCGCTGGAACTAAATTCCAAGCACTTTCCTTGGATAAGGAAAAAGGAAAGGAGAAAGCAGCGTCTATCTCTTCCTACAAAGATGCAATCCAAGTTGTAAAGGATGGCACTACCAAAGGTTGGGGGCACATTGAGATTCCTACCAATAACAAAAATAGAACAGGAGTTGGATTCATTCCAACATCATCAAAGGCTATTCCAGGAATTGAGGTAGTTCTTCCAATTCAAGAAACTTTCCACACTGGAGGTTTTCTTCAACCTGTTCAACAAACAGTCAATACCATCGGTACGGAAAACACCGATGAAGAGGAATGACTATCCTATCTTCACAAAGCAGGATACGTCTCCCTATCAGATTCTGATTCACCTTGATGTTATCCAATTAAAGGATCTGAAAGTAAGACTCAACCAAGCAGTGACGAAGTTACAAACAGCTTCACCACCAGAAGTCATGGTTCATCAGAAGAAGTTCCTCCTATCCCCGAAGAGACCTGGGATACATTAGGAGAACCGAGTGGAAAATTCGACTACATGGTGAAATACTCCGCTCCTGAGAGTTCGAAAATTTCTCTTGAAGACATTTTTCCGACTGGATGGAACATTGATTACGAGTACCTTACTCAGCCAAAAGAGATATATAACCCTTGCTATTTATCATCATCAACTGGTGAAGTCATCATTGAGGATTATATCCCCAAGTCACCCACAGAGGCTACGGATTTAGAGTTCACATACATAGTCAATACCATATTGGGAGAAGAGCAAGACCAAAATACAGAAGAGGATGATCTCGAAAGTGTCTCCGACAACGAGTCTCTCCATTCAGAAGATTGGAAGTTTACTCAAAAGAAAATCCGACATACTCCACTTGGAAATGGGTATGCTCACACCGCTCAGTCCGCTAAAGCGGAAGAAGATCGTTTGAGTGTTGCAAAGACAGTGGTTGGTAAATCAAGACCTACCATAGGCCAACTTAAGCCTAAGGTGCCAGATTACCTAGTGCACAATGGGGTTCGCAGCTATTGGACGGCTGTTGAAGTTTCGACTGTTGTTCGCACTCCTAAGTAGGAACTTTCACCGTTATTTTGTCCTCTCACCATAGCCCAGGGTGAAGAGATGTTTCATAGGGCTTTGCATTTTACTATTTCTTAGGAAAATGTCCCTCTTTGCTTCGCCCAAAGCAATAGAGTTTTGTTTTATAGGGTCTTTATTTCAAGAAGTGACTGTTGATAAATAAAAATGTCATTTTGTTCCTTTGTTAGTTTTTCCTTTTCTTTTTTCGGAAATTGGTAATCCTAAAAAACACCCTTAAAAAACATTAAAACATTCCATTCACTGCATACACCGAGTCTTCCCTCGTTGTCTAAATAAAATTCATCACACATATGCAGATTAATCATAAAATACCCCGTTGAAACGTACGATCGTATGACTTCCCCAAGCTTTGGGTTTCCTGTATTCGAGGCAGAGGAAGAAGAAGACGAAGAAATATCAAATGAAATTTCCCGATTACTTCAACAAAGAGAAGAGGCCATTCAGCCATACAATGAGCCTCTAGAGATCATTACCCTTGGTTCCGATGGAAACAGAAAAGAGGTTAAGATTGGAGCTTCACTCGGTTCAGATATCAGAGAGAGTTTGATACAACTGCTCAAAGAATTCTCGGATGTCTTCGCTTGGTCTTATCAAGATATGCCAGGGTTAGATACCAGTATAGTGGAGCATCACTTGCCATTAAAACCAGAATGCCCTTCGGTCAAGCAAAAACTGAGAAGAACTCATCCGGAGATGGCCATGAAAATCAAATAAGAAGTTCAAAAGCGAATCAACGCCAATTTCCTCGTCACTTCAGAATACCCTCTGTGGTTAGCTAACATTGTTCCCGTTCCTAAGAAAGACGTAAAAGTCCGCATGTATGTCGACTACAGAGATTTGAACAAAGCTAGCCCTAAGGATGACTTTCCTTTACCACATATTGACATGTTGGTTGACAGTACAGCAAAATCCAAAGTTTTCTCATTCATGGACGGATTTTCAGGATACAACCAAATCAAGATGGCACCTGAAGACATGGAGAAAACAACTTTCATCACCCCCTGGGGCATGTTCTGCTACCACGTTATGCCTTTTGGACTAAAGAATGCAGGGGCAACTTATCAAAGAGCCATGACTACACTCTTCCATAACATGATGCATAAGGAAGTGGAAGTCTATGTGGACGACATGATTGCCAAATCAGAAAATGAGGAAGATCAGATACAAAACCTGACAAAGCTATTTCAACGCTTACAGAAGTTTCAACTTCGCCTGAACCCCAACAAGTGTACCTTTGGTGTCTACTCAGGAAAACTCCTTGGTTTCATCGTCAGCAAACGAGGAATTGAAGTAGATCCAGAAAAAGTCAAGGCAATTCAAGAAATGCCTTCACCCAAAACCGAGAAACAAGTTAGAGGACTTCTTGGACGTCTGAATTACATCTCGAGATTCATATATCTCATGACAGCAACTTGTGCTCCAATTTTCAAACTTCTATGGAAAAACCAAAGTTGCGTCTGGACAGACGATTGTTAGAAAGCGTTCGATAGCATTAAGGAATATCTGCTCAAGCCACCCATTTTGTCTCCTCCAGTGGAAGGAAGACCTTTGATAATGTACTTGACCGTCTTAGAAGATTCCATGGGTTGTGTCCTTGGACAGCAAGACGAGACAAAAAGAAAATAGCATGCCATCTACTACCTAAGCAAGAAATTCACCGACTGTGAATCCCGCTACTCCATGCTCGAGAAGACCTATTGTGCTTTGGCCTGAGCTGCCAAGCGTCTCCGCCGGTATATGATTCGACATACTACTTGTTTGATTTCCAAGATGTGGATCCAATCAAGTACATCTTTGAAAAGCCTGCCTTAACCGGGAGAATTGCCCGTTGGCAGATGTTGTTATCAGAATACAACATTGAGTATCACGCTCAGAAAGCTGTGAAAGGAAGCATCCTAGCTGAGCACCTGGCTCACCATCCACTCGATGGTCATGAATCAACCAGTTTTGACTTTCCGGACGCGGACGTCATGTACCTCAAAATGAAAGATTACGACGAGCCACTACCAGAAGAAGGACCTGAGATAGGATCCCAGTGGGGCTTAATCTTTGACGGAGCCGTCAATGCTTATGGACAAGGAATTGGGGAAATCATTGTTACCCCTCGAGGTACCCATATTCCATTTACCTCCAGATTAACTTTCAAATGCACAAACAATGAGGCCGAATATGATGCTTGCATCATGGATCTCGAAGAAGCCATGGATCTAAGAATCAAACACTTGGATGTATACGGAGATTCTACTATGGTCATCAATCAAATCAAAGGAGAATGGGAAACACGCCAACCTGGGCTAATCCCTTACAAAGACTACGCGAGAAGATTGTTACCATTTTTCGACATGGTAGATTTTCATCACATTCCTCGTGAAGAAAATAACTTGGCTGATGCGTTAGCCACACTCTCTTCCATGATTAGGATAAATCATTGGAATGACATTCCTTGGATCGATGTCATGCGCCTGGATAAGCCAGCTCATGTTTTTACAGTAAAAGCAGTCATCGACAATAAACCGTGGTATCACGACATCAAAAGCTTTCTTCAAATCCAAGAGTACCCTCTTGGGGCGTCAAAGAAAGATAGAAAAACTTTGAGAAAGTTATCTGGCAGATGCTTCCTGAATGAAGATATTCTGTACAAGAGAAATTTCGACATGGTTCTGCTCAGATGCGTTGATAGAAACGAAGCAGAAACACTTATGAGAGAGATATATGAAGGGTCCGTTGGTACTCACACCAATGGACACACCATGGCAAGGAAAATACTGAGAGCATGATATTATTGGCTGACGATGGAGTCAGATTGCTACCAGTATGCAAAGAGGTGTAACAAATGTCAGATCTACACCGATAGAATTCATGTGCCACCATCTCTTCTCAACATATTCTCTTCCCCTTGGCCTTTCTCCATGTGGGGAATCTACATGATCAGAATGATCGAGCCAAAAGCGTCCAACGGGCATCGCTTCATCTTGGTAGCCATAGAATATTTCACCAAGTGGGTCGAAGCAGCTTCGTATGCAAACGTCACAAGACAAGTTGTCGTCAGGTTTATCAAGAATCACATCATCTGTCGCTACGCAATTCCTAGCAGGATAATCACTGACAATGGGTTAAATTTGAATAACAAAATGATGAAGGAACTTTGTGAATAATTCAAGATTGAACATCACAACTCATCTCCTTACAGACCAAAGATGAATGGGGATGTAGAAGTAGTTAACAAAAACATCATGAAAATCATTCAGAAAATGGTCATCACTTACAAAGATTGGCATGAAATGCTCCCGTTTGCTCTTCACGGTTACCGTACATCCGTACGTACGTCGACTGGAGCGACTCCTTTCTCCCTTGTATATGGCATGGAAGCGGTCCTACCCATAGAGGTTGAGATCCCATCAATGAGAGTCTTGATGGAGGCAAAGTTAACAGAAGCCGAGTGGTGTCAAAGCTGATTCAATGATTTGAACTTAATCGAAGAAAAGTGCATGACAGCTTTATGCCACGGACAGCTATATCAACAAAGAATGAAGAAAGCTTTCGACAAAAAGGTTCGACCTCGCACAATCAAAGAAGGCGACCTTGTACTCAAAAAGATCAAATCTTTTCTCATAGATTCGAGAGGGAAATGGACTCCCAATTATGACGGCCCATACGTGGTCAAGAGAGTTTTCTCGGGAGGAGCCTTAATACTCACGACTATGGATGGAGAAGAATTCACCCGTAATGTGAACGTCGACGCAGTCAAGAAATACTTCGCCTAAATAATTAAAAGAACAGCTCGCTAAGTTGAAAACTCGCAAAGAGCAGCTTAGGCAAAAAGGAGCATCTCGGAGAATCAAAAACCCGAAAGGGCGATTCAGGCAAAAGTTAGACACATAAAAAATATATAATCAATCTCGGTAGACTTAAAACCCGAAAGGCGTAGTTTACGCAAAAGTTAGGGATATATGGCAAGTAACTGTGTTCAGGACAAACTTAACATTCAGAAAATCCATAGCGGAGTATTCATCATCAGTAGGTCATCTTCTGCGAAGCACGAACACAGCGTAATTCAGAGTGGAAGGGAAAGATAATGGTCATCACGTTTCATCGTAGCCCTTTTCCCGAAAATTACCAACTTCCAACTTTGTAAATACTCCATGGAATCAAGCATTTGGCCGATTACCACTCCATAAATAATAATTTGAGCCTTGTGCCTTTTCTTTACAATCGAGTCTTATTCAGTTTCTGAAAATGCATTTTAAGTTTAAACAGTCATTTTCTTGAAACAAAATGTTTTCATAAAATAAAATGAATTTACTTACAAAATAAAGGTGAAACTTCTTGCTGAGGTTTACAAACAATAGGAAGAATACAAACAGTTGCTCCGAAAACGGTTGAGACTCCGGGAACAAATTTCCCCATGAGGTCGCTATGCAAACATCTCCCGATGACGGATCTTCACTTCAATTCATATCACTCACTTCGAATAGCGGACAACTAGTAATCAGTTATCCCCAATGGAGTGCAAACTACATTTTTTAAGAAGAAGACATCTTCTAATCAACAAAGATTCGAGGCGTATCATAGGATTTCGCATCCGCGACAATTTAATTCACATTCACTTTATATTTTATAATCATCATAACATTCATGCATGCTTTACATAACTGCATAGTTAGCATAGTCTAATTAGACTTTGATCCTATTATTGCCCGAGACACGTGGACCTCAACTCGAGTTTCCCCGGCAAGTCAACGAAGTGCATTCCTCTGCACGGAGACGGTTTGTATACCAGGAAAATCCCCAGCAAGTCAGCAAATGGTAATCTCCCTCAAAGAGATAGTTTGTTCATTCCCAAGCAAAGTCGATAATAGTTTTCTTTCTCAAAAAGATAGTTTGTTTACTTTTGGAATTCCCCAACCGAGATTCTCCTACAGAGCGACACTCGGCAATCTTCTTCAAATAAGATAGTTTGTTTCGCGTTTGAATTCCCCACAAAGTCGACAAACGGTGTTGTCCAAATAGTTCAGATTCCCCGGTGGAATTGACGAGTGGTAGTTTTTCCTCCTGGGAAAACAGTTTGGTAATTCCCCAGCAGGGTCAACAGATGGCACTTTTCATCAAAGAAAATAATTTGGATTCTCCAGCTGATTGACAAATGGTAGTCTTCCTTCGGAAGATAGTTTGTTCACCTCCAGAATCTGCCCAGCGGATCGACAAATGGTAGTCTTCTTCCGGAAGACAATTTACTCACTTCCAAGGCTTTCTCAGCATAAGTCGGTGAATGATAGTTTTCTTCCCGAAGACAGTTCGTCCACTTTCAAGCAAAGTCAGTAGCTCCTAAAAAGGATGCATGATCACATGATGTTCCTTCAAAGACGTCAAGTTGGAAGGAAATCATGATGAAGTTTCTTAATTGCTGTCAAATGGTATTTCACCTCCAAGTGCTGGTGAGAAGTTTGATGAGGAAACAAACCCTTGGAGATTTTCTCTTCATCAGAGATATCTTCCAAAAGATGATGAAGTTTCTTAACTGCCATAAAATGGTATCACACCTCCAAGTGCTGGTGAGAAGTTTGATGAGGAAACAAACCCTTGGAGATTTTCTCTTCATCAGAGATATCTTCCAAAAATGATGAAGTTACTTAATTTCCATCAAATGGTATCACACCTCCAAGTGCTGGTGAGAAGTTTGATGAGGAAACAAACCCTTCGAGATTTTCTCTTCATCAGAGATATCTTCCAGAAGATGATGAAATTTCTTAATTGCCATTGTCGCGCGCTCGCGAAAAATGAGCAGAGTCGCCACCAATATATTTATCCCATAAGGGAAAGGAATATCAGAAAACCTAACAAAAGGAAGGAACGGGGTCTTGCGACCAGAGAATCAAGGTACGGGAGTCGGTTACGCGAGGGGAAGGTATTAACACCCCTCGCGCCCATCGTACTCGATGGTATCCACCTATGTTTGTTTCTATCTAAAGGGTGTGTACTATGTCTATGTCTAAATGCGAATGAATGCAAAATGTAGGGAAAAGAAAGAATTGTACTCGCACGGGCCCTACCCCGCTGCCTACGTATTCTTTTAAGGAATCGGAGTTACCGTAGCTCGGCTCACGATTTTCTGTTTGTTTTTGTGTTTTTTAGTTGGGCGGAGTTAACGTTCGCGCTCTTGCATAAGGGATCGCCTACGATGCGTACGAGCGGAAATAACGGTGCCCTTAGGTGCCAACGAGGCAAAAGAAAAAAGAAATGATTGGTTTGTGTCTTTTAGGGTAATTCCATGATGACGAAAACCCACTACAAGGCTTCGCATCACTTCCTTACTTCGTTTTAAATCTGAACATTTATTAGGTTTTTTGAAGTGTTTTTGATTGGTGTTTTTTATGGGGATTTTAACTTTGTGACTTAGATCATACCAAAAAGAGTTTTGTTTTGCATATTTAGAGAACACACATCGAGGCCTACGCCACAATCGTTTCTCTAAATAGCGGTTAAGAAATGCATCGAGGCCTCACACCTCAATCATTTCTTCTCCGCTAAGTAAAGGAAATACAAAAAGGAGTTCTTTTGTGAATATTTAGAGAATGCACATCGAGGCCTACTCCACAATCGTTTCTCTAAATAACGGTTAAGAAATACACCGAGGCCTCACACCTCAATCATTTCTTCTCCGCTAAGTAGGAAAGAACATACATCGGGGCCTACGCCCCAGTCATTTCTTTCCTACTATGAAGTGTAGTAACGGTATGATCTTCATCGATATTTATTAAGTATTTTAAAAGTTGAAAAGAAAATGAGTGCAATAGGGGAACAAACTCTATGTTCTAATCTAAGTGTCGTCTAATTCCTATTTATGTACAAAAGGAGTCTAAAATGGTACTAACGAAATAGGCCTAAAATAAGGCAAAAAATACAAGCAATAAAATCACACAAGCATCATACAAAAATAACATGGAACTAGCACAAAAACAATTCAAGCATTAATGCAAAATTACACTAAAATACTACTATTTTTATGGGTTTTTAATTTGAAATTCAATATCAAAATCGACCTAAACAAACTACTATTTTTATGAGTTTTTAATGGGGAAATCGATTAACCTAAAATCTACTATTTTTAATGAAGTTTTTAAGTGTTAAGGGAATTCTAATTCAAGCCAAAATCATACTAAAAGACCTAAATGCTACTAAACCTAAACTAATATTTTTTTTTATGAGGTTTTTATGTCATTGAGATTGCCAAAAAATAGAAAAAAAACTATGTGAACCAAAACCTAAATCTAGCATGAATTTGAGTAGCACAGGGGGTTCTGACAGAAAATACAGTGTGTGTCTAGGAATTAAGGCGCAAGGCCCAGGGCTCTGGCCCAACAGAATGTTTTTTAGGCTTCAATTTCTGTACAAAAAAAAAGGCGTGAGAGATGGGCCTATGGGGGTGCAAGCAGGGATTCGGTGAAGGCCCAAGGATGATCCAAATGTTTATCCAGATTTTTTTTGTTAATCTCAATTAACAGTAGTTAATCTCCATTAGTTCTAATTAAACCAATTAATCAAAAAAAGGAAAATTGAAATAGGGAAAGGGATTAGGTTTACTTGTTGAGCGACTGTTGGAATTCTGAAGAACTTCTTCTCTCTTCTCGCGAACTCTCGACGGCGGCGCCGGAACGAAGCTCTCTCTCCGATCAAACTTCTTCTCTCACATTCACCGCTCAGGCCTCATAACTCGGGTTCATCTTTTCGTTCGTCTTCGTGGTTTCAATAACAAAATCCAATACCAATCGGAGAAGAGATAGAGGCCTAACGATCGGAGCAATCCCGGCGACTGTTGATGCGCACTTGTGGTCACGTGAAGGATATCGTGGCGGAGGTTGCGGCGTGACTGACGCTCCGGTTGCAAAGAGGTGAAGAGGAGGATCGGAGAGTGCTTTGTGCAGAGAAGGAACTTTTCTCGTTCTCCTTGTTGTTGATGATTGAAGTTGTTTCGTGGTGATTGAAGAATGAATCAATGATGATGAAGAGGTTCTTGAGTCTGAAGTTTGGTTACAAATTTGGTAGGGGTGAGTTTCCTCTTCTTTCTGTTATACGATTTTCTTGCTTCTTTCTCTTTTGTTATCGATTTCCTCTTCTGCAAATTTGAAGTTGACGGGATGAAGATGAAGGTCGGATTATGTGGAGATTGATGATGGAATTTTCTGGTTTTTTGTTACAGAGTGGTGAAGAAGAACCGAGAATGGTGGAGATCGAAAGGGTGTGGAAAACCAGAAGTGAAGAAGTGGAGATTGTGAATGGTGAAGAAAGCTTTGAAGAGAGAGTTGAAGATTGAGAGAAGATGAATGGTGGAGTTTTGAAGATTGAAGAATTGGTTGGAGAAATGATGATTCTGTTAGAGGTTCAGAGAAAGCATTGAGGGTGAAGGAAGGTTAAGAAGTGATGATTGATGAAGAAGAGGAAAAGATGGAGGAGATGAATGGAGAGAGCATTGAGAGAGTGAAGGTATGGAATTATGGTGGGTTGAAGATAGTGAATTGAGAGTGAAAGTTCAGAATTGAAGGTGAAGAATGGTGGAGCCCCTAAAGTGTGAAACCGAGTTCTGCTTTATAGCATTTTTCAGGTTAGTTCTCCCTCTGAGTTTTCTGTTAGATTCTGTTTTCAGTTAGTTGTTGGTTGAAGTTTGTTAGGAGGTTAGTTGAGAAACAGTTAGACTGTTAGAAGTTAGTTGCAGAATCGATTATGCTGTTACGAACTAGAAAATTATGAAAAGCAATCTGTTTGTAAAAAGGATTAGTGAAATTGGTTTAATGTGATGGTTTGCACAATAGTATGGGCTTGTGGATTTGTGTGTGGCAGACTGCAGGGGCTGGTTATGTTCTGTTTTTGTTGAATGCTGCAGGGGCTGTTTTGGTATGGAACTGTTTTTTTGTTTTGTTCCGTGTGTATGTGATATGATAATGGTTTTGTATTATGCAGGTTTGCTTAGAAAAAAACTGTATGCACATATGGTGAGGGCAAGGCAGAAGTGGATCATGAAGGTCAAGGGTGCAATATGAAGAGAATGCTTGAAGATTGACTTGGAAGTGGGCTTAGGACATCAAGAAAAGTCTTGGTCAGAGGCCAAATGGTTAAAGGATAGGTGCTGACTTTGGTCAACTGTTTGACCAGAAAGTCAACAGTTGACTAAAGTCAACCATAGGTCAAAATGTGAATTCTTGTGATGATGTATTGTACTTATGTTTTTTAATGGGAATTGGACTTTGGAAATGTAATTTGACCTTTGAACCTTAGAATAGCGGAGCGTTGACTTCTGATTTGAATGTTGACCTTTTCAAATAAACCTTGACTTTTCCTTGTACTTGTAATGAATTTGAATACATGACTTCACTCTTGTACTTTAAGTAGTATATGATTCTTGCATCTTCTCTCATACTCATTTGAATTTTAAATTCAAAACATATACTTTCTTAGATTTCCATCTTTGCAAACTTAGTGAAGCAATCCAAGTGGAATAGTAACCAAAGATATGGATCAACATGAATTTAGTCAAAAGGTCAACTTTGCTTGATGTAGTCAACAACCTTGCAAGACATCTTTAAGCATGTCGAGACCACCAAATGCCTAGGGAAATAAACCCTAGGTAAAAACATTCCATGTGAATAGAATTCCTCTCATCAAGTGCCTTTCAAGATCTGAACTAATCATAGTCTCGATCATGTGCAAGACGCCATCCTTGAGGAGATAAATAACCTTGCAAAGACCTAAGTGAAACCTCAACTTGCTTTATGACCTTTGATCCCATGCTTTTATATGCTTTATTTAATGAATGAATGCAAAGTCGTGCAAACTCCCTAATAAGGGTATGCAGATGAAATGGGAAGCTTAAGCCAGTTAAAAGTAAAGGGTAGGACAAATTTGGGGTATGACAGCCATCAAATGGTATTTCACCTCCAAGTGCTGGTGAGAAGTTTGATGAGGAAACAAACCCTTGGAGATTTTCTCTTCATCAGAGATATCTTCCAGAAGATGATGAAGTTTCTTAATTGCCATCAAATGATATTTCACCTCCAAGTGCTGGTGAGAAGTTTGATAAGGAAACAAACCCTTGGGGACTTTCTCTTCATCAGAGATATCTTCCAAAAGATGATGAAGTTTCTTAATTGCCGTCAAATGGTATCTCACCTCCAAATGCTGGTGAGAAGTTTTATGAGGAAACAAACCCTTGGAGATTTTTTCTTCATCAGAGATATCTTCCAAAAGATGATGAAGTTTCTTAATTGCCGTCAAATGGTATCTCACCTCCAAGTGCTGGTGAGAAGTTTGATGAGGAAACAAACCCTTGGAGATTTTCTCTTCATCAAAGATATCTTCAAAAAGATGATGAAGTTTCTTAATTGCCATAAAATGGTATCTCACCTCCAAGCGCTGGTGAGAAGTTTGATGAGGAAACAAACCCTTGGGGATTTTCTCTTCATCAGAGATATCTTCCAGAAGATGATGAAATTTCTTAATTGCCATCAAATGGTATTTCACCTCAAAGTGCTGGTGAGAAGTTTGATGAGGAAACAAACCCTTGGATATTTTCTCTTCGTCTTAGATATCATCCAAAAGATGATGAAATTTCTTAATTGCCACGTAATGGTATCACACCTCCAAGTGCTGGTGAGAAGTTTGATGAGGAAACAAACCCTTGGAGATTTTCTCTTCATCAGAGATATCTTCCAAAAGATGATGAAGTTTCTTAATTGCCATCAAATGGTATCTCACCTCAAAGTGCTGGTGAGAAGTTTGATGAGGAAACAAACCCTTGGAGATTTTCTCTTCATCAGAGATATCTTCCAAAAGATGATGAAGTTTCAAAATTTCCATCAAATGGTATTTCACCTCCAAGTGCTGATGAGAAGTTTGATGAGGAAACAAACCCTTGGAGATTTTCTCTTCATCAGAGATATCTTCCAAAAGATGATGAAGTTTCTTAATTGCCGTCAAATGGTATCTCACCTCCAAATGCGGGTGAGAAGTTTGATGAGGAAACAAACCCTAGGAGATTTTCTCTTCATCAGAGATATCTTCCAAAAGATGATGAAGTTTCTTAATTGCCATCAAATGGTATTTCACCTCCAAGTGCTGGTGAGAAGTTTGATGAGGAAACAAACCCTTGGAGATTTTCTCTTCATCAGAGACATCTTCCAAAAGATGATGAAGTTTCTTAATTGCCATCAAATGGTATTTCACATCCAAGTGATGGTGAGAAGTTTGATGAGGAAACAAACTCGTGGAGATTTCCTCTTCGTCAGAGATATCTTCCAAAAGATGATGAAGTTTCTTAATTTCCATCGAATGGTATCTCACCTACGAGTGCTGGTGAGAAGTTTGATGAGGAAACAAACCCTCGGTGATTTTCTCTTTATCTAAGATATTGTCCAAAATTATAACCGAAGCCAATTTCGAGATGTAGATATCCAAAACAAAGGTAGGTTATCACAACTAGGACCCGCATCGCGATTTAGACATCCGAAACAAGGGGACGTTGTTTGCCTTTTTCTAAGTATCAATACTTAGTTACAGAAGATGGATCGCTCATTTTGCATTGCCGACCATTCGCCAGTATTCGCATAACAAGTTTTTACAGGAGCTTATCTCCATATTCCCCGCCAAGCGCGACAACGGGATCGATTCATGCACGAGGATTTTATTATCGCTGCGACATCTCAGGGACGCCCAAAATGCGGGCATTCTTTGATATTTAAGTCTCTTTCATTCAGGAGAGATCAATATGTCAATCTTTCTCCCTCCGAATGAAAGAAACTTAAATAGCGGAATCTGTCATACCCTAATTTTGACCCCCCCCCCCCCTGAGATGTCACACCTTCAGGCATTTTATCAAAATCAAGACAAGTACTTAGGACAATCACTCTTTCATCTGGTAATTAATCAAGGATGGTCAAGGACAAAGGATTTTAGGCAAAGGATCAATCAATATGAGAAGGACTTCTAATAAAATCATGGGACTCAGATGATTTATTTACTCGCAGATTGATAAGACACCAATCATCTGGACTCAGGTTTGCTTAGTTCACCAATCTAGGGTTTTGAGCCCATCAAGGACTGCAATCAGGGACCACATTTGGGAAATCCTAAAAAGCTCCAGGGCATCACTCAAAGGATTTAATCATCTTCAAATGATCCATATGACAACATCCATTGGGAATTGTACTTCAATTCAAGATCTACAGTCATCAATTTCATCTTGGTCGACAAATTAGGGTTTTTGACCTAATTTACCTAGACAGTTGACTTCTAATTAGGACATGGGTCTACAAATCAAAACATGACTCAAGAGCTTCTAGTACCTCAATATAATCCATTCATATCACCCATTTGAGGAGGAGGACTTGATTCATTACCAAAGTCCAAGATTTCACTTCATTTGGAAAAAGTCAACTATACAAGATCACCTTTGACTTTTGAGATTATTGGTCAAACCATGACTTTTAAGGGTCAATATCATCGAAATATGATTATTAAAGTCATTTGACCAAAGAAAATCAAGAAAATTCATCAAGGATCAAAAAGTCAACAAAAAGTCAAACTAAGTGCATTTTGACCTAGTTCATGGATCTCAAAATTTCACCTACACAACTCAAAAAACTTCCAACATGAAAGTTGTAGATCTCATCAAATAAAACAACTCCTCACAAAGTAAATTTTTTCAAGAGATCAAACTTTGGGCCTGTTTTTCACAAATTTCCCAAATGATTTTGGAAAAACTCCAAACTAATGAATTGAAGTACATGTTAAGGGCTTTCCAAATTATGCTGAACCTTCTCCAAATTCATTTTTAACTAAGAGTTATGCTTGTTCAAAGTTGGGCACATGAAGTAAAATTATAGGTCATGTACCATTTTGAAACTTTGCGATTTTGTGCAAATGACTTCGCCAATGGATGCTACGCAACCCATAACACATAAGAAAAGATGCCATACATTCATTTTCACCATGGCATGAGAATTGAAGAATATTCCCAAAACAAGAACATGTGATTATGTAATCATTACTTTTGAGAATTTATGGTAAGTGATGATTCATCAATTGGAATCTTCTCCTAAGCCAATAGAAAGCTTCTACACATCAGAAATGTTCCCTAAGATCTGCAAGGATCAATGGCTAGGGAGAATGCTCGAAAATGCCATCATTGCATTTGCAAGATTCCTTGAATTTCTTCATGGCCAAGAAACCAAAACTACCTCACTAAGCAAGCTCACTCTCTTCAATCTGTACAGAGATCTTTGCCTATAAATAGAAGTGTCATCCTCCATATTAAACACACCAAAGCAACCCTACTTCTTGCTTTCTCTTTCTCTCCCTCATGCTTATGGTTTTCAAAAGTTCTTTGGCAAGAAGAATCGATTTCTTCAAACCAGAGCTTTTCTTTTGAAAGTAAGCATTCTAACATCTCAAGGGGGTTCATTAGAAGAGATCCAAGCACCTGGATCATTTCTGTAAGTGGAGGAGCACCATAGTTACTTCCATTTTGAAGCTCGAGCAGTTGGAGGTTCGTAGCACAATTCAGAAGGTGTCAAGCAAGTCCAAGCATCCAAACAGGTTCCTTAGGGTGTGGTGAAGCTATCCAGATGGTCGCAGCTCATCTGTAAGTTCAGAATCCTCAACCTCCATGTTCACTTAAAGCTCAAATCGAAGGAGTCGAACAGGACAATTCTGAAGCATTCAAGTTACAATAAGCATTCAGTTAGCATCACCGAGTCCCCAGGAAGCTTTTAGGATCATTCAGCCATAGCCAGAAGTTCTCCACCATAGCCATCGACCTCCATTTTCAGAGGTATCTTTTCAAACTCTAACACTCATATTTAAGTACTCTTCTTGATATATCTCGACACCAGTTTGTTCAGCATCATCAGAGGATTAAAAACCCTCTATCGTCATTCATTTATTCATCTTGTTCATCATTTAATTTTAAAATTAGGGTTTATGTGTTCTTCGTGTTCATACGTAAATTCATTAGTTACACTTAGAATAAATGAGTTCTGAACCCATGATCATGTTCCTCGTCCAAAAACGAGCAAAATTGATGTTTACATCAAAACATTTGGTTGAGAAACTAGAGAGTTAGAAATTAAAATTCTCACGAGCTCAAGGAAGAAGATGACTATGGTGGCGCCCAAATTTGAATCTCCTGGGTGTTTTTAAAATAAAACTAATTCATGGTGGTGATATTACAAACTGAGCGCGTAGCTCAGTTGGTCAGGTTTTGTGAAGTAGTTGTCAGGGGCGTGGGTTCAAGCCTTGCTAGGACCAAAACCAATTTTTTACCACTTTTCTTCTCTAATTTCTTCATAACTTAAACCATTTAATTCACTTATCAAAATAATTCATTTTAATTAGGATTAGATTTCATCTTTACTTTAATTAAGTTGACTTTTTGTCAATTTTCAAAACTATTTTCAATCTCCGATCAAACAGACGATCTAGGTTTTCAGACAACAAAACCTTGTATCTCCTCAACTGTTTCTCATAAACAGTAATTCATTTTCATTGGGCCTCTAATAGAGTGTAAGTCCCAGCACCTTTTTCTTTTCTTAGTTTGTTTTCAAAACTGTATTTACAAAATATTCTTTCTGTTTTCAAAACATTCTTCTGGTATTTGAAGGGCATTATTCCCGGTGAAACTCTTCAGATACCTATGTGACCTATGTCCATCTTCACTTCTTTTGTTTTCAAAAACCTTTAACTGTTTATCATAAATATTCAACTGTCATCAATAAAATAACAGAATTGCTGGTAAGGCTTTGTACATACATCCTTCAAAGGTCTCCCCTCCATCCAGGTTAGGCTTTACAAGCTTTCAATATACAGTCTTTATTTAAATTACTGTCAAATATAAACTGTTTATATATTGTTTGGATCTACGTCTGAGTGTAAACCTTAGGATAGTTAAACTATATATATATTATAGGACTATGGCCTAGGATTGAGAATGTCTTCCCAGTGAAGGCTTTTTCCTAATTAGAGATCTTTAGTTCAAACCCCCAAGATGAATTATTCCCGGTGAAACATCTTGAAAAAATCCTTAGAACCCAAACTAGGATACATCCACCCAAAAGGAATTATTCCCGGTGAAACCTCTTACCCATTTGCTTAGAGCCAAAATAAGTTTAAAACCACATAGCTTTCTCTTGTGCTATAATAAGGACCCTCGATTAGCCTCCTCTTGGGCTTTGTACAAGGACCCACAGGCTTCTTAAAAGCATTCCCAGCTTCCTCTTGAGCTTGTATACAAGGACTCATCAGGTTTCTTATAAACATAGGAATAGGTCTTTAGTCACCTTTTATACTATCCTGGTGAGTTTCTTCCATTCTTAAAAACCAGACTTTACACAAGCTAAGATTGTCTCAATCTCAATATTGAGTACACCTTTTGGAATGAGAGACATGGACAGTCTCTATCACCCTTATCTTCTTTAATTTTCCTTAGCAGAGTCTAGGATCCATAATTGTTTATTTTCCGTCAGTGTCAGCCTTAATCTTGGGCTTTAAACAAGACGTCTCAAATAGATAATCCTTCTGCCACCTTTCTAAAAACCCGTGGAAAGGGTTAGCCTCTATTAATTCCTTCATTTTAATAAAATTCCCTGGAAAGGGTTAGCTTTCAAAAATTAAACTTTCAAAATATAATCTCACCAGTTGAGTCAAAACCCCTGGAAAGGGATAGCTTCCAAAATCAGTCCTCTAAGGTCATAATTCCCTGGAAAGGGTTAGCTTCCAAAATTAAGCTTTTAAAAGACAAATTCCCCGGTAGAGTCTACTTTAGGTCAACCATTCAAAAAGTCACCAGTAGAGTCAATCTTAAAACCTAGGTCTTTCATTCATCATTCATGTTTAACAAAAGAACAATCCTCAGTAGGGTCAACCCTTAGGATAATCCTCAACACAGTCAAAATCCCCTCTGAGTCAAAGATCCCACACTGATAGATCTTTCTTTAAAAAGTCAGCCTCAACCTTGGGCTTTGTACAAGGCACATACTCCTCTTATAGTCAAAACCCTACTCATAGGTATTCCCCTATCTAGAGTCAGCCACAACCTTGGGCTTTGTACAAGGCAGATAATAAAGTCTCCCCAGTGATTCTTTCACCATCAAGTAGCCACAACCTTGGGCTTTGTACAAGGCAGAAAAAATTACATTCCCTGTGTCAAAAGATCCCTAACCTTTAGGATCTTTTCCCCATAGAGTCATCCATATTCAGTTTCTTTAAGAGTCCACCACAACCTTGGGCTTTGTACAAGGCAAAAAACAATGTCTTCCCTAGTAAGAGTCAGCCACAACCTTGGGCTTCATACAAGGCAGAAAATAATATACTCCCTGAGTAGAGTCAGCCACAATTCTGGGCTTTGTACAGAACACCAAATAAAATTCATCAAATAAACACTCTCTAACTAGAGTCAGCCTCAATTCTGGGCTTTGTACAAAACACAAAACCTTTTAGCTTAAGTTAATCCCCAGTGGAGTCATCTCCCAAAGTCAATAAAAATCAATCAAAAACCCTCAAGCATGGGCCTCATACAATATAGCTAAAGTCAAATCTTTCTCCTATCTCACCACATTCAAACATACATTACATTACATTTTATTTTTAATTAGTCTCCCATTTAGGATTTTGAAAGTCATGCTCTGTCAGTAAACCCATGCATGTTGTAACTTTCCCTAATTTGGTTGAGCACCTTTCTTTCATTCAAGACGCAGTTTACTGGTATACTTGCACATACACAAGTAAGGTCCCCCTCTTGAATGAAATGAATTCAGCTTTTCTGTCACTCTTTTAATGTTTGTGGTGGAATAGTAGAAATACCTCTCTGTAAAGATGATTTCATGTCTCTTTACTGTAAACAGAGATTTAATTCAAGCTTCAAACTTGAGCTTTAAGCAAGGCACCAAAAATAATTAATTTCCCTAATTAGTTCCCCGAACTACAAAAAGCTCTGACTTCCATTAGGGATATGTAGGCATGAGGTTCACAAGGAATCTCAGCGAGCTAATAAAAAAACCAAAAATAGTCAGTCTGTCTGTCTTCTTTTTAATTCAATTCAATTACTTCTCCTAATACAAAGGATAAACTTTCCCAATCAATAAGCAACAAACACAAACAGATAGACACAGAGAAGGTTCCCGTAGAGTACTACGGATATGTAGGGTGCTTAAAACCTTCTCTATGTATAACCGACCTCCCGGACTCCAGAATTTCTAGTCTAGGTGAATCCCCACACTTAGCAAACTCCTAGGGTTTATTTGAGATTTTTTTCCCCTTTCCTCTTTCGTAGGATAATTAAAAAGTTCGTGTGTTATCGTAGGAAGAACTGAAACAAAATTCATCCCGCCACCGGCACATTCTCCTTCCAAATTTCGCATGAAGGGTCTTGCACGCCGTCCTCCCAAGTGAAACGGGAAGGTAAAAAAAGCGACACCACAACAACCACACAAGCAACCTGTAGGAGAATTACAATACAGACAAGCAAGCACAAACAATATATATACATCTCAAGAATGATAGATAAAGAGAAATTGCATCGGAAGCGAAATTGAATCCATAAATGAAGCGAAATGTGAACGCTTTTCAATCGAAATAAATGATCAAAAGCTCCCTTGAAACGCCTTGCACCAGTCAACGAACGCATTAGTAACAACAAGGAGGTATCTTCACCCTCCATAGAAAATAATAGGAATTAAATTCTAATTTAATTCTATATGCAAACTCTAATAAGAAAAGCATTATCGTGTTTTTAATGGCATTTTTCTCACCTAAAACTAACACGAGAATGACTTTTATTACATGTTTTTATTTATTTTTATTATGCAAACATCTAGCAAAATTAATATGATTTCATTATGTTTTTATCACCTAAAAAATAGGGAAAAACTATGTGAAACAAAACCTAAATCTAACATGATTTAAAGGAGTCAGGGGTGAAATTTGAATTATAATGGTGTTGGCAAAGGTAAGGGCGCATGGCCCATTGGGATGGCCCAAGGTTTTTTTTATTCCATGAGTTCTAAGCCAAAAACGGAGTGTGTGGGCCTATGCGGGGTGTAAATCAGCATTTCGCATGGCCCAATGTTTATAGATCAAAATCAAATTATTCAATTCAACATTTTTTGTTAACTTGAAGTCTAATAAGGTTTTTATTAATTAAAACATCACCAATTAACAATTAATTATCAAATTAATACCACGTTAAGACCTTTAATTTAGTTAAAGTAAATAGAAGGGGGAAATTAGGGTTACCCTCTGTGGCCATTGAAGTTACGTGAAGGACTCTCCCCCTCTCTTCCTCAATGAAATGGCGTTGGAGAACACACCTTCTTCGAGCAACAGCCTCTGCGCACCACCATGAACAACACAACTCAACACCTCTCCTGTTTTCTCTACTCTTGCCTCGACCTCAAACTCTCGCCCTCAGTTCTCTCTCACACCGCTCATCCCTCTCGTCTCTCCGATGAACATATCACTTCCGCTTCATTTCCATTCAGATCTCCCTCGTCTCTCACCTCAATTCGTTCTCGTTCTTGCTCATTCCCATCTCTGATTTAACTCAACTTTCACTCTTCTCTTTTTCCAAGATGAAGGTTGATGTGGATGCCGTGTTGCGCAGGTGCTTTGTGAATCAGAGAGAATAAGAGTGTGAAAGTTGCAGATTTAGAGAATTGAACTATGAAGTCGTGGATTGTTGGAAACTTAACGTGAATTGAATGGGTCATCCTATTTTTATGGGAGTTAATTTTAGTGGAATTAATTATTAATATTATTAATTATTAATTAATAATGAGTCATTCATCAAAACCTAGTTTTGACTAAGTATCTTCCTCCCACTATTTTCTCTCCACTCTCCCACTATTTTCTCTCCACTTAGTTGAATCATTTACTTATTAATATGATTCTTAAGCTTTTTGGAAACGTACGCCAAATTTCTAAATTTTGGAATCTCTCTTCTCCCTCTTTATTCTCTTCACGTCAAAATAATTTCTTTCTTCTTTATTTTTCGAATGGCCTTGTGCGCCATAAACGATTGAAATTATTTCAAATACTATGAATGGTTTTTTAAACCATCTCTGAAGGTGTATCACTTCGGCCGATTCTCACAAGTGCAAGTGACAATCGTAATTCCAGAGTGAGTTATTTTATCCTGGAGGCATCGTGTGTATTTTTGAGCTACTTTGCATAATTTTAGCAGTACCACGAAACATCTTAAAGAAAGCGAACTAGTTCGCGACTTTGCTGATAGTTTCCTCTATGGCAATTTTTTTTAAATTGAAAAAAAACAATTTTAAGATGTTTGTTGTAACTGTCATGTCGAGTGAGGAAATTATCGGTAATATTGCGGCTGATTCTGTGAATGACAAACGATTCAAGTTTGAGGGATCTACTTTCAAATGTTGGCAAGCTAAGATGAAATTTTTTCTTAACTTTGAAAAAGGTTGCCCATGTTCTGACTAAGGATATCCCTATTGTTCCTTCTAGATCAACCGAACTAACTAATGGCAAGTCAACTGCTAAATCAAACGGAATTTCCAAAGCGTCTAAATTAGACTCTACTGCAAAAGCTAAAGTCGTTGAATTAGATTCTTCCGCAAAAGCTAAAATCACAGTAGATAACTTACAACTCCAGAAAGAAATTGCCCTATGGCAAGAATTTGATTATATATGCAAAAACCACATTCCGAATAGTCTTGCTGATGACTTGTATGATTACTATAGTAATTACAAGACTGCCAAACAGGTTTGAGAAGCTTTGCAAAAGAAATATGACACTGAAGAAGCTGGTGCAAATAAAATATGTTGTGAGCCGCTATTTGAACTACAAAATGGTGGATGAAAAGTCAGTGGAAGCTCAAAGCCACGAACTTCAGAAAATTGCTCATGAAATAATTACTGAAGGTATGCCCCTCGACAAACAATTTCAAATTGCTATAATCATTGACAAACTTCCCCCTGATTAGAAAGATTTCAAAAATGTGCTTCGCCACAAAACAAAAGAATTTTCAATCGAGAGTCTGATTACTCGCCTCCGAATTGAAGAGGAAGCTTGAAGAAAAGATTAGAAAGATGAAATCTTAGTTGTTTCTAACAACAAAAAGAGATTCGGTGCGGTTTTGAAGCCAACTCGTAAACCATTAAAGAATCAGAACTGCAATGTGTGAACCGAATTAAGAATGGGAATCCCTGTAGGGCCCCATCTGCTCCATTTGCTAGCCAGCAACCACCACCTCAAAGAAATGACGCTCCGGTTTTCACTTGCTACAATTATGGAAAACTGGGTCATATGACAAAAAAATGTAAGAGCATGCCTAAACCTATTGCTGGCTCAAATGCTCAAATTAACATGACTGATGAGCCATTTGTTGCTATGATCACTGAAGTCAATATGGTTGGGGTAAGTGATGGTTGATGGATAGACATTGGCGCCTCTCATCATGTCTGTTATGATCGTGCTATGTTCAATACATACACTAATGCTCAAGATAAGAAATTGTTGTTGGGAGATGCTCACACCACTAATGTTGAAGGAATTGGAGATGTTGAGCTGAAATTCACCTCAGGAAAGACTTTTATCTTCAAGGACATCATGCTCGTTCCTGAAATTAGCAAGAATCTTATTTCTGGTTTTCTTTTAAATAAGGCAGGGTTTAATCAAACTATAGGGGCAGATTTGTACACCATAACTAAGAATGGTATTTTTTTTGGGAAAGGATACGCCGCTGATGGCATGTTTAAGTTGAATGTTGATTTGAATAAAATTTCTCCTTCCGTTTACTCTTTGTGTTATTTTAATATTTGGCATGCTAGACTTTGTCACGTTAATAAGCGTTTTATTTCTAATGCAAGCGACTTAGGCTTAATTCCTAAATTAAATGTCAATGACACAAATAAATGTGAATATTGTAGTCAAGCTAAAATAACTAAGACTTCGCATAAATCAATTGTTAAAGAATCTGATCCCCGAGATCTTTTACACTCTTGTATATGTGAATTAGATGGAACTTTAACTAGAAATAGTAAATGTTACTTTATCACTTTTATTGACGATTGCTCTGATTATACTTATGTATACTTAATGAAGAATAAAAGTGAAGCGCTTGACATGCTTAAGATGTATGTAACTTGAAGGTGTTTTAATGTTGGCTGCATTATTTGTAAAACATACTTGGTTGTTTGTGTATATGCAAGTTGCATATATGTGAGGAGCTAATACAGGTTTTGTAGTGAATGTCATGATCGATGTCATGACATCCATGTGTGACAGCAGGAGCTGATGGTCTTTATTAATTGAGTTTCCTAATTTATCACTTTTATCTGTTTAGGAAACTTTTTTATTGAGTGCTGCAAATTTCGTTCAGAAGATCCTACTGACAGCATATTGTGTAACAGACAGTTGGCGTGTGAATTAGGTTAACTTTGTTAACCCTAATGTGTTTCTTAAAAAGCCAAAGGCCCAAGACTGCATATAAAAAGAACTGCAATCCTAATTTGGAACGCAGACAAAAGATTGTGTATTGTGAAGAACGGCTATTCTGTAACTGTCTCGTGTGATCCACGCTATTATCTTTGATGATTGCGTTGGATTTAGTTTGTGTTTTTGTTGTGTCACTCTAAGCTTTTAAGGACGAGTGTGTGTCTCTTGATTGAAGCTTTTAAGCAGATCAAGGTGTGTTTTTAAAGTGTGTCTTCTATCTGTATTTGTTTATTGTGTATGTCTAATCACTATTGTGATTTTGGGGGAGTGGAATGGAGATATTCCATATATAGGTAGAACCTAGGTAGAAGGGTCATTGGGTAGTGATAAGTTGTAAATGGGGGAGTTTAGCTTTGAATTGATACTACTGATAGTGGACTTCATCCCTGGCTTGGTAGTCCCCAGAGTAGGTTGTTTGAACCGAACTGGGTAAACAATTCTGTGTGTTCTTTACTGTTTTATGCTGTTTTGTTATTACTGTTTGTGCTGCGTAATTGTGGATGTCATAACATCAGTTTGACATCGAGCGTGTGTTACTAGAATTTTCAACTGGCATCAGAGCAGGCACCCTGCCTGTTTACATATGGGTGAGATCTAGGGATAACAAAATTCTGGTACTATGGAGAAGGAACTGTTAGTGTTTGGAAACAGACCACCTATCCTGGATGGCTCTAACTATGACTACTGGAAACCTCGTATGGTAGCAGTCATTAAGTCAGTGGACAACAAGGCCTGGAGAGCTGTTGAAAGTGGATGGAAACATCCTGAGAAAATTCTGGAAGATGGAACCACTGTTCTAATTCCTGAAACTCAATGGAGCAAATCTGAAGAAGAGTTAGCGTTGGGCAATTTCAAGGCCCTAAGTGCAATGTTCAATGGTATTGACAAGAACATCTTCAGACTTGTGCAACACTGTGAGCTGGCTAAAGAAGCTTGGGATATTCTCAAAACAGCACATGAAGGCACGCCCAAGGTAAAGATGTCGAGACTTCAAATACTTACCACTAAGTTTGAAAATTTCAAGATGAAATAGGATGAAACCATTTATGAATTTTACATGAATATTCTTGAGATATCAAACAACTCAAGTGCCTTAGGAGAAAAAATGACTGAAGAAAAATTGCTAAGGAAGGTCCTCAGATCACTGCCCAAGCGGTTTGATATGAAGGTAACTGCCATAGAGGAAGCCCATGACATCAGCAAAATGAAGCTGGACGAACTCATTGGTTCTCTACAAACCTTTGAGTTGAGCATTTGTAAGCCTGTTGAAGAGAGGAACAAAAGCATAGCGTTTATCACCTACACAGATGATAAGGATGGAAATAATGACGATATATCAGAAGCCATAGCCATGCTTGGAAAACAATTCAAAAGATTTATCAAAAGGGTTGGGCAGAAGTTCAGATTCAATGTTAAGAACACTACCAGTGACATCACCAAAACATATGCTCCTAACATAAGAGAAATTCAATGTCACGCTTGTGAAGGATATGGACACATTCAAGCTGAATGTCCCACCTACCTCAAAGAGCAAAGAAAAGGTATGTCTGCCACTCGATCTGATGAAAACTCAGATAGTGATAGTGAAGAGGAATGTGCTGCTCTAACAAGTGTGTGTACACGTAATCACAAAAACAACAAAAAGGTACCTACCTTTGAAGAACTGGCCATCTCATACAATGATCTAAGGATCAAGAGTGCTGAAATGTGGAGGATAAAGGAGAAACAAAAGAAAGTTATAGAAGAACTGGAAGTCGAGAAAAGAGAACTTCTAGCAACCATAGCACATCTCAATGGTGAAATCAGCATCTTCAACTATAAACTAGATCAGATGTCAAGATCAATTAGAATGTTGAACAATGGAACTGACTCCTTTGAAAAGATTCTTGAAATTGGTCAAAAAGGAGGAAATCGGTCTGGATTAGGATTTGGAAATGAACCTAATCTAGGGTAAAAAGAGTCAGAACCAGAAACACATCCTGTTAAGCAGATGTTAGCATTGATGTCACGACATCATGAAACGAGGAATTGGAACCAAACAAAAGGGAAATTTCAGGAATGGAGATGCCACTACTGTGGGAGATTTGGCCACCTGAAACGATTTTGCTATGAACTGATTGGGTACCCGTGGCAAAAATATACAAGCAATCTCAACCAGCACAACATTCTCACAAAACAACGATGGGTTGCTAAATGTTCTACTTTAATTGCTCATACCTCCTTGAGGGTGTCAACCAAAGGAGACTGGTACTTTGATAGTGGATGTTCAAAACACATGACAGGAATGAAAAACTTGTTAGAAGAAATCAAGCCACATTCCACTAGCTATGTAACCTTTGGTGATGGAGCCAGAGGAGAGATTAAAGGGGTAGGAAAACTAGAGCATGCAGGAGCACCTAAACTAGACAGTGTTCTACTAGTCAAAGGTCTAGCTGCAAACTTGATCAGCATCAGTCAGCTATGTGACCAAGGCCTAAAAGTCAGATTTACCAAAGATGAATGTATGGTCACTAATGAAGAAGATGTAGAGGTCATGAAGGGAGTAAGATCCAAAGACAACTACTACTTATGGGAACCCAAAATAGCAAGTCATTCATCAATATGTACCATGGAAAAAGAGGGAAAAGAAGTTAGATTCTGGCATCAAAAACTGGGACATCTGCATTTTAGAGGAATGAAAAAAATCATAAACAAAGAAGCTGTGAGAGGAATACCTAAGCTACATATTGATGAAGGAAAAGTTTGTGGAGAATGTCAGGCTGGCAAGCAAACCTGGACCTCTCACCCAAGGGTTAGTCAACTCACCACCTCTAAAACTCTAGAACTATTGCATATGGATCTAATGGGACCAATGCAAGTGGAAAGTCTTGGAGGAAAAAGGTATGCTTATGTAGTAGTTGATGATTTTTCCAGATACACATGGATAAGCTTCATTAGAGAAAAATCCGACGTATTTGATGTCTTTAAAGAGCTCTGCACTAGACTCCAAAGAGAAAAGGAAAGCACTGTCATCAGATCAGAAGCGGTCATGGAAAAGAATTTGAGAATGCCAGATTTGCTGAATTCTGCTCAACTAAAGGAATTAGTCATGAGTTCTCCTCCCTTATTACACCCCAACAAAACGGAGTAGTAGAAAAGAAAAACAGGACTATACAAGAATCAGCCAGAGCAATGATTCATGCTAAGAAACTTCCCATGTATTTTTGGGCTGAGGCTATGAACACAACCTGTTATGTCCATAACAGAGTAACATTGAGAAAAGGAACCTCCTCAACTCTGTATGAACTCTGGAGAGGAAAGAAACCAAGTGTCAAGTACTTTCATGTTTTTGGAAGCAAGTGCTATATCCTAACAGATCGAGACCAAAGGAGAAAAATGGACTCCAAAAATGATGAAGGCATATTCTTGGGATATTCAACAAACAGCAAGGCTTATAGAGTGTTCAACATCAGAACACAAGTGATGATGGAATCCATCAATGTTGTCGTTGATGATCAACATGTAGAATTTGATGTCATAGAGAATGTTGAGACATTCATTGACCTTCAGGCTCAACAGACAAACCAACCTGGAGTAGGCAATGAAACTCCTTCAGAACCAGAACCTGAGCCAATCAGCAAAGATCCATCTATTAGAATTCAGAAAGATCACCCCAAGAAACTGATCATAGGAGATCTCAACAGTGGAATAATGACCAGGTCAAAGGGAACTATAGCTAATTCCTGCTTTGTGTCCAAAGTTGAACCAAAAAATGTAAAGGAAGCCCTACCAGATGAGTTTTGGATCAATGCCATGCAAGAGGAACTTGCACAGTTCAAAAGAAACGAAGTATGGGAACTGGTACCCAGACCAGAAGGAACAAATATCATAGGTACCAAATGGATATACAAGAACAAAACGGATGAACAAGGAGTCATAACAAGAAACAAGGCCAGGTTAGTGGCTCAAGGATATACTCAAGTGGAGGGAGTAGACTTTGATGAGACATTTTCTCCTGTAGCAAGACTTGAGTCAATCAGACTTCTACTAGGAGTAGCTTGCATTCTAATGTTCAAACTTTATTAGATGGATGTAAAAAGTGCATTTCTAAATGGATATCTGAACGAAGAAGTTTATATAGAACAACCTAAAGGGTTTGCTGATCCAAACTTATCTGATCATGTATACAAACTGAGAAAAGCTCTCTATGGGTTGAAACAAGCTCCAAGAGCTTGGTATGAAAGATTAACTAAATTTCTGACCACAAAAGGATATAAGAAAGATGGAACAGACAAAACCCTCTTTGTCAAAAACACAGATGGAAAAATCATGATTGCTCAGATATATGTGGATGACATAGTGTTTGGAGGAATGTCGGATACAATGGTAAAACACTTTGTTGGTCAAATGCAGACTGAATTTGAAATGATTATGGTTGGGGAACTGACTTACTTTCTTGGTCTTCAAATCAAGAAAATGGAAGACTCCACATTCATGTCTCAAAGCAAATATGCCAAGAATACAGTAAAGAAATTTGGTATGGACAATGTGAGTCATAAAAGAACTCCTGCACCAACTCATAAAAAACTATCTAAAGATGAAGGAGGTATAAGTGTTGACCAGAGTCTATACAGAAGCATGATTGGTAGCCTGTTATATCTGACAGCCAGCAGACCAGATATTACATTTGCAGTTGGAGTGTGTGCCAGATATCAAGCAGAGCCAAAGGCAAGTCACTTAAATCAAGTCAAGAGAATTCTTAAATATGTAGATGGGACTTCAGACTATGGCATGCTGTACACCAACGGAAGTAACCCTGTCTTGACTGGATACTGTGATGCTGACTTGGCTGGAAGTGCTGATGACAAAAAAGCACATTTGGAGGATGTTTCTTTCTAGGTAGCAACCTTATATCGTGGTTCAGCAAGAAACAAAATTGTGTCTCCTTATCTACTGCTGAAGCAGAGTACATAGCAGCTGGCAGTAGTTGTTCACAATTAGTCTGGATGAAACAAATGCTGATTGAGTACAATTTTCCTCAGGATGTCATGACTTTATATTTTGACAGTCTCAGTGCTATCAATATCTCCAAAAATCCAATTCAGCATAGCAAAACCAAACATATTGATATCCGACACCATTTTATCAGAGAGCTTGTCGAAGACAAGGTAATTTGCCTAGAGCACATAAATTCTAAACTTTAGCTAGCTGACATCTTCAAAAAAGCTCTTGATGCTACACAGTTTGAGAACTTGCTAAGAAAGTTGGGACTCTGCATCCTTGAAGATCCATAGAGTCAACAACATTAAAAAAAAAAAATACAGGTGGAGAAGTCACTTTTGTTGGTTTTGGCAACATTTGTGGCCAAACAGGGAGAGAAGTATTGTGTGTCACCCCAGAAGAACAAGAATGGTGGTTGTGTGTGATCTAAAATTCTATTTGAAGGATAGAAAAACACTTAGAAAGGAGGGGGGGGTTGAATAAGTGTGACTTTAAAAACTCTTAAAATAAAAACAATTAACACAATTATTTTTATCCTGGTTCGTTGTTAACGAAACTACTCCAGTCCACCTCCTTAGAGTGATTTACCTCAACTGAGGATTTAATTCACTAATCAATCTTGATTACAATGGTTTTCCACTTAGATACCTTTTAAGTCTTCTAGAGTATACTGATCACAAATTGATCACTCTAGGAATACACCACTTAGACAACTTCTATGTCTACTAGAGTTTACTGATCTCACTGATCACTCTAGGAACCTTTTACAATCAATGTAAAATAAATGTGAGGTTGAAGATGAAGTTCGTGAGTAATGAATTCAGTAGCGTTTCAGTATTTTGCAAGAATTGTTGTTGACTGCTTCTGATCAGAACTTCATATTTATAGGCGTTTGAGAAGATGACCGTTGGGAGCATTTAATGTGTTGCGTGTATTGTACAGCTCTGCATTTAATGTTTCACACTTCAGTGTTTCTGCTTTTGATCTCATGTTCTTCTGATGCCTCATAGACCATGTTCTGATTCTGCTTGACCATCTTCTGATATCTTGCAAGATCATGTTCTGATGTTGCAATCTTGAACCTTCTGAGTCAGTGCTTCTAGCGCTGAATTGTGCATACTCTTTATATATTTCCTAAAATGGAAAATGCAAAGGATTAGAGTACCACATTGTCTTATACAAAATTCATATACATTGTTATCATCATAACAATAATATTGATCAGAACAAATCTTGTTCTAACAATCTCCCCCTTTTTGATGATGACAAAAACATATATAATTGATATGAATTTGCAATCAGAATATCAGATGACAAAAGACAATTACACAGATATAGCATAAGCATATAATCAGAGTGTGTGAATATGTCTCCCCCTGAGATTAACAATCTCCCCCTGCAATAAATACTAGAAGAATTTATAAATAAAAGACTTCCCTGAGTATTTTTCCATTTCGGTAGAGACGTTCACTTTACCTAGAACTTCAGAACATTCAGAGCTTCTGCTTCTTGCTTCCATAGGACAGCTTCAGATCTTTGAATTTCTTCTTGAATCATAGCATGCTTGATTGTATCAGAACATTCTTGAATGTATCAGAGCATCATCAGAGCATCTTTACATCCTTAAATGCTTCAGAGCACACTAGACGAAAATAATCAGAGCATGAATGGATCAGAACATTCTTTTAAGAAAGAACGTGTATCAGAGCAAATGAGAGAAGAAAATGTATCAGAGTAATTCTTCAAAGAGAATATCAGAACATTCTTCTTGCTTCTGATCTTGAAGCTTCACAGCACTAAGCTTGCTTCAATTTTCCAAGAACATGCTTCTTTATAGAATTGCATTTCCCCATGTATCTGCTTCTCATGTTTAGATATTTCATAATATCTTCAATCCTGCAAAAAATCTCAAAGACATAGAACTTGCAAATAATGTTAGAAATGTTGAGACTTGATCCCAGCAACTGATCTAATAAACCAAATCAATTATCATGTTTCTCCCCCTTTTTTTCATAACATCAAAAAGCATTAATAAGATTCAGATGATAAACGACACATAAAGTGAAGAAGATAATGATTTCATTAATCAACAAAACATATCAGAAGTACAAGAGGGATAGAAGTAGGTGCAAGAAACAGATGCAAGAAACAAGAAAACATCTAAGACCAAGACACACTACGACTAGCCTAGCTTAGAAGCTATCTTGGCCAGAAGGTTTTGAATCTCAGCAGTGCTTTCTGTCCGCGTCTTCATAAAAGTTCTGAACTCATTGTGAGTATCCTCATGCTTGTCCAGACGAGAAGCAAGATCAGCTTGATTCTGTTGAAGAGCCTTCATGGTGTTCATCAGAATAGAAGGTCCAGCAGAAGAAGCATCAAAGCTATTGTCCATCAGAGGATTCTCAACAGCAGCATCGACCATGAGAACATCAGCTTGATTTTCCTTAAGAGGAGATTGCATAGCAGGATGATTCTCAGCATCTTGAGTTTCAGCAACTTGGTTTCCAGCATCAGCTTATGATTCGGAAGCATCTTCAGCAAACACAGGAGAAGGGATTTCAGCTTCTGAATTCTCTAAAGCCAGAAGAATTTCAGCCAAATTCTTCAGATGTGAAGGAGCAGCAGGTTCTGATGGGTATTCAACTTCTGGATATACCATATTTGATGCCTTCTTAGAGGGATTCTCCCTAATCCAGTTGAATATAGACTGAAAGTCTCCAGTCAGAACGTTGTAATGAGGCTTCCACACAACCATAGCAAGTGGATGCACTTCCTCAAGCACATCAACGAATTCCTTCTCTTCAAGGGATTTCCAGCTTCTAATGGGATGATAGTACCTACCATCATCTAACTCCAGAGAGTAATCAGAAGATCCAGATGCATCAGCTAAGCATCTCTTATGGATGTTCAGAAAATCAGTCTGAATATCCTTCTTGAAAATTTTCCACACTTTGCGAGTAGCAGCATGATCCATCTTGGACTCATAAGCAGCTTTTAGAGTATCCAACCCAGTTCTGACCTTATACATCAACAAGTCATAGCAAGCATCAATAGAGGGTTCAGGAAGATTGAAAGTGAAACAATAGCCAGGGTTAAGAAGACTGTAGGGTTTAGATTCTCTTGAGAACAAAGAAGGGGTGGTAGAAGAGGTTAAGGAGGATGAAGAATATGTGGTGGAGGTGGTTGAGAGAATATTTTCAAAAGGAAGTTGGGGAAAGGTAGCATTTTGTGGTTGAGGGTTTAGAACAGGTGTAGAAAGAAGTGGTTAGTTTCTGTTTGTGGTGGTGGAAGAGGATGGAATAACAGAAGGAGGAGGCTTTTTCTGAGGGGGACGGTCAGAAGAATGGTAGATTTTATGACATCCATTGAAAAGTTGTACTGGCTCAAACATACAATCCTGCATAATTCCACATACATACACCAGGAATGTTTTACCACAAAATACAGCCAATTTAAAACATCTTCAATCTCCCCCTTTGGCAATTTTTTGGCTAAAACATTTTGTTACCACGATATCAGAGATTCTTTGCAGCAGTGAACAAACATACAAATAAAGATTGTAGTTTTAAAATAGCTTACCAGAACATACCAGTTAACTAAAAGTTTCATCCCGAATACACAAATTATATTTCTAAGACAAGCAAAACAAATCACAATACCATCATTACTCCCCCTTTTTACCATAAATGTTGCCAAAGCATTCTTACAAACAAAACAAAACACTGCACTAGGAAAGATCACCATACATACCTGCTTCAGTCTTCAGACTCAGAGCTACTGAGTTATATACTTTTATCAGTGCCATCATCAGGACTGGCTTCTTTCTCAATCTCACTATCTGATCCATCATCATATTCACCCTATTCCTCCACATTAGTATCTGCAGACTTAGCTCCTTCATTCGTTTCAAGGGAGCTGATCAATTTTTCAAGAGCCAATTTTCTGGACTCCAGCTCCTTACAGGTCTCTCGGAGCATAGCAATCATGGCAGCTTTACTCATAATTGTGCTCTCTTTGGATGGTCCAGCCGATGTTGTGTTAACATCATAAACATGAGTTCCTTGAAAGAGCTTATGATGAAAGAGTAAAGGGCTTTCTCTTTTTCACACAGAATCTTTGTCAGTCAAAATATTGGGGAATTGATTTAAGATGATTCCACAAATAAGGGAAGGGAAGGCAATGGGGCCTTTGACACTATAGCTACCAACATGCTTTAAAGTTTGCTTAAAAATATAAGTTTCATAGCCATTGCCCTCTTACAGAAACGGGCTTAGCCTTTGCCCTCTTCTTCTGAGAGTCCTCAACTACAACTTTCTTTCCTTTCCTCCTCATTAGCCTTCTTGCTATGCTTGGATTGATGGAAGCAACCTGGTCATCATCAGAGAGATCATCAAGGTTGATTACTTTGTCAGTCTGAGTCTTCTCTGGTTCTTTTTCTTCAGTTTGACCATCGTTAGTGTGTTTTTCACACGTATTAGCAGAAACATTGTTGGGGTTCTCTTCATTGTGCTCAGCACCATCATGAATTTCAATGTGATCAATACTAACATCATCCTGACCAACATTGTTCTTATTTAGGATTTGGGTTACAATTTTGGCAATGGCGATGTGATTAGACCTTGAGCCTTCTTTGGTTGGTTCTTCCCTAGAGGGAGGGACGGACGATTGAGAAATCTGATCAGAGTTGGGATTTCTAGGTCTTCTTGCAGTCTCCTTGGTTTTCCGTGCATGCATTGTTCTGGGACGTTTTGCCACGTGATCGAAAGGAGTTACCATCTGCAAAGGGGTGACCTCAGGAATCTCACTAGGGTTAATGGGGGCATTAGGAGCGTCTTGTTCACGAGCAACGGAAGTGGACATTTTTTATGAAGATTGAGGGATAGATTGTTGAGACACTGAGGAAGATGTTGGAGACAATTTAGGTGTCTGGTTATTTTCGTTGTTGGATGAGAGATGAGAGAAGTGTAAGAGACCAACGGAGTGGGGATGGAGGAATAGAGGAAAGGGTTGTACTTGGAGGGGGAATTTAAATTTTGACCAATCATTAAATCTGAGTTGTTTTCTTTGTTCAAAAAGTAGTTCCCTAGAAACTGTAATTTCTATAACACCTCACAGGAGTAAATACCTAGTTTGTTCTTCAAGATTTCAACTTGGATAGTGCTTAGATTCTCAGGAAGGATGTCTCCACTTGGTTAGTGCTTAGAAGTTCCATGCTTCATGGTAAAAACTTTGTTAACTGCAAGGTTCCTTGGGGAATAATATGTAGTATCCATGTGCATGGTTCTGATGAGTTGGGTGGTCTTCTTTGACACATCAGTACCCCTCTTATAGTGCAATGTCATGACATTCTGAGTGACATTGTATTTAGACATCATTAGTTTTTCACCTTCAATTTTTACAAAGAAGGTTTTGACTATCTCTTCTTCTTCGTATCCATTTCCATCTTTTCTTTCACACCAAGTTCTAGAAGTTTGATACGGTCTTCTCCTTTTTACACTGTTTATTTTTCTTCCTAAAATCTTTGTATTTAAACTTGGATGCTCAATTTCATCACTTAGCTCAAGGAGATATGGCTCAGCTTTTAAGGAATTTCTCTGTTGATATACCATCCTTCTGGTAAGAGCATGAGCTTCAGGACATGTGGACTTCAAGTGATTTGTCCTGCCACATTGATAGCATCTCTTATATGGGAAATATTTGCTCCTTTCTCGATGTTTTCTTTTATGTTGCATCTTTTGATTAGGCATCATCTATTCCATCAAGTAAGTCTGATTTCTTACTTCTGCATCCTTGTTGTGAGATTTGTTCAGCAACTTCTCTTTTAGAGCATCAATGTTTGACCGAAGGTGTTGCACCCCAAAATTTGCCCTCTTTATTTGAGCTATAAGTTAATAATGACGTTTATTTCGTCATTCAAATTGGAGAAAAAAATAATAAAGAGATTTAAGAAGATACGGTGTGAAATGTGGTTTATATAGTGAAATACGAGAAAATTCATAAGTCCTATCTGGAAGATGATATGAGCTGAGTTCTCGCGCGTCCCCGACTGTTTCGACGATATCTACAACTTTCGTGTTTGGTTCGAAAGCCAATTCTTTGAGGAAGGTTGTCAGATTTATAAATTTCTGGAGATTTCACAGTGAAAAATGGTGCTGAACCGCAGGTTTTCGGACAGTAAAAAATTTCATATCTCCTAATCCGCCAGTCGGATTCGCTTGAAAATTTAACTGGGGATCCGTGCCATCATTACCAAGATTTCATATGTTCGGACCATTGGCCGATTATGCACCAAAAGTGCCCAGCATTTTAAGGAACGTCGCAATCTTTCGGTAAAAAGTGTGTTTTCGAGTACGTCGCGATGAGTTTGAAAATTCATAACTTCTTCGATTTTTATCGTATGGAGTCCATTCCGGCGGCATTTTCTCGGAAATTTCGTTATCTTTGATTCTTCGTCACACGTGCTAAGTCAGACTTCGAGCCAAAGTTTGAGTTTTATCACATTCTTTGAACGGTACTCGCAAAATTCTGCACAGTCGTACCAGATGAACCGATTTTTCTCGTCATTCAAACGCGCATAATTTCCTCACCGTTTGTCGGATTGAGACGATTCTCGCGGCTACGAGTCACAAATTTGGTCATCTTCGCAGTGATGTTCGTTTTATTTCCGAATTTCGCACGGATTCACGTTTCCCCGAAAACGAGCAAAAAAGAGATACGTGGGGGGCATTTTGGACATTTCACCATTTACCCTATATAAACAATTTTCCCTCCTTTTCTCTCATAATTCCACTTTCACCAAAAATCTCATAAACAAAAATTTAATTCTCTCCAACCTCTCTTTACGATCAAAACACCAATTTTCTTTGAATTTCATGAAGAACACTATGAAGATCCTCAAGAACTCTTGAACAAAAATTCAACAAAAAACTTCAAATCGTTAATCTTCTTCTCATCTCCGACTGACTCACCAGCCTCCACCGTAATTCCTTCCGTCTCCGGCCAGCCACCGCGATCGTGATTCTCTTCCGCTGCCAATCACCGAGCGCGACGCACGTTCTCTTTTTCCGGTGACTACGCGATTCTCCGGCGTCTCTTCTGCCGTCTCGAAGCTACGATTCACTACCTCTCATCGATTCAATCTCCTCTTCACATCGTTCGGTAACAATTCTTGCATCTAATTCTTGTTTTACTTGATTATGAACATTAATCGTTTGGAATTGATTTGAGTTGAACATATATGATATTCATTTTGAATTAGGAGAATTAGATGTTGAACTGTGGCACGTGACATTGGTTCGATCGCTTGTTATATTCTACTGTTGATGTTGCTATTATTTTGAAATAAAAATGCAAAACGTAGCTGTGGTGTAGAATGATAATGGATGTTGAATTGAATTTTGTGGATTGATATAATTTTGACTCTTGAGTATGAATTGTATTGTGGTTCAAGTTTGGCATGCTGAAAGTTGTGTATAGGGAAATTGAACATGAAAATTGGTGGTGACACTAGTATTTTGATGCAAAGTAGAACGAGTAGTAATGCTGGAAAATTGTTTCGGTGCCATGCTTATGTGATTTGTGGAGCATTTGATTTGATTCTGAATGATTGGTAATACTTAAGGCTATTCACTGAAGATTTATAGTTGAGGATAATGATGAGGTTTGTGTATTCAATTCCTTCATGAATTAGATGTTGCTTGATAATTGTTGTGATGACGATATTTGAATTGGATGATGATTTTGAATTGTTAATTGTTGATGATAAAAATTAGTGTGGATTGTCGAGTGAATTTGATTGAGGATGTTTTTGTTAATATGTTCATGATCATTGTTGTTCAAGATGTGCACAGTAGGTGCTTGATGAATTGTTTGTAAGAAGTGTTTGTTCTTAATTTTGAGTGATAGCAAGAAATTGGAGCTGTTGGTGGTGAATTTAGAATGTTGATGTTGCTGGATTTTCCTAAGTAGAACTTGTTGACACTATTTGTTGCACGTGATCTTTACTTGTTGTCCATGAGTATTGGAAATCTTGACAAATGCGTGTTGATTGTTGTGAGTGAGAGATGGTGATCACGCTGAATTTTTTTGCATATAGTCTTGTTGCCATGAGTTGTTAATGATGATTGTGAATAATTGTTAAAGATCCTTGAAGATGATGATGATGATGCTAGTTGTTGTGAGGTTCAATTCCATTTTGAATTAATTCACTATGTGTTGATGTGTATTGAAGCTTGAATTTGAAAATCACTTGTGGATTGTCATTATGTTTCTATTCTTAAACATGAGATTTATGCATACTTGCTAATTCTTGAAAGTGAGCATTGTTGAGATTTGTGGCTTGTTGGGACTGTTGTAGGGATATTAAAGTGCAGAATTTTGGTTAGCATTGCATGTGTTGTATTTCATTTACTTTGACTCATGAAAATGCTTAGAAGTCATATGAACATAATGTGTTTGAATCCTAATCGTTGATGGTGGAATATAACATGATTTGTGAAACTTATAGGGACTGTTTTAAACTCTTTTCAAATACATAATTTTGCTTGTGTAGTTGTTGGTTCATTTCATCATTTTGTTGACTCATGGGAATGTAGAAACTAAAAGAAATTTTTGTGCATTTGGCTTATGATTTAGTTGTGGATGCAAAATGGGAATAGAGCTTGTTTGATTGATTAAGTGCTGCTATTGAATGCTGAATTTTTCTGTTATAACATGAATGCTATCCTTTTTTTTTTCCCCCTCAATTTTGTAAATAGACGCGGTATGTCGGTTTCACTTCAAAATACCATATCTTTTGATTTAGGAAGAGTTTTTGCGAATGTGAATAATGTTTTTCATACGTAACAATATTTTCGGAGCTGTTTGTGCAGTTTATTTTCTGTTTTGACCGATTTTTTTTACCGTTTTTGCTTCTGCCCCGTCTTGAAAGTCGCGCTTCCGGGCCAATTTTGTAAATTCTAATCGCATATTTGACTTCTTTAGCACGTTTTAACCTTGCAATAAAATTTTGGCTTAATTCTGACGAGTTTAGTTTTCACTGTTTTTACCCGGTTTTGCCGTTTCGGTGTACCGTTGTGCATGTAAATATTTGTGTTGGCTTCCGTAGTTTTAGTGTACATATTTGATTTGCTTTTGAATGCAATCCCATGTTTCTTCTTGTTTGCTTTTGTTATGTTTTCACTTTCTATTCCGTTATCTATTTGCGGTTTAGCTTATAATTCAATAAATGCAATTCCGATTGCGGTGTCTTGTTATCTCTAACGTGTGTGCTAGGATGCAAGGCAACATGGAGGCTCTGATCGATACCCGCTCTCGTGTTCCGCTTTATTTGCGGGACACGACATCTATTTTCTCTCTGATTCGCGTTTCAACACGCATCCTTTATCATTATACTTGCTTGTCCGAATTTCTGTTTTCCTTGCAGGTGTATGGTATTCGTTGTGCCCGATGCACACGTTGGCGCGTGATTTACTTTCATCGCGCCGACTCTTGATTGCTTATGCGGATTTTAATCGGAGTGCTGACATGTTTGCTGTTGCTTTTCCTAGCTCGCTCGCGGGATCCTAGTTTGCTCGCTCTCTTCGCTTTAGTTTACGGATCATCATCCGTTTGGTATTGATTCCGTTTCATTTTACTTTTCTCGCACTTTATCGCTTTCTCGCATCATCCTTTAACATGAGAAGTAGGACCTAGACATGCATCTGGCCAAGCCCTCGAAAGAGGCTCTGTTTTTGTTGGTGTGTTTATATTTGTGCTTTGCGGCAGGGAGTCACGGTGTAATAAGTCCTATATGGCACTCCGTTAAGTCCTCATGGAAGGCATGCGGAAAGGGTTAGCAATCAACCCCCGCCCAGTCTCATCGAGTCCGTTCAGTAAGCGCACGCTACGCGTTGCTTGCTTCTGAACCAGCACAAGATCTTGTTATCGAGTATGTCAGGAAAAGGGTTCATGCAGCCGGACCCCCGCCTTTCTTATAGCTCGCGTCGCTCGACGTTGATGCTCGGTGTACGCACGCACCGTTTTCCTTTACGATCCGTGACGGCTTGGTTGCTGAGAGGGGTCCGCCCTCTTGTCTATAGCCCGATCATTTTCGCGAGGTCTAATGCTTGGTTGACTTGGGTTGAGCTGCTCCCCTTGGCTATGGCGGGACCGCTTTTCTACCACTCGGTCAGTACCGTTGGTTTGTTTGCTTTACGAGCGGATGCTCGTTTGTGTGATATTTTTGTTTGCATTCCCTTTTCCCTCGTAGGTTGCTAGTTTAGTTTAGACTTGTACCCTTTGTATGATAACATTAGGTAGCAAGCTTTCCCCCTTAGCTTAGGTTTTCCTCATGCATTCTTTAAAACACAAACCACACTCTTTGATTTTTCTTTTTTAAGAGCTTGTTATTCCCGCTCCATTCCCAGCATAAGTCTCCAAAGGTCGAGCAGCGGAGTGTGAATGTTACTCGTTCACCTAAAAAACACAAAACAAACAAAAATTAGTTAGCCGAGCTACGGTAGCTCTGATTCTGCAAAACAGATACTTAGGCAGCGGGGTAGGGCCCGTGCGAGCATAATCCTTTCTTTTCCCTACATTCTGCATTCATTTTAGTCCAGATTAGCATAGATTTGTTACACACCCATAGTTTTAGACACAGGCGTGGATACCATCGAGTACGATGGGCGCGAGGGGTGCTAGCACCTTCTCCTCGCGTAACCGACTCCCTTACCCTTTTTCTCTGGTCGTGAGACCGTTGTTTTGTTTTGTGGTTTGCTGGCATTCCCTTCCTTTTCAGGATAAATATGTTAGTGGCGACTCTGTTAATTTTCGCGGTAGCGACAGCTGGCGACTCTGCTGGGGACGTCTTGACCTGTTGCTGGTCCGGACCTAGCGAGTCGATCCTAGCGCTTGTGTGTTTATCATTGGGTGTTTTTACTGCTTTGCATAATTTACCTGTTTGCATTGCATTCTATGTGCGCTTTTACTTTTCTGCATCATATTCTGGACTGTCTGGATCTCTGTCTGTTGGGTGGGTGTTTCAAGAGGTAAAAGGCCCAATACCCAGGCTATGTGTGAACCATAGGAACCCTAGGATAGAGTGGGAGCATGGTTTGTCTCGAGGTGTACGTCTCGGGATGGATTATGTGACCACGAGCAGAGTAGTGGTTTCAAACGGAGGTATTATCGTCACCCGCATCCGCGCTGTGATGATGCTTACCTTCGGGCGGACCGTATACTGCGTTTCATGACCTTACCTTGGCCTAGATTATACCCGTGAGTGGGGCGGGAATCAATGATCATATTAACATGTACCTTGTTGGTGACCGCTGTTCTTGTTCGTGGGTTACCGCTGTTCTTGTTCGTGGGTTACCGCTGTTCTTGTTCGTGGGTTACCGCTGTTCTCGTTCGAGTGTACAATTGGTTCCTGTTCGTGGGGTACTATGGTTCTTGTTCGAGTGGTAATCTGTGTTCTATTCCAGTGTGCTATTGACTATGGGCTTTGGTTCCGTGGATTGATATTATGTGTTCCGTGTGGTATACCATTTGGGGCCGAAACTTTGGCTTCGTACTATGTGTGTTACCGACAGTCCAGAATGCCTGGTGGGCGGCATCAAGCTCCACCACCTTGCATCATTGCATGTTTACTTTCCAAAAAATGATGTACAAAAAATAACTAGCATACGTGTTCCTTCCATTTCCAAGGAATTGTGTCTTTATGTCTCTTGCTTTAAAAATAAAATCAAAACACGAGAATTCCTTGGAAATTGACTGAATATGGCATTGCACGCATATCATGCATCTCATACATTCAATGCATAACAGGTGTTCAACCGCGAGGATCTTTTATTCAGACTTGGTACTCTCTTCAGGCTCGCACACTTGACTTGTTATTGTTGTGAGCTCAAAGATTGGTCATGGAACAACTTTGTGGGGTGATCAAGAGGAAAGCTCAGTCGATGTTCTTTTTGAAGACTTGTCTTATGCTCATTTTCTTCCATGCCTGCTTTATTTGCAACTGGTTAAGCTCCACACTGTGTGGATGTTTACATATTCTTTGCTTGATGACGATGACACTAGGTGTGAATTCTATCTTGGGACACCTGGTCGTGATGTTAGGATCTACAAGTCTTTGAAATTGCTTGGGGCTCCCGCACGAGGGATAAGCAAGACACTGTCTATCTTGAGCATTGCACCATTTGCATTGCTCGAATCCCTAAAGCACTTACAAATTCCGTGTGACTTGGCCAAAATCTTCCGCCAAACAGTAATCAAGAGTGTTCTGCAGGGCACACCTCTCATTCTCAAGGATCTACTTCACATCCCGAGTCATCGCTTCCTGGAGTTTCCTTTTCAGTAGCCTTTGCTTGTTAGCTGAGAGAGAGAGAAAAAATATGAGGAACGAGCCGATGTAATCCTAATGCCTGGGGTCCATTTGCTTCCCTGCTTGATGGAATTTTAGTTGGTTAAGATTCGTTGCTTTGGGTATTCCTCACCACGGATAGCTCTCCTGATTTCGATGACAATACTCGGTGTTTTCCATTCTGGGGCAGCTGATCATAATGTCAAGCCTTACAATATGTTAAGATACCAAAAATCCAGGACATGCTCGATGCAAAGATGTTTGAGTTTACTCATCATGGTTGCTACTGGTCAATCCAATTTTATCTGCTGTAAGTAGAATGTTTGTTCTTCCTCGGGGAAGTAACTCATGAGAATCGCTTGCAACTTGTATCGCCAGAGGCTTCCTCCATAACAACTGTTGTGTAATCCAAGTTAGGACTTTGATGGCCAGACGGCAGAGGTTATGGTTGTTCACCAATAGTAATACAAGGTTTCTCCATTCATGATGGTGATTTTTGTTTCAGCAGCTATATTTAGGGCTCCCGACCGAGGGATAAGCAAGACTCCATGTTCTTGAGTTCGCATCATTGGCTGCTCAAATCCCTAAAGCATTCACAAACTCCAGTTGCTATTATTTGGTGCTCCCGACCGAGGGATAAGCAAGACGCCTTGTATCTTAAGGTTGTGCACCACTGGCACAACTCAAAATCCCTAAAGTTGGACACTTGCAACTTCTGTATGACTTTGCCGAAATCTTCTTCCAGGAAGTGGTCTAAAGTGTTCTGACGTAGTGCTTGGTGTGTTTACCACTCTAGGGCACTTGGTTATCCGAGTGAAGATTGTAAGCCATTCAAAGACAAAGTTTAAGACCTGATTGACTCAAAGGCTATCACATTCGCACTTGAAGGCCAAAATTGAAGTTCTCCTTTGACTTAGCGGATATTCTGAAGCAATAAGTCCATACAAAGAGGATCTCAACATTGGCAATTCTTAAATCATCATGCATGTTCATGTCTAAGCTTTCTTGTTTTGTTCAATTCTGTTTGTATGCAAAACTTGTTTGTTTTTGAACTGTAATCATAATGCAATGGATATGTTTGTCTTGAAAAAATCCATTCGCTTTTGCTCTTATATGTTTTTCTATGCTTTTTGTGATACTTAACTCTTGCTACATAAAGCATGATAACTCCGTAGGGAGGATGATGAACATAATACCAATAACCTCAAATGGTATGCTTTTGAGTAGAACCCTGTTGATGATGTACAGGCATTGTTTCAAATTCCCAAACACCGGAGATATAAGGGAGATAGACCCTCGTTAACCCCTCTGAGCCTTCGAAGTAGGAGTTTCTTTTCTATGCAGAAAAAACCCTTATTTTAACCCTGGGGCAGGGTAGTATTCAGTTAACATGATTGAGCATTCAAAATTCATCAGGAATGTGCACCTAAGGATACAACAATGGTTATCCCTCGCATCAGAAGGACGAAACGTCAAAACCACAACGATTTATCCCTCACATCAGGAGGTCGAGACCAACATCAAAGCCGCTGTGGTTTATCACTCACATCAGGAGGTCAAAATATGACGATACCTGAATGGTAATTCTTCATCAATCAAGGACTCAGGCAGTCACTATCACTTCAAACAAATCAGAGATTCCGAATCACATTACTTGTTCAAAAAAAAAGAATGAAAAAAAAAGAAGAAAAAGCCCGCTAAGTCAATAACTTGAAAACAAGTGACTTAGGCAAAAGTTAGGGCATCCCGCTGGACATCCAAATCAAAATTCAAAAGAATTTGTCCAGGCAAAAGTTAGGGAAACAAAAAAAGTAAAGCAAAAGCGAAAAACAAGGATTACAAAATAAGAATCCTCATCAAAAGAGCAAAGTCGTGTGATCAGACACCAAAAACAAAAGGTAAAGTGACGGCCGTGTCCAGAAGACCTCATTGACTCCTCAATCATTTCCAAACTCCTCTTGAAAGATGAATGCTTGTGTCAAGTTAACTGAACTTAGGACTGGAGAACATCACGAAGGGGGTGGGCACCAAATAACTTTGAGCCTAAAAAAATCCTTTTTTCTCAAACCGTGAACCTGACCACGTTACAACCCTGAAAAGTCCTAATTCAAGCAGGGTCAATTCAAAAGCAAACTATACACGAGAATACGGTAATCTGACTCCAAGGAGATCCGCTAAGTGCTTGAGTTGGTATCACACCATCTTTCTTTAACAAAAAAACTCGATGTTACGACATCCTTTCAAAAGTTTTCTTTAAACTTCGAGACAAACATCCTCTTTGCATTAGAATTATATTTCTCATAATAAACATTCTTTGCATATGAACAAGTGCTTAACATCAAGAAAGTTTCCATCATGAACTTCAGATGAAAAGTTGTATCCTCCCGAAGGACGAGTTGTCTTCAGAACTCCGTTGAGCAGAGGCAGCAATATTTCAAAGTCCGATCACCCTCAGGGGCACAAAAGTGTTTGATTACTCTATCGAGTAAGTTTTAAATCAGTCTGACGCAATCAGATCAAGATTCAACAAAAATCTCTCAAAATGCTAAGCAATCCGGGGCATTCACCCTAGCACAGTCAAACCTACTTACAATACAAGTCAGGCAGGGGCATGGTGCCAAAATTCATGATACTGGGGCAAGTTGGCTATGATAGCACGAATATCAAGAAGTCCTTACGAGACAAATTTCTTTAAAATCCTTACAGGTTGGGGCAAAGCAATATGCAGTGGCATTCTTTCCTCATCAGGAGGTGTTCAGTTTAAAGTTCAGGTGGGAGCTATATAACTTATGAACTTGAGAACCATCAGGGTCGTCATCCTCAACGGTCTGAAACTGAAAGTCCAATCTTTGGTGGCATCTCTTTGCATTTTAGTGAGATTTTCAAATCTCTTCCAGAGGTTGAAACAGTTGGTTATCGGTATTCCTCAACCAGAGTCCTGTTATGTGGACATCGGAGTCCTTTGCTTTCCGACCCTCGAGTCGTGAGTTTCCAACCCTCGTGTTGTGAGTCCTTTGCTTTCCGACCCTCGAGTCGTGAGTTTATCTCCTTTCCGACCCTCGAGTCGTGAGTTTCCAACCCTCGTGTCGTGAGTTTGATTCCTTTCCGACCCTCGAGTCGTGAGTTTGGTTCCTTTCCGACCCTCGTGTCGTGAGTTTATCTCCTTTCCGACCCTCGTGTCGTGAATATCCAACAATTGCGGATGGTTGTCATATATACCCCAATGTGTCTGTAAGCCTATTACTTGTTGACATCCTTACAATCAATACGAATATGCAGAAACACTATGAAAGCCAATTTCTGTTTGGTCTCTTTGAAGTCAACACTTGCTTGACCTCTTAAGCCCACTTCCTGGTGGAATTCTCTTGGAGAATCAATGCCTGTTTGATACTTTGGCCGATACATGTTTGGTGTTCTAATCACTACTTGCATATCAACTCATTGAATCCATTACTTGTATGGAAAGTTTCAAAGCTCAGATGTCTGACAATCTGTTTGCTCTTGCATTTGCCCATTGTGGGTGAGCATCACTATCCTCTGCCATATGAGGAAACCCCTTGAAGATGTCATGCTATATCCTGGGGCATTCTCATCTATTCATCTCGCAGGTACATCCTTTCGAGTACACAATGTCAGCGCATCGGCAGATCTAGCCAAATGAGATTCTCATTCCCCATCTGAGTACATTCAGACGAGGCTTTCTCTGGTTCCAAGATTTTCATCCCCTCAGCAAAGCACATGTCAACGAGATCTCCGTGCTTCAGAAGCCTCATTCCCAGTGGAGTGTCTTCTCCCCAGTTGAATCATGATTGAATAGTATCTGATTCCCCAGCAAGCTCTTAATGAGGTTCCTTGCCCGTGTTCCTCATTTTCCCCAGTCGAGCGTTGCTCTCTCCAACAGATTGATCTGTTTCCCCAAGAGACTCATCTTATTCCCCAGTGGAATGGTCTTAACAAAGGTTCTTATGCTAAATTCCTTATCCCCAGTGGATCTCTCATCTCTCCAGTGGATCGCTATGTAGAAGTATTCATCTTCCCCACTGAATTCTTTCCTCAGCAGAGATTCATGTGCATCCTCAGCAGAATCTGTGTCCTTCAAGGATTTCCCCAGCGGAATGCGTCCTACACAAGCAAGTTGGTCACTCCCCATTTGAGTTGTCTCCATGACTTGCCCTTATCTCCACATCCACAGAGTGTCGAGAATTTGCTTCTCCAGTGAAGTTTCCAGGGTATCCCCCAAGCAGTCAATTGGGAGGTTCATATCCCCAAGCAGGATTTATTCCCCAATCAGAGCTCGCGTCTAGATTTGATCATCTCCAGCAGATTTCCGATCCATCTTTGTCAGCTTGCAGTTTGTGACCCTTGGTCACTCATCTTGTCCTCCCCGCAGAGTTCTATACTCTCTCCAGGACTGCTTCAGCAATTCAGTGCTTCTCCGTTGTCTCCCTAAACAGCGTTCGAATCATGCATCATTCGCATTGCATTCTCAAAGCGTATAGCGTCTTCCTTCTCCGGAACGTTATTCCATATACATTCATACGTGCATCATGCATAAATCATATCATATCTGTTTCTTTCTGTAGGAAAGTTATCAAGATACAAATGCCTCCCAAAGAGCAACTCGCCTAATCCTTACAGGCGCTTATCCTGATGTCTAAATCAGAAGAAGTTTGTCTCCCTCTCCCTGACATTGTCAGATTAGATGAATGGCATCCTTATTCCCGATGCCCTCAAATCGGTTGAAGATATTTGTTCCTATCCTGATTCCAGTTCAGTTGAAGGAACCGCCTCCGGATCTCCCAAGATCTTCCGAAGGAGCAAGCCTGCTGATGCCTCAGATCAGTTGGAAATATCTACGTCCTGACGATTTATTTTCGTTCAGAAGAAGAACTCATCTGCCCAGTCCTGATGCTTACTATCAGTTGAAGATGTTTTCTTTTCCCGACGTACACAGTTCGGAAGAGATATCCGTTCCTATTCCTGATAAATCATACTTTCAATTGAGGGACCCGCCTCCGGATCTCGTCGATCTTACGAAGGAGCAAGCCACTGATGCCCAGATCAGATGGAGATATCTACCTGATTGACTTTGTCATTCAGAAGAGGATTGTTCTACTTATTTTCTGGCATCGCGCCCAGATCAGTTTAAAGACTTCCTTTCCCGGCGTACACAGTTCGGAAGAGATATCCGTTCCTATTCCTGATAAATCAGACTTTCAGTTGAGGGAACCGCCTCCGGATCTCGTCGATCTTACGAAGGAGCAAGCCACTGATACCCAGATCAGATGGAGATATCTACCTGATTGACTTTGTCATTCAGAAGAGGATTGTTCTACTTATTTTCTAGCATCGAGCCTAGATCAGTTAAAGACTTCCTTTCCCAGCGTACACAGTTCGGAAGAGATATTGTTCCTATTCCTGATAAACCAGACTTTCAGTTGAGGGAACCGCCTCCGGATCTCGTCGATCTTACGAAGGAGCAAGCCGCTGATACCCAGATCAGTTGGAATATCTTCCTGATGATTTAATTGCATCAGATGGAGATGTCGCCTTGGTACCCAGACCAGAGATACTTACTACCCGTTGATGCCCAGATCAATCGGAATATCTCCTTTCGATTCCCGGATCGACTTAGACATCTATCCCCGATTCCTGTTCGGAAGACATCTGCTACGCCTGATGCCCAGATCAGTCGAGATGTTCCTTCTCTTGATGCCCAGATCAATTGAAGTTTTTTTCCCCCTGCCTGTGGGGTTGCCCGTTCCTTCTTATCGCAAGTTGGAGCTACTTAATTATCCAGATCAATTGAGGTTTTTTCTCCCTGCTTGCGGGGTGGTATATATTCCTTCTTTTTGCAAGATGGAATCTTCTATTGATCAAGAGTGCAAATTTTTGAGTTCATTCTGGTATTCAATCTCCTTCCACCTCAACGGTTCGAAACTTTCGTTTCTCGCTCGTCAGGTTCAGGAAGTTTGAATAGGGGCAGCTGTTGCACCCCAAAATTTGCCCTCTTTATTTGAGCTATAAGTTAATAATTACGTTTATTTCGTCATTCAAATTGGAGAAAAAAATAATAAAGAGATTTAAGAAGATACGGTGTGAAATGTGGTTTATATAGTGAAATACAAGAAAATTCATAAGTCCTATCTGGAAGATGATATGAGCTGAGTTCTCACGCGTCCCCGACTGTTTCGACGATATCTACAACTTTCGTGTTTGGTTCGAAAGCCAATTCTTTGAGGAAGGTTGTCAGATTTATAAATTTCTGGAGATTTCACAGTGAAAAATGGTGCTGAACCGCAGGTTTTCGGACAGTAAAAAATTTCATATCTCCTAATCCGCCAGTCGGATTCGCTTGAAAATTTAACTGGGGATCCGTGCCATCATTACCAAGATTTCATATGTTCGGACCATTGGCCGATTATGCACCAAAAGTGCCCAGCATTTTAAGGAACGTCGCAATCTTTCGGTAAAAAGTGTGTTTTCGAGTACGTCGCGATGAGTTTGAAAATTCATAACTTCTTCGATTTTTATCGTATGGAGTCCATTCCGGCGGCATTTTCTCGGAAATTTCGTTATCTTTGATTCTTCGTCACACGTGCTAAGTCAGACTTCGAGCCAAAGTTTGAGTTTTATCACATTCTTTGAACGGTACTCGCAAAATTCTGCACAGTCGTACCAGATGAACCGATTTTTCTCGTCATTCAAACGCGCATAATTTCCTCACCGTTTGTCGGATTGAGACGATTCTCGCGGCTACGAGTCACAAATTTGGTCATCTTCGCAGTGATGTTCGTTTTATTTCCGAATTTCGCACGGATTCACGTTTCCCCGAAAACGAGCAAAAAAGAGATACGTGGGGGGCATTTTGGACATTTCACCATTTACCCTATATAAACAATTTTCCCTCCTTTTCTCTCATAATTCCACTTTCACCAAAAATCTCATAAACAAAAATTTAATTCTCTCCAACCTCTCTTTACGATCAAAACACCAATTTTCTTTGAATTTCATGAAGAACACTATGAAGATCCTCAAGAACTCTTGAACAAAAATTCAACAAAAAACTTCAAATCGTTAATCTTCTTCTCATCTCCGACTGACTCACCAGCCTCCACCGTAATTCCTTCCGTCTCCGGCCAGCCACCGCGATCGTGATTCTCTTCCGCTGCCAATCACCGAGCGCGACGCACGTTCTCTTTTTCCGGTGACTACGCGATTCTCCGGCGTCTCTTCTGCCGTCTCGAAGCTACGATTCACTACCTCTCATCGATTCAATCTCCTCTTCACATCGTTCGGTAACAATTCTTGCATCTAATTCTTGTTTTACTTGATTATGAACATTAATCGTTTGGAATTGATTTGAGTTGAACATATATGATATTCATTTTGAATTAGGAGAATTAGATGTTGAACTGTGGCACGTGACATTGGTTCGATCGCTTGTTATATTCTACTGTTGATGTTAGCTATTATTTTGAAATAAAAATGCAAAACGTAGCTGTGGTGTAGAATGATAATGGATGTTGAATTGAATTTTGTGGATTGATATAATTTTGACTCTTGAGTATGAATTGTATTGTGGTTCAAGTTTGGCATGCTGAAAGTTGTGTATAGGGAAATTGAACATGAAAATTGGTGGTGACACTAGTATTTTGATGCAAAGTAGAACGAGTAGTAATGCTGGAAAATTGTTTCGGTGCCATGCTTATGTGATTTGTGGAGCATTTGATTTGATTCTGAATGATTGGTAATACTTAAGGCTATTCACTGAAGATTTATAGTTGAGGATAATGATGAGGTTTGTGTATTCAATTCCTTCATGAATTAGATGTTGCTTGATAATTGTTGTGATGACGATATTTGAATTGGATGATGATTTTGAATTGTTAATTGTTGATGATAAAAATTAGTGTGGATTGTCGAGTGAATTTGATTGAGGATGTTTTTGTTAATATGTTCATGATCATTGTTGTTCAAGATGTGCACAGTAGGTGCTTGATGAATTGTTTGTAAGAAGTGTTTGTTCTTAATTTTGAGTGATGGCAAGAAATTGGAGCTGTTGGTGGTGAATTTAGAATGTTGATGTTGCTGGATTTTCCTAAGTAGAACTTGTTGACACTATTTGTTGCACGTGATCTTTACTTGTTGTCCATGAGTATTGGAAATCTTGACAAATGCGTGTTGATTGTTGTGAGTGAGAGATGGTGATCACGCTGAATTTTTTTGCATATAGTCTTGTTGCCATGAGTTGTTAATGTTGATTGTGAATAATTGTTAAAGATCCTTGAACATGATGATGATGATGATGCTAGTTGTTGTGAGGTTCAATTCCATTTTGAATTAATTCACTATGTGTTGATGTGTATTGAAGCTTGAATTTGAAAATCACTTGTGGATTGTCATTATGTTTCTATTCTTAAACATGAGATTTATGCATACTTGCTAATTCTTGAAAGTGAGCATTGTTGAGATTTGTGGCTTGTTGGGACTGTTGTAGGGATATTAAAGTGCAGAATTTTGGTTAGCATTGCATGTGTTGTATTTCATTTACTTTGACTCATGAAAATGCTTAGAAGTCATATGAACATAATGTGTTTGAATCCTAATCGTTGATGGTGGAATATAACATGATTTGTGAAACTTATAGGGACTGTTTTAAACTCTTTTCAAATACAGAATTTTGCTTGTGTAGTTGTTGGTTCATTTCATCATTTTGTTGACTCATGGGAATGTAGAAACTAAAAGAAATTTTTGTGCATTTGGCTTATGATTTAGTTGTGGATGCAAAATGGGAATAGAGCTTGTTTGATTGATTAAGTGCTGCTATTGAATGCTGAATTTTTCTGTTATAACATGAATGCTATCCTTTTTTTTTTCCCCTCAATTTTGTAAATAGACGCGGTATGTCGGTTTCACTTCAAAATACCATATCTTTTGATTTAGGAAGAGTTTTTGCGAATGTGAATAATGTTTTTCATACGTAACAATATTTTCGGAGCTGTTTGTACAGTTTATTTTCTGTTTTGACCGAATTTTTTTACCGTTTTTGCTTCTGCCCCGTCTTGAAAGTCGCGCTTCCGGGCCAATTTTGTAAATTCTAATCGCATATTTGACTTCTTTAGCACGTTTTAACCTTGCAATAAAATTTTGGCTTAATTCTGACGAGTTTAGTTTTCACTGTTTTTACCCGGTTTTGCCGTTTCGGTGTACCGTTGTGCATGTTAATATTTGTGTTGGCTTCCGTAGTTTTAGTGTACATATTTGATTTGCTTTTGAATGCTATCCCATGTTTCTTCTTGTTTGCTTTTGTTATGTTTTCACTTTCTATTCCGTTATCTATTTGCGGTTTAGCTTATAATTCAATAAATGCAATTCCGATTGCGGTGTCTTGTTATCTCTAACGTGTGTGCTAGGATGCAAGGCAACATGGAGGCTCTGATCGATACCCGCTCTCGTGTTCCGCTTTATTTGCGGGACACGACATCTATTTTCTCTCTGATTCGCGTTTCAACACGCATCCTTTATCATTATACTTGCTTGTCCGAATTTCTGTTTTCCTTGCAGGTGTATGGTATTCGTTGTGCCCGATGCACACGTTGGCGCGTGATTTACTTTCATCGCGCCGACTCTTGATTGCTTATGCGGATTTTAATCGGAGTGCTGACATGTTTGCTGTTGCTTTTCCTAGCTCGCTCGCGGGATCCTAGTTTACTCGCTCTCTTCGCTTTAGTTTACGGATCATCATCCGTTTGGTATTGATTCCGTTTCATTTTACTTTTCTCGCACTTTATCGCTTTCTCGCATCATCCTTTAACATGAGAAGTAGGACCTAGACATGCATCTGGCCAAGCCCTCGAAAGAGGCTCTGTTTTTGTTGGTGTGTTTATATTTGTGCTTTGCGGCAGGGAGTCACGGTGTAATAAGTCCTATATGGCACTCCGTTAAGTCCTCATGGAAGGCATGCGGAAAGGGTTAGCAATCAACCCCCGCCCAGTCTCATCGAGTCCGTTCAGTAAGCGCACGCTACGCGTTGCTTGCTTCTGAACCAGCACAAGATCTTGTTATCGAGTATGTCAGGAAAAGGGTTCATGCAGCCGGACCCCCGCCTTTCTTATAGCTCGCGTCGCTCGACGTTGATGCTCGGTGTACGCACGCACCGTTTTCCTTTACGATCCGTGACGGCTTGGTTGCTGAGAGGGGTCCGCCCTCTTGTCTATAGCCCGATCATTTTCGCGAGGTCTAATGCTTGGTTGACTTGGGTTGAGCTGCTCCCCTTGGCTATGGCGGGACCGCTTTTCTACCACTCGGTCAGTACCGTTGGTTTGTTTGCTTTACGAGCGGATGCTCGTTTGTGTGATATTTTTGTTTGCATTCCCTTTTCCCTCGTAGGTTGCTAGTTTAGTTTAGACTTGTACCCTTTGTATGATAACATTAGGTAGCAAGCTTTCCCCCTTAGCTTAGGTTTTCCTCATGCATTCTTTAAAACACAAACCACACTCTTTGATTTTTCTTTTCTTAAGAGCTTGTTATTTCCGCTCCATTCCCAGCATAAGTCTCCAAAGGTCGAGCAGCGGAGTGTGAATGTAACTCGTTCACCTAAAAAACACAAAACAAACAAAAATTAGTTAGCCGAGCTACGGTAGCTCTGATTCTGCAAAACAGATACTTAGGCAGCGGGGTAGGGCCCGTGCGAGCATAATCCTTTCTTTTCCCTACATTCTGCATTCATTTTAGTCCAGATTAGCATAGATTTGTTACACACCCATAGTTTTAGACACAGGCGTGGATACCATCGAGTACGATGGGCGCGAGGGGTGCTAGCACCTTCTCCTCGCGTAACCGACTCCCTTACCCTTTTTCTCTGGTCGTGAGACCGTTGTTTTGTTTTGTGGTTTGCTGGCATTCCCTTCCTTTTCAGGATAAATATGTTAGTGGCGACTCTGTTAATTTTCGCGGTAGCGACAGCTGGCGACTCTGCTGGGGACGTCTTGACCTGTTGCTGGTCCGGACCTAGCGAGTCGATCCTAGCGCTTGTGTGTTTATCATTGGGTGTTTTTACTGCTTTGCATAATTTACCTGTTTGCATTGCATTCTATGTGCGCTTTTACTTTTCTGCATCATATTCTGGACTGTCTGGATCTCTGTCTGTTGGGTGGGTGTTTCAAGAGGTAAAAGGCCCAATACCCAGGCTATGTGTGAACCATAGGAACCCTAGGATAGAGTGGGAGCATGGTTTGTCTCGAGGTGTACGTCTCGGGATGGATTATGTGACCACGAGCAGAGTAGTGGTTTCAAACGGAGGTATTATCGTCACCCGCTTCCGCGCTGTGATGATGCTTACCTTCGGGCGGACCGTATACTGCGTTTCATGACCTTACCTTGGCCTAGATTATACCCGTGAGTGGGGCGGGAATCAATGATCATATTAACATGTACCTTGTTGGTGACCGCTGTTCTTGTTCGTGGGTTACCGCTGTTCTTGTTCGTGGGTTACCGCTGTTCTTGTTCGTGGGTTACCGCTGTTCTCGTTCGAGTGTACAATTGGTTCCTGTTCGTGGGGTACTATGGTTCTTGTTCGAGTGGTAATCTGTGTTCTATTCCAGTGTGCTATTGACTATGGGCTTTGGTTCCGTGGATTGATATTATGTGTTCCGTGTGGTATACCATTTGGGGCCGAAACTTTGGCTTCGTACTATGTGTGTTACCGACAGTCCAGAATGCCTGGTGGGCGGCATCAAGCTCCACCACCTTGCATCATTGCATGTTTACTTTCCAAAAAATGATGTACAAAAAATAACTAGCATACGTGTTCCTTCCATTTCCAAGGAATTGTGTCTTTATGTCTCTTGCTTTAAAAATAAAATCAAAACACGAGAATTCCTTGGAAATTGACTGAATATGGCATTGCACGCATATCATGCATCTCATACATTCCATGCATAACAGGTGTTCAACCGCGAGGATCTTTTATTCAGACTTGGTACTCTCTTCAGGCTCGCACACTTGACTTGTTATTGTTGTGAGCTCAAAGATTGGTCATGGAACAACTTTGTGGGGTGATCAAGAGGAAAGCTCAGTCGATGTTCTTTTTGAAGACTTGTCTTATGCTCATTTTCTTCCATGCCTGCTTTATTTGCAACTGGTTAAGCTCCACACTGTGTGGATGTTTACATATTCTTTGCTTGATGACGATGACACTAGGTGTGAATTCTATCTTGGGACACCTGGTCGTGATGTTAGGATCTACAAGTCTTTGAAATTGCTTGGGGCTCCCGCACGAGGGATAAGCAAGACACTGTCTATCTTGAGCATTGCACCATTTGCATTGCTCGAATCCCTAAAGCACTTACAAATTCCGTGTGACTTGGCCAAAATCTTCCGCCAAACAGTAATCAAGAGTGTTCTGCAGGGCACACCTCTCATTCTCAAGGATCTACTTCACATCCCGAGTCATCGCTTCCTGGAGTTTCCTTTTCAGTAGCCTTTGCTTGTTAGCTGAGAGAGAGAGAAAAAATATGAGGAACGAGCCGATGTAATCCTAATGCCTGGGGTCCATTTGCTTCCCTGCTTGATGGAATTTTAGTTGGTTAAGATTCGTTGCTTTGGGTATTCCTCACCACGGATAGCTCTCCTGATTTCGATGACAATACTCGGTGTTTTCCATTCTGGGGCAGCTGATCATAATGTCAAGCCTTACAATATGTTAAGATACCAAAAATCCAGGACATGCTCGATGCAAAGATGTTTGAGTTTATTCATCATGGTTGCTACTGGTCAATCCAATTTTATCTGCTGTAAGTAGAATGTTTGTTCTTCCTCGGGGAAGTAACTCATGAGAATCGCTTGCAACTTGTATCGCCAGAGGCTTCCTCCATAACAACTGTTGTGTAATCCAAGTTAGGACTTTGATGGCCAGACGGCAGAGGTTATGGTTGTTCACCAATAGTAATACAAGGTTTCTCCATTCATGATGGTGATTTTTGTTTCAGCAGCTATATTTAGGGCTCCCGACCGAGGGATAAGCAAGACTCCATGTTCTTGAGTTCGCATCATTGGCTGCTCAAATCCCTAAAGCATTCACAAACTCCAGTTGCTATTATTTGGTGCTCCCGACCGAGGGATAAGCAAGACGCCTTGTATCTTAAGGTTGTGCACCACTGGCACAACTCAAAATCCCTAAAGTTGGACACTTGCAACTTCTGTATGACTTTGCCGAAATCTTCTTCCAGGAAGTGGTCTAAAGTGTTCTGACGTAGTGCTTGGTGTGTTTACCACTCTAGGGCACTTGGTTATCCGAGTGAAGATTGTAAGCCATTCAAAGACAAAGTTTAAGACCTGATTGACTCAAAGGCTATCACATTCGCACTTGAAGGCCAAAATTGAAGTTCTCCTTTGACTTAGCGGATATTCTGAAGCAATAAGTCCATACAAAGAGGATCTCAACATTGGCAATTCTTAAATCATCATGCATGTTCATGTCTAAGCTTTCTTGTTTTGTTCAATTCTGTTTGTATGCAAAACTTGTTTGTTTTTGAACTGTAATCATAATGCAATGGATATGTTTGTCTTGAAAAAATCCATTCGCTTTTGCTCTTATATGTTTTTCTATGCTTTTTGTGATACTTAACTCTTGCTACATAAAGCATGATAACTCCGTAGGGAGGATGATGAACATAATACCAATAACCTCAAATGGTATGCTTTTGAGTAGAACCCTGTTGATGATGTACAGGCATTGTTTCAAATTCCCAAACACCGGAGATATAAGGGAGATAGACCCTCGTTAACCCCTCTGAGCCTTCGAAGTAGGAGTTTCTTTTCTATGCAGAAAAAACCCTTATTTTAACCCTGGGGCAGGGTAGTATTCAGTTAACATGATTGAGCATTCAAAATTCATCAGGAATGTGCACCTAAGGATACAACAATGGTTATCCCTCGCATCAGAAGGACGAAACGTCAAAACCACAACGATTTATCCCTCACATCAGGAGGTCGAGACCAACATCAAAGCCGCTGTGGTTTATCACTCACATCAGGAGGTCAAAATATGACGATACCTGAATGGTAATTCTTCATCAATCAAGGACTCAGGCAGTCACTATCACTTCAAACAAATCAGAGATTCCGAATCACATTACTTGTTCAAAAAAAAAGAATGAAAAAAAAAAGAAGAAAAAGCCCGCTAAGTCAATAACTTGAAAACAAGTGACTTAGGCAAAAGTTAGGGCATCCCGCTGGACATCCAAATCAAAATTCAAAAGAATTTGTCCAGGCAAAAGTTAGGGAAACAAAAAAAGTAAAGCAAAAGCGAAAAACAAGGATTACAAAATAAGAATCCTCATCAAAAGAGCAAAGTCGTGTGATCAGACACCAAAAACAAAAGGTAAAGTGACGGCCGTGTCCAGAAGACCTCATTGACTCCTCAATCATTTCCAAACTCCTCTTGAAAGATGAATGCTTGTGTCAAGTTAACTGAACTTAGGACTGGAGAACATCACGAAGGGGGTGGGCACCAAATAACTTTGAGCCTAAAAAAATCCTTTTTTCTCAAACCGTGAACCTGACCACGTTACAACCCTGAAAAGTCCTAATTCAAGCAGGGTCAATTCAAAAGCAAACTATACACGAGAATACGGTAATCTGACTCCAAGGAGATCCGCTAAGTGCTTGAGTTGGTATCACACCATCTTTCTTTAACAAAAAAACTCGATGTTACGACATCCTTTCAAAAGTTTTCTTTAAACTTCGAGACAAACATCCTCTTTGCATTAGAATTATATTTCTCATAATAAACATTCTTTGCATATGAACAAGTGCTTAACATCAAGAAAGTTTCCATCATGAACTTCAGATGAAAAGTTGTATCCTCCCGAAGGACGAGTTGTCTTCAGAACTCCGTTGAGCAGAGGCAGCAATATTTCAAAGTCCGATCACCCTCAGGGGCACAAAAGTGTTTGATTACTCTATCGAGTAAGTTTTAAATCAGTCTGACGCAATCAGATCAAGATTCAACAAAAATCTCTCAAAATGCTAAGCAATCCGGGGCATTCACCCTAGCACAGTCAAACCTACTTACAATACAAGTCAGGCAGGGGCATGGTGCCAAAATTCATGATACTGGGGCAAGTTGGCTATGATAGCACGAATATCAAGAAGTCCTTACGAGACGAATTTCTTTAAAATCCTTACAGGTTGGGGCAAAGCAATATGCAGTGGCATTCTTTCCTCATCAGGAGGTGTTCAGTTTAAAGTTCAGGTGGGAGCTATATAACTTATGAACTTGAGAACCATCAGGGTCGTCATCCTCAACGGTCTGAAACTGAAAGTCCAATCTTTGGTGGCATCTCTTTGCATTTTAGTGAGATTTTCAAATCTCTTCCAGAGGTTGAAACAGTTGGTTATCGGTATTCCTCAACCAGAGTCCTGTTATGTGGACATCGGAGTCCTTTGCTTTCCGACCCTCGAGTCGTGAGTTTCCAACCCTCGTGTTGTGAGTCCTTTGCTTTCCGACCCTCGAGTCGTGAGTTTATCTCCTTTCCGACCCTCGAGTCGTGAGTTTCCAACCCTCGTGTCGTGAGTTTGATTCCTTTCCGACCCTCGAGTCGTGAGTTTGGTTCCTTTCCGACCCTCGTGTCGTGAGTTTATCTCCTTTCCGACCCTCGTGTCGTGAATATCCAACAATTGCGGATGGTTGTCATATATACCCCAATGTGTCTGTAAGCCTATTACTTGTTGACATCCTTACAATCAATACGAATATGCAGAAACACTATGAAAGCCAATTTCTGTTTGGTCTCTTTGAAGTCAACACTTGCTTGACCTCTTAAGCCCACTTCCTGGTGGAATTCTCTTGGAGAATCAATGCCTGTTTGATACTTTGGCCGATACATGTTTGGTGTTCTAATCACTACTTGCATATCAACTCATTGAATCCATTACTTGTATGGAAAGTTTCAAAGCTCAGATGTCTGACAATCTGTTTGCTCTTGCATTTGCCCATTGTGGGTGAGCATCACTATCCTCTGCCATATGAGGAAACCCCTTGAAGATGTCATGCTATATCCTGGGGCATTCTCATCTATTCATCTCGCAGGTACATCCTTTCGAGTACACAATGTCAGCGCATCGGCAGATCTAGCCAAATGAGATTCTCATTCCCCATCTGAGTACATTCAGACGAGGCTTTCTCTGGTTCCAAGATTTTCATCCCCTCAGCAAAGCACATGTCAACGAGATCTCCGTGCTTCAGAAGCCTCATTCCCAGTGGAGTGTCTTCTCCCCAGTTGAATCATGATTGAATAGTATCTGATTCCCCAGCAAGCTCTTAATGAGGTTCCTTGCCCGTGTTCCTCATTTTCCCCAGTCGAGCGTTGCTCTCTCCAACAGATTGATCTGTTTCCCCAAGAGACTCATCTTATTCCCCAGTGGAATGGTCTTAACAAAGGTTCTTATGCTAAATTCCTTATCCCCAATGGATCTCTCATCTCTCCAGTGGATCGCTATGTAGAAGTATTCATCTTCCCCACTGAATTCTTTCCTCAGCAGAGATTCATGTGCATCCTCAGCAGAATCTGTGTCCTTCAAGGATTTCCCCAGCGGAATGCGTCCTTCACAAGCAAGTTGGTCACTCCCCATTTGAGTTGTCTCCATGACTTGCCCTTGTCTCCACATCCACAGAGTGTCGAGAATTTGCTTCTCCAGTGAAGTTTCCAGGGTATCCCCCAAGCAGTCAATTGGGAGGTTCATATCCCCAAGCAGGATTTATTCCCCAATCAGAGCTCGCGTCTAGATTTGATCATCTCCAGCAGATTTCCGATCCATCTTTGTCAGCTTGCAGTTTGTGACCCTTGGTCACTCATCTTGTCCTCCCCGCAGAGTTCTATACTCTCTCCAGGACTGCTTCAGCAATTCAGTGCTTCTCCGTTGTCTCCCTAAACAGCGTTCGAATCATGCATCATTCGCATTGCATTCTCAAAGCGTATAGCGTCTTCCTTCTCCGGAACGTTATTCCATATACATTCATACGTGCATCATGCATAAATCATATCATATCTGTTTCTTTCTGTAGGAAAGTTATCAAGATACAAATGCCTCCCAAAGAGCAACTCGCCTAATCCTTACAGGCGCTTATCCTGATGTCTAAATCAGAAGAAGTTTGTCTCCCTCTCCCTGACATTGTCAGATTAGATGAAAGGCATCCTTATTCCCGATGCCCTCAAATCGGTTGAAGATATTTGTTCCTATCCTGATTCCAGTTCAGTTGAAGGAACCGCCTCCGGATCTCCCAAGATCTTCCGAAGGAGCAAGCCTGCTGATGCCTCAGATCAGTTGGAAATATCTACGTCCTGACGATTTATTTTCGTTCAGAAGAAGAACTCATCTGCCCAGTCCTGATGCTTACTATCAGTTGAAGATGTTTTCTTTTCCCGACGTACACAGTTCGGAAGAGATATCCGTTCCTATTCCTGATAAATCATACTTTCAATTGAGGGACCCGCCTCCGGATCTCGTCGATCTTACGAAGGAGCAAGCCACTGATGCCCAGATCAGATGGAGATATCTACCTGATTGACTTTGTCATTCAGAAGAGGATTGTTCTACTTATTTTCTGGCATCGCGTCCAGATCAGTTTAAAGACTTCCTTTCCCGGCGTACACAGTTCGGAAGAGATATCCGTTCCTATTCCTGATAAATCAGACTTTCAGTTGAGGGAACCGCCTCCGGATCTCGTCGATCTTACGAAGGAGCAAGCCACTGATACCCAGATCAGATGGAGATATCTACCTGATTGACTTTGTCATTCAGAAGAGGATTGTTCTACTTATTTTCTAGCATCGAGCCTAGATCAGTTAAAGACTTCCTTTCCCAGCGTACACAGTTCGGAAGAGATATTGTTCCTATTCCTGATAAACCAGACTTTCAGTTGAGGGAACCGCCTCCGGATCTCGTCGATCTTACGAAGGAGCAAGCCGCTGATACCCAGATCAGTTGGAATATCTTCCTGATGATTTAATTGCATCAGATGGAGATGTCGCCTTGGTACCCAGACCAGAGATACTTACTACCCGTTGATGCCCAGATCAATCGGAATATCTCCTTTCGATTCCCGGATCGACTTAGACATCTATCCCCGATTCCTGTTCGGAAGACATCTGCTACGCCTGATGCCCAGATCAGTCGAGATGTTCCTTCTCTTGATGCCCAGATCAATTGAAGTTTTTTTCCCCCTGCCTGTGGGGTTGCCCGTTCCTTCTTATCGCAAGTTGGAGCTACTTAATTATCCAGATCAATTGAGGTTTTTTCTCCCTGCTTGCGGGGTGGTATATATTCCTTCTTTTTGCAAGATGGAATCTTCTATTGATCAAGAGTGCAAATTTTTGAGTTCATTCTGGTATTCAATCTCCTTCCACCTCAACGGTTCGAAACTTTCGTTTCTCGCTCGTCAGGTTCAGGAAGTTTGAATAGGGGCAGCTGTTGCACCCCAAAATTTGCCCTCTTTATTTGAGCTATAAGTTAATAATTACGTTTATTTCGTCATTCAAATTGGAGAAAAAAATAATAAAGAGATTTAAGAAGATACGGTGTGAAATGTGGTTTATATAGTGAAATACAAGAAAATTCATAAGTCCTATCTGGAAGATGATATGAGCTGAGTTCTCACGCGTCCCCGACTGTTTCGACGATATCTACAACTTTCGTGTTTGGTTCGAAAGCCAATTCTTTGAGGAAGGTTGTCAGATTTATAAATTTCTGGAGATTTCACAGTGAAAAATGGTGCTGAACCGCAGGTTTTCGGACAGTAAAAAATTTCATATCTCCTAATCCGCCAGTCGGATTCGCTTGAAAATTTAACTGGGGATCCGTGCCATCATTACCAAGATTTCATATGTTCGGACCATTGGCCGATTATGCACCAAAAGTGCCCAGCATTTTAAGGAACGTCGCAATCTTTCGGTAAAAAGTGTGTTTTCGAGTACGTCGCGATGAGTTTGAAAATTCATAACTTCTTCGATTTTTATCGTATGGAGTCCATTCCGGCGGCATTTTCTCGGAAATTTCGTTATCTTTGATTCTTCGTCACACGTGCTAAGTCAGACTTCGAGCCAAAGTTTGAGTTTTATCACATTCTTTGAACGGTACTCGCAAAATTCTGCACAGTCGTACCAGATGAACCGATTTTTCTCGTCATTCAAACGCGCATAATTTCCTCACCGTTTGTCGGATTGAGACGATTCTCGCGGCTACGAGTCACAAATTTGGTCATCTTCGCAGTGATGTTCGTTTTATTTCCGAATTTCGCACGGATTCACGTTTCCCCGAAAACGAGCAAAAAAGAGATACGTGGGGGGCATTTTGGACATTTCACCATTTACCCTATATAAACAATTTTCCCTCCTTTTCTCTCATAATTCCACTTTCACCAAAAATCTCATAAACAAAAATTTAATTCTCTCCAACCTCTCTTTACGATCAAAACACCAATTTTCTTTGAATTTCATGAAGAACACTATGAAGATCCTCAAGAACTCTTGAACAAAAATTCAACAAAAAACTTCAAATCGTTAATCTTCTTCTCATCTCCGACTGACTCACCAGCCTCCACCGTAATTCCTTCCGTCTCCGGCCAGCCACCGCGATCGTGATTCTCTTCCGCTGCCAATCACCGAGCGCGACGCACGTTCTCTTTTTCCGGTGACTACGCGATTCTCCGGCGTCTCTTCTGCCGTCTCGAAGCTACGATTCACTACCTCTCATCGATTCAATCTCCTCTTCACATCGTTCGGTAACAATTCTTGCATCTAATTCTTGTTTTACTTGATTATGAACATTAATCGTTTGGAATTGATTTGAGTTGAACATATATGATATTCATTTTGAATTAGGAGAATTAGATGTTGAACTGTGGCACGTGACATTGGTTCGATCGCTTGTTATATTCTACTGTTGATGTTGCTATTATTTTGAAATAAAAATGCAAAACGTAGCTGTGGTGTAGAATGATAATGGATGTTGAATTGAATTTTGTGGATTGATATAATTTTGACTCTTGAGTATGAATTGTATTGTGGTTCAAGTTTGGCATGCTGAAAGTTGTGTATAGGGAAATTGAACATGAAAATTGGTGGTGACACTAGTATTTTGATGCAAAGTAGAACGAGTAGTAATGCTGGAAAATTGTTTCGGTGCCATGCTTATGTGATTTGTGGAGCATTTGATTTGATTCTGAATGATTGGTAATACTTAAGGCTATTCACTGAAGATTTATAGTTGAGGATAATGATGAGGTTTGTGTATTCAATTCCTTCATGAATTAGATGTTGCTTGATAATTGTTGTGATGACGATATTTGAATTGGATGATGATTTTGAATTGTTAATTGTTGATGATAAAAATTAGTGTGGATTGTCGAGTGAATTTGATTGAGGATGTTTTTGTTAATATGTTCATGATCATTGTTGTTCAAGATGTGCACAGTAGGTGCTTGATGAATTGTTTGTAAGAAGTGTTTGTTCTTAATTTTGAGTGATAGCAAGAAATTGGAGCTGTTGGTGGTGAATTTAGAATGTTGATGTTGCTGGATTTTCCTAAGTAGAACTTGTTGACACTATTTGTTGCACGTGATCTTTACTTGTTGTCCATGAGTATTGGAAATCTTGACAAATGCGTGTTGATTGTTGTGAGTGAGAGATGGTGATCACGCTGAATTTTTTTGCATATAGTCTTGTTGCCATGAGTTGTTAATGTTGATTGTGAATAATTGTTAAAGATCCTTGAACATGATGATGATGATGATGCTAGTTGTTGTGAGGTTCAATTCCATTTTGAATTAATTCACTATGTGTTGATGTGTATTGAAGCTTGAATTTGAAAATCACTTGTGGATTGTCATTATGTTTCTATTCTTAAACATGAGATTTATGCATACTTGCTAATTCTTGAAAGTGAGCATTGTTGAGATTTGTGGCTTGTTGGGACTGTTGTAGGGATATTAAAGTGCAGAATTTTGGTTAGCATTGCATGTGTTGTATTTCATTTACTTTGACTCATGAAAATGCTTAGAAGTCATATGAACATAATGTGTTTGAATCCTAATCGTTGATGGTGGAATATAACATGATTTGTGAAACTTATAGGGACTGTTTTAAACTCTTTTCAAATACAGAATTTTGCTTGTGTAGTTGTTGGTTCATTTCATCATTTTGTTGACTCATGGGAATGTAGAAACTAAAAGAAATTTTTGTGCATTTGGCTTATGATTTAGTTGTGGATGCAAAATGGGAATAGAGCTTGTTTGATTGATTAAGTGCTGCTATTGAATGCTGAATTTTTCTGTTATAACATGAATGCTATCCTTTTTTTTTTCCCCTCAATTTTGTAAATAGACGCGGTATGTCGGTTTCACTTCAAAATACCATATCTTTTGATTTAGGAAGAGTTTTTGCGAATGTGAATAATGTTTTTCATACGTAACAATATTTTCGGAGCTGTTTGTACAGTTTATTTTCTGTTTTGACCGAATTTTTTTACCGTTTTTGCTTCTGCCCCGTCTTGAAAGTCGCGCTTCCGGGCCAATTTTGTAAATTCTAATCGCATATTTGACTTCTTTAGCACGTTTTAACCTTGCAATAAAATTTTGGCTTAATTCTGACGAGTTTAGTTTTCACTGTTTTTACCCGGTTTTGCCGTTTCGGTGTACCGTTGTGCATGTTAATATTTGTGTTGGCTTCCGTAGTTTTAGTGTACATATTTGATTTGCTTTTGAATGCTATCCCATGTTTCTTCTTGTTTGCTTTTGTTATGTTTTCACTTTCTATTCCGTTATCTATTTGCGGTTTAGCTTATAATTCAATAAATGCAATTCCGATTGCGGTGTCTTGTTATCTCTAACGTGTGTGCTAGGATGCAAGGCAACATGGAGGCTCTGATCGATACCCGCTCTCGTGTTCCGCTTTATTTGCGGGACACGACATCTATTTTCTCTCTGATTCGCGTTTCAACACGCATCCTTTATCATTATACTTGCTTGTCCGGATTTCTGTTTTCCTTGCAGGTGTATGGTATTCGTTGTGCCCGATGCACACGTTGGCGCGTGATTTACTTTCATCGCGCCGACTCTTGATTGCTTATGCGGATTTTAATCGGAGTGCTGACATGTTTGCTGTTGCTTTTCCTAGCTCGCTCGCGGGATCCTAGTTTACTCGCTCTCTTCGCTTTAGTTTACGGATCATCATCCGTTTGGTATTGATTCCGTTTCATTTTACTTTTCTCGCACTTTATCGCTTTCTCGCATCATCCTTTAACATGAGAAGTAGGACCTAGACATGCATCTGGCCAAGCCCTCAAAAGAGGCTCTGTTTTTGTTGGTGTGTTTATATTTGTGCTTTGCGGCAGGGAGTCACGGTGTAATAAGTCCTATATGGCACTCCGTTAAGTCCTCATGGAAGGCATGCGGAAAGGGTTAGCAATCAACCCCCGCCCAGTCTCATCGAGTCCGTTCAGTAAGCGCACGCTACGCGTTGCTTGCTTCTGAACCAGCACAAGATCTTGTTATCGAGTATGTCAGGAAAAGGGTTCATGCAGCCGGACCCCCGCCTTTCTTATAGCTCGCGTCGCTCGACGTTGATGCTCGGTGTACGCACGCACCGTTTTCCTTTACGATCCGTGACGGCTTGGTTGCTGAGAGGGGTCCGCCCTCTTGTCTATAGCCCGATCATTTTCGCGAGGTCTAATGCTTGGTTGACTTGGGTTGAGCTGCTCCCCTTGGCTATGGCGGGACCGCTTTTCTACCACTCGGTCAGTACCGTTGGTTTGTTTGCTTTACGAGCGGATGCTCGTTTGTGTGATATTTTTGTTTGCATTCCCTTTTCCCTCGTAGGTTGCTAGTTTAGTTTAGACTTGTACCCTTTGTATGATAACATTAGGTAGCAAGCTTTCCCCCTTAGCTTAGGTTTTCCTCATGCATTCTCTAAAACACAAACCACACTCTTTGATTTTTCTTTTCTTAAGAGCTTGTTATTTCCGCTCCATTCCCAGCATAAGTCTCCAAAGGTCGAGCAGCGGAGTGTGAATGTAACTCGTTCACCTAAAAAACACAAAACAAACAAAAATTAGTTAGCCGAGCTACGGTAGCTCTGATTCTGCAAAACAGATACTTAGGCAGCGGGGTAGGGCCCGTGCGAGCATAATCCTTTCTTTTCCCTACATTCTGCATTCATTTTAGTCCAGATTAGCATAGATTTGTTACACACCCATAGTTTTAGACACAGGCGTGGATACCATCGAGTACGATGGGCGCGAGGGGTGCTAGCACCTTCTCCTCGCGTAACCGACTCCCTTACCCTTTTTCTCTGGTCGTGAGACCGTTGTTTTGTTTTGTGGTTTGCTGGCATTCCCTTCCTTTTCAGGATAAATATGTTAGTGGCGACTCTGTTAATTTTCGCGGTAGCGACAGCTGGCGACTCTGCTGGGGACGTCTTGACCTGTTGCTGGTCCGGACCTAGCGAGTCGATCCTAGCGCTTGTGTGTTTATCATTGGGTGTTTTTACTGCTTTGCATAATTTACCTGTTTGCATTGCATTCTATGTGCGCTTTTACTTTTCTGCATCATATTCTGGACTGTCTGGATCTCTGTCTGTTGGGTGGGTGTTTCAAGAGGTAAAAGGCCCAATACCCAGGCTATGTGTGAACCATAGGAACCCTAGGATAGAGTGGGAGCATGGTTTGTCTCGAGGTGTACGTCTCGGGATGGATTATGTGACCACGAGCAGAGTAGTGGTTTCAAACGGAGGTATTATCGTCACCCGCTTCCGCGCTGTGATGATGCTTACCTTCGGGCGGACCGTATACTGCGTTTCATGACCTTACCTTGGCCTAGATTATACCCGTGAGTGGGGCGGGAATCAATGATCATATTAACAGGTACCTTGTTGGTGACCGCTGTTCTTGTTCGTGGGTTACTGCTGTTCTTGTTCGTGGGTTACCGCTGTTCTTGTTCGTGGGTTACCGCTGTTCTCGTTCGAGTGTACAATTGGTTCCTGTTCGTGGGGTACTATGGTTCTTGTTCGAGTGGTAATCTGTGTTCTATTCCAGTGTGCTATTGACTATGGGCTTTGGTTCCGTGGATTGATATTATGTGTTCCGTGTGGTATACCATTTGGGGCCGAAACTTTGGCTTCGTACTATGTGTGTTACCGACAGTCCAGAATGCCTGGTGGGCGGCATCAAGCTCCACCACCTTGCATCATTGCATGTTTACTTTCCAAAAAATGATGTACAAAAAATAACTAGCATACGTGTTCCTTCCATTTCCAAGGAATTGTGTCTTTATGTCTCTTGCTTTAAAAATAAAATCAAAACACGAGAATTCCTTGGAAATTGACTGAATATGGCATTGCACGCATATCATGCATCTCATACATTCCATGCATAACAGGTGTTCAACCGCGAGGATCTTTTATTCAGACTTGGTACTCTCTTCAGGCTCGCACACTTGACTTGTTATTGTTGTGAGCTCAAAGATTGGTCATGGAACAACTTTGTGGGGTGATCAAGAGGAAAGCTCAGTCGATGTTCTTTTTGAAGACTTGTCTTATGCTCATTTTCTTCCATGCCTGCTTTATTTGCAACTGGTTAAGCTCCACACTGTGTGGATGTTTACATATTCTTTGCTTGATGACGATGACACTAGGTGTGAATTCTATCTTGGGACACCTGGTCGTGATGTTAGGATCTACAAGTCTTTGAAATTGCTTGGGGCTCCCGCACGAGGGATAAGCAAGACACTGTCTATCTTGAGCATTGCACCATTTGCATTGCTCGAATCCCTAAAGCACTTACAAATTCCGTGTGACTTGGCCAAAATCTTCCGCCAAACAGTAATCAAGAGTGTTCTGCAGGGCACACCTCTCATTCTCAAGGATCTACTTCACATCCCGAGTCATCGCTTCCTGGAGTTTCCTTTTCAGTAGCCTTTGCTTGTTAGCTGAGAGAGAGAGAAAAAATATGAGGAACGAGCCGATGTAATCCTAATGCCTGGGGTCCATTTGCTTCCCTGCTTGATGGAATTTTAGTTGGTTAAGATTCGTTGCTTTGGGTATTCCTCACCACGGATAGCTCTCCTGATTTCGATGACAATACTCGGTGTTTTCCATTCTGGGGCAGCTGATCATAATGTCAAGCCTTACAATATGTTAAGATACCAAAAATCCAGGACATGCTCGATGCAAAGATGTTTGAGTTTATTCATCATGGTTGCTACTGGTCAATCCAATTTTATCTGCTGTAAGTAGAATGTTTGTTCTTCCTCGGGGAAGTAACTCATGAGAATCGCTTGCAACTTGTATCGCCAGAGGCTTCCTCCATAACAACTGTTGTGTAATCCAAGTTAGGACTTTGATGGCCAGACGGCAGAGGTTATGGTTGTTCACCAATAGTAATACAAGGTTTCTCCATTCATGATGGTGATTTTTGTTTCAGCAGCTATATTTAGGGCTCCCGACCGAGGGATAAGCAAGACTCCATGTTCTTGAGTTCGCATCATTGGCTGCTCAAATCCCTAAAGCATTCACAAACTCCAGTTGCTATTATTTGGTGCTCCCGACCGAGGGATAAGCAAGACGCCTTGTATCTTAAGGTTGTGCACCACTGGCACAACTCAAAATCCCTAAAGTTGGACACTTGCAACTTCTGTATGACTTTGCCGAAATCTTCTTCCAGGAAGTGGTCTAAAGTGTTCTGACGTAGTGCTTGGTGTGTTTACCACTCTAGGGCACTTGGTTATCCGAGTGAAGATTGTAAGCCATTCAAAGACAAAGTTTAAGACCTGATTGACTCAAAGGCTATCACATTCGCACTTGAAGGCCAAAATTGAAGTTCTCCTTTGACTTAGCGGATATTCTGAAGCAATAAGTCCATACAAAGAGGATCTCAACATTGGCAATTCTTAAATCATCATGCATGTTCATGTCTAAGCTTTCTTGTTTTGTTCAATTCTGTTTGTATGCAAAACTTGTTTGTTTTTGAACTGTAATCATAATGCAATGGATATGTTTGTCTTGAAAAAATCCATTCGCTTTTGCTCTTATATGTTTTTCTATGCTTTTTGTGATACTTAACTCTTGCTACATAAAGCATGATAACTCCGTAGGGAGGATGATGAACATAATACCAATAACCTCAAATGGTATGCTTTTGAGTAGAACCCTGTTGATGATGTACAGGCATTGTTTCAAATTCCCAAACACCGGAGATATAAGGGAGATAGACCCTCGTTAACCCCTCTGAGCCTTCGAAGTAGGAGTTTCTTTTCTATGCAGAAAAAACCCTTATTTTAACCCTGGGGCAGGGTAGTATTCAGTTAACATGATTGAGCATTCAAAATTCATCAGGAATGTGCACCTAAGGATACAACAATGGTTATCCCTCGCATCAGAAGGACGAAACGTCAAAACCACAACGATTTATCCCTCACATCAGGAGGTCGAGACCAACATCAAAGCCGCTGTGGTTTATCACTCACATCAGGAGGTCAAAATATGACGATACCTGAATGGTAATTCTTCATCAATCAAGGACTCAGGCAGTCACTATCACTTCAAACAAATCAGAGATTCCGAATCACATTACTTGTTCAAAAAAAAAGAATGAAAAAAAAAAAAGAAGAAAAAGCCCGCTAAGTCAATAACTTGAAAACAAGTGACTTAGGCAAAAGTTAGGGCATCCCGCTGGACATCCAAATCAAAATTCAAAAGAATTTGTCCAGGCAAAAGTTAGGGAAACAAAAAAAGTAAAGCAAAAGCGAAAAACAAGGATTACAAAATAAGAATCCTCATCAAAAGAGCAAAGTCGTGTGATCAGACACCAAAAACAAAAGGTAAAGTGACGGCCGTGTCCAGAAGACCTCATTGACTCCTCAATCATTTCCAAACTCCTCTTGAAAGATGAATGCTTGTGTCAAGTTAACTGAACTTAGGACTGGAGAACATCACGAAGGGGGTGGGCACCAAATAACTTTGAGCCTAAAAAAATCCTTTTTTCTCAAACCGTGAACCTGACCACGTTACAACCCTGAAAAGTCCTAATTCAAGCAGGGTCAATTCAAAAGCAAACTATACACGAGAATACGGTAATCTGACTCCAAGGAGATCCGCTAAGTGCTTGAGTTGGTATCACACCATCTTTCTTTAACAAAAAAACTCGATGTTACGACATCCTTTCAAAAGTTTTCTTTAAACTTCGAGACAAACATCCTCTTTGCATTAGAATTATATTTCTCATAATAAACATTCTTTGCATATGAACAAGTGCTTAACATCAAGAAAGTTTCCATCATGAACTTCAGATGAAAAGTTGTATCCTCCCGAAGGACGAGTTGTCTTCAGAACTCCGTTGAGCAGAGGCAGCAATATTTCAAAGTCCGATCACCCTCAGGGGCACAAAAGTGTTTGATTACTCTATCGAGTAAGTTTTAAATCAGTCTGACGCAATCAGATCAAGATTCAACAAAAATCTCTCAAAATGCTAAGCAATCCGGGGCATTCACCCTAGCACAGTCAAACCTACTTACAATACAAGTCAGGCAGGGGCATGGTGCCAAAATTCATGATACTGGGGCAAGTTGGCTATGATAGCACGAATATCAAGAAGTCCTTACGAGACGAATTTCTTTAAAATCCTTACAGGTTGGGGCAAAGCAATATGCAGTGGCATTCTTTCCTCATCAGGAGGTGTTCAGTTTAAAGTTCAGGTGTGAGCTATATAACTTATGAACTTGAGAACCATCAGGGTTGTCATCCTCAACGGTCTGAAACTGAAAGTCCAATCTTTGGTGGCATCTCTTTGCATTTTAGTGAGATTTTCAAATCTCTTCCAGAGGTTGAAATAGTTGGTTGTCGGTATTCCTCAACCCGAGTCCTGTTATGTGGACATCGGAGTCCTTTGCTTTCCGACCCTCGAGTCGTGAGTTTCCAACCTTCGTGTTGTGAGTCCTTTGCTTTCCGACCCTCGAGTCGTGAGTTTCCAACCCTCGTGTTGTGAGTCCTTTGCTTTCCGACCCTCGAGTCGTGAGTTTATCTCCTTTCCGACCCTCGAGTCGTGAGTTTCCAACCCTCGTGTCGTGAGTTTGATTCCTTTCCGACCCTCGAGTCGTGAGTTTGGTTCCTTTCCGACCCTCGTGTCGTGAGTTTATCTCCTTTCCGACCCTCGTGTCGTGAATATCCAACAATTGCGGATGGTTGTCATATATACCCCAATGTGTCTGTAAGCCTATTACTTGTTGACATCCTTACAATCAATACGAATATGCAGAAACACTATGAAAGCCAATTTCTGTTTGGTCTCTTTGAAGTCAACACTTGCTTGACCTCTTAAGCCCACTTCCTGGTGGAATTCTCTTGGAGAATCAATGCCTGTTTGATACTTTGGCCGATACATGTTTGGTGTTCTAATCACTACTTGCATATCAACTCATTGAATCCATTACTTGTATGGAAAGTTTCAAAGCTCAGATGTCTGACAATCTGTTTGCTCTTGCATTTGCCCATTGTGGGTGAGCATCACTATCCTCTGCCATATGAGGAAACCCCTTGAAGATGTCATGCTATATCCTGGGGCATTCTCATCTATTCATCTCGCAGGTACATCCTTTCGAGTACACAATGTCAGCGCATCGGCAGATCTAGCCAAATGAGATTCTCATTCCCCATCTAAGTACATTCAGACGAGGCTTTCTCTGGTTCCAAGATTTTCATCCCCTCAGCAAAGCACATGTCAACGAGATCTCCGTGCTTGATCGGTCACCATTTCTAGTAAGTTCCCACACCTTTTTCCGATCAAAAGTTGTAATCTTGGTAATACAAAGTGGCATTGTTTTAAGTTTTTATATAAGTTCCTTAGTTTTTCGGTTGTTTGAGCTTTTACATTATTAGTGTGTTTAAGCTTCATAAAAATGCCATTTTATGCGTTGGTTGTTAGTATGTTGTTGGCCAGGTTAATCCCGAGAAAGATGGCACTCCGAGGCGAGAAAAAGGAGCTGAAAGAGCTAAAGAAGAGGCCAACACGGGCACCCGTGTGCACCCACACGGCCGTGTCAAAAGCTGCCTGGAAAGTGGATTCTGGAGAGCAAAACAGAGGTTTTACACGGGCACCCGTGTTCCTGCACACGGCCCGTGTGGAAAAGTGCCCAGAAAGTGAATTTTGAGGTGAGGGCCAGATGGACAACACGGGCACCCGTGTTCCTGCACACGGCCCGTGTTGTTGAGCGCGGGCAGATGTTCTAATTTTGATATTTTGGAAACCTTGGGCCTCATTAAGGGTATTTCGGTCATTCCGGATACGGAGTGAGTGAAGCAACACTACTAAAACCTAACAGGAATAGAAGAGAGGCATCTTGGATCATCGAGCAGAGAGAATTACAGAGAAAGAAGAGTCAAGGGTTTTGGAAGAAGATCTTCAAGAGCACTGGCGATTGGAGATCATATCAACCACTAATTTCTTGTAATGACTTCAATTACTCTTGTTGTTTTCTTTATCATTATGAGTAGCTAAACAACACTATGCTAGGGGTGATGTCCCTGAATCTTTTTATGTGATGAATTGTCACAACCGTTGTTGATGAATTTGATGTTTAATTATAAATTGAGTTTTTGATTCATTGTTCTTAATGCTTTATTATATTGGAAAGTATCTTATCGTTCTATGGTTAGGGTTTGGCGTGACAAACCTCCCTAATGCTTGTGAATCAAAACACTTCCGGCAAATCGCTTAGGAATAAGGATTGCACTTTAGTGATCATTCATTCTAGACTCTAATGCATAAAAGACCTAATACTAAATTCAGTTATTGAGGAATTGAGATTGTCTAATTAGTGTTAAGGGGTTCTTCACTAAGGAATTAGGGAGAACTATTTATAGAATTGATACACAGTTATAATTAAATCATCTCATGAACACGGTGGTTTCAAGGAGTTACATAGGATTCATACATCTACCTTAGCATATCTGCTCATATTTGCACCAAGCTATCTTTTATTTAGTGTTTTATTTATTTCTAGTAATTCTAATTAATCAAACAAACCAAAACAACCCCCATGATATTTTTGTTCAATTGAATCATTGTGAAACTTGTAGTTTACACGCAGTCCGCGAGTTCGATACTGGGTATTTACCCTTCTTTACTACTACATCGAGGAAATAGTACACTTGCTATAATTTCCCGATCAAGTTTTTGGCGCCGTTGCCGGGGACTGCCAAACTATAAGCCGAACTCTAAGTCAATTGAAATTTTGTTGCTCTGCGACCAAAATTTTATTTTTATCTGTTATTTTAATTTCGTTGCAGTCTTGTATCTGTTCTAACTGTTGTCTAACTGTTTATGCGAGGTCAGACCTCAGCTAAATTTTCTTTTGACACAGAACCAGAAAGAGCTCTGCACGAGAGACGCCGCAAGGCAAGACTTGAAAGACTGGCAGCACCAAGTGCAAGTCTTAGTGTTCCACATCAGGAAAGCGACGACGAAGTGTCTGTGCACTCGAAGCACAGCGACTCGGACTTTGACAGGGAGATAGTTCAGGAACCAGTTAACATGGCTGGAAATCAACCCCCTGCAGAAAGATTGTTAGGGGACTATGGAGGGGCAAATGCTCACCCCAACCGGATGACTATTGTTAATCAACCTGTGAATGTGGCACATTTTCAATTGCATCCATCCACCATTCGCCAGTTAGAGAGCAAGCCGTTCTCCGGAAGAATTAACGAGGATGCAAATAAGCATCTTCAGAGATTTCTCACTACGACAACTTCATTGAAGATCGAAGGTCATTCAGAGGAGGCTAAGAGACTTGTTATGTTCCCGTTCACACTTACTGATGACGCAGAGGAGTGGTTTTACTCACTTCCGGCTGCAAGTATCACGACATGGCAAGAGATGGAAACGGCATTCCTCAATGAATATTTTCCTGCGTCGGTGTTTATCCGAAAAAGATATGACATTGTCAATTTCAAACAAAAAGAGGGGGAATCATTGGGGGATGCATACAAGAGGTTCAAAAGGTGTTTGACTGCATGTCCTACTCATAACATGGACGCTACCGAGCAAATGCAGAATTTTGTGAATGGGTTGCGACTCAAGACAAAGCAGCTTATTGATACCGCTGCTGGTGGTTCAACAAATTTTGCTACAGCCACAGTTATGAAAAGGATCATAGAGGCAATTGCTGCTAACGAGCATCTTGAGTTGTATGATCGAACCATGAACCAACCGGAGGGTAAAATTGATTTGAAATTGCCAGAGCAGGTTGTTAAGATGGAGGATCAGATTGCTGCAGAGGTAGAGAGAAGGTTAAAAAAGATGAATATTGGAACTCAGACAGTAGCACAGGTAGAACCAGTTAAAGCGGTTCTTTGTGAAATATGTGGTGGACCGCACTTTGCTATGCATTGTGTAGCAACTCAAGAACAGGTTGAGCAAATTCATATGTTGAGGCAAAACAATCCTTATGCCAACACATATAATCCGGGGTGGAAAAATCATCCGAATTTCTCATGGAAAGACCAGCAAGGAAACGTCCAGAAGCAGGTTCAAGGACAACAACCATATCAGCCTCAGACTCAACAATACCAACCACAGGGACAACAATATCGTCCGCAACAACAACCATACCAGCAACCTCAACAACAATACCAACCACAGGGTCCAAGAAAGGCGGATTGGGAAATTGCCATTGAAAAGATGGCCGCTCAGAGCTCCCAATTCCAAGAAGAGACACGTAGCAATTTAAGGAACACCGGAGCCTCAATTAAGAACCTTGAAGTACAAATGAGTCAAATTGCTCAACACCTTGCAATTCCGCAAGCACCAGGAGCCCTCCCAAGCGCAACTGTTACTAATCCTAAAGACAATCAAAAAATCAATGCCGTCACCACACGGAGAGGGAAACCACGTGAAGTGGTGGAAAAGGATTCGGAGAGTGAGGATCAATTGCTTGAGGTGGAGCTGGACATAAGAGAGAATGAGCAAGTGGAAGAAGAAGTGGTAACACCAGCACCAGTTACGAAAGAAAAAGTATTAACACCAACACCAGAAGTCAAGCTGCCTTACCCTCAAAGAAACAAGAAAAAGGGGCAGCAAGAAAAGAATTTTGAGAAGTTCTTGGAACTATTCAAAAAGCTGGAGCTGAACATTCCGTTGTTAGAAGCACTTGAGCAAATGCCCACCTATGCCAAATTCATGAAGGACATCATCGCTAAAAAGCGAACCATTGCAGACCACCCCATTATTCTAACAGAAACTTGTAGTGCTATTTTGCAGGGCATGAAGATACCAGTGAAGAAGAAGGATAGAGGAGCAGTTACTATCCCTTGCACTATTGGAGATAGATCTTTCAAGAGAGCTCTAATTGATCTGGGGGCAAGTATCAGTCTCATGCCTCTATCCATCTACAAAAAGTTGGGAATTGGTGCAATCCAAGACACTCGGATGACTCTCCAATTTGCAGATCATTCGGTCAAGCGACCTTACGGAGTCGTCCAAGACGTCCTTGTGAAAGTGGATAAGTTTGTGTTTCCGGTAGATTTTGTAATTCTTGAAATGCCAGAAGACGAAGAGATGCCAATAATTTTGGGACGACCATTCTTGGAAACGGGGAGAGTCATGATAGATATGGATGGTGGCACTCTGACTTTGAAGGTTTATGATGAAGAGTTAAAAATCAATGTTCATAATACCATGAAGCATAAAGAGGATATTGGCACTAGTAGCAATATACAAGTGCTCCAACAAGTGGAAGAAAGTGATCATGTGGAGAGTGTATTGCAATTACCTCTCGAAAAAGTTTTGAGCATGTCAATTTTCGGAGAAAATGAAGAAGCCGATGATAATGACTTGGAGGTAGTATCAATGTTGGAAACTCAACCTATCTTTAAAGGTTCTCGAACACATAGGTGGGAAGATTTAAGGCAACCAATAGCATTGGGTTGCAATGAAGAAAAGCCAAAAAGTTCAGAATTGAAACAGCTTCCGGAGAATCTTAAATATGTTTTCCTCGATTCTGAAGAAAAATGTCCCGCCATCATTAGCTCGAGCTTGAAAAATATACAAGAAGTCAAGTTAATTGAAGTTCTGAAAAAGTTCAAGGGGGCTATGGGTTGGAAGATTGAAGACCTCAAGGGAATAAGTCCTACGATGTGCATGCACAAAATTCTCATGGAAGAAGATCACAAACCGGTGGTGCAGCCTCAAAGGAGATTGAACCCAGTTATGAAGGAGGTAGTGAGAAAGGAAGTTGTGAAGCTGTTAGATGCAGGTCTTATTTACCCGATATCAGACAGTTCATGGGTGAGCCCTGTTCATGTGGTACCTAAAAAAGGAGGTACAACAGTGATAGCTAATGAAAAAAATGAGTTGATTCCTACCAGAACGGTCACTGGGTGGCGAGTATGCATAGACTACAGAAGACTAAATCTGGCCACAAGAAAAGATCATTTTCCATTGCCATTCATTGACCAAATGTTAGAAAGATTGGCCGGGCATGACTACTATTGTTTTCTGGATGGGTACTCTGGATACAACCAAATTGCGGTTGCACCGGAGGATCAAGAGAAGACAGCCTTTACTTGCCCATACGGTATCTTCGCTTATAGAAGGATGCCGTTCGGGTTGTGTAATGCCCCAGCGACTTTCCAAAGATGCATGACTTCTATTTTTGCTGATATGCTTGAAAAGCATATGGAAGTCTTCATGGATGACTTCTCGGTTTTTGGTTCCTCCTTTGATAATTGTTTGGCTAACCTTTCACTTGTTTTGCAGCGATGTCAAGAAAGTAATCTGATCCTAAACTGGGAGAAGTGCCATTTCATGGTACGAGAAGGCATTGTTCTTGGTCATAAGATCTCCCACAGGGGAATCGAAGTTGATCAAGCTAAGGTGGAGGTTATCTCAAAATTACCACCACCTGTGAATGAGAAAGGTATTCGAAGTTTCCTTGGCCATGCGGGATTCTACCGCAGGTTCATAAGGGATTTTTCTAAGATAGCCAAACCACTCACCACTTTGTTGGTTAAAGACAGGACTTTTGTATTCGATAAAGAGTGTGCCGATGCATTTGAGACACTGAAAAATAAACTAGTGTCGGCACCCATTGTGATTGCCCCTGATTGGTCTCTACCCTTTGAGATCATGTGCGATGCTAGCGACATTGCAGTGGGGGCTGTACTTGGACAGCGAAGAGAAAAATTGCTTCATGTTATTTATTATGCCAGTCACGTTTTGAACCCTGCACAGATCAATTATGCAACCACCGAGAAGGAGTTGCTAGCTGTTGTGTATGCCTTTGATAAATTCAGGCAATATCTGTTGGGTTCAAAAGTGATTGTTTATACTGACCATGCTGCTTTAAAATATCTCTTTGCCAAGCAGGATTCAAAACCCAGACTTCTGAGGTGGATTCTACTTCTCCAAGAGTTCGATGTAGAGATTCGCGACAAGAAAGGGTGTGAAAACACTGTTGCAGATCACCTTTCACGAATGTCACCCATTGAGGAGACAGAAGAGCGGCGTCCAATAAAGGATGAGTTTGCTGATGAACACATCCTAGCTGTTATTGGAGTGCCTTGGTTTGCTGATTACGCAAACTACCTTGTTGGCGGTATAATACCCGACGATTTTGATTCTAACCGCAAGAAAAAGTTTGTTCATGATTGCAGGTTCTATCTATGGGATGACCCTTACCTATACAAGAGAGGAGTAGATGGGCTGATAAGACGATGTGTGCCTGAGGAGGAGCAGAAGGATGTGTTGAGAGCATGTCATGACTCGGAATATGGAGGGCATTTTAGTGGGGATCGTACTGCCTCCAAAGTGTTGCAGTCAGGATTGTACTGGCCATCATTGTTCAAAGATTCCCAGGAAATGGTAAAAAAATGTGATAAGTGTCAGCGTACTGGGAACATTTCAAAAAGAAATCAAATGCCCCAAAATTTCATGTTAGAGGTGGAGCTATTCGATGTTTGGGGAATTGACTTCATGGGTCCGTTTCCACCATCATTCGGGAAGAATTACATCTTAGTTGCAGTGGACTATGTCTCAAAATGGGTGGAGGCGGTAGCTTTACCAACTAATGATGCAAAGGTGGTAGTAAAGTTCTTGAGGGAGAACATATTTGCTAGGTTTGGAGTACCAAGAGCACTTATTAGTGATGAAGGAACGCACTTCCTAAATCACCTCATGGAGAAACTCCTGCAGAAATACAATGTGAAGCATCGGATAGCCACCCCTTATCACCCTCAAACAAGTGGTCAGGTAGAGGTGTCTAATAGACAACTCAAACAAATTCTCGAGAAGACGGTGAGTTCATCGAGAAAGGATTGGGCAACAAAGCTAGATGATGCGTTATGGGCTTACCGAACGGCGTTCAAAACACCCATCGGGATGTCACCATACCAACTTGTTTATGGAAAAGCATGTCACTTGCCTTTAGAGCTTGAACACAAGGCATTTTGGGCAACTAAATTCTTGAACATGGACTTGTCTCTAGCAGGAAATTCTAGAATCTTACAGTTGCATGAATTAGAAGAGTTCCGGAATCGTGCGTATGAAAATGCCAAGGTTTACAAGGAACAAACTAAGAAGTGGCACGATAGGAGGATTCAGCAAAAAGAGTTTTGGGAAGGACAGCTGGTCCTTCTGTACAATTCCCGTTTGAAGCTTTTTCCGGGAAAATTGAGATCCAAATGGTCGGGACCATTTGTGGTTCATAAGGTGTTCCCTTACGGTGCAGTTGAAATAAAAAATCAAGCTAATGGAGACACCTTTAAAGTTAATGGGCAGAGATTAAAGCCATATTTCCAAGGTCAACCAGTTGGACAGGTTGATGTCATTCGTCTTGCTTAGAGGACGATTGACCGTCGAGCCATGCGACGTTAAACGCAGCGCTCCGTGGGAGGCAACCCACGTTTGTTTCCGTTAACTTTCATTTTCTTTGTTTTATTTCGTTTCCTTTGTAGGTGGTAGAGTTTGGACCGGTAGGCGCTCTCCGCACCGAGCAAACACGACAGGGTGTTGAGTTGTTCAGGCAAGGAGCTGTGATGGATGATGTCCAGGAGATGATGCGGCGCCTCATGTTGCAATTTCCTCAGGATCCTCCTCCTCCACCGCCTTATCAGTGAGATTGGTAATCTCCGTCACACTAGAATTAAAACATTGAGACAATGTTTAGTTCAAGTGTGGGGGAGGATTTATTTTGCTTTGCTTTCTGTTTCTTTTTGAATTCATAGTTTAGTTTGTTTAATTTGAAATTTTTTTTTTTTTCTTTTGTCTTCTGTTTTTATGTTTATTTCAAGTTTGCAGTGCTGCCATTGTGTTACCTGGTTGGATACAAGTCGGAAGGGGGCGAATGACTAGATAGTGGTTGAACAACACAACTCACACTTAATCTCTACAGGCACCACAGAAGTTGACACAACCAAGAAAAGAAGGTAGGACGCAAGGAAGCACACTGAACCAAGAAAGAGTATGGTGAACTTTTGATGAAAGGAAATGGCAAAACACTTAGAGTACGTTGAAGCATGCAAGCCTAACCGACCCGGTGAGACATCAGAGCCAAATGCATAACATCCATATGAGAGTCAAGTTCAGGTATGGCACTATTCACTTTGATTTTGCGTATTTTCTCATAACACAAGCACACTATGAAAGCGCACACTGAGGCAAGTTTTTTGTTTTAACCCCGAGCCTTTTTAACCATCCCGTTTGCATGTTATCCATTGTTAACCCCCTTTGAGCCGTAATTTTTATTTTTGTTCATCGTGTTATTTTTCCACCACTTGCCTTCTCATTGTTTGTATCATTGCTCGGCATTCATAATAGATCACTCGAAAGACATAAAAAGATCTAAGTGTGGGGTTGTAAACCATTGAAGAGTGGAACAAGAAAAGAGTACAAGAAAAGAAAAAATTTTGAATATAGATCTTATGAAAACAAAAAGAAAAAAAAAAGAGAAGAGAAAAAGAATAATGCATGTACCCTTGTCCATTTTTAGCTAAAGAAGGTTTAAACCCCATTCTTAAGATACAGATCAAAATGAGTGAAGAAGTGAAACCTATGTGATGCCGAGCACTTAAAACCAATCGTTATCCCATTCCTTGTTAACCCACCAAACCTAAGCCACGTTACAACCCGAAGACCTCATAAAGTGTGTGTGATCCTTGTGTGTAGTGATTTGAGAATTTATTCAAAGTTAAAAGTAATATGCATGCCTTGATACTATGAGTGTAAACACCGTAACCCGGAGAGATTTTGTGAGAATGTGAAAAGCTTGCAGGTGATAGACGTGCTCGAAGGTGGGAATGCCATGGATAGTCGGAAGAAGGGAACCTTACACTTGATTGCTAAGTGTAGGAACCTTGCGAAAAACCTGGTTGTGTTGTGGAGAAAAGAATCTTGTCGGTGACCTTTTGTTTTGACTCGATACATCACTTGAGGACAAGCAATGAGATAAGTGTGGGGTTGTGATCGGTCACCATTTCTAGTAAGTTCCCACACCTTTTTCCGATCAAAAGTTGTAATCTTGGTAATACAAAGTGGCATTGTTTTAAGTTTTTATATAAGTTCCTTAGTTTTTCGGTTGTTTGAGCTTTTACATTATTAGTGTGTTTAAGCTTCATAAAAATGCCATTTTATGCGTTGGTTGTTAGTATGTTGTTGGCCAGGTTAATCCCGAGAAAGATGGCACTCCGAGGCGAGAAAAAGGAGCTGAAAGAGCTAAAGAAGAGGCCAACACGGGCACCCGTGTGCACCCACACGGCCGTGTCAAAAGCTGCCTGGAAAGTGGATTCTGGAGAGCAAAACAGAGGTTTTACACGGGCACCCGTGTTCCTGCACACGGCCCGTGTGGAAAAGTGCCCAGAAAGTGAATTTTGAGGTGAGGGCCAGATGGACAACACGGGCACCCGTGTTCCTGCACACGGCCCGTGTTGTTGAGCGCGGGCAGATGTTCTAATTTTGATATTTTGGAAACCTTGGGCCTCATTAAGGGTATTTCGGTCATTCCGGATACGGAGTGAGTGAAGCAACACTACTAAAACCTAACAGGAATAGAAGAGAGGCATCTTGGATCATCGAGCAGAGAGAATTACAGAGAAAGAAGAGTCAAGGGTTTTGGAAGAAGATCTTCAAGAGCACTGGCGATTGGAGATCATATCAACCACTAATTTCTTGTAATGACTTCAATTACTCTTGTTGTTTTCTTTATCATTATGAGTAGCTAAACAACACTATGCTAGGGGTGATGTCCCTGAATCTTTTTATGTGATGAATTGTCACAACCGTTGTTGATGAATTTGATGTTTAATTATAAATTGAGTTTTTGATTCATTGTTCTTAATGCTTTATTATATTGGAAAGTATCTTATCGTTCTATGGTTAGGGTTTGGCGTGACAAACCTCCCTAATGCTTGTGAATCAAAACACTTCCGGCAAATCGCTTAGGAATAAGGATTGCACTTTAGTGATCATTCATTCTAGACTCTAATGCATAAAAGACCTAATACTAAATTCAGTTATTGAGGAATTGAGATTGTCTAATTAGTGTTAAGGGGTTCTTCACTAAGGAATTAGGGAGAACTATTTATAGAATTGATACACAGTTATAATTAAATCATCTCATGAACACGGTGGTTTCAAGGAGTTACATAGGATTCATACATCTACCTTAGCATATCTGCTCATATTTGCACCAAGCTATCTTTTATTTAGTGTTTTATTTATTTCTAGTAATTCTAATTAATCAAACAAACCAAAACAACCCCCATGATATTTTTGTTCAATTGAATCATTGTGAAACTTGTAGTTTACACGCAGTCCGCGAGTTCGATACTGGGTATTTACCCTTCTTTACTACTACATCGAGGAAATAGTACACTTGCTATAATTTCCCGATCAGTGCTTCAGAAGCCTCATTCCCAATGGAGTGTCTTCTCCCCAGTTGAATCATGATTGAATAGTATCTGATTCCCCAGCAAGCTCTTAATGAGGTTCCTTGCCCGTGTTCCTCATTTTCCCCAGTCGAGCGTCGCTCTCTCCAACAGATTGATCTGTTTCCCCAAGAGACTCATCTTATTCCCCAGTGGAATGGTCTTAACAAAGGTTCTTATGCTAAATTCCTTATCCCCAGTGGATCTCTCATCTCTCCAGTGGATCGCTATGTAGAAGTATTCATCTTCCCCACTGAATTCTTTCCTCAGCAGAGATTCATGTGCATCCTCAGCAGAATCTGTGTCCTTCAAGGATTTCCCCAGCGGAATGCGTCCTACACAAGCAAGTTGGTCACTCCCCATTTGAGTTGTCTCCATGACTTGCCCTTATCTCCACATCCACAGAGTGTCGAGAATTTGCTTCTCCAGTGAAGTTTCCAGGGTATCCCCCAAGCAGTCAATTGGGAGGTTCATATCCCCAAGCAGGATTTATTCCCCAATCAGAGCTCGCGTCTAGATTTGATCATCTCCAGCAGATTTCCGATCCATCTTTGTCAGCTTGCAGTTTGTGACCCTTGGTCACTCATCTTGTCCTCCCCGCAGAGTTCTATACTCTCTCCAGGACTGCTTCAGCAATTCAGTGCTTCTCCGTTGTCTCCCTAAACAGCGTTCGAATCATGCATCATTCGCATTGCATTCTCAAAGCGTATAGCGTCTTCCTTCTCCGGAACGTTATTCCATATACATTCATACGTGCATCATGCATAAATCATATCATATCTGTTTCTTTCTGTAGGAAAGTTATCAAGATACAAATGCCTCCCAAAGAGCAACTCGCCTAATCCTTACAGGCGCTTATCCTGATGTCTAAATCAGAAGAAGTTTGTCTCCCTCTCCCTGACATTGTCAGATTAGATGAAAGGCATCCTTATTCCCGATGCCCTCAAATCGGTTGAAGATATTTGTTCCTATCCTGATTCCAGTTCAGTTGAAGGAACCGCCTCCGGATCTCCCAAGATCTTCCGAAGGAGCAAGCCTGCTGATGCCTCAGATCAGTTGGAAATATCTACGTCCTGACGATTTATTTTCGTTCAGAAGAAGAACTCATCTGCCCAGTCCTGATGCTTACTATCAGTTGAAGATGTTTTCTTTTCCCGGCGTACACAGTTCGGAAGAGATATCCGTTCCTATTCCTGATAAATCATACTTTCAGTTGAGGGAACCGCCTCCGGATCTCGTCGATCTTACGAAGGAGCAAGCCACTGATGCCCAGATCAGATGGAGATATCTACCTGATTGACTTTGTCATTCAGAAGAGGATTGTTCTACTTATTTTCTGGCATCGCGCCCAGATCAGTTTAAAGACTTCCTTTCCCGGCGTACACAGTTCGGAAGAGATATCCGTTCCTATTCCTGATAAATCAGACTTTCAGTTGAGGGAACCGCCTCCGGATCTCGTCGATCTTACGAAGGAGCAAGCCACTGATACCCAGATCAGATGGAGATATCTACCTGATTGACTTTGTCATTCAGAAGAGGATTGTTCTACTTATTTTCTAGCATCGAGCCTAGATCAGTTAAAGACTTCCTTTCCCAGCGTACACAGTTCGGAAGAGATATTGTTCCTATTCCTGATAAACCAGACTTTCAGTTGAGGAAACCGCCTCCGGATCTCGTCGATCTTACGAAGGAGCAAGCCGCTGATACCCAGATCAGATGGAATATCTGCCTGATGATTTAATTGCATCAGATGGAGATGTCGCCTTGGTACCCAGACCAGAGATACTTACTACCCGTTGATGCCCAGATCAATCGGAATATCTCCTTTCGATTCCCGGATCGACTTAGACATCTATCCCCGATTCCTGTTCGGAAGACATCTGCTACGCCTGATGCCCAGATCAGTCGAGATGTTCCTTCTCTTGATGCCCAGATCAATTGAAGTTTTTTTCCCCCTGCCTGTGGGGTTGCCCGTTCCTTCTTATCGCAAGTTGGAGCTACTTAATTATCCAGATCAATTGAGGTTTTTTCTCCCTGCTTGCGGGGTGGTATATATTCCTTCTTTTTGCAAGATGGAATCTTCTATTGATCAAGAGTGCAAATTTTTGAGTTCATTCTGGTATTCAATCTCCTTCCACCTCAACGGTTCGAAACTTTCGTTTCTCGCTCGTCAGGTTCAGGAAGTTTGAATAGGGGCAGCTGTTGCACCCCAAAATTTGCCCTCTTTATTTGAGCTATAAGTTAATAATGACGTTTATTTCGTCATTCAAATTGGAGAAAAAAATAATAAAGAGATTTAAGAAGATACGGTGTGAAATGTGGTTTATATAGTGAAATACGAGAAAATTCATAAGTCCTATCTGGAAGATGATATGAGCTGAGTTCTCGAGTGTCCCCGACTGTTTTGACGATATCTACAACTTTCGTGTTTGGTTCGAAAGCCAATTCTTTGAGGAAGGTTGTCAGATTTATAAATATCTGGAGATTTCACAGTGAAAAATGGTGCTGAACCGCAGGTTTTCGGACAGTAAAAAATTTCATATCTCCTAATCCGCCAGTCGGATTCGCTTGAAAATTTAACTGGGGATCCGTGCCATCATTACCAAGATTTCATATGTTCGGACCATTGGCCGATTATGCACCAAAAGTGCCCAGCATTTTAAGGAACGTCGCAATCTTTCGGTAAAAAGTGTGTTTTCGAGTACGTCGCGATGAGTTTGAAAATTCATAACTTCTTCGATTTTTATCGTATGGAGTCCATTCCGGCGGCATTTTCTCGGAAATTTCGTTATCTTTGATTCTTCGTCACACGTGCTAAGTCATACTTCGAGCCAAAGTTTGAGTTTTATCACATTCTTTGAACGGTACTCGCAAAATTCTGCACAGTCGTACCAGATGAACCAATTTTTCTCGTCATTCAAACGCGCATAATTTCCTCACCGTTTGTCGGATTGAGACGATTCTCGCGGCTACGAGTCACAAATTTGGTCATCTTCGCAGTGATGTTCGTTTTATTTCCGAATTTCGCACGGATTCACGTTTCCCCGAAAACGAGCAAAAAAGAGATACGTGGGGGGCATTTTGGACATTTCACCATTTACCCTATATAAACAATTTTCCCTCCTTTTCTCTCATAATTCCACTTTCACCAAAAATCTCATAAACAAAAATTTAATTCTCTCCAACCTCTCTTTACGATCAAAACACCAATTTTCTTTGAATTTCATGAAGAACACTATGAAGATCCTCAAGAACTCTTGAACAAAAATTCAACAAAAAACTTCAAATCGTTAATCTTCTTCTCATCTCCGACTGACTCACCAGCCTCCACCGTAATTCCTTCCGTCTCCGGCCAGCCACCGCGATCGTGATTCTCTTCCGCTGCCAATCACCGAGCGCGACGCACGTTCTCTTTTTCCGGTGACTACGCGATTCTCCGGCGTCTCTTCTGCCGTCTCGAAGCTACGATTCACTACCTCTCATCGATTCAATCTCCTCTTCACATCGTTCGGTAACAATTCTTGCATCTAATTCTTGTTTTACTTGATTATGAACATTAATCGTTTGGAATTGATTTGAGTTGAACATATATGATATTCATTTTGAATTAGGAGAATTAGATGTTGAACTGTGGCACGTTACATTGGTTCGATCGCTTGTTATATTCTACTGTTGATGTTGCTATTATTTTGAAATAAAAATGCAAAACGTAGCTGTGGTGTAGAATGATAATGGATGTTGAATTGAATTTTGTGGATTGATATAATTTAGACTCTTGAGTATGAATTGTATTGTGGTTCAAGTTTGGCATGCTGAAAGTTGTGTATAGGGAAATTGAACATGAAAATTGGTGGTGACACTAGTATTTTGATGCAAAGTAGAACGAGTAGTAATGCTGGAAAATTGTTTCGGTGCCATGCTTATGTGATTTGTGGAGCATTTGATTTGATTCTGAATGATTGGTAATACTTAAGGCTATTCACTGAAGATTTATAGTTGAGGATAATGATGAGGTTTGTGTATTCAATTCCTTCATGAATTAGATGTTGCTTGATAATTGTTGTGATGACGATATTTGAATTGGATGATGATTTTGAATTGTTAATTGTTGATGATAAAAATTAGTGTGGATTGTCGAGTGAATTTGATTGAGGATGTTTTTGTTAATATGTTCATGATCATTGTTGTTCAAGATGTGCACAGTAGGTGCTTGATGAATTGTTTGTAAGAAGTGTTTGTTCTTAATTTTGAGTGATAGCAAGAAATTGGAGCTGTTGGTGGTGAATTTAGAATGTTGATGTTGCTGGATTTTCCTAAGTAGAACTTGTTGACACTATTTGTTGCACGTGATCTTTACTTGTTGTCCATGAGTATTGGAAATCTTGACAAATGCGTGTTGATTGTTGTGAGTGAGAGATGGTGATCACGCTGAATTTTTTTGCATATAGTCTTGTTGCCATGAGTTGTTAATGTTGATTGTGAATAATTGTTAAAGATCCTTGAAGATGATGATGATGATGATGATGCTAGTTGTTGTGAGGTTCAATTCCATTTTGAATTAATTCACTATGTGTTGATGTGTATTGAAGCTTGAATTTGAAAATCACTTGTGGATTGTCATTATGTTTCTATTCTTAAACATGAGATTTATGCATACTTGCTAATTCTTGAAAGTGAGCATTGTTGAGATTTGTGGCTTGTTGGGACTGTTGTAGGGATATTAAAGTGCAGAATTTTGGTTAGCATTGCATGTGTTGTATTTCATTTACTTTGACTCATGAAAATGCTTAGAAGTCATATGAACATAATGTGTTTGAATCCTAATCGTTGATGGTGGAATATAACATGATTTGTGAAACTTATAGGGACTGTTTTAAACTCTTTTCAAATACAGAATTTTGCTTGTGTAGTTGTTGGTTCATTTCATCATTTTGTTGACTCATGGGAATGTAGAAACTAAAAGAAATTTTTGTGCATTTGGCTTATGATTTAGTTGTGGATGCAAAATGGGAATAGAGCTTGTTTGATTGATTAAGTGCTGCTATTGAATGCTGAATTTTTCTGTTATAACATGAATGCTATCCTTTTTTTTTTTCCCCTCAATTTTGTAAATAGACGCGGTATGTCGGTTTCACTTCAAAATACCATATCTTTTGATTTAGGAAGAGTTTTTGCGAATGTGAATAATGTTTTTCATACGTAACAATAATTTCGGAGCTGTTTGTGCAGTTTATTTTCTGTTTTGACCGATTTTTTTTACCGTTTTTGCTTCTGCCCCGTCTTGAAAGTCGCGCTTCCGGGCCAATTTTGTAAATTATAATCGCATATTTGACTTCTTTAGCACGTTTTAACCTTGCAATAAAATTTTGGCTTAATTCTGACGAGTTTAGTTTTCACTGTTTTTACCCGGTTTTGCCGTTTCGGTGTACCGTTGTGCATGTAAATATTTGTGTTGGCTTCCGTAGTTTTAGTGTACATATTTGATTTGCTTTTGAATGCTATCCCATGTTTCTTCTTGTTTGCTTTTGTTATGTTTTCACTTTCTATTCCGTTATCTATTTGCGGTTTAGCTTATAATTCAATAAATGCAATTCCGATTGCGGTGTCTTGTTATCTCTAACGTGTGTGCTAGGATGCAAGGCAACATGGAGGCTCTGATCGATACCCGCTCTCGTGTTCCGCTTTATTTGCGAGACACGACATCTATTTTCTCTCTGATTCGCGTTTCAACACGCATCCTTTATCATTATACTTGCTTGTCCGAATTTCTGTTTTCCTTGCAGGTGTATGGTATTCGTTGTGCCCGATGCACACGTTGGCGCGTGATTTACTTTCATCGCGCCGACTCTTGATTGCTTATGCGGATTTTAATCGGAGTGCTGACATGTTTGCTGTTGCTTTTCCTAGCTCGCTCGCGGGATCCTAGTTTACTCGCTCTCTTCGCTTTAGTTTATGGATCATCATCCGTTTGGTATTGATTCCGTTTCATTTTACTTTTCTCGCACTTTATCGCTTTCTCGCATCATCCTTTAACATGAGAAGTAGGACCTAGACATGCATCGGGCCAAGCCCTCGAAAGAGGCTCTGTTTTTGTTGGTGTGTTTATATTTGTGCTTTGCGGCAGGGAGTCACGGTGTAATAAGTCCTATATGGCACTCCGTTAAGTCCTCATGGAAGGCATGCGGAAAGGGTTAGCAATCAACCCCCGCCCAGTCTCATCGAGTCCGTTCAGTAAGCGCACGCTACGCGTTGCTTGTTTCTGAACCAGCACAAGATCTTGTTATCGAGTATGTCAGGAAAAGGGTTCATGCAGCCGGACCCCCGCCTTTCTTATAGCTCGCGTCGCTCGACGTTGATGCTCGGTGTACGCACGCACCGTTTTCCTTTACGATCCGTGACGGCTTGGTTGCTGAGAGGGGTCCGCCCTCTTGTCTATAGCCCGATCATTTTCGCGAGGTCTAATGCTTGGTTGACTTGGGTTGAGCTGCTCCCCTTGGCTATGGCGGGACCGCTTTTCTACCACTCGGTCAGTACCGTTGGTTTGTTTGCTTTACGAGTGGATGCTCGTTTGTGTGATATTTTTGTTTGCATTCCCTTTTCCCTCGTAGGTTGCTAGTTTAGTTTAGACTTGTACCCTTTGTATGATAACATTAGGTAGCAAGCTTTCCCCCTTAGCTTAGGTTTTCCTCATGCATTCTTTAAAACACAAACCACACTCTTTGATTTTTCTTTTCTTAAGAGCTTGTTATTTCCGCTCCATTCCCAGCATAAGTCTCCAAAGGTCGAGCAGCGGAGTGTGAATGTAACTCGTTCACCTAAAAAACACAAAACAAACAAAAATTAGTTAGCCGAGCTACGGTAGCTCTGATTCTGCAAAACAGATACTTAGGCAGCGGGGTAGGGCCCGTGCGAGCATAATCCTTTCTTTTCCCTACATTCTGCATTCATTTTAGTCCAGATTAGCATAGATTTGTTACACACCCATAGTTTTAGACACAGGCGTGGATACCATCGAGTACGATGGGCGCGAGGGGTGCTAGCACCTTCTCCTCGCGTAACCGACTCCCTTACCCTTTTTCTCTGGTTGTGAGACCGTTGTTTTGTTTTGTGGTTTGCTGGCATTCCCTTCCTTTTCAGGATAAATATGTTAGTGGCGACTCTGTTAATTTTTGCGGGGTAGCGACAGAAGGCTTATGTTTTCTTCTTGAAGGAGAGTGTAGGCACTTCTATCCTCCAACATTCTTGCATATAGTCTCTCATTTCTTAGATAATTTTCAGATAAAATAGTAGCAAGTTCTCTGGCCGTGAGATCACTGGCAGATGTCTCTTTATCTGATTCTCTCAAATTTCCAGGTACATTTTTAACTGATCTTTCTTGATGATTTTCCCCGATCTCTTCCTTGGTCATGGAGTCTTTAGAGGAACAATTTGAAATACCAGGTTCCCATAAGTAGCAATTTTCTTTAGACCTAGAGCCCTTCATGACTTCCTTATGTTCTTCATTTGTGATGATGCATTCCTTCTTGGTGAATCTGACATTGAAGCCTTGGTCACACATTTGACTGATGCTAATTAGATTCACATTCAGTCCTTTTACCAGAAGAACATTGTTCAGATTTGGACCTTCAGGATATTCTAGTGTTCCAATCCCTTGGATTTCTCCTTTTCCTCCATCACCAAACGTGACATAGTTAGAGGAATGAGGATTGACATCTATTAACAGATTCCTTGTACCTGTCATGTGTTTTGAGCAGCCGCTATCAAAGTACCAGTCTTCTTTTGATGACACTCGCAGGGCAGTGTGAGCCATCAAGGCAATGCCTTTAGGTACCCATTGTTGTTTCTTGACTGAGGCGCTCTGCTTAGTTTTTTTTTGAAGTAACTGATTGGGATAACCATACAGTCTAAAAAAAAGGTTTTATGTGACCTAATCTTCCACAGTGATGACATCTCTATTGATTAAATTTCCTCCTAGCATGATTTATCCTTCTGTTCTTATGATGTTGTGTCATTGGTCTAGACATCCGACCTGGCATGTGGACTTCAGGTTTTGGACCTTTGAGTTCTAAGATGGATTCTTATCTTCCCACAAATCCTATCCAGACATGTCTCCTGATCTCTGTCCAATTTGCAGTATCTCTTCCAGGGAGTCAGTTCAGTAATTCAACATTCTGACAGATTTTGACATTTGATCCATCTTGGAGTTTAGCATGCTGATCTCATCATTGAGTGACTCTATGTTTGCAAGATGTTCTTTCTTTTCAGTTTCCAACTCCTTTATGAGCCTCTTTTGCTTCTCCACTGGCTTACATACTTCAGTGCTTTTGGCATATAGCTCTTTGTAGGAGGTTGCAAGCTCATCAAAGGTCAGTTCATCTTCACTGGAATCATAATCAGATTCACAAGCACTCGCTAGTGCTGTGACATATTGTGTTGTATCTTCTTTATTCTTGTTCATAGTACCAGAATTTTGCTGTCCCTAGATCTCACCCAAATGTAAACAGGCAGGGTGCCTACTCTGATACCAATTGAAAATTCTAGTAACACACGCTCGATGTCAAACTGGATGTTAAGACATCCACAATTACGCAGCACAGATAACAATAACAGAACAGCATAAAAACAATAAAGAACACACAAAATTGTTTACCCAGTTCGGTTCAAACAACCTACGTTGGGGGCTACCAAGCCAGGGATGAAGTCCACTATTAGTAGTATCAATTCAATGCTAAACTCCCCCGTTTACAACTTCTCACTTAATCACTACCCAATGACCCTTCTACCTAGGTTCTCCCTAGATATGGAATATCTCCATTCCACTCCCCCTCAGTCACAGTAGTGATTACACATAAACAAATAACAATTACAGATAGAAGACACTCTTCAAAAACACACCTTGATCTCCTTAAAAGCTTCAATCAAGAGACACACACTCGTGCTTAAAAGCTTAGAGTGACATTACACAAACACAAACTATTCCAACGCAATCATCAAGGACAATTGCTTGGATCACACGTAACAGCTACAGAACAACAGTTCTTCACAATACACAGTCAAAGATATACTACTCCACAACAATCATCAACATGATAATTGTTTGGATCACAAGAAACACACACGGTGGAAACGCAGAGATTTTAATAATCTTTCATGCTGAAAAACTCTGCCTCTGAAAGTAGGATTTGCAGTCGATATATAGTCAGCTGGCAGAAGGAATTGGGCCATGGGCCTCCCAAACATAAATTAGGGTTAACCATGTTAACCTAATTTCCACATCATCAGGATGATCACATACGTTGTGATTCGGGATATTTTAGCACAAAACAAACATCGCACAATATATAGTTTCCTAAAAAGAGACCTGAGATAAAAAAGGAAACCTCATAACTAAAAGGTGACCGCTACTTCTGTCAGATACCAATGTCAAGACACCAAGCATGACATCCGTTGAAAAGTTGTATTGGCAATCCTGCATAATTCCACATACATACACCAGGAATGTTTTACCACAAAATACAGCCAATTTAAAACATCTTCAAAATTGCAGTTTATCTAGAAAAAGTCAACTATGTAGGTCAACCTTTGACTTTTGAGAAATTTGGTCAACTATGGACTTTTGAGGATCAAAATCATCAACCAATAAAGTTATTTGATCAAGGAAAATCAAGAAAATTAATCAAAGATAAAAAAAGTCAACAAAACTCAATATTAGGGTTTTAAAGTGTTTTTTTACCTCATTTTGGGAACTTCAAAATTCACCTACAAACTCAAAAATCTCCCAACATGAAAGTTGTAGATCTTGATGAAACAAACAACTTTGCCACTTATAACATTTTTTCAAAAAGTGATTTATTTGAGAGATATTGGATTGAGAAGTTTATGTCAAAAAACTTAAAAGAAATTCTAAGTGTTTTAACTTAGATTTCTTCCTACTTTATGGCCATTTTTCACCAAGATCCAAAATGATTTTGAGAAAACTTTCAAAAAGTGGATTAAAGTATGTAGCAAGGGATTTACAAAGATACCACTAGCATGGAATTTCATCACTTGAGCTAGGAGCTATGATTTTGTGAAGAAGGCACTTAGCACTTGAATTCAAGCCATGAACATGAAGAAGTTATGAACCAAAACCATTTCAAATGAAATATTCCTTTCTTGCAGCTCCTATAACTTGTAAAGACACAAAATTCAGAAGGTTACACTTATTTTTGAGCTATAATCCAAGTGTTTTGTGCATTATCCAATTGATCATTCCATTTTAGGGCTAAAGGTTACACTTCCATTCTTGTAAAGCCACTTTAATCATAAAGTCCACTCTCCTTGAGCTTCTAACTTGTTCTTGCAGCATACAATTGACCTAAAGTTCAGACCAAACATGTTTAAAGTGTTCAACGACTCCAAGCATGCTTGTACCTTGCTCTTGGAACTATGGATTTCTCATTTCTCCATGAATAAGCAAAGTGATACAACTTTCACATGTGAACTTATTTTGATCTGATTTATTCATCCACAAACTCTAATTCTTTCCTATAAATAGAGGGCCTTGCTCATTGCATCAAACACACCAGAATTCTCCAAGTCACCCCCACACTTGAGATTCTCATTTTTACATCTTTGCATTTTTGGAGCAGTTTTGAGTTGTGGAAGTTCTGAGTATCAACCAATCATTCCAATAGATTCCATACATCATTTGTGAGCTATTCATCATCTCCACCACCCTCAGAAAAATCTCAAACCAAAAATCACTAGTAAACCTCCATTAAAGAGCTCTTTGAAGCATTAACCTTCAAACTCTCACCAAACTCACACATTAACCAAAATAATCATCCAAATACCTTCTGTATATCATATAGAGACTATCCAAATCATCAAACAACTTCTGTAACACCTAGAATCAAATTATCCATTTCAATTTTTTTGTTATGTAGGTATGTCATACGGTGAACTGACTTTTTATCGAAATGTTGCAGTAAGCAAGAGTCGCCACCGACTTTTATTTTATCCAAATATTAGAAAGGCTAAAAGAACAGGAAAAAACCTTTAAAAGAAATTTTGAGTTCGGGGGGTAATTTATGCAAAGGGAAGGTGTAAGGCCCCCTTTGCATCCATGGTTTTCCATGGGCTCTTAATTGCTTTGCTCTTTAGTTTTGAAGCCAAAAGTTTTAGAAAATGTAGAAAAAGAGTAATAAGGACTTTAGCTCGTAAATGAGCGTAGCCTTATTGAAGATTTATGAGAAAGAATATGAAAAAGTTTTTTAGAGCAAGGCAAAGTAATTAAGGGCAAATTACCTTATAGTTTGAAAAAGAAGTTCTTTTAGCCTTTCAGGGTAAAAGCGTCTATCCTTGCCATAAAAGGGCAGGAAGCCTTTCATTTGGAGGTTGAAGGGTCATCGAGAGTTCGTTCGCCATAAGACTGTCCCATGCCATAGAGAGGCAGGTAGTCTGAGGGAAGAACCAAAATAGCCTTTCGTTTAGGCAACCAGAAGATACCTCAGCCTTTTCGTAGGCAACTTCCGAGGGTCGAGATCATGTGTATCGAAGGCAGCATCATTAGGGACCATGATCTTAATCGAGGCAACATGGCTGAGGTATCCTCGTATTTGAGGGACATGGCTATTCTGCAAAAACACAAGGCAACAAAGGCAACAGGCAACTAAGAGGTTACCCCAAAAGCGTGCGTGGGTGCAACAATCACGTGATCAATATTCAGATATTTATCTTATAGTTAAGTGATTCTAATTGAATTAACAAGTTGCACTCCCTAGAGTTACTAACCACAACAATTAATATTGATAATCAAAGCAATAAAGGGAAAGGGGAAAATGAAACCAGCGGGGGAAAGGGAAATTGAAACCAGCGGGATAAACAGATTAATAGGTTTAACACAGGTAATAATTTAAATCAGGGTTTAGGGTTACCGATGTTCGAAGTTTTGGCAATTGGCTAACCCTGAAAATTGGAAAAGGAAAAATAACAAACAGGGGTGAGTGCATTATCAATTCAATGACAAATAACGTTGACCCTAATTTAATAAAAAAAGGCAAAAGGAAATTTAAAATAAATATGAAAAATACTTAGCTTTGATTTGATCTGATATGGCGCGTAGTCGGAGGCAAAATCCTGTTGCTATCCCTGAAAAATGAAGAAAGGAAAGGTAGAAAACATTTTGTGGCAAATACAAGGCATTAATAATAAAAGAGGTTCCGAAAAAGATTTTGAAAACACTCAGGGTAAACCCTGAGTTTTTAGGGAATAAGGTTTTAGGAGAAAAGATATTAAGTTAATGGATGACATCTACCTAACAGTGATTAATGATCATGATGAAAAGAAATAATTAAAATAAAAATCAGGGTTTTACACATAAAAATATTAAATATAAAAAGTGAATACATTTGAGAATTTAAAAATAAAATCGGAAGTTCGATTGAATAAATCAAAGAGTCATAAAAATATTTATTTAATAAATAAATAACATGTAAAAAAAAAAATTCTTAAAATAATAAAAAAGGAATAGAGAAAAAATAAATAAATAAGAGGAATTTAAATAAAATAAAAATAAAAAAAACTAAAAGAAACTTAGCTGGGCGTGTGATTGTACGCATCTCCTTGTTGAGGGTGTATCGTGGTCCTGCCTCTTAGATGCGTCAGATTCCATCCTGCTACTGATCGGATGGTGGTGGATGAAGGTGCGTGATGTACCTGTGAGGACACATGCACAGGATCTGAGAACAAAGTTTGTTAAAATAAAATGTCTCTCCTGAGGATCGAGCACACGGCCTCTTGATCATTAGTCAACACTCCTTGCCATTCATGCCAAACGCCTTTTCTATTAACGAACCAATGACCAGCCAATATATATAAAAACATGACTTTAAATGTGAAATTCAAACATGAGTTGCAACTGGGGCCCACGAGTTCAGAAGAACCAATAAGGGTGAGAGAGATAAGCTGGTTTCGTTGACCAACGAATGGTAACATCTGAAAACGCCACGCGAGCACGTGACCGAGTCAACAACGATGGCCACCGGAGCTATAGGACTCCGATCACCCTCTCCGGCGTGTCCAAAACGCCAAACCTGCAAAAATGATCTAAACGAAAAAAGAAGACAACCCAGAACCACTAATTTAGGTATTGCGAGTTCAATGGTAGCATTTGTTTGCCCTGAAATGTCTTGTAGCCATGAATACGAAGGATGAGACCTTGGTGCCCTAACAATGGCATCTATACATATCTGCATCAAATCTCAAAAAAGATCGTTCCAAACAACTTCAAGCATGATTATGAACAAGTGTATATGCATGGAACTCATTTATATTTTATAAATAAAGAGTTGAAATTTGAAATCAAGGGCAAACCGGTAAGAGTCGTATGCTGGCTTTTCACGTGCTTCAGGCTTGAGTGCTAAGTGGAATCAGCTCCTGGAGTTTTCAGAAGTGCGATGGAATTCTTGGAATGGATTGATGATGATTGTGGAGGCAATATGATCGTGCCCTAGTTTTGGAGGCACTTTGATACCTTCAAACCCTATTCCTTTAGCCAATTTTTCGTGTCCCTCTGTGCTGAACAAGTTCTCCTACTTATAGGCAAGTGGATTAGGTCAAATAAACTCTCAAAATATCCATGATTGGGTCACTCAATCTTTGATTGCATATCATGCATAAATCTTCCCAAATTTGCTTCAATCTCTTTCCCCTCATGCCCAATGATGTTTAAGCTTATTTCAGAACCTTCCATAATAATACCAATCAAATTACAAGTCTAAAAGATTCACATGATATTTTATTTGATTTATTTTTTGTATTTAAATGAATAAATCCAAAAAATAAAGAAATAAAAATCATAACATGTTATGAGATTATTTTATGGATTCCCTAGGTGATATTAGATTGAAACAAATATTAAAATACTCTCAATCTTTTATCATTTAATTCTAATTTCATTTGATTTTATTTGAATTTAATTGATTTAATTCAAATAAAAATGAAATAAAATCAAGAAATAAAGGATAAATGGTTAATGGGCCAATTTTAAGCTTGTAACCACGTGAGGAACCCAAAACCATAGGCCCATTACTCAAAACATGAATTTTGTCAACTATAGTTTCAAGCGTTTCTCAAATTTTGCCCAACTTGTGCAAGCCATAACTCATTCAATATTTATCGTATGGAGATAATATAGGACTTTTTGGAAACCTTAAAGAGTCCTCTAACCAGTCTTTTTGGTCTCATGTCAAAATAATTTTCCATGCTCCTTGTGTGTTCTTTTGAAAAAGATGACATTTTGTTGACTTTTGAAAAGGACCTATAATGTTTTGGTCCATATCTCTCAAATGAAGTATTTTTAGACTTGGCATGTGAGAGACAAATTTGTAGAGAATTCAATTTCCTTCAAAATGAGCTTTGGATGGAAAATTTCTGATGTTCCAAGTGAGAGTTATGGCTGGTCAAAGTTCAGTTGACTTTCTCCTATACAAACCCTACTTTAGAAGCTTTTGGAATTGTTGATTTCTGATCTTTCCTTGATGAACCATGATCAATTCTTGATTAAATGGTGAATGATACTTCAATACGAGGATCTTGACAAAAAATCAGGAGTTTTGACTTTACTTTGACCACAAGTGACCTTTAGGTTAACCCAGTCGATTGTTGATTTTCTGAACAATTGAGTGACCAATCCTTTAGGCTGAGCCTTGATACTTGTAGTAGAGGTAATGTGAGATATCTTGGGCCATATGGGATGCCTTGGAGCCATTGATTCAGTGATTTTCCTTTGAACAGACCAAACCCTAGTTTCTGAACCTAGTTTAGGAGAGTGTGTCTTGGAGCTTTGTGTATTGATTTGAATTTGAACAAGAGAAATAGTATGGGCAAATTTTGGGGTATGACAGCTGCCCCTGTTCAATTTTCTTATATCTGAAGATGTAGACTGGCATGTGTGTCTGTCGGAGTCTGAAGGTAGAAGAGAATTGAACACTAGAATACCCAGAAATTTGCCCTAGCTGAAGTAGGGACTCTTGTCAGAGATGGGCTTAAAGATGCCATCCATGCCTTGAGAGAAAGTTTATTGGAGATTGATCGTGTCAGAACCGTTCGTAGTAACTTAATTAGATCTGAGTCTTTTGATTATCTTTGAACTATTCATGGAGGATACCCGAAACTAAGTATCAGAACTAAATCGTCGTCTTGATTATCTCTGAACTATCTTCAAAATAATTGTCAAAATTAAATCTCTGTCTCGATTATCTCTGAACTATCTTTGGAGGATACCCAAAATTAAGTGTCAAAATTAAATCCCTGTCTTGATTATCTCTGAACTATCTTTAGAGGATACCCAAAATTAAGTGTCAAAATTAAATCTCTGTCTTGATTATCTCTGAACTATCTTTGGAAGATATCCAAAATTAAGTGTCAAAATTAAGTCTCTGTCTTGATTATCTCTGAACTATCTTTGGACGATATCCAAAATTAAGTGTCAGAACTGAATCTTTGTCTTGATTATCTCTGAACTATCTTTGGAAGATATCCAAAATTAAGTGTCAGAACTGAATCTTTGTCTTGATTATCTCTGAACTATCTTTGGAAGATATCCAAAATTAAGTGTCAGAACTGAATCTTTGTGTTGATTATCTCTGAACTATCATTGGAAGATACCCGGAACTAAGTATCAGAACTAAATCATTGTCTTGATTATCTCTGAACTATCTCTGGAGAATACCCGGAACTAAGTATCAGAATTAAATCTCGGTCTTGATTATTTCTGAACTATCTCTGGAGGAAATCCAAAATTAAGTATCAGAATTAAATCTCTGTCTTGATTATTTCTGAGCTATCTTTGGAGGAAATCCAAAATTAAGTATCAGAATTAAATCTTCGTCTTGATTATTTCTGAACTATCTCTGGAGGAAACCCAAAATTAAGTATTAGAATTAAATCTCTGTCTTGAATGAGTGTCAGAATTAAATCGTTGACTTGATTATATCTGCACTATATCTAGAAGATGTATAAGTAGACTGCAAAAGAAACATTAGTTTTATGCAATGTCGTAATGCATGTATTGTAATTTTTTTTGAAATGAATGAGAGTGTTATGCATATGTCATGAGACGTATGTATGTTATGAATTAACTATGATATATGATGTATGAACATGAGTTATGCTATTTTGAAGTATCTTGATTGAGAAAATAAATCTCTAGGTCGTTGCGACTCTGATGCCTGATTCTGTTTTGAAGATACACAGCTGGGGATTTATGATTTCTGCTTGGGGATGATCAGTAACTTGATATACCCTGATTGGGGATTAGAGATATTAACAACCATGTTTGGAGTAGAGAAGCAGGTCGGGGAACAGACGATATCAAAGATGTGAACTCTGTTGAGGAGCTATGTCTTTGTCGGGACGAGAGCATTTGAAGATATCTCCTTGAGGATTGCTCTGTGGGGATATGATCTTGTGAAGTCAGGAAGGCATGGGTGCCCTGAACATTGCCCCAGTATTATAGTAACTACCATTCCTGGATTCGTATTGATTGGGAGACACCAATAAATATTGATCGAAGCGTTGAACATGCCTTGTGTACTTTGCCCCCAGCTAGTAGGAACTTGATGAGATTCACCTTGCGAGGACTTTATGAAGTGTATATTGTAAGTGACATGCCCCTAGTAATCGTACACTTAGGATGATGCCCCTGACTGTTTGGCTTTTGAGAGATTCTTGGAATCTTGACTTGATTGCCCCATATTGATTGGGAAAAACGTGTCATGCCCCTTGTATGCGTAGGAGACATTGCTTCTTAGAGTAATATTGTCTGTCGGGATAACTTTCAGTCATTAGTTGTACCCTGTGCAAATTCTTTCTGTTGCTAACATTTTAAATTATGTAGCAGAATATGTTTAATAATGTATTCATGAGATGCAATGCATACGTCTGTCTCGAGTTTGTTGAAAAACATTAAAACTGGATATGCAAAAACATGATGTTTATAAAAATGTGATGTTTGTAAAAACGAAGTGTCAACTCAGCATTTGTGGTAAACCTTAAGGAGTCAGGATACCTTTTGGGTGACAGTATGCTTTCGAACTAACCATGCTTCAATTATGACTTTTAAGGGTTGTAACGTGGCTCGGTTCACGGTTTTAAGAAACAAAAGATAAAGGCTCAAAATTTGATTGTACCCACCCCTCTTCGTGATGATCTTCAGTCCTAAGCTCCGTTAATTCAACTTATGCATTCAGGTTCCGAGAGACTTTTGGATTTGCACCTTTGGTAATGATGATGGTTCACAAGCAAAGAGAACTTTTAAGATGGCAGTCACTTCTTCCTTTTGGTAGTCACAACATTGTGTTGTTCAGGAATTTATTGACTTCTCTTTTTTCCATCTTTTTTATATCCCTAATATTTGCCTGAACTGTCTATTTTGAGCTTACAGTCAGCGGGATGCCTTGATTTTTGCCTAAGTCTTCTTTTTGATTTTTTGACTTAGGAGGCTTTTCTTTGTATATATGTTTTTCATTTTTTTTGGAGGATATTGACTGCCTTGCTTAATTGATGAACCATCATTGGCTTTTGATGGACATCTCCAACACTTCGTTGATGTGTGCGGATGAACGCTTGCGATTGAAACCTTTGTTGAAAGGTGTACTGAATGATTCTCTTAAAATAGAATGCACAGCCAAATTAACTGAGAACTACCCTGCCCCAGGTTATGATCAAGGGTTTTAATTTGTTCAAGAAAGAAACTTCTACTTCTTAGGCTCAAAGGGGTTGACGAGGGATTAACATCCTTATATCTCCACTGTTTAGGAATTGACACAATGCCTGTACATCATCAGCGTAGTCCGTTCAAAATCATACTGTATGAGGTTGCGGTATCGTTTTCGTCATCCTCCCTCAAAAGGTATACAACCTTAGCAGGAGTTGAGTATCATAAAACATATGCAAAGTAAAGATGCAGTTTAAATGAGTGATAGCAAAATAATTAATTCAAGACTAGCATATGCAATGCACTGATGATGATTATTAAAACAGATAATGTCTATCATAAGTCGAATGTTTAAACAAACAGAAAAAGAGATTGCAACTGAAAGTAAAGCTAATGATTAAAAGTTCATCCACTTAGACATTAATCAGTCTTATAGTGATTAGGCATGTGAGTAGTGATCACCACAGGGGTTTCAGGAGGGTTGAACTCAACTTCACCAGCATCGATCATGTCTTGGATCTTATTCTTCAGTGTCCAGCAATTGTTTGTGTAATGTCTAGGACTATTAGAGTGGTACGCAGACCTCGCATTGAGTTTTTAGCCAGGAGTGGAGGTGTTAGAATTCTTAGGAGGATCCCTCAGAGTGATCAAATTTTCCTTTAGAAGATGTTGTAAGGCTTGAGCTAGCGACATGTTGATCTTTGTGAATTGACGCTTAGGTGCATCTGGCTTGCGTCGTTGTTGTGGAACTGGTGTAGAGATTCAGAGTATCTGGGGTTCGAGCTTCCGAAATGTGTATCTGATAAGAATGTTTCAGAATGTCCAGGGTTCGAGCTTCCGGAATGTATATCTGATTGTAATGTTTCAGAAGTCTGGGGTCAAGCTTCCAGAATGTTCATCTGATTGGAACTTTCAGAATGTCCGAGGTTCGAGCTTCTGGAATGTATATCTGATTGGGATGTTTCAGAAGTCTGGGGGTCAAGCTTCCAGAATGTTCATCTGATTGGAACTTTCAGAATGTCCGGGGTTCGAGCTTCCGAAATGTATATCTGATTGGGATGTTTCAGAAGTCTGAGGGTCAAGCTTCTAGAATGTTCATCTGATTGGAACTTTCAGAATGTCCGGGGTTCGAGCTTCCGGAATGTATATCTGATTGGAATGTTTCAGAAGTCTGGGGGTCATGCTTCCAGAATGTTCACCTGATAGAGATTGATTTGTTGACGGTATTTGTCTAACCAGTTGGTCGACCTGAAAGGCAAAGTTAGTTCTATGTGATGTTACGAATGCAAATGCAATCTTTTCAAGGATCTTTAGGAATTTAGTTAGCAACATTAGAAAATGGTTTGGTCGCGTCTTTGTCTGAAGAATTCTGACTTTTGTCTTTAAATGTCTCTCTTTGAGAATCAAGCTCACCATATCCAGTGGGTCATAGCCTCTGATTCAGGATACTTGTACTTTTGCATTTGAAAGCATATGGCTAGAGGAAAATAAATCCTCTTGCCCCTTGATAGGTATTGTGTCCCTGAACTGGAAGGCATACGGCAAGAGGAAAATAAATCCTCTTGCCCCTTGATAGGTGTAGAGTCTCTGAATTGGAAGACATATGGCCAGAGGAAAATAAATCCTCTTGCCCCTTGATAAGTATTAAGTCTCTGAATTGGAAGGTATGTGGCCAGAGGAAAATAAATCCTCTTGCCCCTTGATCGGAATTCGGTCCTTGATAAGAGCACCTAAAATTGTGCGTCCTAAATTCCTAAGATCCTTGAAAGGGTTAGTTAAATCATGTTATGCTTATGATGTCATGATGTCATGATGTTATGCGAATGCAGTTCGTTAGACTTAGTGTGTGATGGTAAGGACAAACAAGTCCTTTCAACAAAACCTGCGAGGAAACGAAGGTTAGTAGTAAACACAAACAAGTCACGCAAGTCACACAATTTTTGGCTTAAGGCATGCATGGAGTCTGATCAGGTGTCCTTCCCAAGGGTATTTCTATGGATAAGGAAATTTCAGCAACGGATTCTACAAGTTATCCAGAATTGCCAGCCCTTCTAAAGCACCCTCGGACATGATACATTCGCATCATGCAATGATACTTTGAGAAAGGACCTATCTGAATTGTAGCATCGAGTAGCGACTAGTTCTTAACATTTGTCAAGAGTAGTCCCCCCACTACGTTCCTAAAGGCCAGGATGGGTTAAGGGTAACTAAAGGTCCTTGAGCTCCGGCGCACCCACAGACACATACATAGACCCCCCTCATTTGAGAAAGGTGTGCATATGCTATGGAGTCCTAACTCAAGTGTGAACTTCATATTGACTCATCTCCCACATATGTGAAAGAGGTTGCCATGACTATGCCACTCCTAATCTTAAGTGTTCTTGAATCCGGGTATAGGATTCGTCCTTCATTTAATTCCCAAAACGCCCCTGAAAAGTAAAACAAACAAAGCAAACAATAGAAAACAATTAAGTGAATCCTAAACTTTTAAGGTAACCCCTCTTTTATCGAAATTAATCCCCAGCAGAGTCGCCAGTTCTGTCATACGGTGAACTGACTTTTTATCGAAATGTTGCGGTAAGCAAGAGTCGCCACCGACTTTTATTTTATCCAAATATTAGAAAGGCTAAAAGAACAGGAAAAAACCTTTAAAAGAAATTTTGAGTTCGGGGGGTAATTTATGCAAAGGGAAGGTGTAAGGCACCCTTTGCATCCATGGTTTTCCATGGGCTCCTAATTGCTTTGCTCTTTAGTTTTGAAGCCAAAAGTTTTAGAAAATGTAGAAAAAGAGTAATAAGGACTTTAGCTTGTAAATGAGCGTAGCCTTATTGAAGATTTATGAGAAAAAATATGAAAAAGTTTTTTAGAGCAAGGCAAAGCAATTAAGGGCAAATTACCTTATAGTTTGAAAAAGAAGTTCTTTTAGCCTTTCAGGGTAAAAGGGTCTATCCTTGCCATAAGAGGGCAGGAAGCCTTTCATTTGGAGGTTGAAGGGTCATCGAGAGTTCGTTCGCCATAAGACTGTCCCATGCCATAGAGAGGCAAGTAGTCTGAGGGAAGAACCAGAATAGCCTTTCGTTTAGGCAACCAGAAGATACCTCAGCCTTTTCGTAGGCAACTTCCGAGGGTCGAGATCATGTGTATCGAAGGCAGCATCATTAGGGACCATGATCTTAATCGAGACAACATGGCTGAGGTATCCTCGTATTTGAGGGACATGGCTATTCTGCAAAAACACAAGGCAACAAAGGCAACAGGCAACAGAGAGGTTACCCCAAAAGCGTGCGTGGGTGCAACAATCACGTGATCAATATTCAGATATTTATCTTATAGTTAAGTGATTCTAATTGAATTAACAAGTTGCACTCCCTAGAGTTACTAACCACAGCAATTAATATTGATAATCAAAGAAATAAAGGGAAAGGGGAAAATGAAACCAGTGGGGGAAAGGGAAATTGAAACCAGAGGGATAAACAGATTAATAGGTTTAACACAGGTAATAATTTAAATCAGGGTTTAGGGTTATCGATGTTCGAAGCTTTGGCAATTGGCTAACCCTGAAAATTGGAAAAGGAAAAATAAACAAACAGGGGTGAGTGCATTATCAATTCAATGACAAATCACGTTGACCCTAATTTAATAAAAAAGGCAAAAGGAAATTTTAAATAAATATGAAAAAGACTTAGCTTTGATTTGATCTGATATGGCGCGTAGTCGGAGGCAAAATCCTGTTGCTAACCCTGAAAAATGAAGAAAAGAAAGGTAGAAAACTTTTTGTGGCAAATACAAGGCATTAATAATAAAAGAGGTTCTGAAAAAGATTTTGAAAACACTCAGGGTAAACCCTGAGTTTTTAGGGAATAAGGTTTTAGGAGAAAAGATATTAAGTTAATGGATGACATCTATCTAACAGTGATTAATGATCATGATGAAAAGAAATAATTAAAATAAAAATCAGGGTTTTACACATAAAAATATTAAATATAAAAAGTGAATACATTTGAGAATTTAAAAATAAAATCGGAAGTTCGATTGAATAAATCAAAGAGTCATAAAAATATTTATTTAATAAATAAATAACATGTAAAAAAAATAAATTTCTTAAAATAATAAAAAAGGAATAGAGAAAAAATAAATAAATAAGAGGAATTTTAATAAAATAAAAATAAAAAAACTAAAAGAAACTTAACTGGGCGTGTGATTGTACGCATCTCCTTACTGAGGGTGTATCATGGTCCTGCCTCTTAGATGCGTCAGATTCCATCCTGCTACTGATCGGATGATGGTGGATGAAGGTGCGTGATGTACCTGTGAGGACGCATGCACAGGATCTGAGAACAAAGTGTGTTAAAATAAAATGTCTCTCCTGAGGATCGAGCACACGGCCTCTTGATCATTAGTCAACACTCCTTGCCATTCATGCAAAACGCCTTTTCTGTTAACGAACCAATGACCAGCCAATATATATAAAAACATGACTTTAAATGTGAAATTCAAACATGAGTTGCAACTGGGGCCCACGAGTTCAGCAGAACCAATCAGGGTGAGAGATATAAGCTGGTTTCGTTGACCAGCGAATGGTAACATCTGAAAACGCCATAGATGTGAGGGGTGTTTAAAACCTTCCCCTTGCATAACAAACCCCCTGTACCTAAATCTCTGATAATTTTATTAGTTATGATTTTAAAAACTTATGTGGGTTTTATTCGTTCTTTCTCCCATTTTCTTTGGAAACAATAAAGTGCGGTGGCGAATCTGTTAAAACATATGAACTAAGTCAATGTAATGGCTTTAGTCTCACAAATTTCACCGCTACACGAAACCAAACTGAACATTCTCAAAATCGTCATAATAACGACACAGGTTCAAAGGTTTGGCACTGATTAGAACAAGCAATCCGGGTAGGTAGGAGCCAAGGTTTCCTGTCCCATCCCAAACCTCACAGGTAGGAATCCTAAACACACGCAGGATGTCCCTGTTGGTCGTCGGGAATTTTGAACAAACAATGAGAACGCCTGCCTAGGGCAATAAGTATGTCGGACAACGATTCCCTCACTGAGTTCTCTCTTGGTTGTGGTATGTTATGCCAACTCCGTGCCAGGCAGCATGAGAGCCAATATAACTATCCATGTTAATCTAAGTGTATACTTGGTCTGGGTAGTGGACCTTTTACCTCACAATAACACCCATCCGTGAAACAGAAAAACCAGCCAGCACAACAGATATCCAGAATATGGAAAGCGGTAAATACATAGATGCAAATGCATGCAAGCAGTATATACAATGATCTAAAGACACAAATTCCCACAGAAAATAAAGCAAGCAAGAATTAAGAATGAAACTCGGGATGGATCCCCAGTGAGCTCGACAGCTGAAGCAACTGGAAAACTCATCGAATAAACAATGAAGTCGCCATCGAACATTTATCCTACGCGTAGGAATGGAAAACAACGAAGAAAACCAAATAAACAAGCAATGGTCGCAGAGAAAGGGTAAGGGTGTCTGTTACACAAGGGGAAGATATTAACACCCCTGTCATCTGTGGTACTCCACATAATCCATTCTTGTTAGTTTCTAATTTAAGGGTGTGTGTGTGTGTCATGCAATGTGCAAAGGGAAACATGCAATGGAAGAACAAGCAAGATAGTAAGAAACATCGAACAAAATAAGAAAAGAAAAGTCCGCTCGCTAGAGCGTTCATACCCTATGCCTACGTACCTCCAACGTGCAATGGAAAAATTAGAGTGTCGTAGTTAGGTTCAAAAGTTTTTATTTCTATCTCAATTCGCGCCCCCTAGAGAAACGAAACCGAGCACCCTAAGAGAGCATGCAACATACAGGGAGCATCACAAAGATCCTAGGCAAGCATCAAGTATGGGATGTGAACAAGCATAGGAAACACAAGATGTTATTCATGTCAAACATGTGCGCAGTGTGTGAACAGGAATCACAGTATGAACAAAATCTCCAGCAAGAACAAGTGAACAGGAATCAGAAACATATCATGTTATTCAGGTCAACCATGCGTGAATATAGAACAATGCATACATGCTATTCAGGTCAAACATGCAAGAAAAGGTAAAGCAAAGCTAACATACATGTTATTCATGTCAAACATGTAAAAGCTAAGCATGTTAGTCAGGTCAAAAACATATAGCAAAGATAAACAAATTCATACATGGTATTCAGGTCAAACATGTAAAAGCTAAGCATATTATTCAGGTCAAACATACATAGCGAAGATAAGGAAATGTATACATGTCATTCAGGTCAAACATGTAAAGGCTAAGCATGTTATTCAGGTCAAACACACATAGCAAAGATAAGCAAATGCATACATGTTATTCAGGTCAAACATGTAAAAGCTAAGCATGTTATTTAGGTCAAACAAACATGGCAAAGATAAGCAAATGCATACATGTTATTCATGTCAAACATGTGCGCACTAAGCATGTAATTCAGGTCTAATATACAAAGCAAGGATAAGCAAATGCGTACATGTTATTCAAGTCAAACATGCACACAAAGGTAAGGAAAAGCTAACGTACATGTCATTCAGGTCAAACATGCACAGGTATCAAGCAAACAAGTAATGCATACGTGTTACTCAGGTCAAACATGTGATACCAAAGAAAGCAATGCGAACATACATGTTATTCAGGTCAAACATGTGAAAGTTAAGCAAGTTGATCAGGTCAAACACACATAGCAAAGATAAGGAAATGCATACATGATATTCAGGTCAAACATGTAAAATCTTAGATGTTATTCAGGTCAAACGCATATAGCAAAGATAAGCAAATGCATACATGTTATTCAGGTCAAACATGTAAAAGGTAAACATGTTATTCAGGCCAAGCACACATAGCTTAGATAAGCAAATGCATACATGTTATTCAGGTCAAACATGTAAAAGCTAAGCATGTTATTCAGGTCAAACAAACAAACCAAGGATAAAACAAATGCATACATGTTATTCAGGTCAAACATCCACACAAGGGTAAGGCAAAGCTAACGTACATGTTATTCATGTCAAACATGCACAGGTATCAAGAAAACAGGTAATGCATACATGTCATTCAGTTCAAACATGTGATAGTGAAGAAAGAAACGCAACATACATATTATTCAGGTCAAACATGTAAAGATCTAAGCATGTTATTCAGGTTAAACACACATAGCAAAGATAACGAGCAGGTATGATAATAACACACAATGACACACAATCGGGCTCCGCTCTAAAAGCAAACAAACTATCGATGTAGTGACCCGGGGACAGGGGGATTTCCTCAGTCAACAAAGAAAGCCACCCGAGACCAGCAAACAACAAGCTTTAGCTACTGGGGAAAGTCCTCCGAAGCCTACAAGCTGACCAAAAGGAGCTTTAGTCAATCGGGGAAAGTTCTCCGGGTCTAACAAGCTATCAAGGGGAAGCTTTAGTCGATCGGGGAAAGTCCTCCAAGATAAACAAGCTTGCAATGGAAAGAAAGGGGGAAAGCACGTGCGTTCATGCACAAAGCCTCAGCGTCGAGCGACGGGAGCTAAACAAAGTGTGGGGATCCGACCGCATGGTCCTTCCACTTGACATACTCGATAACAGGATCTTGGGCTAGTTCAAAAGCAAACAACGCATGGCGTGCGCTAAATGAGCAGACTCGATGAGACTGGGCGAGGGTTGATCGCGAAACCTCTTCGTTTACCTTCAATGATGACTTAACGGTGTGCCTGTAAAGGGGTCTTATCGCACCGTCACTCCCTGCCGCAAAGCACACAGTATAAACACGCACAGTCATGGCCTCCTAGAGAGGACTTCCAAGCTAAAATATGAATGCCTTCCTACTTCTCATGGAAATATATGATGCAGAATGAGAATAAAAGGGAACTCGAGAAAATACCGAATAGATAGCAAATCCGTAATGAGCTAGCAAGCGTAAGCAGAGAAACCCAGAATACTTCACGTAAGCTGTCATCAAGCAAAGTCAAAAATCCAGCATAAGCGTCAAAACAATGCGGTGTGAAAATAAATCACAACCGACATGTGTTGCGTATTAGACACAACCACGCAAGCAACATGTAGGAGAAATACAATACAGAAAACAAGCACAAACAATATATATATATATATATATATATATATATATATATATATATATATATATACATCTCAGGAATGAGAGATAAAGAGAAATTGCATCGGAAGCGAAATTGAATCCATAAATGAAGCTGAATGTGAACACTTTTCAAACGAAATAAACGATCAAAAGCTCCCTTGAAACGCCTTGCACCAGTCAACGAACGCATTAGTAACAACAAGGAGGTATCTTCACCCTCCATAGAAAATAATAGGAATTAAATTCTAATTAAATTCTATATGCAAACTCTAATATGAAAAGCATTATCATGTTTTTAATGGCATTTTTATCACCTAAAACTAACACGAGAATGACTTTAATTACATGTTTTTATTTTTTTTTACTATGCAAACATCTAGAAAAATTAATATGATTTCATTATGTTTTTATCACCTAAAAAATAGGGAAAGACTATGTGAAACAAAACCTAAATCTAACATGATTTAAAGGAGTCAGGGGTGAAATTTGAATTATAATGGTGTTGGCAGAGGTAAGGGCGCATGGCCCATTGGGATGGCCCAAGGGTTTTTTTATTCAATGAGTTCTAAGCCAAAAACGGAGTGTGTGGGCCTATGCGGGGTGTTAATTAGCATTTCGCATGGCCCACTGTTTATTGATCAAAATCAAATTATTCAATTCAACTTTTTTTGTTAACTTGAAGTCTAATAAGGTTTTTATTAATTAAAACATCACCAATTAACAATTAATTATCAAATTAATACCACATTAAGACCTTTAATTTAATTAAAGTAAGTAGAAGGGGGGAATTAGGGTTACCCTCTGTGGCCATTGAACTTACGTGAAGGACTCTCCCCCTCTCTTCCTCAATGAAACGGCGCCGGCGAACACACCTTCTCCGCGCACCACCATAAACAACACAACTCAACACCTCTCCTGTTTTCTCTACTCTTGCCTTGACCTCAAACTCTCGCCCTCAGTTCTCTCTCACACCGCTCATCCCTCTCGTCTCTCCGATGAACATACTACTTCCGCTTCATTTCCATTCAGATCTCCCTCGTCTCTCACCTCAATCCGTTTTTGTTCTTGCTCATTCCCGTCTCTATTTTAACTCAACTCTCACTCTTCTCTCTGTCCTAGATGAAGGTTGATGTGGATGTTGTGTTGCGCAGGTGCTTTGCGAATCGGAGAGAATAAGAGTGTGAAAGTTGCAGATTCAGAGAATTGAAGTGTGAAGTCGTGGCTTGTTGGAAACTTAACGTGAATTGAATGGGTCATCCTATTTTTATGGGAGTTAATTTTAGTGGAATTAATTATTAATATTATTAATTATAAATTAATAATGAGTCACTCATCAAAACCTAGTTTTGTCTAAGTAACTTCCTCCCACTATTTTCTCTCCACTCTCCCACTATTTTCTCTCCACTTAGTTGAATCATTTACTTATTAATATGATTCTTAAGCTTTTTGGAAACGTACGCCAGATTTCTAAATTTTGGAATCTCTCTTCTCCCTCTCTATTCTCTTCATCTCAAAATAATTTATTTCTTCTTTATTTTTCGAGTGGCCTTGTCCGCCATAAACGACTGAAAATATTTCAAATACTATGAATGGTTTTTTAATCCATCTCTGAAGGTGTATCACTTCGACCGATTCTCACATATGAAAGTGACAATCGTAATTCCAGAGTGAGCTATTTTATCCTAGAGGAGTCGTGCGTATTTTTGAGCTGCTTTGCATAATTTTGGCAGTACCACGAAACATCTTAAAGAAAGCGACCTAGTCCGCGACTCAGCAGATAATTTCCTCTATGGAATTATTTTTTTAAAACTGAAAAAAACAATTTTAAGATGTTTGTTGTAACTGCCATGTTGAGTGAGGAAACTGTCGGTAATACTGCGGCCGAATCAGTGAATGACAAACCATTCAAGTTTGAGGGATCTAATTTCAAACGTTGGCAAACTAAGATGAAATTTTTTCTTAACTTTGAAAAAGGTTGCCCGTGTTCTGACTGAGGATATGCCTGTTGTTCTTTCTGGATCAACCGAACTAACTAATGGCAAGTCAACTACTAAATCAGACGGAACTTCCAAAGCGTCTAAATTAGACTCTGCTGCAAAAGCTAAAGTCGTTGAATTAGATTCTGCCGCAAAAGCTAAAACCGCAGCAGATAACTTGCAACTCCGAAAAGAAATTTCCCTATGGCAAGAATTTGATTATATATGCAAAAACCACATTCTAAACAGTCTTGTTGATGACCTGTATGATTACTACAGTAATTACAAGACTGCCAAACAGGTTTTAGTAGCTTTGCAAAAGAAATATGACACTGAAGAAGCTGGTGCAAAGAAATATGTTGTGAGTCGCTACTTGAACTACAAAATGGTGGATGAAAAGTCAGTGGAAGCTCAAAGCCACCAAATTCAGAAAAATGCTCATGAAATAATTACTGAAGGTATGCCCCTCAACAAACAATTCCAAATTGCTGTAATCATTGACAAACTGCCCCCTAATTAGAAAGATTTCAAAAATGTGCTTTGCCACAAAACAAAAGAATTTTCAATCGAGAGTCTGATTACTCGCCTCCGAATTACAGAGGAAGCTTGGAGACAAGATCAGAAAGATGAAGTCTTAGTTGTTTCTAACAACAAAAAGAGATTCGGTGCGGTTTTGAAGCCAACTAGCAAACCATTAAAGAATCAGAATTGCAATGCTGTGAACCGAATTAAGAATGGGAATCCCTGTAGGGCCCCATGTGCTCCATTTGCTAGGCAGCAACCACCACCTCAAAGAAATGACGCTCCGGTTTTCACTTGCTACAATTATGGAAAACTGGGTTATATGACAAAAAAATGTAAGAGCGGGCCTAATCTTGTTGCTGGCTCAAATGCTCAAATTAACATGACTGATGAGCCATTTGTTGCTATGATCACTGAAGTCAACATGGTTGGTGGAAGTGATGGTTGGTGGGTAGACATTGGCGCCTCTCATCATGTCTATTATGATCGTGCTATGTTCAAGACATACATTAATGCTCAAGATAAGAAACTGCTGTTGGGAGATGCTCACACCACTAATGTTGCTGGAATTGGAGATGTTGAACTAAAATTCACCTCAAGAAAGACTTTGATCTTTAAGAACGTCATGCACGTTCTTGAAATTAGCAAGAATCTTGTTTCTGGTTTTCTTTTAAATAAGGCGGGGTTTAATCAAACTATACGGGCAGATTTGTACACCATCACTAAGAATGGTATTTTTGTTGGGAAAGGGTACGCCGCTGATGGCATGTTTAAGTTGAATGTTGATTTGAATAAAGTTTCTCCTTCCGTTTACTCTTTGTGTGATTTTAATATTTGGCATGCTAGACTTTGTCACGTTAATAAGCGAGTTATTCCTAATGCAAGCGACTTAGGCTTAATTCCTAAATTAAATGTCAATGACACAAATAAATGTGAATATTGTAGTCAAGTTAAAATAACTAAGACTTCGCATAAATCAATTGTTAAAGAATCTGATCCCCTAGATCTTATACACTCTTATATAGGTGAATTAGATGGAACTTTAACTAGAAATAGTAAATGTTACGTTATCACTTTTATTGACGACTGCTCTGATTATACTTATGTATACTTAATGAAGAATAAAAGTGAAGCGCTTTACATGTTTAAGATGTATGTAACTGAAATTGAGAATCAATTTAGTAAGAAGATTAAGAGACTCCGTAGTGATAGGGGAACTGAATATGATTCTGGTTTACTCAATGATTTTAATATTAAACATGGAATTGTACATGTAACGACTGCTCCATTATAGAACTCTTACTGAACTTGTTGTTGCAATTATGCTGAATTCTGGTGTTGCACCTCACTGGTGGGGGGAATTTTATTGACTGGTTGCTATGTCCTGAATTGAATACCCAAGTCTAAAAATAAGATCTAACCTTATTAGATATTAAAGAAAAGACAACTAAAATTGTCTTATTTGAGAACTTGGGGCTGTCTGGCTTATGTTAGAATTCCGGATCCAAAACGAGTTAAACTCGCTAGTAGAGCATACAAATGTGTATTCATTGGGTATGAAGCAAACAATAAGGCATATAGGTTTTATGAACTAAATGCGAAAGTGATCATAGAATCAAATTATGTTGATTTCTATGAAGACAAATTTCCATTCAAATCGCGAAATAGTGGGGAAATCAATCGAGTCACGTTCCTGTGATACGAAGCATACAAAGCAATGACAATATAGAAATAGAACTTCGACGAAGTAAAAGAGTAAGAGCCTCTAAATACTATGGGTCTGATTATGCGGCCTATAATGTAGAAGAAGATCCAATAAATCTTCAAGAAGCACTGTCATCTCTTGATGCAGACTTGTGGCAAGAAGCTATTAATGATGAGATAGATTCTCTAGAATCTAACAACACCTGGAACTTAGTAGACTTGCCTCCTGGTTGCAAACCAATCGGTTGTAAATGGCTTTTGAAAAAGAAACTAAAACCTAATGGAAGTATTGATAAATACAAGGCTTGCCTTATAGCCAAGGGTTTTAGACAATGAGAAAATGTAGATTTCTTCGATACCTTCTCTCCAGTCACTAGAATTACATCCATTAGGGTACTTATTTTAATTTCTGCTATTTATAACTTAATAGTACACCAAATGGATGTTAAAACAGCCTTTTTAAATGGTGACTTAGAAGAAGATATCTATATCGAATAACCCGAAGGTTTTGGGATCCATGGACAAGAAAACAAGGTCTGTAAGTTTGATAAGTCTCTATATGGACTAAAACAAGCTCCTAATAAATGGCATGAAAAGTTTGATAATCTAATGATATTGAATGGGTACAAAGTGAATGAAAGTGACAAATGCGTTTATTACAAATATGAGAATCACATTTGCACTATCATATGTCTATATGTAGACGATCTACTCATATTTAGATCAAACATTCAGGTTGTTAATGCTATGAAATCACTGTTGTGCAGAAGCGAGTGTGATTCTTGGTATCAAGATCACGCAATTCGAACAAGGAATTTCTTTGGATCAATCTCACTATGTGGAGAAGATCTTAAAGAAATATAAATACTTTGACTGTAAGCTAGCATGCACTCCATATGATCCAAGTGTGAAACTGCTTAAGAACACTGGAGAAAGTTTCAGACAATCCGAATATGCGAGCATCATTGGCAGTCTTAGATATGCCATTGATTGTACTAGACCTGACATTGCATATGTCGTTTGACTATTATGCAGGTTTACGAGTAGGCCGAGCAATGAGCACTGGAAAGCTATTGAGCGAGTCATGAGGTACCTTAAAATGACCTTGGATCTCGGCCTACATTATAAGAAATTTCCTGATGTACTAGAAGGGCATAGCGATGCAGATTGGAACACCTTATCGGATGATTCCAAAGCTACTAGTGGCTATATATTTAGTATAGCTGGGGGAGCAGTATCGTGGAAATCAAAGAAACAAACCATGCTGGCTCAATCTACAACGGAGTCTGAGATGATAGAACTAGCCATAGCTAGTGAAGAAGCAAGTTGGTTAAGATGCTTGCTATATGAGATCCTGTTATGGGAAAACCAATGCCAGCTGTGTTATCCACTGCGATAGTACCGCGGCTATTGCAAAAATTGAGAACCGTTATTATAATGGTAAAAAGACTTCAAATAAGAAGAATGCACAGCACCGTTAGAGACTGTATCTCTAAAGGAGCTGTAAGAGTGGATCATGTATGCATTGATGAAAACTTAACAGATCCTTTGACGGAAGGATTAGCTAGAGAGAAAGTCCATAATACATCCAAAAAGATGGGACTAATTCCTATATAGAAATGATTTTCTCATGATGGTAACCCGACCTAAATGACTGGAGATCCCAAGAAATACGTTCAATGGGTAATAACAAGTTGTGAGTAATATGTAGCGACCATGCTAGAGTAAATATGAGAAGCATGAATCCTGAAGTAATAGGAGGATGAGATAATAGAAACTCTTAATGAGATCTATACTTTGTATGAGGGAGTACTTAGGCTACAGGAGTACTTTTGATAGACTCACCTATGTGATTGTGGAACTAAGGTCGGTTCCTATGGAATTTCGAGGCAGAATTCCTAGAGCCTTCACTAAACCGGGATACACGTGCAGGGCCATTAAAAGCACGGGCTATTAAGAATACACCTTAATGAAAAGGTTGTGTGCATGTTTGATGTCTGAGATAGAGTTCAAGACAATAGTGTCACTCTTATTAAATCGGAATCCTACTTGCTACGCAAAGGTTCAAGTTGTAGACACCTTTGATTATGCACAATCTTAGAAACTATGAATGGTTTTTCAGATACTATGAATGGTTTTTTAAGCCATCTCTGAAGGTGTATCACTTCGACCGATTCTCACAAGTGCAAGTGACAATCGTAATTCTAGAGCAAGTTGTTTTATCTTGGAAGCGTCGTGTGTATTTTTGAGCTGCTTTGCCTAATTTTGGCAGTACCACGAAACTTCTTAAACAAAACGACCTAGTCCACGACTCGGCTGATAATTTCCTCTGTGGCAATTTTTTTAAAACCGAAAAAATAACATGGATGAATGGAGAGTTATAGTGTTGAAGATTGAATTTCTGTTGGAGATTTGTGGAGGAGGTTCTTGAGGCTTTTTTATCAGAAGAGTGAAGAATGGAGGAGAGGGATTGATAGTGATTGAGATGGAAAATTTTCTGTGGATTTAAGAAGAGATGAAGAAGATGATGAAGAAGAGTGTGGCGTTATGGGGATGGTGTAGTGAATTTGGAGAAGAGTTTGTTACCGATGAAGATTGAAGAAGTTCGAGTTTTTTGTGGAACTATAGAGAATTTTCTTGAAGATTGAAGAGAGTTTTTCCGTTGAGAATGAAGGTTCTCTTGAAGATTTTGGTGATTGAATTCGTGGAGATTGCAACAGTGATTATTATTGCTATGATATTGATGAGTGAATGGTTATCGAGAGGGAGAGAATGAAGACTCAGTTCATGAGGTTTGTTACAGGTTTCTCTTTTTTTGTTGTGATTGATTTTTTCCTGCTCCAAATTATGTTACCGATTTCATTTTTTTGTTGGATAAATAAATCCAGCGTCACCCTTAGGGATTCGAATGGGCTTAACATCCCAACCCATGGCGCCTAGAGAGAGCTTACAAACCTCGCTTTAGGTGCAGCCCCTGAGGGCTCATACTATAAGGAAATAAAGTTGCGCCCTCACTAACAGCAATTGCTTTTAGCGCAGTGGTAAGCGCTTGATCCTACAAGTGGTATCAGAGCATGGTCATGGGTTCGAATCCCCCCGACTAACACTGGGGGGGAGATTGTTGGATAAATAAATCCAGCGTCACCCTTAGGGATTCGAATGGGCTTAACATCTCAACCCATGGCGCCTAGAGAGAGCTTACAAACCTCGCTTTAGGTGCAGCCCCTGAGGGCTCATACTATAAGGAAATAAAGTTGCGCCCTCACTAACAGCAATTGCTTTTAGCGCATTGGTAAGCGCTTGATTCTACATTTTTGTTATGAGGTTCCTTTGCACTTCTGTTATAGATTTCCTCTTCAAAAAAAATTTTGAGTCATGTCGTTGGTTTATCGGTCATTTAGATGCATTAGCTGCGGTTTAGTTTATTTCGTAAGAAATGGTTAATTTAAATTGGAACCGGTTTACTTGATTTTGTTATAGAATTTGATTTGGAGTTGTGGGAAGCTAAGCTTTAGTTTCAATTGAAGTGAAGAGCTGGTTCATTTGTGTGGATTCGATTTTCGAACTGGTTAATGCTAATTTACGGATGCAGTTTAGTGAGTTATGTAGGTGGTTTATATACAGCCAGGTGGTTTATTGTGTCTTGATTTGTATTTTATGAACCAGCTGATTATTTGGTCTTTAGATGCAGTACTCTCGTATGGGCCGCACTTGGCTGTGACGGTAAACTGAGCTGGTTTGGTATAGCTTCTTTTCCACTGAGCTGTGCTTTTTGTTATGCATCCGTTAGAGTTTGTTGGTTTTGAATGCAAGGCTATTTTTGGTTTTTTGAAGTGGCTTCGGGTGGTTATATGGTTTGACAGATTGCACGATTTTGGAAAGCACGATGAAGATGGAACAGGGACTAGCTTAGACTTAGGCATTAGAACTTCTCCATGTAACTTGTTTCTCTCTTGTAATTTTTCAATGTAAAGATTTGGAATGGATTTTTTTGGTATGATAGAAGTGAACAATATTTCTCTTTAAATAAATTTCTAACTGAATTTTGAATGGATGAATATTTTTCCTCAAGGCCTCATTTACACTTTCAAGTCTTCTTGTTGCAAAAGTTGAATCAATAGCAAAATATGAGATGGACACCAACATATTTTAATGATAACTTTGGTCAAAAGTCAACCTTTTGTGGTAGACTTTGACCCAAAAGTCAAAGTTTTTCCATACGGCTTTCTAATCTTGCAATGATGATAAAATGGACTTAAAACCAAAATGAATGCCTTTCATAGTTTTTATTGCACAAATCATGATTCCTTTCTTGTACCTCAATACCTCTTGCGTTGATGAACGATAGAATGAGAGAACGATGCAACCTTTCTCGTCCAAATAATGATCACAAGCACATCACCAAGTGCTTAGCGAAATAAACCTTAGGCCAAGAAATTCATCTGATCAAGCAATCTTCAAATGACTCGGCCAACAACATCCTCTGGTCTAGTGAAAAACAACATCTTTGGGGAAACCAAAATGTTGAAGAGAGAAGGTCCATGAGGGTCGTAGAGCCACTTACTACAAGTCAATCTCAGTTGAAGTATCTTCGCCAAACCCAAACATAAAGAAGCAAAAACCCTAATTCAGGCTCCTTGATCCCAAGCCAGATTCATTGATTAACGAATGCATGAGTTATGTTAATTCCCTAATGGAAAGATGCACATGAATGCAAAGCCTAAGCTAATTAGAAATAAATTAGGACGACAAATTTTGGGGTGCAACATTTATGAACTTCAAGAAGTTCTTCTTCTCCAAGGAAAGTTTTCAAAGACATGATAGAGTGAAAAGATGAACAAGAAGGAATTTAGAGGAAAGGGTATGTGAAAAGATAGAAAGATCAAAGGGTTTCTTTAAATAAAAGAATGAATACGTGATTGACTTGCTAAAGGATTTATAAACTGACACCTCAATAAATTAAAACTTGAGAACCAAGACAAAAGACAAGTCTCAAAAACTGATGATGAAGAGACAAAGCTCAAAGAGGATAAAGCGTGTTGAAACCTCTTCATTTCCAAGATAATAACTTACTAAAACGAATGTATGTAATAAATGAGTAAATGAGTTTTAGCAAGATTCTTGGTCAAGATGTAATGATGATTGTAAACTGTTTTTAATGTCAGAGAGACGTGAGGATTTCAGACTCTAAGATACTCAAAATAAAGATATATAGTACATGCGATATTAGAGATAGAGTTTAGAAATTATGACCAGTCAAAGCTTCCCTTTAAACATATTGATACCATTTACCTTTGATTCTGAGAGCTTGAACTTCTGCCTTCCAGATTCAAAACTCTTGTTGTCTTCTCTTCTTCTTCTTCAGATTTTGATTCAACCTTTCTCTTAAACTTGTTAACTCTTTATTCTAGACACTCTTTCAGAAACTTCAACTTGTGAAGATAATACTATTGAGTGCTTCTTAACTCCATATCCTTTGATGTTGAGTTGGAGTTTGAGGTCTTCATATAATCTATCTTCCCAAGATAGCATCAGACAGCTTGAACCAGAAGATGTTGTCTTCAACAGAGTTTTACAGCAACCAGAGTTTTTCTCTTCCTGAATCTCTCTACACGGTTAAGTGTTTGATTCAAAAATCAATATAGAGACGGCGCTCTGATACCAATTAAAGGTGGAGAAAAACACAAGAAAGGGGGGGTTTGAATTGGGTTTTCAATAATTTCCCTTTCTTAAAACTCTTGTGCGGAATCTTAATTGGTTGCTGTTTATTAGAAGCATTAAGCTCTTACTTATTAGAAGCATAGTGTTTCTCATAAGTATTCAACCTTCTTTGAAACCAAAGTCTTCTTATAGCTTCTGATAATCTTGAAGACAATATACAAAGGTAAATAACACCAGATATATCCTGGTTCACTTGAGAAATTCTCAAGCTAATCCATTGTCTTCTCGAGCTTCTGACCTTCACTCGGTCTCTCAAGGAACAATCAAACAACTATTTGATAAAGGTTTGCTTAGAAAATAATGCTCTACACAAGCTGGATGTAAACACTAACTTAATCACATATTGTTTAACACATTTCTGAGCAACAACTCATGTGTTAGAATAACTTACATGAAAAAATCTATACCTAAAACAAAATACGAGCAACAACTCTTGTGTTCATTACATTGTCCTACAAAGATGTATATAATAGGAGGTTGGGTAGAAGCTTGTAGTGGTCTTCTTCTTCATCTTCTATGTTGAGCAAGTTTTGAGCAACAACTCCTTGCTTCTTCTGATTTCTATCAAGATGTATGTGATTGTAGTTAAGTAGCATCTTTAGAATCTTATTCTTCATCTTCTTTGTTGAACAATTTTTGAGAAATAACTCCTTGCTTCTTCTGATTTCTATCAAGATGTATATGATTGCAGTTGAGTAGTATCTTGTAGAATCTTATTCTTTATCTTCAGATCAGCTTCTGCATTTGAACATAGGCATTAGCATCAACTAATTTTCCTAGAAGCATTTTGAATTAGCATGTGCTCCAGCTTCTCCTTTTGACATATGCTTCTTAACATCAGTGTCATACCCTAATTTTGAACCCCCCTGAGATGTCACATCTCCATACTTTGCATCAAATTCAAAGTAGATACTCAGAACAGTCACTTATTCACCTGGTACTTAATCGAGGATGTTCAAAGACAAGAGAGCTCAGGCAAAGGATCAATCCATAAAAGGATTAGTCTCCAATACAATCATAGGACTCAAAAGCTTCATTTTATTCACCTATGATTGATTAGACACCAGTCATCAGGACTCAAGTTTGCTCAGATCACCAATTTAGGGTTTTGAGCCCATCAAGGGCTGCAATCAGGGACCACATTTGGGAAACCCTAAAAAGCTCCAGGGCATCACTCAAAGGCTTCAATCATCTTCAAATAATCCATGTGACAATATCCACAGGGCATTTCATTTCAATTCAAGATCCACAGTCATCAATTTCATCTGGTCGACAATTAGGGTTTTTGACCTAATTCACCTGGACAGTTGACTTTTAATCAGGACATGGATCCAAAACTCAAATCATGGCTCAAGAAATTCTATCACCTCAATATAATCCATTCACATCACTCATTTGAGGAGGAGAACTTGTTTCATCACAAAAGTCCAAAATTTCACTTCATCTGGAAAAAGTCATTTGTACAAGATCACCTTTGACTTCCAAGTTTTTTGGTCAAAACATGATCTTTAAGGATCAATATCATAAATATATGATTATTGAAGTCATTTGACCAAAGAAAATCAAGAAAATTCATCAAGGATCAAAAAGTCAACAAAAGTCAAACTAAGTGCATTTTTGACCTAGTTCATGGATCTCAAAATTTCACCTACACAACTCAAAAAACTTCCAACATGAAAGTTATAGATCTCATCAAATAAAACAACTTCTCACAGAGGAACATTCTTCAAGAGATCAATCATTTAAGAGATATGGACTTTGGAAGTTCTAAGTATTTTGACCTAGTTTTCTTCAAACTTTGGGCCTGTTTTACACAAATTTTCCAAATGATTTTGGAAAAACTCCAAACTAATGAATTGAAGTACATATTAAGGGATTTACAAATTGTGCTCAACCTTCTCCAAATTCATTTTGAGCTAGGAGTTATTCTTGTTCAAAGTTGGCCTCATAAAGTAAAATTATAGGTCATGTACAATTTGAAACTTTGCAATTTTGTGCATATGGCTTCACTAATGGATGCTACACGACCCATAGCACATCTGTAAACATACCATGCATCCATTTTCACCATGGCATAAGAATTGAAGAAGATTCCCAAAAACAAGAACATGTGATCATGTAATCATTACTTTTGAGAATTTATGGTAAGTAATGATTCATCAATTGGAATCTTCTCCTAAGCCAATAGAAAGCCTCTACATATCAGAAATGTTCCCCAAGATCAGATGAGATCAATGGATAGGGAGCTAGCTCGTTTTGGCCATCATTGCATTTTGGATATTCTTTGAATTTCTTCATGGCCAAGAAACCAAAACTCTCTCATTAAGCAAGCTCACTCCCTCAATCTGTACAGAACTCTTTGCCTATAAATAGAAGTGTCATCCTTCATATTAATCACACCAAAGCAACCACAATTCTTGCTTTCTCCTTCTTCCTTTCACTCTTAGCATTTTCAAAGGTTCTTTGGCAAGAATACTCGGGTTCTTCAAACCAGAGCTCTTCCTTTGAAACTAAGTGTTCTAACCTTTCAAGGAGGTCCATTAGAGGTGATCCAAACACCTGGAACACTTCCGTAAATGCAAGAACACCATCTTCACTTTCAATTTGGAGCAAAGTCAGTTGGAGGTCTGTAGCACGACTCAAGAGGAGTCAAGCAAGTCCAGGCATCCAAACACGTTCCTTAGGGTGTGGTGAAGCTATCCAGATGGTCGAAGCTCATCTGTAACTGCAGATTCACCAACCTCCATGTTCACTTGAAGCTCAATTTGAAGGAATCGGGTTGGACGATTCTGAGGTGTTCAAGTTATAATAAGCATTCAGTTAGCACCAATGAGTCCCTAAGAAGCTTTTAGGATCACTCACACAAGCCCAGGTGTTCCTCATCATCCTCACGAACTTCACTTTCAGAGGTATTTTTCCAAACTCCAACACTCTAATTTAAGTACTCTTTACAATATATCTCGATACCAGTTTGTTCATCATCATCAAAGGATTAAAAACCCTCTATCATCATTCATTTATTCATCTTGTTCATCATTTAATTTTAAAATTAGGGTTCATGTGTTCTTCGTGTCTTCTGAAAAATTAGATAGTTGTAGTTAATATAAATAAATATTAGTTGAATATCTGGATTCGTGAGGAAATTTAGAGCAAAATTCATGTTTACATCATCTGATTTGGTTGAGAAACGAGAGAGTCGGAATTTCAAAATCATGGAAGCTTGAGGTTGAAGATGAAGATGGTGGTGGCGCGCAAAATTCAAATCCAGGGTTAGAGTTTATTTTATTTTGAGTGGAAGTTGCTTTATAAACGACTACATCGTTATAGCCCAGTGGTAAAGAGAGTTTGTGAGAAGCGTGTGCCCAAGGTCTGGGGTTCGAATCCCCCTCGCCCCAGACCTTTTGATTTTATTTCTTTTTTTTACTTTATGCACTTGAATAACATATGTATAGCATTGGAATCACCACTATGACACCAAACGCGCGTTGGCTGGTTGGTGTGTGTTTTGGGGACTGGCTTCAAGGGCGTGGGTTGAAACCATGGTAAGGCCAAAATATTTTTTTTGTTACTTTTCTCTTTCATTTTATTTTATAACTTCAACCAATTAATTCACCCTTCAAATTAATTTATTTTTGCTTGATTTTTCACACACTTGTTATTTGATATACCTATTTTATGAATAATCAAAAAATTACAAATATATTATTTATTTGATGTATTTTTATTAGGTTTAAAAATGGTATATTTTTAAGTATTTTAAAGTACTTTTAATACATGTTTTCCTTGAATTTTCAAAACCTAATCTCTCATAAATACTTTAGTGATAAAACCCTAATCATTTAGGTCTCAATTAGGTATAGATTTTGTCTTTACCCTAATTAAGTTGACTTTTGTCAATTTTCAAAACTGTTTCCTAACTTCAATTAAACAGGCGATCAAGGTTTTCAAACAACGAAACTTTGTATCATTTCAAATGATTTCCAACTGTTTTCATAAATAGTAAATTAATCCATGGGCCTCTAATTGAGTGTAAGTCCCGACACCTTTTTCTTTTCTTAGTTTGTTTTCAAAACTGTATTTACAAAATCTTCTTTCTGTTTTCAAAACATTCTTCTGGTATTTGAAGGGCATTATTCGCGATGAAACTCTTCAGATACCTATGTGACCTATGTCCATATTCACTTCTTTTGTTTTCAAAAACCTTTAATTGTTTATAATAAATATTCAACTGTTATCAATAAAACAACAAAAATTGCTGGTGAGGCTTTGTACATACATCTTCAAAGGCCTCCACTTCATCCAGGTTAGGCTTTATAGCTTTCAATTTACAGTCTTTATTTAAATTACTGTCAAATATAAACTGTATATATATTGTTTAGAATTACGTCTGAGTGTAAACCTTAGGACAGTTAAACTATATATATATATATATATATATATATTATAGGAATATTGCCTAGGATTGAGAATGTCTTCCCGGTGAAGGCTCTTTCCTAATTAGAGATATGTAGTTCAAACCCTCAAGATGAATTATTCCCGGTGAAACATCTTGAAAAAGCCTTAGGACCCAAACTAGGACACATAAACCCAAGAGGAATTATTCCCGGTGAAACCTCTTACCCATTTGCTTAGAGCCAAAATAAGTTCAAAACCACATAGCTTTCTCTTGTGCTATAACAAGGACCCTCGATGACCCTCGATTATCCTCCTCTTGGGCTTTGTACAAGGACCCACAGGCTTCTTAAAAGCATATTCCCAGCTTACTCTTGAGCTTGTATACAAGGACCCATCAGGTTTCTTATAAACATATGAACAGGTCTTTAGTCACCTCTTAGCCTACCCTGGTGAGTTCCTTCCACTCTTCAAACCAGACTTTAAACATGCCAAGATTGCCTCAATCTCAGTATTGAGCACACCTTTTGGAATGAGAGACATGGACAGTCTTTGTCACCCTTATCTTCATTAATTTTCCCTCCTTAGCAGAGTCCAGGTTTCAATCAATCTATCCTCGATCAAAGTCAGCCTTAATCTTGGGCTTTAAACAAGAAGTCTTAATTAGATAATTTTTCTGCTATCATTCATAAATCCCTGGAAAGAGTTAGCTTCTAAAAATCAGTCTTTTAAATAGAAAATTTCACAAGCTGAGTCAAAACCCCCGGAAAGGGTTAGCCTCCAAAAATTGAACTTTTAAAAGATAAATTTTCCAGCTGAGTCAAAACCCCTGGAAAGGGTTAGCCTCCAAAAATTAAACTTTCAAAAGATAAACTCTCCAGCAGAGTAAAACTCCTGGAAAGGGTCAGCCTCCATTCATTCTTTAAAAAGATAATCTCACCAGTCTCAGTCAGTAAAAGACATATTCCTCAATAAAAAGTCAGCCTCAATTCTGGGCTTTGTACAGAACACAAATAATTCTTAGTTTAAGTCAATCCCTAGTAGAGTTATCCCCCAGAGTCAATAAAATAATAAATCAATCAAAAGCCTCAAGCTTGGGCCTTATACAAGCCAGCTAAAGTCAAATCTTTTATACAGTAGATAGATATAGCTTATCTCTATACAGAGATCTTTCTCCTATCTCACCACATTCAAACAAACAAACATTACATTACATTTTAATTTTAATCAGTCTCCCACTTAGGATTTTGAAAGACATGCTCTGGCAGTAAAAACCAGGCATGTGTAACTTTCCCTAATTTGGATGAGCATCTTTCTTTCATTCAAGATGTAGTTTACTGGTATACTTACACATACACAAGTAAGGTCCCCCTCTTGAATGAAATGAATTCAGTTATTCTGTCACTCTTTTAATGTTTGTGGTGGAATAGTAGAAATACCTCTCTGTAAAGATAATTTCATGTCTCTTTACTGTAAACAAAGATTTAATTCAAGCTTAAACCTTGAGCTTCAAGCAAGGCACCAAAAATCATTAACTTCCCTAATTAGTTCTCCGAACTACAAAAAGCTCTGACTTCCATTAGGGATATGTAGGCATGAGGTTCATAAGGAATCTCAGCGAGCTAATAAAAAACCAAAAATAGTAAGTCTGTCTGTCTTTCTTTTAAATCAATTCAACTCCTTCTCCTAACACAAAAGGAGAAACTTTCCCAATAATAAGCAACAAACATAAACACATAGACAATGAGAAGGTTCCCGTAGAGTACTACGGATATGTAGGGTTATTAAACTCTTCCCTATGTATAACCGACCTCCCGGACTCCAGAATTTCTAGTCTAGGTGAATCCCCACACTTAGCAAACTCCTAGGGTTTATTTGAGATCTTTTTCCCCTTTCCTACTCGAAGGATAATTAAAAAGTTCGTGTGATATCGTAGGAAGAACTGAAACAAAATTCATCCCGCCCCGGGCGCATTCTCCTTCCAAATTCCGCGTAAAGGGTCTAGCTTGCCGTCCTCCCAAGTGAAACGGGGAGGTAAAAAAAACGACACCACAATCAGCTTCTAAGCATTGTCTTCTTTGTTGATCTTTTTGTTCATGTTAATTTGTGTTGGTTGAGTTCTGTTCAAACCAAATGACAATTAACAAATGCAACAAAAAAAGTTGTTATAGCAGTATGAACATCAACTTTGACATCTATGGTAATATTATCAGTAGCGATACCAATGGCATTAAAAGCTACAACATATTCATTTGAATCAATAGTGGAATCTGTAATGTACTATTGTACTATTTTCTTCTTGACTAAGTTCTTTATCTTATCTTCAAATAATGTACTTCTGGTTCTGAAATAGTAATCTTGGAAGAGATCATCTTGTCTTCATCTTCCTGATAATGATTCTGATGTGTAGTTCTGAAATAGTAATCATTATCCCGTGAGAGTAGAATCATTATCCCGTGAGAGTCAAAGTAGAATCTTGCGTGAAAAGTATAATCATTATCCCGTGAGAGTCAAAGTCTTATTTATCAGAATTGATAGCAATAACTTTTTTGAAAACCGATACTTGACTTCTCATCTGGAGTTGTCTTATGACGATGTAGCTTGTCCAGATTTTGTTTCAGAATCCTTGAAGAATTGGAACACTGTTTTCTAGATACATAGGCAACAACCAATCTAAAATCATGTTCTTCCATGTTTGAGAGCGCTTCTGATTCTTGGATCTTGGCCTCTGATCTTCTTGCTTGATTAGCTCGGTTCTAATCTTTAGTACATCCTTCAGTCTGATATTTGTATTCTCGGCTTGACCTTTGACGTATCTGATCTTGCATTCAGAATCTTTGACTTTGTCTTCAGAGTTGGAAGCAACAGCTTCTTGTGTATTGTTTTCCGATCTTTGAACAGGAGTTCTAACGAAATTCTTCCTTCTGATTGCTCGTGGCTTCTGAAGCAACAGCTTATTTGAGAAGCGTACAGTAACTCTCCTTCTGATGAACATTCAGCATTCTTCAGAACTACTGATGGTTCTTCAGATTCAGCTGCAAATAGAATTTATGAGTTTCCTTGCTTGTTTCTGATGATTCTTCTCAGACAACAATCCAGAATCTTCTTGAACACAATATCTGCACACTCAAGAAAACTATTAGAAACTAAATTGTTACATACAAAATATATGTATTGTTATAGTCAAAACATAGAGTCTTATTGCATGAACAAATCTTGTTCTTACAGAAGTAAATCCTTAAATTATTATGCTATATTAGGAGCTCAAACCTGCATTGGAATTAAAGCATTCACACTGAACATCTTAGACTGCTAGGTTTATAAGAAAGTCCTTGTTATTTTATGTACATCACATTATGTTTCAGTAACTTGACATAGTTATAGTTTTTTCTTGTTGAGTTGTAAGATTTAACATCATTCATAGTTGTGATTGAAGTTGATCACTAGGGTTTAGTGACTGAAATTCCAAACACTATGGGTTAGTGTTTGAGATAAAGTGAGAGGGTGTCTCATATTTAGGGAGAGTCCTAAATAGAAAGTTCTTGGGTAGTCTCAAGAAAAGGCATTAAACAACATAGAGTTTATTATTGCTTGTAAGGCTAAATTTATTAAGCTACTTATAATGAACTTCTTTTATTAGGTTGGAAACTAACCCTTCAAACGTAGGTGCGGGTTGCATCAACTGGGTTGCCAATTAATTATGTTATTTATTGCTTTTCTGCAATATCATCTTGTATAAGTAAATTGTAAAAGCTCTAGTTAAAATTGTCATTATAGCTGCTAGGACATCGTGTGCAACATCAGTACCTTGAGGAACATGATTTCAATCATTCTGGAACATATAACAATGTTATCAACATCTTGTTCAAAATTGTTCTCAGAGGTTATATGATCATTCTCCTTTTCAGTTGGAGACTTTGTCTCTAACATGTTGGATCAGTTATCTGGAACATATTTATCAACATCATGATTTCCCATACTAGTTTCCTAATTTTTATCATCAATAAACGTTTGGGCTTCTATTAGCTAGAAGTTTCGACGCCAAGCTTTATTTACTATAATAAGTAAAAAAGACAATGTCTTTGAAGATACTGTGAGATTTCAACAGGAAGAGTTTGCGAAGAAACACCAGTCGAAGTCCTCCTTATGTAAGAGGAAGTTGATTGATGAGACTTAGAAATATTTTCTAAGTTTAAATCATGATTTAACGGTGTAGCGGTGAAAAATTTAGACCGAGGCCAGTGGATTGACCCAAATCTTATTGTTTGTGAAAGTCGCCACCGCTCTTTATTGTTTACAAAGGAAATGGGAAAAGAACGAAGTAAAACCCAAAGAAGTTTTTAAAATCAAGACTAATAAAATAAACAGAGATCTTATGTTCGGGGGTTGGTTATGCAAGGGGAAGGTGTAACACCCTTCTAAATCCCGCAAAAAATATAACATAAATCAGAGTAATATATCATGCATATTAATTCAAGGGTGTCACACATAATTCAAAAACCATAAACACCTATCATGCTCAATAACACTTTAAATATAACTCATGTTTCCATAACTCCAACACGTGCACTTTCGCACCGGATTCATATTCAATCAAACAAAACACATTATCGTCTCATAATAATTTTACTTTATTAAAAACTTAGGCGTAATGGCCAAACATCACATAATTTTATTAAAATATCACAATAGAAAGGAATACAAGGTATCCTTCAAAAACATAAATCAACAATGTTCCCCAGTGTTACATAATTAGAGCACCACTCAAAACCTAAAAATACTAAATGAATAAATAAAGGAATAGCTCTCCTACTAATCCTTGCAAGCAAGCATCGCTATCTTGAGTACCTGAGCGATGTCGTATAAAACATTATTCCATCAGAAGGGTGAGAATTTACATAATTATAGAAATATATAATAATAAGCAATGTATAACAACATACAACAAAAGAATTCATCACATTTCCAACATACATGTATTCAACACTTTTTAAGTATATTTCTCATGTTTACATATACCACATAGCTCAATAGATTCAAGATACCAAGTAATCAAATCACAAATATCAATAAAGTACCAATTCACACAATTAGCGCATAAAACACACCAATGCAATTCACATTGACACATCTGACTCTAATGCGACTCAATGCAAATGCATGTGGTACCAATTGTTATCTTTAGCAGATTCCCCGCGTCCATCTCTCAGACAGATAACCACCAATAAGCATATCCTCTAAGCTTCAAACCAATCCTCTAGGTTTGGGACAAGTCAATAGCTCTCACGGAACTACCAAACATTGCCTCTTTCTCACCGAATGAATGCATGTGCAATTATCGACCAACATATGTAATTAAGACCATCTCTCAATCTTAATTATACAAGCATATATCTCACCAATACATCACATATGAATTTCAGCACAAATTGCACAAACATACACAATTCTCATGTTATCTGTCATACCCCTAATTTCGCCCTAAGCTTTTTCATCTGATTCATTTGCATTAACATCAATTCATCTGTGTCCAAACTAAATTTCAATTGCACATGTTGCATTCCAAATTAGTTTCTCATCATTTCACTTGATAATCATTTTAATTTTTTGCATATTTTCATTAAATTTTGCATCTTGAATTTAATTTTATCATTGCATTTTTAATAAATTAACTTGCATTTTTCTTTTTGAAATTTCTATTTAAATTGGTTTTAATGACTAAATCATTATTTAATTATTATCATCAATTTAAATTAGAATTAAAAATGAGAGACCATTTGAATCATACATTAAAATAAAAGGATTGTTACAACATTCTTTTTATTATTATAACAAAACAATGAGGTTTTTTCAATTTACATTTTATTAGCATTTGCATCTTGCATCTTTTTACTTAATTAAATATGACTTGTTTTTGGGTTAAAATAAAATAGGAATAGAAATAAGCAAAATAAGATTTCATTAGTTTTAGATTACATCAATAGGTTTTATTTACAACAGGCCCACTTTCTTTGGCCCACTTTTTTTTCCATGTTCAAACATTGGTTCTATTTTTCCTTTAAACTAGTTTGCATCAGACAAAACAGAAAGGAAAAAAAAAGAGAAGAGTTTATTTTCTTGTTCATAAGATGAGGCCCCACGCCTTTATGTAAATGTGCTCCATCATCACCCCAAGCCTGCTGCTTTGCAAGACAACAGCCTGGCTCCTTTACAAAACCAGCAGCCTTGCTGCTCCAAAAAGACAAAAGAAAACAACCTGCAACAACAGTATAAGAAAACCTGCATATAGGAACCCAAAATTAACCAAAATGGTCAAAACCAAACCTGCACCGAAAAGTAATACAGCAGCATACCAAAACAGTTCAAAATTCAATAATTTTCCCCCCAATTTCACTTCACCTCTCCTATAAATGAGACCATTCATCTTCAGTGTTAGAGGGAGGGAGAACGACTCTGTTAAAAGAAACTTTGCAGAAAATTCTCATAGTCTTCCTCCAAAACTTTCAAACAAACCTCTCTGAACCTTCTTTAACCAACCCCTCAAACTGTAACAACCATTGAAACACCTTCAGAACCTCACTCATTCCATAACTTCAACCCTAATTCCATAACTTAAACCCTCACAATCCACTCTCAATACCTCCGCAATACCAACAATCACAGCCTAAAAACTCTGTAAACATCCACAATCAACACAACGCTTCAATCTCTCACCCTCACCGAGGAAACACACAGACCTCACCAAAACACAAACACACTCACTCCCTTTACTGCATTTGCTGAAATGAGTCACGCTCAAGCTCGTAACACACTCACAATAACCATCCTGAAACCTGAACACCACTCACCATTGTGACCTTCACCCTCTCAGAACCAACAACACTCAGTCGCAACATTAACGCACTCAAGCTCATCAGACACGACAACAGATGCACGGCTAAGGAGATGTATCGAACCCATCCACACAGTGACATACAATTTTCAGAAACATTCAAACGAAAACAGAAGCAACGAATAAGAAAGGAGACGAACAGAGCAAAGAAGAACAAGCAAGTGGAGTAGACGCAAATAAGAGAATCATCTAGTTCAAATCGAGATCGTACACGAGTTAGTCTTCACCAAATTCTTGCTTTTCTTGCATTTATCGTTGCTTGCTCATGTATTTTGATGTAATTATCTCATGAATCATAATGAATTGGGGTATTTAGGGATCGAAAGGGGTTAGGGATTTGTTCTCTGATTGTTTTTTTGTTGAATTCTTAACCGTGATAGAGCATGTTAGGAAGAAGGCTACCAGAATTAAGAAAAGGCCCAATTGGCTTAAAGATTTTGTATGAACCCAAGAGGGGTGTCTTTAGTCAAAGTTTAATTATTAAGTATTTTCCTATTTTATGTATATTTAGGCCTTTGGCCCGTTTAGAGAACAAACCCTACTATATAAGCATTGTATGTTGCCTCCTTTTGAATTAAGAAGAAAACTTGCTTTTATCTTATTGTCTTTTAATGCAATTTAGATCTAGGGTTACTCTACATTATTCTATCATTGGTGCTCTCATTGTCCTTTCTCAAATCCTCCCATGGCTCCCCCAAAACCTCCTAACCCTTCTTCTAAATAAATTTTAGAAGAAGCTATACAAATGTCAACCTTAAATCTAAACCAAGTTATGGCTGAAACACAAGAACAAATGGATGTGAGGTTTCCTCAAGTTCATGATGATATCACAAAACAAGTGGGTCAGAGTCATACAAGGTTAGAGAATGATAAAAGTGTGGAAGATTCAAGATATCAAGCTCCTATGGCAGCTCTGCAGAAAATTTCTATACATCAAGAAAAACAGCCTGCTGCTACAAACTCTGGTGTCAGTAACTCAGGTATACAACCCTCTTCCATTTCTTTTGGTTCCCAAACTTTAACCCATGTGCTCACACCCACCCACTCACCCATACCACAAATTCTGACACCACCCCATTCCACATTCAGACCCCCTACGACCCACTCGTTTACCCCCATTCAGCCCACTATCACCATACCCCCCCATTTCAGCGTTGTACCCCCACCGCCCCCTTTTACACCTTATCCACCATACACCCCCCAATCTGCTTTTGTCCCACTGGCCCAACCCGAATCATACAACCCGCTGGCCCATATACCCCCATTACCCCCTTTTAGATCCCCCAAACTAGAATTACCCTTATTTGATGGTTCAAATCCATTAGAATGGTTACTTCAAGCTGACTAGTTTTTTAGTTTCTATAATCTTCCACCGGAAAATTGTTTATCTCTTATTTCATTTTATATGAAAGGTGATGCATTAGGTTGGTTTAAGTGGATGCATCAGAATCGTTTGTTGACTGATTGGGTTTCATTCACAAGGGCTCTAAAATTACGTTTTGGTCCTTCTACATTTGAAAACTATCAAGCGGAATTATTTAAATTAAAGCAAATTGGTTCTGTTATGGAGTATCAAACGAAATTTGAACATCTAGGAAATCAAGTAGTGGGACTGCCAGCAGTAGCCATTCTAAATTGTTTCATATCAGGCCTACATGTGGACATTCAAAATGAATTGGCTATACACAAACCTACATCTATTTCACAGGCTATTGGGCTTGCGAAATTAATTGAGTCCAAACTCAAGGATTCCAAACAGAAATTTCACAAACCATTTTCACCAAATTTCCAAATATCAGCTCCTACACCCCCAAACACACAGAATTTCAAATCATAAAACCTCACGGCCCAGCCCAATTCAACCACTCAGAAAAGTCCCATCTCACAGCAGCCCAAATTTCCCATTCGTAAACTTACCCAAGCCCAACTACAAGAGAGGCGAGCCCAAGGACTCTGTTTTAATTGTGATGAAAAATTCATCAAGGGACATAAATATTCTACAAACAGATTTTTCATTTTATTGGCTGAAGATGAAGGGTTATTGGCGGAACTAGAAATTTCCACAATTTAGGAACCACCACCAGAACCAGAATTCAGTGATACTTATTTCCAACTATCCCCTCAGGCCTTAACAGGACATTACCATCCACAAACATTAAAATTCAAAGGGTTAATTCAAGGATTATCCGTTATGGTTCTGGTTGACACAGGGAGCACTCATAACATAATGCAACCTAGGATTGCTCAACACCTAAACCTCTAGCCCACCTCAATCAATCAATTTTCAGTGATGGTAGGAAATAGATCTCATCTCCAATGTGAAGGACTGTGCAATAATGTTGAAATATTCATCCAACAGAAACCATTCACCCTCCCCTTTTATTTACTCCCAATCGAAGGCGCTGACATTGTTTTGGGAATGGCGTGGCTTAGAACCCTTGGCCCAATTCAAGCAGATTTTTCAGTTCCTTCCCTCACCTTCAAACATCAAAATAGATCTTTAACCCTCACCGGCGACCCTAACTCTACACCTATCAATACCATATTCCACCAACTCCGCCAACTCATACATACCGACTCAATTGCATCTTTTCACTTCTTACTAATGGAACCCATTATAACACCAAACCACCCTCATAATTCTGCTATTTCCATAACCCAAGCCCAACCACCCTTACCAACAAAACTTACCAAACTCTTGACCAAATTTCAAGCTATTTTTCAACAACCTAAAGGCCTTCCCCCCCCCCCCCCCCAAAGACCCCATGACCACCATATAAACCTATTATCAAACACACCACCTGTCAACGTGAAACCTTATAGATACCCTCACTCCAAAAAGGAAACCATGACCAAAATGATACAAGAAATGCTGCAAGAAGGAACTATCAGACCTAGTACTAGCCCTTTTTCTTCCCCAGTTTTATTAGTCAAAAAAAGACGGGACATGGCGGTTTCGTGTCGATTACAGAGCATTGAATGCTGTGACAATCAAGGATTGTTTTCCCATACCCACTTTTGATGAGCTATTGGATGAACTTGGTTCAGCTACTATTTTTTCCAAGATAGATTTGTGTTCTGGATACCATCTGATTCGAGTTGCATCAAAAGACACGTATAAAACAGCTTTTCGAACTTTTGATGGGCATTACGAATTCCTTGTAATGCCCTTTGGCCTAACTAATGGGCCATCTACATTCCAATCAGCTATGAATGACTTACTTCGCCCTTACTTAAGAAAATTTATACTTGTTTTCGTTGATGATATTTTAATCTACAGTGCTAATTTTGAAGATCATCTAACACATTTGCAGGTTGTTTTTGAGTTGCTAGCTAAGCAAGCATTTTTTGTGAAGTTATCTAAGTGTGTTTTTTCCGCAGTTCAAATTGAGTACCAAGGACATATAATTTCAGTCGGAGGTGTTGCACCGGATTTAGAGAAAATTAAAGCCATTGTTGATTGGCCAGCACCGCGTTCACTCTCGACACTCCGCGGCTTTTTAGGTCTCACCGGGTTTTATCGCCGTTTTGTGAAAAGTTACGCCACTCTAGCCGCTCCCCTCACCGACTTGTTACGTTCCACTAAATTCACATGGAGTATAGAGGCTGCTCAGGCCTTTACATAGCTGAAACAGAAAATGACCAACATGCCGGTCTTAGCACTATCAGATTTTACAAAAGAATTTACAATAGAGACAGATGCTTCTGGGGTCGCCATTGGTGCTGTTTTGTCCTAAGCAGGCCATCCAATTGCTTTCTTCAGTAAGAAATTATGTCCCCGCATGCAAGCTTCATCTGTCTATGTTCGGGAAATGTTCGCCATCACGGAATCTGTCAAGAAGTGGCGTCAGTACCTCTTAGGTCAACGATTTCACATTTACACTAATCAAAAGAGTTTAAGAGATATGTTACTACAATGCATACAAACTCCAGAACAAGAAAGATGGACAACAAAGTTACAAGGATTTGATTTTGAGATTTCTTACAAACCTGGAAGGTCGAATCTTGTTGCATATGCCTTAAGTCGAAAGTTTGAACCAGACAACCCCACTCTACTAGTCTTCTCTTCACCACTGCCTGATTTACTCCACACCTTGAAACAATTTTACACACATGACAGTGTTGGTCAGAATCTATTTCAGTTAGCAAAACAACAGAACCACAACAAAGAATAAACTGTGAGCCAAGGTTTATTGTATTACAAAAACAGACTTTTCATACCTGCAATAGCTGATTTGCGACAACAGATTTTGCGTGAATACCACCATACACCAACAGCAGGCCACTCAGGGGTGAAGGCGACATTGGCCAGATTGAGAGCTTCATTTTATTGGCCAGGGGTGTACCTCGATGTAAAAACAATGGTTAAGCAATGTTCAACATGCCAGCATAAAAAATATGATACTCAAAAAAAGAAGGGTTTGCTTCAACCGTTACCCATTCCAAAACAAGTATGGGAAGAAATCACTATGGACTTTATCACAAACATACCTAGTTCTTGCGGTCACACTACGATTTGGGTAATTTGTGATCGCCTGACAAAATACGTTCACTTTCTTCCGTTACCAACGCACTTCTCTGCAAAAGATCTGGCGAACCGGTTCATAGTGGAAGTTTTTTGCCTCCATGGCAGCCCAAAGACTACAGTTTCTGATCGCGACCCCCTGTTCTTAAGCAAATTTTGGAAGTAATTCTTCAAGAACCACGGAACTACACTGCAATACAGTACTTCATATCATCCAGAGACCGACGGACAAACAGAAGTAGTAAATCGCTCATTAGAAACTTATTTACGTTGTTTTGTGGGAGATCACCCTCGCACCTGGCATAAGTTTCTTCATTTAGCCGAATACAGGTTTAATACATCTGTCCATTCAGCAATTAACATGACTTCGTTTAAGGCTCTTTACGGTTGCTATCTGCCTAGCATCATGGACTATGTTCAGAACTCAGTTTCGGACGTAACACTTGACTCTGCTCTACAACAACAACAACAGATCTTAGCTGAGTTAAAAGTTCATTTGAGGAAGAGCAGAGCGGCTATGGAAAAACAGGCAAACTCGAAAAGACAAGATGTTACCTTTGTGGAAGGAGACTTAGTCTTGCTGAAACTTCAACCGTATCGACAAACCACAGTGCATCGTCGCGAATCTCAAAAGCTATCTCAACGATATTTTAGGCCGTTTCGCATCAACAAACGCACAGGGACAGTCACGTATTTATTGGATCTCCCCTCCTCTTCGCGGATCCATCCCATCGTTCACGTGTCCTTGCTGAAAGCTTACCATGGCACTCAACCAGCAAAGGATTTCCAGCAGCTTCCCTTGCCGGATCTCGTCGTTTTTGAGGATGATAGTCAAGATCTACAACACGACACACAGTTAGACTATAGTAACACAACAACACACAAAGCAGTTCCGAAAAATAGAAAAGAGATTACCTCAACTCCTTCGCACCAGGTACTACTAACAGCGGTCAAGGAGAAGATGTGGTATGGTTAGAATGTGAGGCTACAGGATCTTGGAGAAAGAAAGCAAATGGAAACAGAGAGGAAGAGAGTTTTTCAAAGTGTTGGTGAGAGAAGTTCACCGAGTGAAGTGAATGGTAAGTACTCGGGTGAGACTTCTTTTATTAATTCTCCACTTAAGTCTCCCAACGGTACTTTACTTGGGAAAGTACCACATGTTTTTTAAAGCCAGCTAGTTACACTGCTCGAGGTGATAATGCTATCCCTCTCAATCAGAAGCCAAGCACCGGATTCTCCTTTATCCCCCTACAGTCACGTTATCTCCAAATCACGTGGGTATGTCCCCACCGCCCATTGTGCGTGACAGCTATCCGATTTTCCCTAATATTGCAAGTGGATTTTCTCAAAGTGACAGCCCATTAATCTCTAGTGGCCCAACGACTTCTTTACCCTTGAACCTTGTGGACAAGGTTCCGAATGGGCCTGGGAGTAATGTTAGGAAGAAGGCTACCAGAATTAAAAAAAAGGCCCAATTGGCTTAAAGATTTCGTATGAACCCAAGAGGGGTGTCTTTAGTCAAAGTTTAATTATTAAGTTTTTTCCTATTTTATGTGTATTTAGGCCTTTGGCCCAATTAGAGAACAAACCCTACTATATAAGCATTGTATGTTGCCTCCTTTTGAATTAAGAAGAAAATTTGCTTTTATCTTATTGTCTTTTAATGCAATTTAGATCTAGGGTTACTCTACATTAATCTATCAGAGCATCGATAGAGAGATGAGAACATGTTCATTGGCCCTGTTTCATGAACGATAGAAATCGTGAGAGAGTTTTTTTGTTGTTGTTGTTCACAAAACGGGCGCGTGAGAGAGAACAGCCGTGATGAGTGTGAATTGAGAGAGAAAGAAGAGATTTTGTTGGATTTGTTCACCGAGAGAGCAGGAGAGAACACGATGAAGGGTGAGTCGGTTTAGGTTTTTAATTTCTCTAACCTTGCTTCATGTTGGTAGAATGACAGATCCGGGTTACCGGTCCGGCCCATAGCTTTTGTTTTTTTTGTTTGTTTCTTTTGTGTAGTTACTTTTTTTTACTTCTTGGGCTGCGTACCCATACCCCATCAAATTCACACCCACAACGCCTTTGGTAATAGTCAATTGGGCCTTGCAGGTCCATGCGCCCCAACCCCTTTAAACCCTCTCTTTTTATTATTTTGTTTGTTTTGTTTTTAAACTCCATTAGTTTAATTTTCAACTCTAGAAATAATTAGAATAAGTGTTTTTTCACAATTAAAAAAGAACAACATCAAAATAATAATAATAATTCATTTTCAAAATAAAACCACTTAATCCAATGTTGAGTCCATTTCAAAACTTCTCATAAAAACTTTAAATCAATTCAAACTTGTTATTTCATTTTTCGCCCAAGCGCGAAGTCTTTTCATTGCCTAAGTGCAAATCTCGCCCAAGTGCGAATCTCATTTCAAAAATTATCTTTTCCGCCCAAATGCGATTAGACCCATTTCAATGAAATCAAAACCCTAAAACGCTTGATCCAACGTCAAATTGTTAACACAAAAGCTTATTTTCTTTACCATACCGAAAGATCGAGTGACAATTGGTGAACACCTCTTGAATACCTTGATCTTTTGAATTAAAATACATTAATCAAATCTGTAACACCCTGGATTTCCGCTTACCCCGCAGGGCTTCCGGCCTACCAAGCATGTCACCAGCTTAATCAATAATCCCCCCTAGGTCCGCTTATCGGCTGCCCAGGAAATATTGTTTTTGCCTCCCGCAGGAATCGAACCATGTACCTAGGGGTTAAGTACGTATTCATAGCAATTCCTGCTACCACTTGAGCTATCCATACCATAAGGAGGGTAGGTAGTCCTTTCATTAGATGTGCGGGTCATCGAGGGTCATCGTTTACCCTAAGTCTATCCATACCATAAGTAGGGCAGTAAGTCTTTAGGAAAGGATGTGAATAGTCATTTGGAGGCAACCAGTAAAGATACCTTAGCATTCAAAGGGACGATCATCATTTTATTCGAGGCAACATCGAGGGACAAGATCATTTTATCGTAGGAAACTCGAAGGGACTATGATCTTTATTCCGATGGACTATGATGATTTAGAATCATAGGCAACAGGACAAGGTATCCCTACATCTGAGGGACTTGACTATTTATTCTAAAGGCAGCATAAGAGAGATTACCTTAAAGGTGTGTTGGTGCAACAATCATGTGAGTTCGATTCAGATATTTTTATCTTGTATTAGGCGAGCTAAATTCAGATAAATGTTGTCACTCCCTATTTTACTAACTACACAGATAATAAAATGAAAAAATAAGCAGTTATAACATGCGGAAAATAAAGAGCAGAAAAGTAAACCCTAATTACTATTACATTTAAAACAAATGAGCGACCTATACACCTTCTAGAATTTTAAATGACAGAAAATTAAATAATTGAATAAAAGGAAAAAATTAAATAAAAGGCATAAATTAAATAAAGGCATTCGACAATCAATGGAATTTTGAGATGAGAAGCGAAGATCGCAGACAGGACAAGAATAAGGTTTGAAAAAGAGGTGAGACGCAAAACCTAAACCTTAAAGGTTATTACTAAATTATAAACCTAAAATTGAATTAAGGTTAAATTTTAAAAAGTAAAAATTAAACTAAATATAAACCTAAAAATAGACAGTTAAAATTAAAATTGAAAACATAAAAATAAAATCTAAACCTAAAATTAATTGATGTTAAGTTCGCCCAAAAATAGGGTTAAGGGTCAATGGGGATATAAAGTAAAAAAAGAATGTGATAAACCCTAAAACTGTCAAAAACCTAATTAATTTACTAAATAAATTTTATGACTAATTCTAATTTTATTGATTAATTGTTGGTTAGTTAGTTAAATGATTAGTGATTAGAAAAGTTAGAAATTAATTAATGGTTAGTTGGAATAAAACTAAAAAAAAACACAAAATAACAAAAGGAAAATAGAGGTACACAGACGTGAATCCTGTGTGGCGTCCTTTTGATGGTGCGCCGTGGGTAAGCGTCTCTCATGCCTTCAGATCTGCTCACCTGGGATCTAACGGTAGAAGACTGAGGGCGTATCTTGCGTACGCGTATCCTCACCGTGCTGGATTTGTAATCAAGAATTGTTAAAGAAATAAACCAAAACACATGCAGTGAGCGAGAATCGATCCCACGCCCCTGCGCTAGCTTATTGGACCTGCCTTCCTTCCGCTGTACCATTTTTACTTCGTTGTCAATGGCACGAACAAGATAAATATTAAATAAAACAAGCAGAGATCCAAATTCAAAACGTTTTCCCGCCTGGGCCCTTCGTCATCTTCTTCATTTGTTCAGAGTTTTAGCTACGATTCTACCACCGTTTTGCTATGGTTTTCCTCCATAGCCATGCCCTGCGAATATCAAACTAAAGAAACATGGCAAATAAATTGAATACAAGGACATGAGTCGATTGCAAATTCCCTTCTGAGTCCATTGGTGCCCTTAATTTGGACGAATTTTTCCTAAATCTTGAGTCCCCAATTTCAAACTTCGCTTACCTAGCAATGGTGAATGAGCATACCTGCACTAAAGCTTCAAATAACTAACCCAGAAACAACATACACATTTATATGAACATAAATATGTAATCAAAACCAGTTTATGGTGCATGAATCGTCGCAATCGAAACTGAAAAAAAATTAAGCAAACCGTGAGCATCGTGAAGGCGATGTTGGGTGCTTTAAGTGTCAGCGACGATCAGATTCGATCCAGGGAAGGCCAGGGAGACGTTATTGATCTTTAAAATCACTTGAGTACGCTTCAAATTTCTTCTGCCATCTCCACTTAGTACTGCGTTTTTAAGCTTTGGAATAGGGTTTCTGAGCCTCCAAAATCCTCTCCAATACATTGCAATAGATCATGTACATATATTAGAACGAATTAGGTCACCAATTTGGATTAGAATCATGGTTATTGGAACGATTTGGATTTGATTTAAAACTTGTATGAAAACTTTCTAAAATTGACATAATCTCAATCCAATCTCACCAATACTAATTTTCACGAACTTGTGTGGAATATATGACATTTAAGAGATTGAATTTGACTGGGAATCAAAGCAAATCAAATCTCTTTGTATTTTCCCTCAATTATTTGATTTAAATCACCTTTTTTGAATGAATAAAATCCAAATAAAATCCAATATTCATAAAAAATTCGTGGCCTTGAGATTGGAGGTCTTTGATGACCTGAGTAACAAGATTGGATCATATAAAGTTGGGCCCCTTTGCAAAAAAAATCCATTTTTCCCTTATTTGCTTCATGTATTTTACCAAAAATTGACCAACTATGACAAAGCATATCTCCATCAATTTTTAAGGTATGGAATTGTTCTAGGACTTTTTGGAAGCCTAAGGTGTCCTCTATAAGCCACCTTGGAACCTTTTTTGCATTTGGATATTTTATCTTGATGATATTGACTTTGAAAAAAAATGCTTTTGGTTGACCTTTAAAAAGGACCTGTAATGTTTTGTCTCATATCTCTCAAATGAAGCATTTTTGGCCTTGGCTTTAGAGAGACAAAGTTGTGGAGATTTCAATTTCCTATAAAATAAGCTTTGGTTGGGAAATTTCCGATGTTCCATGTGAAAGTTAAGGCTGGTCAAAGTTCGGTTGACCTTTAGGTCCAAAACTCTAATTTAGGAACTTTGAGTTTTGTTGATTTCTAAACTTTCTTGATTAATCATGATCAACCCTTGACCAAATGATGAATATTACTTCAAAATATTGATGTTGACCAAAAATCAAGAGTTTTGACTGTATGTTGACCATAGTTGACTTATAGGTCAAACTAGTTGACTGTTGACTTTTTGAGCATTTGACTGGACAGCCTTATGAATTAGAGCTTGAAAATTAGCATGAGGATCCTTTGAAGCATATGAGAGGCCATGGGATCCATTTGAGGTCTTAGAACTTGATTTGACCTTGAGAGAAGCAATACCCTAATTGTGGGCCTGTTGCTCAGGAGAGAGATAGTTATGCTTATTTCTCAGTGCTTGAGCCAAAATATTTTAAAATATGATGGGAAAATTTTGGGGTATGACACTACGCTCAAGGAGACATGCAAGGAACTGTAGTCCAGAAAGCTGACCCTTGAGAATTTGATCTGCTCTCTTGAGATGGATGAAGGAGCTGAGTTTGCTGACACTGATATCTATGCACAGAATGTTGAGGGAAGAGATGAACAGGCTGAACTTGGTGATATTGGGGATGGAAGAGTGGTAGGATCAGATAAAGAAGTTAAAGCAGATGCTAGTCTAGCTAATGGCACAGATGAAGAAGGTGATGAAGACAGTTCTGGTGGTTATGAATCTGAAGACTAGAACTGCTGTTAATGGTGATTTTTTTTAGTTTTTTATATTTTGATTCTGGCATGTACTTAATTGAATATCAAGGTTGCTTTGGCAACATTTCTGGAAAAAAGGGGGAGTAGTGTATGGTGTATGGTGTCACCCCAGAACAAGTAATGTGTGCTCAACAAATTTTTTTAGATTGTGCTGTTGAATGAAGTTTATTTCTGGAAGTTTACTTCTGTAGTTTATTTCTGCAGTCAGTTGTGTTGATCTATGAGTGTGTGATGATAGTTGTATACTTTTGTGGTAGTATAGATGTGTGTAGTGCTGAAAATTGTTCTATGTAGCTGGTTGTGTAGGTATGTATGTTGTCTGGTAGTAGTAGTATAATGGTAGATATGCTTGATGATTTCCTGTTGATTTATTAGCTATTCCATGCCTATGCGGTTGTGTGTTGTGTGTTTTTCTGTTGCAAAGAATCTCTGATATGGTAAAAGGTTGTTTTAGCCAAAAATTTGCCAAAGGGGGAGTTTGTAGATGCTTTTATATTGGCTGAATTTTGTGGTAAAACATTCATGTATGTGTGATGTCTTAACTAATGTCATGACATGCTATGTGTAGTGTTATGCAAGGTTTGACTGCTTGAGCTAATACAAGTTTTGGTTGGATGTCATGCTCGATGTCATCACATCAGTATTTGATAGAAGTGGTTGTTATGGTTAGCTATTATATTTAGCTATTATGTTTCCTTATTTATCTTAGGCTACAAATTAGGAAACTAAATATTTAGTGCTGTATGGTTCTAGCTAAAAGATCTCGTCTACAGCGCATGAATTAACACACTGATGATGTGGAAATTAGGTTAACCCTAATTTATGTTTGGAAGGCCCAAGTGCTTCCTATAAGAAGATTGCTAATCCTACTTTCAGAGGCAGAGATTTTGGCGTGAAGAATTCTGTGCATTATGGTTTATTTTCACGTGTGTTTGTGTTAGTATTTTCTTGTAATCCAAGCAATTGTCACTTTGATGATTTTATTGGAATAAGGTGTTTTGAGTTGTAATTGGTTGTGTCACTCTAAGCTTTTAAGCACGAGTGCTGTGTCTCTTGATTGAAGCTTTTAAGCAAGATCAAGATTTGTTTAGAGTGTATCTTCAATTTGCTTTCCATAAATTTTTTGTTTGTTATCACTGATGTGATTAAGGGGGAGTGAGTAGGGACTCAGGTCTAGCACTAGATTGAAATTGCATTGGGTAGGTCTTAGGTGAGGGGTTTAAACTGGTTGTTTTGGCTCTGAACTAATATTGCTTATAGTGGATTTCCTCCCTGGCTTGATAGCCCCTAGAGTAGGTGTTATTTCACACCAAACTGGGTAAACCATCTCTTGCGTACCTTACTATTTTTGTTTACTCTTTGCAAAATTTAATTATCAGTTCTGAAGTGGATGTCATAACATCCGTTACGACATTCATCGTGTGTTACTAGAATTTTCAAACACACATGCAGACTTTCCCGTCTTTCTTTGTCTCTGGCACAATATTAGCAATCCACTAGGGATATACTGAAGTGACAAGGAAACTAGAATCTATCTTCTTTAAAACCTCATTCTTAATCTTCTCCACCATATCGAGGCGACTTCTTCTTAATGATGGAGGAGAAAAACACAAGAAAGGGGGGTTTGAATTGTGTTATTTATCAATTAAAATTCCCTTTCTTTTCTTTAATGTCTTTTCTTTCAATTAGTCATCTATTGGATTATGCTTTGATACTGCAGAAGCATGAAGTGTGGAATTACATAACTAATAAGATGTTCATTTTTAACTTCTAAAGTATATCAAAACTTTTGACTTGCTCAGTACAGTTCAACAGATTCAGACATGGAAGATCTAGGTTAAAGTGACATGTGCAGAAAGTAAAAGACACATTCATTTTTATCCTGGTTCACCTTCTAACTAAGGCTACCTCCAGTCCACCTTCTTCAGGTGATTTTCCTCTCAACAGAGGTCTTAATCCACTATAATCAAATCACGATTACAACTGCCTGATCCTCCATCGTGACTAACAACCTGCACAGCCAACTGCTGTGACTAACCATCTGGACAGTGACCTGTTCAGTGATCTCCTCGATATATAACGTCCATTGACTCAGGCAACCTTAACAGTCAATCCACTATGATTAACCCTGCACAACCAACCCATTTTAACTAACCCTGCACAGCAAACCACTGTGACTAACTTCTGACAATGAACCGTTCAGGGATACCAGCAGGATATAACAGTCATCTATCTTCTCGAGATTTATATATGTGCTTCTTAGTTAAGCAGATTGTCTCCTATTGTAGATTCATGGTTTAAGATATAACACACTACGAGCAACAACTCTATGTGTCTTACATTTTGAATACAAGAAACATATGTCTTGCAGTCTTCTTATCTTCAGCTTCTAGATGAGATAATCACTTTTCTGATTGGCAAGCAGATTTAGAATATTTTCTCCTTTCTGATGATTGCTTCTTCAATCTGATCTTCATCTTCGTTCTTCTTTAAGCAGTTTAAGAGCGACAACCCTTATGTAGATTTGCTTCTTTAATTCTATCCTTGAATATGGAGGTTGAAGTTTTGAAGCAATCACTCCTTCTTTTAAGACCATCTCCTCTAATTCTGATTAAGCATGTGTTGAGCATTTGCGCAAGGAATTGGTTGCTTCTTCAGAAATATCTTCATCTTATTTTCTCAGAATCACATAAGGAGTAACAACTCTTATGTCCTTTGATTATGTCTTCATCATCAACTTTTTATGTATCTTTAGCAAGTGTATTGCCCAGTTCTGTTGTGATGCATGTTTGCTCATTTAGCATGAACTATCTGTCTTCTCTTGAGTTATACTTCTTGGAGGCTGATGTTACTAACATTCTAATTCCATCATACACTTCATGTATGTTGCCTCTTGCGTAACTTCTGATACATTCTTCAAGATTTCTTCTTTCATGTTTTCATGATCAGATTCTCACTACCGATTTTCTTCTGAATTACTTCTTGATCCTCACTCTGTAGATGTATCATGGATACATATTCTGATTCTCATTCTAGATGGATACACAGATACATACTAGAACGCATACACTTAAGTCTGAAACTTTGATCTATTTATAGAGCTTGGTATGTTACTGTTGAGATCTAGCCGTTAAGATTTGTTTGAATATTTCTTTGAACACTCTGTCTCATATGATCCTTTAATGACAAGTGTTGCTTTCTGCAAGACCTTATCTCCAACATGATGATTGCAGTTGATGACGTGATACTTTGGTTAAGCTTGTCTTTCCAATGTGCTGCATGTGGGTTGCTTCTTCTTTTAACCTTGGGACTTGTTCCTTTTAAATGTTGCAACTGTTTTGCATGTGATGATGTTTTTAACGGCGCTCCCTCTAGATTCTAAGCTATTGTATTTTGTTTCCTTGTATGATGAGCTGTAGATTCTTCATTGGTTTATAAGTGACTTATGTTGTTATTTGTATTTGTATGTCACTTCGTTGTAGCTTCAGAACTTTTGATCATGTGTTCGTGTGATCTTCTGTAGTTGCTTGAACTTCTGAAGTAGTTGCTAAGCTTTTGTAATGTTGAGCTTTAACTCCTTTGATGGCTTATGATCTTCTGTTTGCTGATTGATGAATTCTTCTCTTGTAGTGCAGAGCTTCTGATCATTCCCTTTTGCAGGCTTTGTATCTGATCTTTTATTTACCTTTGCTTGTTTGCTTCTTGATCTGCTGACTTGGTAGTTTGATGTGTTTTGGATCAGAACATCTGATGACTGATGTCTTTGCTTTGTTAGTTTTATGAATGTTTGGTTCTTCATATATTCTTTCATTTCTGAGCCAGCTCTGATGTAGTAATTATACCTGTATTATAACATGATACCTGCACACTAAATGAAACCATTAGTAATAAAATTGTTACTTACAAAATATATGTTCGTTATCATCAAAACCAGATTCTGAACATAGATTCTCAATCTTGTTCTAACACTTAACTTTTGCTTGACAGGAGGGCACTCGGGCTTCAACGACAAGCGATGCGTTAATGCCTTGAATTATGTGATTGACATTTATTTTTGGCTAAAATGTAGTAGCAGCAATATGTAATAGTATGTATAGAACTAGCAAATATATGACAGGTACAAAACAGGTGCAACAACAAGATGTTTTGTGACAACATGTCTTATGAGATGTGATATGCAGAAACTCATGACATCGCGCCTGCTAAGCTGAAATATGAAGATTCAATATGTAATCAACAGATGTGGAATATTGTATGGAATATTATGCAATCATATGTGGTGCAGATTTAAAGGTCAAGAGAATCAATTCAAAATACTGAAGATTATGTAGTTTCTAATTATGGAGACAATTTAGGAAACTTATGATTAAAGTAATTTCTTTTAGAAGAAGTTTTCTGCTGATTTGTAATAGCAAATAAGGTTGTGATTGAAGGCCCAAGTCCAGTTGGGAATAGGTTACAAATAGGAAGCTTTGTAACCTAGTTTAATAAGCAAGCCGAGTATTGAAAATATGTAATCATTAGGGTTTGTCAAGGTAGATCACTATTGAAAGTATTTTGGGGAAATATTTTCTAATATATCGTATTCACAGAGATTGATTCAATATTAATGCCGTTCTATAGTCGAATTATAATGAATGGTAAAAAGCATTGGTTTGATTTTTTATTCTAAAAGTGCGTATAAGAAAGTAATAAATAATAGAACTGAAAGCTTAAAGAGTGAGTAACAATGGTGATGAATATGTTGAGTTCTAGGGTTCATCAACCTATTCATATGCAATTAATCAATTAATCAACAAGTGAACCATTATATAAGCTATTATCTTCATTCATCCTCAAAACAGATATTATGTCTAAGATCAATTTAGAGCCACCTCTATCGGTTATATTCGATCTCTCAGAATAACACTAAAGATAAAGGGAATTAAATACGATGATTTATGAAAACTTATTCACAATCCCATCTCTGCGAATTAAGAACAAGTCAATATAAGAACCTAGGGAAAAAGTATGAACTCTATCTCTCGATTGATAGTTCAACAATGATATAAGATTAAAAGCAAGGTTCTTTATTGATCATAAAACTTAACAATTGTTCTTAGGAATTAATTAAAGTTATTGCATCTTCATAGTGACATACCCTAATTTTGACCCCCCCTGAGATGTCACATCTCCAGACTTTTCATCAAATTCAAAACAAATACTCAGAGCAGTCACTTAATCATCTGGTACTTAATGGAGGATGTTCAAGGACAAAAGAGCTCAGGCAAAGGATCAATCAATAAAAGGATTAGTCTCCAATACAATCATAGGATTCAAAAAAAAAGCTTCATTTGATTCACCTATGATTGATTGGACACCAATCATCTGGGCTCAGGTTTGCTTAATTCACCAATCTAAGGTTTTGAGCCCATCAAGGACTATAATCAGGGACCACATTTGGGAAAACCTAAAAACATCATCAATATATGATTATTTAAGGACATTTATCAAATGGTTCAAATATCTTCAAATGATCCATATGACAACATCCATTGGGCATTACACTTCAATTCAAGATCCACAGTCATCAATTTCATCTGGTCGACAATTAGGGTTTTTGACCTAATCCACCTGGACAGTTGACTTTTAATCAAGACATGGATCCAAAACTCAAAACATGACTCAATAACTTCTATCACCTCAATATGATCCATTCATATCATTCATTTGAGGAGAAGGACTTGATTCATTACCAAAGTCCAAAATTTCACTTCATCTGGAAAAAGTCAACTGTACAAGATCACCTTTGACTTTCAAGTTTTTTGGTCAAACCATGACTTTTGAGGACCAATATCATCAATATATGATTATTTAAGTCATTTGGCCAAAGAAAATCAAGAAAATTCATCAAGGATCAAAAAGTCAACAAAAGTCAAACTAAGTGCATTTTGACCTAGTTCATGGATCTCAAAATTTCACCTACACAACTCAAAAAACTTCCTACATGAAAGTTGTAGATCTCATCAAATAAAACAACTTCTCACAACGGAACTTTCTTCAAAAGATCAATCATTTAAGAGATATGAACTTTGGAAGTTATAGGTCATGAAAAACTTAGAAAAAATTCTAAGTGTTTTTAACCTTGTTTTCTTCAAACTTTGGGCCTTTTTTTCACAAATTTCCCAAATGATTTTGCAAAAACTCCAAACTAACGAATTGAAGTACATGTTAAGGGATTTCCAAATTGTGCTCAACCTTCTCCAAATTCATTTTGAGCTAGGAGTTATGCTTGTTCAAAGTTGGCCTCATGAAGTAAAATTATAGGTCATGTACAATTTGAAACTTTGCAATTTTGTGCAAATGATTCACTAATGGATGCTACACGACCCATATTACATCTGTAAACATACCATGCATCCATTTCCACCATGGCATAAGGATTGAAGAAGATTCCCAAAAACAAGAACATGTGATAATGTAATCATTACTTTTGAGAATTTATGGTAAGCAATGATTCATCAATTGGAATCTTCTCCTAAGCCAATAGAAAGCCTCTACATATCAGAAATGTTCCCCAAGATCAGATAAGATCAATGGGTAGGGAGCTAGCTCGGTTTGGCCATCATTGCATTTTGAAGATTCTTTGAATTTCTTCATGGCCAAGAAACCAAAACTCTCTCATTAAGCAAGCTCACTCCTCCAATCTGTACAGAGCTCTTTGCCTATAAATAGAAGTGTCATCCTTCATATTACACACACCAAAGCAACTACAATTATTGCTTTCTCCTTATTTCTTTCACACTTAGGATTTTCAAAGGTTCTTTGGCAAGAAGACTCGGGTTCTTCAAACCAGAGCTTTTCCTTTAAAACTAAGTGTTCTAACCTTTCAAGGGGGTCCATTAGAAGTGATCCAAGCACCTGGAACACTTCTGTAAGTGCAAGAACACCATCTTCACTTTCAATTTGGAGCAAAGTCAGTTGGAGGTCCATAAAGCAATTCAGAAGGTGTCAGGCGATTCCAAGCATCCAAGCAGGTTCCTTAGGGTGTGGTGAAGCTATCCAGATGGTCGCAGCTCATCTGTAAGTTCAGAATCACTAACCTCCATGATCACTTGAAGCTCAAAAAAAAGGTATCGAGTAGAGAACTTCTGAGATATTCAAGTCACAATAAGCATTCAGATAGCTTCGTTGAGTCCCCAGGAAGCTTTCAGGATCATCCATACAAGCTCAGGAGCTCTCTATCAGTCTCACGACCTTCATTTTCAGAGGTAAGTTTCTCAACTCCATCTCTTTAATTCGTGTACTCTTTTCGATATATCTCGATACCAGTTTGTTCAGCATCATCAGAGGATTAAAAACCCTCCATCATCATTCATTTATTCATCTTTATCATCATTTAATTTCATAATTAGGGTTTATATGTTCTTTGTGTTCATACTGAATTCTTTAGTTACACTTAGAATAAATGAATTATGTGATCATAATCATGTTCCTCGTTTAAAAACGAGCAAGTTTGATGTTTGAATCATTTAAAATGGTTGAGAGATGAGTCAAGTCAATCATATGGCTACGATCTCAGATTTTCCCCGCTATAGAAAAATGGCGACTTCATTAGGGAACCAGTTTTAAGAGTGTTAAGCCTATTTTTGTTTATCTGTGTGTTTTGTATTTGTATATATTATTGTGTATTTTGTTTGTTTTTCTTTTTCTTTTTGGTGCTCGATGGTTCCTCTGTGATGAGATAAAGTCCTAACGCGGACTTCGGTGAGTAACTTGAGATAGGAGGTAGTAAGACCAATAGTTGCATGTCAGGAGCAATCCTTAACATGAGCATCATATGGTGGAACCCCAATCAGTGGAGGCCTCATGGAAGGTAGTAAATATTGTTACGAGCCATCGTAAGAATGCTATTACTTTCAATAGTGGAAGCCTTTTTAGGATGTAGTGCAGAAACAAGTTCTTGTATCAATTCGAGCTTGATGTCACGCGATGCTACGCTCGGACAAGGTCTTTTTAGGCTAATTATTAGCACCCATGAGCAATTGTGCGAGCCGGTAGTAATGGATAGAAGATTGAAAACTCTGTGAACTTTTGTAGAACCCGATCGATAGGTACAAAATTCCTTAGAACACACCTTGTAGAATGGGTAGACCCATGGCTCCATGCTCGTGACGTCGGACCTTTGAACCTTGATTATCTGATTTGTTGTGATCTTGTGCGCTCTTGATTGTGGTTGATTCATAAACCATGCATTCATGCATTCATAAAATTGTCCTTCACAATGGTTTTCAAGGAACTTAGAGACTTTTTTTGTAAACATCACAGGTACCATGGGTCAAAAGAGAAGCATCAAGAAGTACACCTTCAAGAATCCAAATGTGAAAGAGTTGAAAGAGCTAGCGACTCAAGTTCCTATTCCTGACAACTTCAGAAACCGTTATGGGAGATTGATAGCTATTCTGAATACCAAGGTAAGAAAAGCGGAAGAGACAACAAGTGGATTTATTTCCCTCTAGTAGTCAAGAAGATTCAGTTGCATGGAAGGAAGTTGTCGACAAGCTAATGGTCGAGAAGACTCATTTGAAGGCCTTTTATGAAGATGAGGTAGAGAAGCTCCTCTGAAAGCTGCAAAGAGGAGTTGGATCTTCATCAGAAGTGTTTCCTTCTAGCTTTTAATTTTCTTTTGTAGTTTTGTATTTTGAATCTTTTGTAAGCATTTCCTTTTTTAATGAAAGAAGTTTGTATTTCAGTTATATTTTATATATATTGTATTTTTATGATGTTTACAATTAATTTCTTAAAGTTCCATGAACACCAATAAAATATAAAAAAATCATTTGCATTGCATTTCATGCATCATTCCGCATTTTGGTCTTATTTTCAAGAGTATTTGTGAGGTCTAATTCAGTGCTCTTCATACAGAATCAAGCTGTCTCACCGGTATAACACTCGAGCTAACTGCAAAAAGAAGATGGAAGGTCTTGAACAAGAGAACCGTGAGCTACGTGAAGAGGTTGTTACTTTGAGATCTGGGGTGGAGCGTCTCACCGTTCTAGTCGAAACATTGATGGCTGCTCATAATCAGGATCAGAATCAGGTCCCTCCTCCATCCAATGCTCAAGTTCAAGGTCATCCACAAAGTCAGACCACTGTGATCTCTGAGGTGGTTTCTGCAACGATTCTTGCAACGATTCCTGCAAATTCAGTTGTTGCTACTCAACAATGTATGCCTAATGGATATCCCTGGGGTATGCCCGAAGGTTATTTGTTTGTTCTTGAGATGACTCATCCTCTGACTCCTGTCATGGTCACTACACCTCCAATTGTACATAATGGTCCTTTTGTCCCAGAGCCCATTTATGATGCTGCGCCAAGTGAAGGTTTGGGTATTCAAGAAAAATGGATGATTTCCAAGATCAGTTTGAAGAATTGCAGAAAGAGATGAAATCCCTTGGAGGAAAAGAATTGTTTGGAAAGAATGTGCATGATCTATGTCTTGTTCCCAATGAGAAAGTACTTGCTAAGTTCAAGTTTCCGGAATTTGAGAAGTATAAGGGAAACTCCTATCCTAAGGCACATCTGGTGATCTATGTAAGAAAGATGTCAACTCACACTGAGTATTAGCGTTTGTTGATCCATTATTTCCAAGACAGTTTGACTGGAGCTGCTTCTAAGTGGTATATGGGCCTTGATAGCACCCATATTCGCATTTTTAATGATCTAGACGAGGCGTTTGTTAAGCAATACAAGTACAATGTGGACATGGCTCCTGATCGAGATCAGCTGAGAGCTATGATGCATAAAGAAAAGGAATCCATTAAGGACTATGCTCAGAGATGGCATGAAGTAGCTGCCCAAGTGATTCCTCCGATGGAAGAGAAAGAGATGACTAAGATTTTCCTAAAGACTCTTGGCCCGTTTTACTATGAGAGGATGATTGCAAGCCCTTCTGTGGACTTCACTGAAATGGTGGGTATGGTTATTAGGCTTGAATAAGATGTGCGAGAAGGTCGTTTGGTTCAGAATGACAATCTGTCTAGAAGTGCGAAGAAGTATGGTCAGTCTTTACCAAAGAAGCAGGAATCATATGCTAATGTTATTTCTAATGGAAGGAATAGTCGATCTAGAAGTCAACCTCAACAAGTGGCGTCAGTAACTCCCATTGTGAATTCAGCTCATGTGGCTCCTGCTAATCAACAACCAGCAAGACGCAATCTGTATCCTCGAATTAATTTTGATCCCATTCCTCTGACCTACACAAAATTGTACGCTGCTTTGATTTGTAAGAATTTGGTTCAGACAAGGTCGTCGCCTCCTGTTCTAGAGAAGCTCCTTTGGTGGTACAAAGCTGACGCTACTTGTGCTTTCCATCTGAATTCCCATGGCCATGACTTAGACAATTGCTGGCCTCTAAAGAATGAAGTCCAAAGATTGGTCCGTTCTGGTATGCTCTCGTTCTTTGATATTGGTCCTAATGTGCAAAATAATCCTTTTCCTCCTCATGAAGCGTCTGCAGTGAATATGGTTTATGGATGTCTTGGGAAGTATCGGATTTATCGTGTGCAACACATCAGAGGATCGTTGGTAGAGATGCACACCACTCTATGTGAATATAGTCATTATGAGCATAATCATGCTGCTTGTAGAATTTGTTTAGTCAACTCTCGAGGATGTTATGTTGTGAGAAGGGATTTGCATGAGATGTTGGATCAAGGGCTCATTAAGATTCTTAGAGATAGAGATGAAGATGATGTCAATGTGATTGAGCCATGTTTTTAAATTCCAAAAAGTGTAGAAATTGGTTATTATGGAAAAGATACTGTAGAGCCATTTGTGATATGTTTTCCTGGAGCTGTAGCCTATAACTCTGACAGAGCTGTGCCATACAGGTACAATGCTACTATGCTGGAGGGTGGAAAAGAATTGGAGATTAAGCCTTTGTCTTTTGTTGAGAATATAGCAGATGTCAGTAGAGTGACTAGAAGTGGGTGATGCTTCAATCAACCCCAAGCAGTTTTGGATGTCTAGAAGAATCCCACTCAAGTGCCTGTGACTACTAGCGATGCGACAAAAGTGAATGATGGGTCATCTTCAGGAAAAGATATGGATGAGATTTTGAAGCTTATAAAGATGAGTGATTACAAGATTGTGGATCAGTTGCATCGTACAACCTATAAGATCTCTATAATGGAATTATTGACAAGTTCTCCTTCTCATAGGGATTCTTTGATGAAGATACTCGATCAGGCTTTTATGGATCATGACGTGACCTTGGATCAGTTTAATGGGGTTGTGAGTAATATTACTGCGTGTAACAATTTGAGCTTCAATGATGAAGATTTGCCTAAGGAAGGAAGAAACTATAACTTGACTTTACACATCTCTGTTAGTTGGAAAGAGGATTCGTTGTCAAATGTGTTGATTGATACTGGTTCATCACTGAATGTTATGCCGAAATCTACTCTTGCTAAACTGTCTTATGGAGGCCCACCAATGAGATATAGCAATGTGATTGTGAAGGCTTTTGATGGATCAAAGAAGTCAGTAGTCGAAGAAGTTGATTTGCCCATTTGTGTTGGGTCGTTTGTCTTCAAGATTACTTTTCAAGTGATGGACATCTTTCCTGCGTATAGTTGTTGTTGGGACTCCCATGGATCCACGAAACTGGCGCAGTTACTTCTACTCTTCACCAGAAGTTGAAATTTGTGAAGGATGGAAAAATGGTTGTTGTGAATGGAGAACAAGCTTTATTGATTAGTCATCTCTCTTTGTTCCGTACTGTTAAAGCTGATGAAGCTATCATTGGAACTGCGTTCCAAGCCCTATCTGTTAATGATGAGTTCAAGAAAGATGAAGCCTCCATTGCATCATTCAAAGATTCTCAACAGGTGGTTCAGAAAGGACACTCAAGAGTATGGGGACAAGTAGTGAGTCTGCAAGAGAATAAGAATAGAGTTGGTTTGGAATTTTCTTCCTCAAAAAAGTCTATGATGAAGCCAGAATCTGCTTTTCACCCTTATTAGGAGATGTTTCGTAGTGATGGGTTCATATATCCGACTCCTCCAGTGGTGGACGTGATTATTGAAGATGAACCAGAGCCAAGAATGCCAAACTTTGTGACTCGTGGAAAGATGATCAAGAACTAGATCGTCGTGGATGTTCCTGATTGTACCCATGTTTCAAAGTAATTGGTTTTTTATGTTTTTCAAAATCTTTTCACTCGGCCCAAGGTGAAAGTGACGTGGTTGGGGCTTTTCCTGTTAGTTTCAAACATTAAAATCATCAATAAAAGTCATTTTATTTCTGCATATATATGCTTCTTATCTTTTTTCTTTTTTCTGGAAAGTGGTAACACAAAAAAACTTAAAAATATGTTTGTCATAATCTGCACGATTACATGTTTGCATATGCTCTTTCCTTTTCCTCACATAATAATCACTTGTGTAGATTAATCAATGAAACCGTTGAAAGTAATGACCCTGCATCCTCTCCCAACGTCGAGTGTCCCGTGTATGAGGCGGAAGAAGAAAGTGAAGAATGTATTCCTGACGAGATTTCCCGATCGCTTGAGCACGAGGAAGACACCATTCAGCCATATAAAGAGCCGTTAAAAGTCATCAACTTGGGTTGTGAAGAGGATAAGAAGGAAGTCAAGATTGGGGCACTGCTTGGTCGAGACGTTAATAAGAGGATGGTAGAGCTTCTTAAAGTGAATGTTGACATTTTCGCTTGGTCCTATCAAGATATGCATGGGTTCATCACAATCTCGAGCTCTACCATATCTGAACAAATATATGTGTCCAACCCAGGCATATCTTGATAGGACCAAGCAAAATTATCAACATACTCTTTAAGAAGCTCTACCATCCTCTTCTTGACATCTTCATCAAGTAGTGCCCTAATCTTGACTTCATTCTTATCTTCTTCTGAACCCAAATTGATGACTTCTAATGGCTCTTTATATGGTTGAATGGTGTTTTCCTCGTGTTCAAGCAATCGGGAAATCTCATCAGGAATACATTCTCCACTTTCTTCTTCTGCCTCATACACAGGACATTCAAAGTTGGGAGAGGGTGCAGGGTCATTACTTTCAACGGTTTTATTGATTAATCTGCACAAGTGATTATTATTTCAAGAAAAGAAAAGATATATACAAACAATAATTCATGCAGATTATGACATTTATTAACACATTTGTAAGGTTTTTTGTGTTACCACTTTCTAGAAAAAAGCAAAGATAAAAAGAGCATATATGCAGAAATAAAATGACTTTTATTGATGATTTTAATGTTTGAAACAAACAGGAACAGACCCAACAACATCACTTTCACCTTCGGCAGAGTGAAAGGATTTTAGAAAAACATAAAAAAAAATTACGTTGAAACATGAGTACATTCAGGAACATCCACGGAAATCCAATTCTTGATCATCTTTCCACGGGTCACAAAGTTTGTCATCCCTGGCTCTGGTCCATCTTCAATAATGGCATTTACCTTCGAAGGAGTCGGATGTAGGAACCCATCACTACGAAATTTCTCATGATAAGGGCGAAAAGTAGATTTTGACTTCACCATTGACCTGTGTAAGGAGGAAATCCCAAGCCAGCTCTATTCTTGTTTTCTTGCAGACTCACCACTTGTCCCCATACACCAGAGGGTCCTCTCTGCAACACCTACTAAGCATCTTTGAAAGACGCAATGGAAGCCTCATCTTTCTTGGATTCATCATTAGCCGACAGAGCTTCGAACACAGTTCCATCGATAGTTTCAACAACTTCTATAGCGCGAAACGATGAGAGATGACTTATCAGCAATGCTTGCTCTCCAATCACAACAACCAACTTTTCGTCTGAAATTCTGGTATGATAGATTTAGGATGTCACTCACGATGGCAAGACATCTGATATGTTATTAACTTAGCAGAGGCTGAACAGATAGATCCCCAATTTTAATTACCCCTAAGAAGGAGTCCATGAGTACTGGGATCATGTATGTTCAGTCAAGATAACCAGATTGTAATCTTTATTGGTTCTATAAAAGGAACAGCTATCTAACCTGAACTTGATGTTATACGCGATTTTACAACATCCAAGACTGAACAGACAATACAATGCAGAAGATAAATAACACAGTGAATTGTTAACCCAATTTAGTTTAACTACCTACTATAGGGGCTACCAAGCCAGGAAGAAGATTTCACTATCAGTTGTACTATTTTATGTAAACAACCTCTGGTTTACAGATAAACAACCTCTGGTTTACCTAGTCACTACCCAATGCAACCTTTATCTGAGACATCCATCTAAGACAAGAGAACCTCTGCTCACTCCCTAGTGATACCTAACTGTTACAACCCTGCAACAATTATTTAAACAATTAACTATGAACACTAACTTGATCTTGCTTCACAGCTTCAATCAAGAACACAATACTCATCTCTTACCTACAGGTTTTGAGTGAGAACAATAACTTCTCTTACCTACAAGTTTCGAGAAGGACATGGCAGCCATCCTACAGCCTGGGTGGTCTACCTATACAAACCCTAATGACTACATCTTTTCAATTACAAGGTTTGATTTCTACCAATGATTCGCTTATCAAGTATCTCAGTATTTCGCTTTTGGATGTAGGCAAAGGATCAAATCTCCTTTGAGGGCCTTGAAATCTGTTTTGTTGTGGTGGAAATGACATGGGAGGTCTAGATTCTTGATGCACTACTGCATTGGTCTCCCCTTCCTTCTTTTTTGCGAAGGTTGAGGTGGGCCTCTTTGAGTGATAAGAACCTGCGGATGCCCCTTGTATCTTTCCATTCTTAATCCCATTTTTGATCCTCCCGACCATTTTATCGTAGTATGGTCCTTACAAGGTGCCCATAAACATGTCTACCAGTTCTTTTTCCATAAATGGAGGTTGGACTCGAGAAACCATTTCTCGCCATCTTTGGGCATACTCCTTGAATGCTTCATCCTTCTTCTGTGACAGATTTTGTAGTTGCATCCGGTTGGGTGCCATATCCAAGTTGTACTTATATTGCTTTAGGAATGTGTTAGCAAGGTCATTCCAGCTTCGGATATAGGATTTCTCCAATTGCATGTACTAGTCAACAGATGCTCCGCTTAAGCTATCTTGGAAGAAGTGTATCATCAGCTTTTGATCATGGGCATAGGCAGCCATTTTTCGCACATACATGCGCAAGTGATTCCTTGGACATGTGAGCCCTTTGTATTTTTCAAAGTTGGGCACCTTGAATTTGTGTGGGATAGTCAGATTTGGGACTAAACTCATTTCGAAGGTATCCACATCGAAGATATCGTACCCTTCTACCGCCTTTAGCCTTTCCTCCAGGGCCTTAATTTGTCTGCTATCCTTGGAATCTTCTCCAGAGTTAGGGGAAGTTTGCTTATGTTGAGGTACCTGATTTGTGTTATCCATATCCCCATACTGTAGATCCAAGTAGTCATCATCTTTAGGAGGACTGTTGACAAGGATGCGAATTGTGCGGGATACCCCCCCCCCCCCTTCCGTGTAGTAGGGATGAATCCTTCCTAAGAAGTCTCTCATTCCTCATGGGATCTGATAACTCTCTTAGAAGAGCGGGCATTCATTCTTTGAGGATCACTACCTAGAATGTATCCTAACAGCGGGTTGCCATCATCTAGTATGTCCTTTGATTGATCCTGAGTTTCCTTAGCCTTCTCCTGTTTATCCATGAGATCCTTCATGAAACTCAGCATTTGTGTCATTCCTCCCTTAATTTCCTCCATAGTACCCTTTAGTTGGGTTACTTCTTCACGAAAGGCGGCTTGATTTTGCTCTAGTTGCTCCATTGCTCTCTTCCTTTGAGACCTTGTTTGATACGGCAGTATGGTTGCTTGGTTATCTTCTCCAATGGCATGACTGGAGATAAAGACAATTTTCCTTCTTTTAATGCTTTGCAAGAATTAAAAATGATATGCATGCTATGAATGCTATGTTTATGCTTATGTTCATGTCTTATCCACATTCGTTATATATATATATATATATATATATATATATATATATATATATATATATATATATATATATATATATATATATATGTGTGTGTGTGTGTGTGTGTGTGTGTGTGTGTGTGTGTGTGTGTGCATATTTGTTAAAAACCTTTTTTTTATTTAAATTATCCTTTTGGTGAGTATTGCGGGAATAGTGAGTAACGCAAAAGTAAACACACTTCATTAATTGAAAAACTTGAAAAAGGAATTACAAACTCATTGTTGAATTACAAATAAAAGTAGAAACTGAAAATTAAACACCCAAAAAAGAAATGCAACAAGGAAATAGTAAATGTCTAAGAACGCCTTTGGATATCCGCTTTGAACTTGTCCATCATATCTCTACAAAGCTCCATGAATTCTTTTACCACCTCGGGGAGAATGATGGGAGAAGATTCCGCTCTTTCCAAACTCTTCGGAATGTCTTGGATTAAGTCGTTGCACAAGAAGACTAGCTTGTCATAATTATCACGACATTTTTCATAATCCTTAAGCATCTTAGGAACCATGCTCACATGTTCACTCGCCGTAGAAACAATTATATATTGCCTTTTCCAATAATCCTTTTCATCCCTTTCTTCCTCAAATAGCTCTCTTTGTTTTACAAATACTTGCCTAAGCGCGACCAAAGCTAGAAGTGCTCTATTGTGCTCATTGGTGCGTTATACAAGTGCTTCTTCCGTGGTTAGCCTCCTTGAGCGCTCTTCTTGTCCAGAATTGCAGGCTTCTTGAAGGTCATACTTGAGATCCCTTATTTCCACCTCTTGATCTTTGGTCCTATCAGTCAATTCAAAGAATACAGCTTCTAAATTTTTCTCGGACTCCTCTTTGTCACAGGAAGCTTTTTTGTAATACCTTTTCCACTTTGCAATTTCCACACCTGCTTGTTCTAACCTTTCGTTATGTGCAATTAAAATGAAGTTAGCACTCAGGACACCTTCTGTTGAACGCTTCCTTTTACCCTTTTCTCTTTCATTCTCTTCCTTAATGGCTTGAAGCTCTTGGCTCTTTTATTTAAGGTCGAAGTGCAGTTGACTCTTTTTGTTGGTCAGTTGATGTACGTGAAGCTCTAATTTTTCTTTTTCCTTTCGGGACGCCTCTAGGGCAGCCCTGATCCCTTCTATCTCTTCGATGGATAGAGTAACAGGATTAGGAGAATCAGGCTTGTATGCTGGATCCACAACGAATGGAAGCAAAATCTTTCCGACCCTTTCTTAAACCCGTTTAGTGTAAGGTTCCTTAGCTATGACATTCTTCGGCCCAAAGTTCTTTGTTTGAACATGTTTCCAAGCTTGGATTACTTTATTTAATGTTCTAGGATCACCCTTTCTGTTGTCATGCAAAAACAATTCCTCCACTCGTTGTTTGGAAGGCTCACAATCCATAGAATGGCCCAATTGGCGCAATGCTAACACGGTGTTGTAATTGATACAACCTAAAGTTCCCATTAGAGGCACATTGTTGAATTCTCCACATTTGTAAATAATCCTTTCGGAGTTCAATTTCCTTGCATACCAGAAGATAGAATCTGCTTTGAGAGCCCTTAGCTTTTGAGACCACTCATGTCTAGTCAAGTCTTTGATCAAATAACTAGCCTTGTAAAAGTGAGAAGTCAACCAAGAGTATAATAAATGAATGCAACAAAATAACATCCCCTTTTTCCTTTCACACCGAGCATGGATGGCATAGTAAATGTTAGCAAGAATGGTAGGAGTTGGATCCTTATCAAAAATCCTAAAGGATGTAAAAGCATGAATCGCAGGCAGGCTCAACATAATCAACGTTCTTAGGTAATAAAACAACACCAAAAATTAAAAGAGCCAGAAAATGTCCACAAATGTCCCATTGTTTCTTTTGAGTATAACATAAAGCTTGAGATTCTAAGTAGGATCTCTTAATCCCATGTACATCACCATCAGTCTTGTAATTAGATTCCAAATCCGTAGCTGGCACTCCTAAAGCTTTGGCCAAATCTGAAAAGTCAACTTCTTTCCCAACTCCTGTGTAAAATTCCCTTTTAGTCCTTGAAAATCCTAGCATAGCATCCATCTCTTCCATGGTTGGAGCCAACTGAAAATCCTGAAAAGTAAAACACCTGAGCGGCGGATGATAGAACTGAACCAGAGCGGTGATAGCTTCTTCTTGAACCATTACCCTTAGGAAATCCAGAATATCCCCATAGCAAACCACAAAGCTATCCAAAGCACTTGATAGTATTTTTTCCTTGATTATTTTCAACCTCTTGATGTTTGGAGTTGAGATAGTAAAGCGGATGATGGGCTTCTTAGTACTCATTTTTCCTGAACATTCACCAATAGAATATATTTTTATTTTTTTTTATTTTTCCTGTGGATAAGACATGATGAAAGAATGCATATGATGAATGATGCATGCAAACAATTATATCAAAAAAATAATAATAATAAAAACATATAATTAAACACATAAACACATAAGCCCTAAGTTCATAGGTTCGACGTAACGGCTTAGGGAGCCTACCCTTCCCATGGGTATGTTCTAGAAGGTCTCATGGGGCCGTTCGTAGCCTCCAAGACTAATTGTCTCTTTGGATTTTAGAACAACTCATTTGCCCATGAGGTTCGAGTTTTAGGGGTAGGTTCTCAGAGAGATTAGCCAAATACCCAGTCTTGCCCTCAACAAAGTCAAGCCTCGTTTTGGACATTTCCGAATATTCAACCCACTCTGAGTGGAATTATCAATAAGACTCGTAGGCGATGCAAGTCCCCCCTGGTCTTAAGGATAACTCCCACACTTATGTTTTAACCACAATTTATAATCATCCCAGCAATGCAATATATTAATATAAACAATTAAACATTTAGGCAAATAATTGTAAATAAATAAAAATATAAATAAATAAATAAAAAGAGAAATTAAATATTTATAAAAAAACCCTAACCCCTAATTCAAAACCCTAATCCTAGCAAATCAGCCAAACCCTAACAATTAACCAAAAACCTAAATAATTAACCAAAAAACCTAAATCCTACCGAAACCTAGGAGCATAATAATTCACCATTAGTGTTGTCCCCTGCAGAGTCGCCAGCTGTAGCAACCTGCACTAAAAATTTTAGATTTTAGAGTCGCCACCTATTCTATCATGGCGAATAGGAAACCCTACGAAGTTAAGAAATTTGGGTAAGTTATTATATTCAGGTAAAGGGAATGTGTTAGGCACCCTTAACCCTTTCCTAAGGTTTTTAAGTTTAAGGTAAAATTTGTGGCTAAAAATGTTAAGGCAAGGTTTATGCTTTCAAGGGTGAACGGTAAAATTCGAACCTAATTGGAGTTTTGGGGAAGGGGACTCGCCTTGGTTATCCAAGTGCCTACGTACCTCCTTAGGGAGGATAAGAGTCTACGTAGCTCGGGAAAGGGTTGTACACCTTAGAATTAATATGAGGTTGTTTGAAGGTATTTTGAGTTACCTCATCGTAGTTTTGAAAATTCGTGGTTTAAAGATGAAAATGTGTTTTAAATGTGTCGTACAACCCTGATTATAATATGTTTTATTAATCGCGATGATTAATAGGTTTAATCACCACAATTAACAGATTTAATAAAGAATTTCTAATTATTCTAATCGATTGATTCGATTATCACTATTAGCAAATAAATGTGTTTTAAATTAGATTATTAATTATCGTTACTCCTCGTAATCAATAGATTTGATTAAAATAAATAACGAATTGATAAAAAATGCTAATCATCGTAAACAATTGAATCGGTTAAAACCCTTTAGCAAAATAAACCTTATTTTAATTTTATTATTTAAATAATTAAATAATCGATTATTATCCATCGCGATCAATTAATTTAATCGAAACGAATAATAAATAAAATTTTAACATTTACTTATATTATTAATTTAATTTTAAAAATTAAATTATATATGTAAAATAGTTATTAAGATTTAATTATATAATTATATAGATAATAAAAATAATAATAAATTAAGTTATCTTGATTATATGTAGCTTGGCTGAGGGTTCATGGTATACACCCTTCAATCTTATGCGTTGTATCTAAGGAGTTAGAGATCTAATGGTTGGGTTACTGAAGACACACCATAAATTGTAAAGCTGAGGCGCATGGGATTATAGGATAAAGTTTTTGTAAAAAATATGGAAAGGGCCAGGGATCGAACCCTGGACCCTCAGGTGAATGAGTAGGCGCTCTCACCAACCCAACCAGATTAACCAATTGTTAAGTTAATACCCTGAATAAGTTATATAAAAAACAAACAAATAAGTGGAAAAAGGGCACGCGAATTTAAACGAGTCAGTGGCACGTTGCCACGTTATCTTCTTCTTCCCCACACCTGTAATTCTCTAAAACTTGTAGCTACTAATTAGCTACGGTTTCTCTCATAGCAACCACACCTGCAAATTATCAAAACCATACACACATAAAAAATATTTCGCGACCCTCTCATTCTTTTCGTCCAAGTCTCCTGAACCTATTTGTGCCCTCAATTCCTTCTAATTTTAGCTAAAACGCAAACCCCTAATTAACACCTCTAACCCTAACAATGGTGGATTAAGATTAAACCACGCAAACACCAAGATTCTTGCCCAGGAACGTTCAGAGTGCTCAAACAAATCACAATACGCAATCAAATTCCAATGGAGATGCATGGACAACCGTAATCGAGCATAGTTTATTTGCGACTTACCTGGGATTATATGGAGGTATCTTGGGGGTGTTGATGCAGTGTGACGATCCAAACACCTTCAGAATCCTTCAAGGAACGTTTAGCAATCCTTAGATCCCTCTGAAACCCCTTAATTCTTCAAAACCGAACTCAAGTTTTTTAAGAATTTTTTGCGTTCTTGAATATGCTTCTCTGCCCAGAAAATTGACCCCTAATCCATTGGCTTCTCTTTTGTATGTATAGAGGAGCATATCATGTTAAAGACTTGACTCTCACATCTATGATTTATGAAATTGGATCTTTGATTGGAATTTGAATTCAATCTTTCCAAATTTGGCCAAAATTTGATTTAGTCTTTCCAATCTTCATTAGCATGAAATTAGATTGATAATATGGTATCAAATCCAATATTTGATAATCAAATATTTGATTTTTCTTTGATTTATATAACTTTAAATCAGTATTTAAATGAATAAAAATCATATAAAATCAAATAAAATCATATAATTCGTTGAAATTGGTTTTGGTGACTTGGATAACTTGTGGATCAAGGTTAGAGCTTAAAAAGTTAGGCCCGTTTGCAAGAAACTCCAATTTGAACCACTTTTACTTCACATTTTTCCTTCAAAATTGCCCAACTTTGACAAGGCATATCTCCCTCAATTTTTAATATATGGAAGAGTTCTAGGACTTTCTGGAAACCTCAGGATGTCCTCTACAAGCCACTTTGGAACCTTTTTTTCATTTGAATATTTTATCTTGATGATATGGCCTTTGACAAAAAACTGCTTTTGGTTGACTTTTAAAAAGGACCTATAATCTTTTGGACCATATCACTTAAATGAAGCATTTATGGCCTTGGCATGTGAGAGACAAAGTTGTAGATAATTCAATTTCCTTCAAAATAGGATTTGTGTGAGAAATTTCTGATGTTGAAGCATAATTTAGTAATTTAGTAACTATGTAGTTGTCTTTTTAGACCAAAACCCTAATTTAGTAACTATGCCCTTTATTGATCTTGAAGCTTTTCCTTGATGAATCATGATCAACCTTTGATCAAATTATGAATGATACTTCATAATATTGATGTTATCCAAAAATTAGGAGTTTTGACTATACTTTGACCATAATTGACTTTTATGTCAAACTAGTCGACTGTGGATCATCTGAGCCATTGAATGAGCAATCCTTGGAATTGAATCTTGACTTTTGACATGGAGATAGTTTGGAACATAATGAGCCATATGAAATCCATTGGAGACCTTGATTCGTCACTTTTCTTAGGAGAATGCAAAACCCTAGTTCAGACGGTCCTTGATTAGGAGAATGCCTTGAGTAAACCCTTGAGCCTTGAGTCATTGAAGGTGAAATGAGGTGGACAAATTTTGGGGTATGACACAATTCTGTGCAGGTCATAGGGATATGATCATAACTAACTCGAGGATAAGGATTTCATCCCACTGGCTATTGATTAGCAGGAGCCACAGGAGCTGAGTTCATAATGGGAGTCATTGACGCCACTTGTTGAGGTTGATAACTAACTTTCCCTTTGGATCGACTACTCCTTCCATGAGAAACAGTATTAGCATCTGATTCTTTCTTCTTCTGAAAAGATGAACCATACTTCTTTGCACTGCCAGACGAATTGTCATTCTGAACCAAACGACCTTCTCGCACAGCTTCTTCATGTCTAACACCCATGCCCACCATTTCAGTGAAATCCACAGAAGCACTTGCAATCATCTTTTCATAGTAAAATGGGCCAAGAGTCTTCAGGAAAATCTTACTCATCTCTTTCTCTTCCATCAGAGGAGTCACTTGGGCGACTAATTCACGCCATCTCTGAGCATATTCCTTAAAGGATTCTTTTTCTTTATGCATCATAACTCTCAACTGATCTCGATCAGGAGCCATATCAACATTGTATTTGTATTGCTTAACAAACGCCCCAGCTAGGTCATTGAAAGTGCAGTGATGGGTGCTATCAAGGCCCATATACCATTTGGAAGCACCTCCAGTTAAACTATCTTGGAAATAATGGATCAACAGATGTTGATCATCAGTGTGAATGGACATCTTTCTTATATACATCACCAGATATGCCTAGGGACAAGAATTTCCTTTATACTTCTCAAATTCTAGCAACTTGAACCTAGAAGGTACTTTCACGTTGGGAACAAGACAAAGGTCATGCACATTCTTTCCAAATAATTCTTGTTCAAAATGACCTTGAAAACTATCCATTCAGTCACGAATACCCAAACCATCGCTTGGTGCAACATTATAAATAGGCTTTGAGATAAAAGGAACAGTGTGAACAACATGAGGTGTAGTGACCATGATGGGAGTTAGAGAACGAGTCTCTTCAAGAGCAGACAAATAACCTTCTTGCATACCCCGGGGATATCCATTAGACATACATTTCTGATTAGCAACAGCAATTGGAATCGCAAGAATTGTTGTAGACTAAATCTCAGAAATCACAGTAGTCTGACCTTGCAGCTAACCTTGAGTTTGAGCATTGAAAGGAGGAGGAACCTGATTCTGATCCTGATTCTGATTCTGATTATGAGCAGCCATTAGTGTTTCAACTAGAGCGGTGAGACGTTCCACTCCTAACCTCAAAGTAACAACCTCTTCACATAGCTCTCTGTTCTCTTGCTTGAGTCCTTCCATCTTCTTTTTGCAGTTAGCTCGGGTGTTATACCGGTGAGACAACTTGGTTCTGTATGAAGAACACTGAATAAGACTTCTGGAATACTCTTGAAAGCAAGACCGAAATGCAGAATGATGCATGATATGCAATGAAAATGATTTGTATTTTTATTAGTTTCCAAGGAACCTTAAGACATTAAATGTAAACATCACAAAGATACAATATTCAAAACATAACTGAAAATCAACTCCCTTTTTATTAATAAAGGAAGGATTACAAAAGGTTCGAATTACAAAGCTTCAAAGAATCCTAAACAAACAAATAAAAGAAAACTATGAGTGTGAAAGAACCACTCCTGATGAAGAGCCAACTCCCCTTTGTAGCTTCCTACGGAGCTTCTCCAACTCATCTTCATACAAGTGCTTCTTGTGAGTCTTCTCGACCACCAGCTTGTTAATAGCTTCCTTCCATGCAGCTGAATCTTCGAGACCACTAGACGGAAATAAATCCTCTTGTTGTCTTTTCTGCTTCTCACCATGTTGCTGAAGTAGTGCTTCCTAATGACGAATCTGATCATCCTTCTCTATTAGCCAACCATCTTGAAGGTACATCATATCATCCTTCTCTTTCAACTGTTTCTTCAACTCTTCCTTCTCAATCTTTGAAGCATGAAACATCTTTTCCCAAGTATCCCTTTCCAACTTCATCCTAGCCATGAGCTCTCGGTACTCCTCTATATTCTCGATGGGAACAATAGAAGATGATGGTAAGCAACAGGTAGAGAGGACTCCTCGAGTAAATAAGGCATCTGAAGAGTACGAGCTCTAGCTTGAACACAATCAGTGTAGTCCTTGAGTGAAATACATTGTTTCTTTCCCAAATGCTTCTTCCTATCAATATGGTGCCACGCACGCACAAACAAACTTCTCATATCTGAATCTCCATCCTTATTATGATAAAAGATTCCCGACGCATGAATACTAGCAGGTCAATCTCCCACGGGGTACCCAAATTGGCGCCTAGCAAGAACAGGGTTAAAGGTGATTCCTCCTTTTATACCAAGAAGAGGTACATTGGAGAACTCCCCACAGCTGTCAATAATGTCACCAGTTTCGTAAGCATGATTTTACCAATTGATATTACCATAAGTGATAGGCATGATCTTCTAAGACCAATAGAGACCATCAGGATTTCTTAAGAAACTCCTAGTTTGAGGTAAGTGCTAAATAAACCACTTATAGAGCAAAGGAGTGCAATAGTTGATTTATCCATCTTTCGTATTAGTCCTATAATGAATAGAATTTAAGTATCCATAAGCAAAGTAGGCACATGATTCCCAATCATGAATATCCGAATAGCATTAACATCAACAAAGTTGTCAATGATAGGGAAGAGTACTAAACCATAAATGAGAAAGGAAAGAAAAGTCTCAAAAGCGATCATACTTCCTTTATTATCCATCATAGAAGCCTTCCCTATCAAAAACTTAGAATTCAACCCCCAAAGTCCTCCCTTTTCAGTCATGTTTGCCTTTACAACTGATATCTTCAAATGAAGAAGCTCTGCTATCTCATCAATCCCATGAGCTTTCTCTAAACCACTGAACGGTTTCACATCTGAAACTGGCAAACCAACCTAATACGAATACACCTCCAAAGTAGGCATAAGGTGATAATCCGGAAAGGTGAAGCAATGATAAACTAGGTCATAAAACTGCACAAGAGTCTCAAGAATCCCCTTCTCCACTTTGGTCTTTAGAATATATATCAATCCTCCATAACAGTTTCTGAAGTTGTCAGGATTAGGAACCAAATATGCTATCTCTTTCAACTCTTTCACATTAGGATTCTTGAAGGTGTAGTTCTTAATACTTCTCTTTTGATCCATAGTACCTGTGATGTTTACAAAGAAAAGTCTCTAAGTTCCTTGAAAACCATTTGTAAAGAACATTTTTATGGATGCATGAATGCATGGTTTATGCATCAATAAAAATCAAGAGCAGACAAGATCACACAATCAAAGTTCAGAGGTTCGAAGTCACGAGCATGGAGCCATTGATCTAAGCATCCCACAAGGTGTGTTCTAAGGAATTTTGTACCTGCCCAACGGGTTCTACATAGGTTCCCATAGTTTTCAGTCTTCTTTTGGATACTACCGGCTCGCATAATTGCTCATGTGCCCCAATAATATTCCTAAAAAGACCTCGTCTGAGCGTAGCATCGCATGACAACAGGTTCAAATTGATACTTGAACTTGTTTCTGTGCTACATCCTAAAAAGTCTAAGATGGGTTAAAGGGGTTCTAGGCCATTCAGCTACTACGGACACTCACAATTGAAAGTAATAATGTTCTTACGATAGCTCGTAGCAATAAATACTACCTTCCACGAGGCCTCCACTGATTGGGGTTCCAACATATGATGCTCATGTTTAGGATCGCTCCTGAGATGTAACTATTGGTGTTACCACCTCCTATCTCAAGTTACTCACAAGTTCGGGTTAGGACTTATCTCATCACAAAGGAACCATCAAGCACCAAAAAATAAAAATAAAAACAAACAAAGCACACAATAATATATACATATAAAAACACACAGATAAACAAAAATAGGCTTAACACACTTAAAACTGGTTCCTCAGTGAAGTCGCCATTTTTCTGTAGCGGGAAATGTAACACCCTTCTAAACCCCCATGACAATTAATAAAATATTCAGAGGAAACACAAAAAAAGGGTATCACAATTCAAATAAAATAATCATCGCATTTAGATGTCATCCTTCACGAGGAAAAAATCACCATATATTATAAAACCGTGTTCATCACAGCGGAATAAGTTCAACACAGAATAGTTTAATCTTCACCAAGGCATAAACCAAAAGAAAACATAATCCGAAAATCAACAGAAATAATAGTATAATCAACAACTCAAAACTAGCATTCCCAGGTGTTACAAATTAGAGCATGACACCGACGCTACACTAAACGGACTAGCTTATATGCTATCCTCACCAAGCCAAAATCCGCCGCTCCTCAATCTGAAAAATGTCAACAGTAAGGGTGAGTCTCATTCGTAATTAACAAATATTATGCGTCATGAAGAATAAAACGTCATAAGTATATCATTCACCCAATCACAATATATTCAAATTTTCAGAATTATGCATCAACAATACAAAATACAATTAACCACATCACTGGAAAATAACACTAGAATTCTTCCAATCATGTTATAACATTATAAATGCAATGCACTGACACAATGAATGTGGTACCAATTCACCATCGGATTAACCCATCTGGCCGATCTAAACATCACTGAAATACGGACTTACCGGTACAAATTCCACACAATGGGAATTATACCCTCCATTGATCCAAAACATCACTGTGATTCAGCAACCAAAATGTTTATGAATGCATGCAACATATAACATACTTACCATCACCAATCACGATGAATAACTCATCTCAACACCACATCACCAAATAAAGTATGTACATGTCTCAGCATCATTCAAATCATTCACACATTCATCACAATAATCATAATAATAATAATAATCACAATCAATCCATCACCACATCAAATACATTTTCACACCTAACATCATATGCACACAATGTTTAAATTCGCCAAACTAATTAAATCAGGGTTTTTAAAATAAAATTGGGCCACTGCCCATTTCACCAGTTCATCTTATAATATATTTAATTAGCTTTGTAGTGCCCAAAACGGCACTCAAAACGGCACTCAAAACGGATACACAGATCAAAAGATATGAACTTTAGAAAATAATTTATTTTTCAAAAACACACAGTGGTAACCGGTTACCTCGCCTCAAGTAACCGGTTACTTCATAACAAAACTCACTTTTTCGTCTACGTAACCTCAAGTAATCAGTTACCACCCCCAGGTAACCGGTGTCGCACGCTCACGAAAAATGAACAGAGTCGCCACTAATAGATTTATCCCATAAGGGAAAGGAATATCAAGAAACCTTGCAAAGAATAACAACAAGGTCTTTCGACCAGAGAATCTAAGTACGGGAGTCGGTTACGCAAGGGGAAAGTACTAGCACCCCTCACGCCCATCGTACTCGATGGTATACACCTACATGCGAATGAATGCAAAATAAATACGGGGAAAAGAAAGAATATTTACAATTGTGCTCGTTCAAGCTTTGCGACTTGATGCCTACGTATCCCTTTTCAGGAATCGGAGCGCCGTAGTTTGACTCACATGTTCTTATTTGTTTTGTGTTTTTTAGTTGGGCGGAGTTAACGTTCGCGCTCTTGTATAAGTAGACGACCTACGATGCGATCGAGCGGAAATAACATGCCCTTAGATGCCTACGAGGCAAAAGGAAAAGAAAGGGTCTGGTTTGTGTCTTTTAGGGTAATTCCATGATGACAAAACCTACTACAAGGCTTCGCATCATTTCCTTACTTTCTTTGAATTCTGATCATTTATTAGGTATTTTGAGTATTTTTTTGTTGGGTGTTTTTTAAAGGGAAATTTATTTGTGACTTGGAACATACCAAAAAGAGTTTAAGTGTTTAGAGAAATACACCAAGGCCTACACCTCAATCATTTCTCAAAATAGCGGTTAAAAAATACACTGAGGCCTAACCTCAATCATTTCTCTTCCTATAAGTAGAAAACAAATACACCAGGGCCTACACCCCAATCATTTCTTTCCTACTATGAAAAAATAAGTAGTATGATCTTCGTCGGTATTTATTAAGTTTTTTAATGTTGAAAAAGAATAAGAAATGGAAAAGGAGATACTAACCTAATTCACTAGCCTAATTGTTATTGTTAAAAGTCTAGGTCTAAATTAAGACTAAACTAAAGTCTAAGGGGAATTAACTAAGCAAAAAAGATGAGAAAAAAATTATTTAAGTTGACCAAAGTCAACTTTAACAAATAGGGGCATTTTAGGTATTTCACAAAGTACACAAATATTCACAAAAATAAGAGAGATAAAATTCTACACTACTCAAAGAAATATTTACAAGCGAATATCTATAGAGTAGATGTGGATCTTTGAGAAATAAACTCAAAGATCACCTTGCTTTGAGACTAGAATGTTGAGATCCTTGTAGTCGAGTCGTACCGACGGTGAAATGATGATGATGATGATGATGACGATGATGATGATGGTGACTGTGTCGCGATAGTATAAATGATGATAAGAAGTAGGAGATGATAAAGAATGAAGATGGAGGTTTGAAGATTGATGAAGGAGACTTGGTAATGGTTCGCGGTGAAGGTTGATAATGGAAGAAGTGGTGGTGGTGATTGATTTTGATGAAGGTGATGGAAGTGATTGGTGAAGGTTGAGGGTGATGGAAGGTTGATCGAAAGTGAGGGTGGAGAAGATTGTTTAAGCTTTGTGAAGTTTGTTACAAGTGTAACAAACTTTTTCTTTTCATGGTGAGAGAGAGAAAGTGATGAGAAGAAAAAGTGGAGAGAAGAAAGAGTGAGAGATTTATGAAACTGAGAAAATGAAGAATGATTGTGTGTCTTGTGATTTGTGAAGGGTATTCATTTTTATAGTGTGTGCACACATTGGCTTATGGTGAGGTGTTTTGTAGTGTGTAACTTCCACTAAACTTAGTGAGCAAGTGTGGAGTATTTTGAGTAGCGTTTCGTTGGGCTTTCATGTTTGTAGTAACTTGCATGGACAGATTGAGAGAATACATATCATGCATACACCCTGCTGCAGGATTTTTGTTCTTGCCTCCCATTTATATGTTTCCCATGGTGCTCACTTCGTGTGCTCATAACTTCTTTTGTGACTCAGTATTTTGTTCAGTATTGTGCTCTACGGAAAGAGGTAATGGAGTATAAGAGGTTTGATGTTTGGAGAATTTTGGAATGAAGCTTGGAAGAATGAGGAAAATAGTTGTGAATACATGGTGTCATCACTGCAAGAGCTCTACGCGCGCATGATACTAACCCGGCCTATGTCTTAGCCACCAAGCAGCTTGGTAGAGGGGTGACTTTGAGACCTTGCCATTGATCATTCCCTTAACCCAAAGTTATGATCAAAGCATCACTAGAGAGAGGACATGGAAGAGAACATGTTGATGCTTGAATTGATTCCATATGATGCTCATACCTATCTGAAATTAGCTTTGAAAATGGCATTCCACCTATTTGATGAAATGCTCACACATGACCTGGGATTCTGGCCCATGTCTTTGGAAACATGTGTTTAGTGAAGAGATGACTTTGAACCCTTATATCTTGATCAATACATGTTCCACTAACACATTCCAATGCTTATTGGAAAGAGGACATGGCAAAGAGTAGTTTGGTACCACACTTGAATTTATAAAGCTCTTGTAATGCTCTAAAATTGACTTCTAATAAGGCACACCGTGAGTTTGATCTATAGCTTATGCGCACCTAATCTTTTACCCAGCCACATGATTTGGGGTGACTTGGAACCCTCAATCTTTTCACCTATATAGTTTTTCAACCATGATTCAAATGAAAAAACTCTTAACTACAAAGTTGTAGTGTGCCATGATATTAACAATTTTGGTGTTGAGCTTGTCTTAAAGTGGGGCCTGGAAGTTTGTGCAAAATGGATCTGAAGTGGGCTGACCAACCAATTCTTAATTTATCCCAAAAATTCTCTAAGTATAGGAATTTCCATTTTCTTTAATTTCATATTTCAACTACCTTCCATTTTTGGTAATTTTTGATAATTCTTGATTTTATTTATTCCTTTGACTTCTCTTCGACCAATCCACACCAAAAATCAATATTGGACAATTGACAATGACTTTGACCAAAAAGTCGACTATTCTGACCTTTTTTTATTCCGGATGAATTCTCCCGATTAATTTGTTTCCAATCCAATTTCCCATCAGTCTTCAACCAATAAAAGCCCAGTGGATACTTCTTCAAGGCACCCATATTATTTCATACCCAAAAGTCAACTCCTGATTAAAAGTTGACCAAAAGTCAATTGGGTTAACTTTGGTCAAAAACCCTATTTTGGGGATACAAGTTGAATTCCAAGCTTGTACCCTTCAATCAATGCCTTGAGTTGAAGGTTGTGACACCCTGATTCTAGGAGAACTTTAATGAAGACAAAGCCACACAATTATGAAATGAATGAATGTAAGGGATGAATGACCTATATGGAATATGCACATGAATTGTAAGTCAGATAAGTAGGGTAGGACAAATTTGGGTATGACAGCTGCCCCTATTTAATCGTCTTAAACCTGTAGGTGAGATTGGCGTCAGCCTTTCGAACATTCGAGGTAGAAGAAGATTAAATACCAAGACCATAAATTTTTCCTGAAAGGAAGAAGGCGTAAGTGTTATCCTTATTTTTGTTTTTGTTTTGATATCTGCTGGAGAAAGAAAATTTGCTGTTTCTTTTTCTGGTCGAAAAGTTTATAGTAAGTGATGGTCGAATGGTGATAGCTTGTAAAGTAGAAATCGTGCCAATACAAGGTTCTCAATGGAAATGACTGTTGTATGAAAAAAATATGGGTTTGATGGAGAGGTAGGATCTACGGACCTAAAAAATTGAAGACAAGGATAAATGACTCGAAACCAAGGTGAGATCAACGGATCCACGACTCAAAACCAAGGTAAATGACTTGAAAATAGGGTAGGATCAACGCACCTACGACACAAATCCAGGGTGAGATCAACGGACTCACGACTCAAAATCAGGATGAATGACTCGAAACCAGGGTACGATCAACACACCTACAACCCACTAGAATTGAAAAAGACGACGATAAGGTCAACAGACCTACGATCCATGACTCAAAACCAGGGCAAGATAAATGGACCTACGAATCACAAGAATTGAAAAAGACGAGGATAAGATCAACGGACCTACGATCCATGACTCGAAACCAGGGTAAGATCAACGGACCTACGACCCACAGAATGAAAAAGACGAGGATAAGATCAACGGACCTACGATCCATGACTCAAAACTAGGGTAAGATCAACGGACCTACGACCCACAGATTGAAAAAGACGAGGATAAGGTCAACAGACCTATGATCCATGACTCGAAACTAGGGTAAGATCAACGGACCTACGACCCACAAGAATTGAAAAAGAAGAGGATAAGGTCAACATACCTACGATCCATGACTCGAAACCAGGGTAAGATCAACGGACCTACGACCCACAAGAATTGAAAAATACGAGGATAAGATTAGCGGAAGTTGATCTACGGTCCATGACTCAAAACCAGGGTAAACATCATCACTGAGGTTGGAGAAAGAAAGAATTAACATCAACACTGAGGCAGGGAAAAATAAGAAAAGGGTTAACATCAACACTGAAGTTGGGAAAGATGATAAGAATAAACACTGAGGTTGGAGAAAGAAGCGATAAACATCAACACTGAGGTTGGGAAAGAAATAAGAGACATCAACACTGAGTTTGGAGAATGGATTTGACAGACATCAACACTTAGGTTGGGGCGAGAAACGATAGACATCAACACTGAGGTAGGAGGACATCAACACTTAGGTTGGGGCGAGAAACGATAGACATCAACACTGAGTTTGGGAAAATAACAGACATCAAGAGGGAGGTTAGAGAAAGAAAAGATTAACATCAACATTGAGGTTGGAGGACATCAACACTGAGGTTGGAGCGAGAAACGATAGACATCAACGGTGAGGTTTGGGGAAAAAAACAGACATCAACATTGCGGTTGGAGAAGGAAAAGATTAACATCAACACTGAGGTTGGAGGACATCAACACTGAGGTTGAATTGAGAAACGATAGACATCAACACTGAGGCTGGGGAAAAAAACAAACATCAACACTGAGGTTTGGGGAAAAAAACAGACATCAACACTGATGTTGGAGAAGGAAAAGATTAACATCAACACTGAGGTTGGAGGACATCAACATTGAGGTTGGAGTGAGAAACGATAGACATCAACATTGAGGTTGGGGAAAAAAACAGACATCAACAATGAGGTTGGAGAAGGAAAAGATTAACATCAACACTGAGGTTGGAGATTGGGAATTGATTTTATGGTAAGGTTTATGGTAAGAAATTATTGATGAATGGTGGTCGTCAGGAGAGAACTGACTTCACCGTAGGATATCATACGAGGACTGAAAACGATCGAAAAAAGTTTCCCAGGGCGAGAACTGGACTTTTACTTGGTTGCTAGGACGAGAACTGGACTTTGAAAGAAAGTTTGCCAGGGTGAGAACTGGACTTTAACTTGGTTTTCCAGGGAAAGAACTGGACTTTGACTTGGGTTGCCAGGGCGAGAACTGGACTTTGACTTGGGTGCCAAGGCGAGAACTGGACTTTGACTGATGACTCAAAGGTCCGAAGGCAAAGGATTCACAACACGAGAGTTGGATCCGAAAAGGTTGTCCACATAAGGGAAAATAACCACGGAGACTGGTGACGACTATACTCGACCAAAGGACATCAGTAAACACTGAAGAATCACGAAGATATTGATGCTTGCGAAGCATAAGAATTAGATTAATCTCTCAGGCCAAAAGGCGGGGTGTAACTCTCCAAGAGCGGCAATCATTCAGATTGCTACACACCAAGTAAGGTTATTCAAATGATTGAAAAATGAGATGGGTAGAATGCCCACCCTCATTCACACTCTAATCTGCATGCAGCTTACAGGAAATAACCACAACAAGACTAGTAACGACTAGACTCGACAAGAAGATGACAGTAACCACTGGATATCACGGAGATATTGATGCTTGCGAAGTGATCGGTCACCATTTATACTTAATTTCATCATGAATTCGACACAAGATCGGCATGCTCGGTAACACTTTGTGGTTGTTTTTAAGTGTTTTTCTTTAACTTATCTTGTTGTGGTTTATTTGTTTGCAATTTGTTTTTTTGTGCCATTTAGCGTTGTCTATTAGGTGCTTTTGATCTCGTTTGGTGATAGTTTTAGGTCAGCTTTGGATTGATGAAAGATCGCATGTCCAAGTGGTACACAAAAAGGGAACAAAGAGCAAAAATGGAGTGAAGAGGCAGAGGCTGACATGGTCTTCTCGTGTCACCTGACACGGTCTGCCCGTGTCACGTGACACGGCCGTGTCAGGCCTCCTAAAGCAAATCCCCCAAAACCAGAAGCTGACACGGTCTGCCCGTGTCAAGTGACACGGCCGTGTCAGCTGGTGCGGACAGAAAATCTGAATTTTTATGTTTTGTCAATTTTAAAGCTCCAGGGGCATTTTTGGTATTATGTATTGGACCTGAAAACCTAGAGAGGTTAAGAGTGACTGGAAAGACAAGGAGAAGGCAATTTTTGAGATCGTACGATAGAATTCCAACAGAGGGAGAAGATAGCTTCATCAAGGGTTTGGAAGACGAAGAGATTCAACGGTGGACACCATTGAAGATCAGAGTTTTCATTAATCTTTGTAATGTCTAAACTCTTCAATTTGTGTTTCTTGAATACTATGAGAGGCTAAACCCCCCAATGCTAGGGGGGTGTCCCTGATTTGATTTGTAATGACTCTGAATATCGTATTTCTTTAATCCTATGTTCGTATTATGCAATTTGATTGTTTAATGTTTTTTATGCTTTCTTTGTCGGCCAAACAAGGATTGATCTCCGGTTAACAATTTGTAGGACTACGGTTGTTAAGGTTTTTAGACAACTAAATCTTATAGTTATCACCTAGGACTAGGGATACCGTAAGGTTATTTGGAAATTCTTGATTAATTACAGCTTTGGTTTTCTCCTGTGTTTCTAAGGACTTAGGCAATAGGATTGTAAACCAAAAGGTTTTCACTAAGGACCTAGGAAAACACTCTTAAGAACAAATAGTTGCATCATATGAACTTGTTAAAGAGATCTTTATTCAGAGGAGTTATAAAGCACATCATACACCTACCTTGGCATTACTCTAATTTTATTAAAAAGTTCAACTTTAATTTCAGCTTATTTAATCTAATCCACTCATTTCATTATAACAAAAACACCCCTATTCTATTGTGTTTAATTGACTCGTTACAGTAATTTATATTTACTACGCAATCCTCGTGATCGATACTTGGGGTAGAACCCATTATAACTACACCGGTGAAAATAGTACACTTGCTTTTTTTCCGATCAAGTTTTTGGCGCCGTTGCCGGGGATTGCCAAAATATAAGTCATTAATCAGTCAATTAAAATTTTATTGCTCTGCAATTAATATTTTATTTCTTCTGCAATTTGTATTTTGTTTATTTTTATTTTTTTTCTCCCAACTAATCATTGTCTAATCTTGTATGCAAGGTAAGGCCTCAGCTGAACTTCTTTTTGACGCAGAACCAGAAAGATCATTGCGAGCACGACTCCGAGAAGTTAAGCGGAAAAGACTGGCATCAAAAGAAGAATCACCTATAGTTTCAGAATCGGAAGACGAAGAAGTACTATGTATTGCGTCCGAGCAGTTAGAATCTGAATCTGAAACTATGGCAGCTGATCCACCTCCTCCAGAGATACTTTTAGGTGGTTATGGAAGGGCTAATGCATCGCTTGGAAGAATGACCATAGTAAATCAACCGGTTAACGTGGCACACTTCCAACTACATCCTTCCACTATCCGCCAGTTAGAAAGCAAGCCCTTTGCTGGATGAATCAACGAAGATGCGAATAAGCATCTACAAAGATTCCTCACCACAACAACATCATTGAAGATAGAAGGCCATTCTGAAGAAGCCAAGAGACTCGTGATGTTCCCATTCACTTTATCCGAAGATGCAGAAGAGTGGTTTTACTCACTTCCAGCTGGAAGTATCACAACATGGCAACAGATGGAAACTGCTTTCCTTAATGAGTACTTCCCTGCTTCAGTTTTCATTCGAAAAAGATATGATATTGTAAATTTCAAGCAGAAAGAAGGGGAATCGCTTGGAGATGCATATAAAAGGTTTAAGAGGTGTTTGGTTGCATGTCCTACTCATAACATGGATCCAACCGAGCAAATGCAGACTTTTGTTAATGGTCTACGAGTCAAGACAAAACAGCTTATAGACAGTGCCGCCAGTGGCTCAACTAATTTTTCAACAACCTCTGGTATCAAGAGGATCATAGAAGCAATTGCCGCTAACGAACAAATTGAGTTATATGATCGTGCAATGAGCCAACCAGAAGGAAAAATTGACTTAAAGCTTGCAGATCAAGTGGTTAAAATGGAGGAACAGATTGCGGCTGAAGTAGAAAGAAGATTAAAAAAGATGAATATTAGTGAACAAAAAGTAGCACAGGTTGAGCCAGTCACCTCAGTTGTGTGTGAAATATGTGGTGGACCGCATTTTGCTATGCATTGTGTGGCAACGCAAGAATAGGTTGAACAGATTCATATGTTGAGGCAGAATAATCCGTACGCCAATACATATAATCCGGGTTGGAAAAATCATCCTAATTTTGCATGGAAAGACCAATAAGGAAACTTTCAAAAGCGAGGACCAACCCAATATCAAGCTCAAGATCAGTCACAACAATACAGACCTCCACAACAACTTCCATTCCAACAAAAATTTCAACATTACCCACAACAGTTCTAATCTCAAGGTCAACAACAATTTCAACAACAGGGACCGAAGAAGGCAGAATGGGAGATCACTATTGAAAAATGGCAGCTCAAAACTCTCAATTTCAGGAAGAAACTAGGAGCAACCTAAGGAACACAGGGGCCTCAATCAAAAATCTGGAAATTCAAATGAGTCAAATTGCGCAACAAATGACTAACTCTCAACCACAGGGTGATCTACCAAGTGCTACGGTTACTAATCCCAGAGACAATAATCATGTGAACGCTGTGACAACCAGAAGCAATAAGTCTAATAACACACCTGAGAAGAATTCTGATGAAGAAGATATGTTGATTGAAGTGGATGTAGAGATTAAAGAAAATGAGGTTGCAAGTCAAGAGGTCACGGGTGACGAAAGGGTGGTAAAAGAAAAAGTAGTTACACCTAAACCGACGGTTAAACTCCCCTTCCCCACAAGAAACAAGAAGAAAGACAACATGAAAAAAAATTTGAGAAGTTCTTGGAGATGTTCAAGAAATTTGAGTAAAACATTCCCTTCTTAGAGGCTCTTGAGCAAATGCCTACCTATGCGAAATTCATGAAAGATATAATTTCAAAGAAGCGGACCATCGAGAGTGACCCGATTATTCTAACTGAAACTTGTAGTGCTATTTTGCAGGGCATGAAGATTCCGGTTAAAAAGAAAGATTGAGGTTCAGTAACCATTCCATGTACCATCGGGGATAGGTATTTCAAGAAAGCTCTTATCGATTTGGGAGCAAGTGTAAGTCTTATGCCATTATCCATCTACAAAAGATTGGGAATAGGTAAGGTACAAGATACACGAATGACACTTCAATTTGCTGACCAATCGGTGAAAAGACCTTATGGAGTGGTAGAAGACGTGCTGGTGAAAATTGACAAGTTTGTATTCCCTGTAGATTTTGTTATTCTAGAGATGCCTGAAGATGATGAGATACCAATCATTTTGGGGAGACCATTTTTAGAGACAGGGAGATGCTTGATCGATATAGAAGAAGGCACAATGACTTTGAAAGTCTATGATGAGGAGCTAAAAATTGATGTTCGAAACACTATGAAATACAAGGATGACATTGCCACAAGTCAACACATTGAGGTAATTGATCAAATTTGTGATGAGGAAAAATCCCTAACAAAACAAAAGTTACCTTTGGAAAGAGTTTTGAGTTTATCAATCTTTGGAGAAGATGAAGGAGTTGATCAAAAAGATGGTGAAGTGTTAGCCATGATGGAAACAACGTCATGTGTCAAAAATCATCGCCACAACTGATGGGAAGAGCTCAGGCAACCGTTAGTTGAGGAAAGCAAAGACGAACCAAAGAAGAGGGGTGAATTGAAACAACTACCGGATAATCTGAAATATGTTTTTCTAGACACTAAAAGTAGATGTCTGGCCATCATTAGTTCACACTTCGAAATTCTCCAAGAAAACAAGTTGGTCGAAGTTTTGAAAAGGCATAAAAGTGCCATGGGATGGTCAATTGAAGATTTGAAAGGTATTAGTCCTACTCTCTGCATGAACAAAATTCTCATGGAAGATGATCAAAAACCGGTAATACAACCTCAAAGGCGGATGAATCCTGCAATGAAAGAAGTAGTCAGAAAGGAGGTGGTAAAACTTTTAGATGCAGGGATGATCTATCCTATATCAGATAGTGTGTGGGTGAGTCTGGTTCATGATGTACCAAAGAAGGGAGGAACTACGGTGATCAAGAATGAAAAAAATGAGTTAATCCCTACAAGGACGATCATAGGATGGAGAGTTTCCATAGATTACAGGAGGTTAAATTTGGCAACAAGGAAGGATCATTTACCACTACCTTTCATTGATCAAATGCTGGAAAGGTTAGCTGGTCATGATTATAATTGTTTCCTCGATGGGTATTCGGGGTATAATCAGATAGCTGTGGCACCAGAAGACCAAGAAAAGACAGCTTTTACTTGTCCGTTTGGTATTTTTGCCTACAGAAGGATGCCATTCGGACTATGTAATTCACCTGCTACCTTTCAAAGATGTATGCAAGCTATCTTTGATGACATGCTTGAAAAGCATATGGAGGTGTTCATGGACGATTTCTCGGTTTTTGGTAAGTCTTTTGATAATTGTTTAACTAACCTTGCTCTTGTGTTAGAAAGATGCCAGCAGAACAATTTGATCTTAAACTGGGAGAAATGTCACTTCATGGTGCGTGAAGGTATAGTGTTGGGTCACAAAATTTCTCACAAAGGAATTGAAGTGGACCAAGCTAAGATTGAAGTTATAGCAAAGCTCCCACCACCGATGAATGAGAAAGGTATTCGAAGTTTCTTAGGGCATGCGGGTTTCTACCGCAGGTTCATAAGAGATTTTTCTAAGATTACAAAACCATTAACTACCCTCCTGGTTAAGGATAAGGCTTTTATGTTTGATGAAGAGTGTGCCATGGCATTTGAAACCATAAAAAGAAAATTAGTGTCGGCACCAATTGTGGTGGCCCCAGATTGGTCTCTACCTTTTGAGATCATGTGTGATGCAAGTGATATCGCAATAGGGGCAGTTCTAGGGCAGCGCAGAGAGAAACTATTGCATGTAATTTACTACGCTAGTCATGTGTTGAACCCTGCACAGATAAACTATGCTACCATAGAGAAGGAGTTGTTAGCCGTTGTCTATGCATTTGACAAATTCAGGCAATATCTATTGGGTTCTCGAGTCATTTTTTATACTGACCATGCTGCTTTGAAGTATCTTTTTGCAAAACAGGATTCCAAGCCAAGACTTCTGAGATGGATTTTACTCCTTCAAGAGTTCGATGTTGAAATCCGAGATAAAAAGGGGTGTGAGAACACTGTAGCAGATCATCTTTCTCGAATGTCACCGATCGAGGAAACTAAAGAAACACGCCCAATAAAGGACGAGTTCGCCGAGGAACAAATCCTCGCTGTTATTGGTAGACCATGGTTCGCCGATTATGCGAACTATGTGGTAGGTGGTATTATCCCTGATGATTTTGATTATAACCGAAAGAAAAAGTTTTTGCACGATTGTAGGTTCTACTTGTGGGATGACCCATTCTTGTACAAGAAGGGACTCAATGGTTTGATTAGAAGATGTGTACCGGAGGAAGAACAAAGAGATGTGTTAAAGGCATGCCATGACTCCGAATATGGAGGACATTTCATTGGTGATAGAACGGCTGCCAAAGTCCTACAATCTGGATTATATTGGCCTACTTTATTTAAGGACGCTCAAGGCATTGTGAAAGAATGCGACAGGTGTCAAAGAACAGGCAATATCTCATAAAGGAATCAGATGCCTCAGAAGGGGATACTTGAAGTGGAATTGTTTGATGTGTGGGGTATTGATTTCATGGGACCATTCCCACCATCCTTTGGGAAGAACTACATCCTTGTAGCGGTGGACTACGTCTCTAAGTGGGTTGAAGCAGTCGCTCTACCTACAAATGACGCTAGGAAAGTAGTGAACTTCCTCAGAAACAATATTTTCTCAAGATTTGGGGTACCCAGAGCACTCATAAGCGATGAAGGGACTCATTTCTTGAACAAGTTGATGGAAAATCTGCTGAAGAAGTACAATGTGAAGCACAAGATTGCAACTGCATACCACCCCCAGACTAGTGGTCAGGTAGAGGTCTCGAACAGACAAATCAAGCAGATTCTCGAAAAGACTGTTAACGCTTCGAGAAAAGATTGGGCTCTTAAGCTTGAAGATGGATTATGGGCATACAGGACTGCGTTCAAAACTCCCATAGGTATGTCGCCCTATCAGTTAGTTTACAGTAAAGCCTGCCATTTGCCACTCGAACTTGAACACAAGGCATTTTGGGCTTCTAAATTCCTTAACTATGATATTGTGAGAGCGGGAGAGTCCCAAATTCTTCAACTTCATGAATTGGAAGAGTTTCGGAATCAAGCTTATGAGAATGCCAAAATCTATAAAGACACAACAAGAAAATGGCATGATCAAAAGATTCAGAAGAAGGAATTTTGGGAAGGGCAGTTGGTGCTGTTGTTCAATTCCAGGTTAAAACTATTCTCTGGAAAACTCAAGTCAAGGTGGTCTGGACCTTTCGTGGTGAACAAAGTATTTCCCCATGGGGCTATAGAGTTTAGAAATGAGAAAAGTGGAGACACATTTAAAGTGAATGGGCAACGGATGAAACCTTATAACCCTGGCCAAGGAGCTGTAACAATCGAACAGGTTCGTCTCACATGATGAGATGAACGACCGTCGAGCCATGCGACGTTAAACGAAGCGCTTTATGGGAGGCAACCCACGTGTTTTCTAATGTTTTCTATGTGTTTTGTTTATGCTTTTGCAGAGTTACCAAGGAGGGGCTAGAAAAAAAGGAGCAAGCACAAGAGAAGGAAAGAAAGTATGGAAATACAGTGCTTGACACGGTCTGCCTGTGTCACCTGACATGGCCGTGTCAGGCTGAGCGTCCCATCAAAAGAAAAAGAAAAAAGAAAAACAGAGGGTGACACGGTCTGCCCGTGTCAGACGACCCGGCCGTGTCACGCCCCACGAAATTTTTTTCAAATTTTCTTTTCTTTCTTTAGTTGGAAGGGCCCACCACTAACACCTTTTCTTTCCCCTATTCCACTTCTCTCTCTTCATTATTCCCACTTTCTCTTCTTCTTCATCCATCTCCCTCACCAAAACCCTCATTCCTCCATTAAAACCCATTTATAAACCTTCATCCATCTCTCTCAATAATCATCAAAACCCCATACCGCTTTCACAAAAAGTGAACCATATCTCTTGCCCTACACGTCTACGGTCGCCGTTTTCACTAACTCCGAATTTCAAGTTTTGTTTTTTTTAGGTTGCCGAATATGGCCCCAAAGCGTCCGGCAAAAGGGAAGCAACCAATGGGTGAGCCATCCCGGTCACGAACAAAGCGCGGTCAAGCCACCCCAGCCGGAACAAATGCGCACAACATCACTTTCACGAAACTGGAGCATGAGGTTCGATACTCTCGTCACGACCAACGGAAGATTGTTCTGAACAGGTATCTCTGTGCTAAAACTATGACTGATTCAGGTCTCGCTGATGATGTCTATAGACTGCTGAATAATTTAGGACTTCTAGACTATATGCGACACGACACACCCTCGTATAAGCGGATTACTATTGAATTTTTGATATTGTTAAGTACGTAGTACATACAGAATGGGAGGGTGTTGTCCCTATGTGCACAGGTGCTCTGACTTTTAATCTCTACAACAAAGAGTATCATCTGACGTTAGAGGAACTAGATGCTGTCCTGAATATACCTGTTGATGGGCCGGGAAATTTCCCAAAATCATTCAGCCCAATCAGGTTCTGGCCGGACAGAACTGGAGAACAAGAATATGATGCTAAGGGTGCGAAGGCAACCCGGATTCACAATCCATGCTTCCGGTATGTCCAAAAATGTCTGGCTTATTCTATGTTTGGCAGGGGTGATAGCACAGGTGTAATCTCCCAAGCAGAACTTTTTCTTATACATTCAATGACCAAAGGGACTCCGGTAAATGTCGTTGCATTTGTGGCGGCCCATTTGCGAAAAGTAGGTAACGCGGTGTCCGGTGATATTTCTGTTGGTGGGATCATCACCCAAATCGCCCGGTTTGTAGGTTGTGACCCTAAAGAGCATCAGGACACCAAAATCTCAGGTATGAGTAAACTTGACATGCATGCTTTGATTAACCAGCTTATGATTGTAAGACAGGGAGACAGTTATGGATACCAAGTGATAAAGAAAGTGATTATGCACCTACCCAATCCAGCAAGAACATCCACTCTTGATCGTGATAATTGGCGTTATCCAATTTTCGCATCCAACTTCCAATTTGTACCAGAAGAGGACCTTCCTATGGAAGGAGAGAACTTTCATGCGACTATGGGTGAACCCTCGCAAGGGGTTAGGCAGCATACATCCCACACTTCAGATGAGTGGAATTGGTTGCATGGAGAAGTTGCCGAACTAAGGGCGGAACAAACTCGTCAAGGAATTGATTTGTTCCGACAAGGCACCGAGCAAACTCGGCAAGGGGAAATGTTAACCAGCATGAATCAAATGACGCAACAATTGATGTTGCATTTCCCACATCATCCTCCGCGGTAAGATGCTCTGTAAGTCCTCTCTCGCGAGTACGAAAACATTGGGGACAATGTTTAGTGCAAGTGGGGGAGGGGATTTATTAGTATTGTTTTCTTGTTTGAGTATTGCATTTTTAGTTTGTTATCGTTTGAGGTTTGTGTTTTCTTTAAATTTTGCCCAAAGTGTAACAGGCTGAAGATTGGTGTCGAAGGCATGATTAAATGAGTAGTGAGTGGATGAACGACACAACCAAAATTTAACCCCTCAAGGCACCTTGGAAGTGGATGTAGCCGAGAATGTCGGACGCAACTTGGTGAACTGAACTGAGAAGTTAGGTGGCGAAATCAAGCCGGAAAGAAAGTCACACGACATGAAGAGTGTGTGGAAGTTGCAAACTTGACCTGTAACACCCTTCTAAAACCCCCGCGGAAAACATAATATAATCAGAGTAATAACACAGCAAGGATGCTACAATTATTAAAATAAATAAAAATACCAAGTCGATTGTCATGCTTTATTAGAATTTAACCAATATCAAACATGTGTTTAGCACAGCGGAACTTAATTCAACAGTATTAGGGAACATATCCACACAAATACTCAATACATAAATCCATAACTAAAATGTAAACAATGTATATCAAGTAACGCTAAGACTATCGATCCCAGTGTTACAATCAGAGCATGATTCGACACGAACTACGGGCTAGCCTACAAGCTATCTTCACCCAATCAAGACGCCGCTACATCCTTAATCTGAAATCATCAAAGTAAGGGTGATTTTCATTCGAATTAATAACCATTATACAATCATAAGCAATAAAATCTCATAGCAATTATCATCCACTCAACATACATATAATCGGAAATTATTATAACAAGCAAACATCAGTACATAAGCATATTCTAATACACCACACAATCATTCAGTCATATCAGAATATAATGCAATGAATGGACTGACACTAATGCATGTGGTACCATACATGGGATAAACCCATCCAACCGATCTTTTTCATCACCAAGATACAGTTTAACCAGCACAAATTCCACACAATGGGAATTATGCCCACCATTTTGATCCACTTTCATCTCCGGGATCCATCACCAAAAATGTATTCAAATGTATGCAACATATAACATGCTTACAACATCACCAATCCGATGTATCACATCGTCTCATTATCATCACCAATTCATCACCAATAAGCATGTATATATTCTTAGCATTCATACAAACACATCACACGCATACATGAAAGATATCACCCAATAAATAATATAAACACGAATGTGAAACTCGGACTCTACGTCCATATCACCTATTCATCATATATGCCATTAACTCGGCTTCGCAATGCTCAAAACGGCACATAAATCGGATATTCGGATCAAAAGTTACGGGTTTTTAAAGATAAAACATTTTTAGAAAAATATGCTGCAGAACCCGGTTCGTCCCACACGGGAACCGGTTCCTGACTGCTTCCAAAAACACGCCTCAGGTTTTTACTATGGGGAACCGGGTTGTCCCTATCTGGGAACCGGTTCCCAGCAACCCAGAATCCACACCTCTTTGTTTTTATAAGGGGGAACCGGTTCGTCCCACATGGGAACCGGTTCCTACGTACCTGCACAGCCAAATTCACCATTTTGGTAGCATTTACCCTATCCCATAATCCCCAATTCATATAATACGAATATAACACACAAATACCATCAATTTTCACATCATCACATATTTCAGACAAGTTTTATACAAGTATTAACAGCATATATCATGAGTATTAACAGATTCATGTAATTCATACAAATTCATCGAAACCTAACGAAATTCCCAAACCCGACACGTACGATTGAAATAGACAACAATCCTAATCAATCCTATTACCTACAATCACATAAGGATTACTAACCCGAAGAATCCCCCCTTACCTCAGAGTCGAATCTTCGAAGGTCTTCTTCTCCTTTGGCTCTTCTCCCTTTCACGTGTTCTTCAGTTCTCAGACTCTGTCTCTTTTGCTTCTACCTCCTCTTTTCCCAATTCTTTTCATTTTATGAAAAATAAAATAAAATATTATAATGGACTTGCTTAGTCAACACCCCCCTTTCTGCTAACCACCACTCTAAGCCCAAAGTCAATATTTCATTCATTTTCCAAATAATTCCCAAAATTATTAATTCTAATAATTTAATTAAAAATAATTAAATTAATAAACAAGAATTAACGGGGTGTTACAACTCTCCCCCACTAAAAGAGTTTTCGTCCTCGAAAACATACCTCAAACGAAGAGTTCGGGATATGAGTCCTTCATCTGGCTCTCCAGTTCCCACGTAACATTTCCACCTGCAGCTCCTCCCCAAGCTACTCGGACTAAAGCTATCTCCTTACCACGAAGTTGCTTTAACTTCCGATCTTCAATTCTCATAGGCAACGCCTCAACTGTCATATTATCCCTCACTTGCACATCATCTACTTGGATTACATGAGACGGATCCGCAATATATTTCCTCAATTGAGATACATGGAATACGTCATGTAGGTTTGCAAGTGTTGTTGGTAAAGCAATACGATAAGCCACCTCTCCTACTCTTTCCGTAATCTGAAACGGACCAATAAAACGCGGCGTCAACTTCTTTGACTTTAGTGCTCGACCAACACCCGTCGTAGGAGTTACTCTCAGAAACACATGATCTCCCTCTTGAAATTCAAGTGTTCTCCGCCTCTTATCATGATAGCTCTTCTGACGACTTTGAGAAGCCTTCATCTTCTCCTGAATCATCTTAATCTTTTCCGTCATCTCTTGAACAATTTCTGGTCCAATCACTGCACTTTCACCAGATTCTTACCAACACAGTGGTGTCCTACACCTCCTACCATACAAAGCTTCAAATGGAGCCATACCAATACTCGAATGGTAGCTATTGTTGTAAGTGAACTCAATCAACGGCAAATAACTATCCCATGCACCACCTTTTTCTAGTACACAAGCACGCAATAGATCTTCCAATGATTGAATCGTCCTTTCAGTTTGACCATCAGTATGCGGATGATAAGCAGAACTCAACCTCAATTTAGTACCCAAAGCCTTCTCTAACCCTTCCCAAAATCTGGATGTAAATCTTGGATCTCTATCTGATACGATACTCGAAGGAATACCATGCAAACTTACTATTTTCTCAATGTACAACTGTGCCAACCTTTCCATAGAATAATCCATTCTCATCGGTATGAAGTGAGCAGACTTCGTCAGTCTATCCACAATAACCCAAATGGCTTCATAGTTCTTAGCCGTTCTTGGCAATCCAGATACAAAGTCCGTAGATATGCTATCCCACTTCCATTCAGGAATAAATAAAGGCTGCATAGTCCCATACGGCTTCTGATGTTCGATATTTGACTTCTGACAAGTCAAACAAGAATAAACAAATTCAGCTATTTCCTTTTTCATTCCAGGCCACCAGAATAACTTCTTCAAATCATGGTACATCTTAGTAGCACCAGGGTGAATACTCAATCCACTATGATGTCCTTCTTCCAAGATACTCTTCTTCAGTTCAGTAACGTCAGGAACACAAACACGGTCGCCAAGTCTTATTATGCCATTCTCATCAATTCTGAATTCACCTCCTTTTCCTTGGTTAATCAAAGTTAATCTGTCAACTAGTCCCACATCATCCTTCTGCCTTTCTCTGATTTCATCAAGAATTCCACTTGTCAGCTTTAACATACCTAACTTGATGCTATTCGAAGTGCCTTCACATACCAAACTTAAATCCCGGAATTGCTCAATCAAATCTAGTTCTCGCACCATCAACATAGACATATGCAAAGACTTCCTACTCAAAGCGTCAGCAACAACATTCGCCTTACCCGGATGGTAATTCAGCCCAAAATCGTAATCTTTAAGGAACTCTAACCACCTCCTCTGTCTCATATTAAGCTCTTTCTGATCAAATAAGTATTTCAGACTCTTATGATCACTAAACACCTCGAATCGTGAACCATAAAGGTAATGTCTCCATAATTTCAACACAAACACCACTGCTGCAAACTCTAAGTCATGAGTCGGGTAATTCTTCTCATGCACTTTAAGTTGTCTCGACGCATAAGCGACTACCTGTTGGTTCTGTATTAGTACACCTCCAAGTCCCATCAATGAAGCATCACAATACACAACAAAAGATTCTGCCGGATTCGGCAAAATTAAAATAGGAGCACTAGTTAGCCTCTTCTTTAATTCTTGGAATCCTTCTTCGCATTTCGAGTCCCAAACGAACGCTTGACCCTTCCTAGTCAACTTCGTCAATGGTAGAGCTAACTTTGAAAATCCTTCTATAAACTTCCGATAGTAACCTGCAAGACCCAGAAAGCTACGAATTTCAGTAACGGACTTCGGAGCTTCCCACTGAGACACGGCTTCTATTTTTGTCGGATCTACGGAAATACCGTTCTTGGAAATTACATGACCAAGGAAACTCACTTCACTTAACCAGAAATCACATTTCGACAGTTTGGCATAAAGCTTCTTCTCTTTCAACACTCCCAGTACAATTCTGAGATGCTCTGCATGTTCTTCTTCACTCTTGGAATATATCAGAATGTCGTCAATGAACACCACGACAAACTTATCAAGATAAGGATGAAAAATTCTATTCATATATTCCATGAAAACACCAGGTGCGTTAGTAACTCCAAACGGCATCACGGTGTATTCATAATGACCATACCTCATTCTGAACGCAGTCTTCTGAATATCGTCCGTCTTCACACGAATCTGATGATACCCAGACCTCAAATCAATTTTACTGAATATACTAGCTCCGACCAACTGATCCATCAAATCATCAATCCTCGGCAGTGGATACCGATTCTTGATAGTAACTTTATTCATTTGTCTGTAGTCTACACATAACCTCAAAGATCCTTCCTTCTTCTTTACCAATAACACCGGTGCACCCCACAGTGATACACTTGGGCGAATGAACTCTTTCTCCAACAATTCTTCTAATTGACTCTTCAATTCGGTCAATTCAGATGCTGACATTCTATAAGGCGCCATCGACACAGGACTGGTTCCAGGATCTAATTCAATGGCAAACTCTACTTCCCTTTCACTTCCATCGATGCAAAAAGCATAAACACGGCTGCCCCGTCTTGAATTGCTTCACCCACTTGTCTTGCAGCCATCGCTGACTCCTCGACACTAACCTCTTCGGGAAAGATGACCGTCTTCGTAAAACAATTGATATGAACTTGGTTAAATTGCAACCAGTTCATCCCCAAAATAATGTCAAGTTGTTTAAGTGGAAGGCACACTAAGTCCATCCCAAACTTTCTACCAAATATATCAACAGGACAGTTCAAACATGCAGATGAAGTGGTCACTGAACCCGACGCAGGAGTGTCAATAACCATGCTTCCATTAATCTTTGTTATCTCTAAATTTAGCCTCTTAGCACAATCCAATGAAATAAACGAGTGAGTTGCACCAGTATCAATAATCGCAATTAAAGGTGTGTTATGTATGAAACACGTACCTTTAATCAGTCTATCCTCTAGAGTGGTTTCTGATCCAGACAAAGCAAAGACTTTTCCTCCAGACTGGTTCTTCTTCGGCTTGGTGCACTGTGTACTGATATGACCCTCTTCGCCACAGTTATAGAAAGTCACAGTTCTCATTTTACAGTCGGGAGCAACATGGCCTACTCTGCCACACTTAAAGCACTTCTTCTCTTCTTTCTTGCACTTATTCCTCTTATGTCCTGGTTCACCACAGTTAAAACACCTAAAAGGAGCACCAGAATCTCCCCCACTAGGCCTTTTCCAGTTACCAGCTCTTGGGTTTCCCCTACCATATGGTGTACCTCTGTCCATAGGCTTCTTACCCTTCTTATCAACCAACTCACGAGAGTGAGATGATTTCAGCTTAAGACTGTCTTCCTCAAAGATTCTGCTACAGTCCACTAAATCAGCAAATCGGTGAATTCTTTGATACCTGATGCCCTGTTTGATCTCGTCACGAAGACCATTCTCAAACTTGATACACTTAGAGAATTCTCCAGCTGCATCGTTGGTGTAGTGTATGTAGTACTTAGCCAATTCCACAAATTTGGAAGCATATTCCGGCACTGTCATACTCCCCTGTTTCAGCTCCAAGAACTCAATTTCCTTCCTTCCCCGCACATCTTCAGGAAAGTACTTCCTCAGAAATTCTCTCTTGAATATGGCCCAAGTAATCGCAATCCCATCTGAATCCAACTCAGTCCTAGTAGTAACCCACCAGTCATCAGCTTCTTCTGATAGCATATGAGTACCGTACCTCACCTTCAGATTTTCTACACAATCGATCACTCGGAAGATCCTCTCGATCTCTTTCAACCATTTCTGAGCACCATCAGGGTCATGGGTGCCTTTGAACAGTGGAGGGTTGTTCCTCTGGAAGCTGTTCAACTGCCTGTCAGCACCAATTGCAGCTCCATTAGCATTCCCTCCCAATACACCAGCAATCATGCCTAGAGCCTCGGCAATAGCGTCATCGTTCCTTCCACCTCTTCTAGCCATTGTTCTGCTAATCACAAAACAATCTCATCAGAATAAAAGTATCGACAGTGTTTACCTTACACTAGTCACATACAAGGGAACACTGACACTAAGACTCCGACTCTAACGACCGACTATGCTCTGATACCACTATTGTAACACCCTTCTAAAACCCCCGTAGAAAACATAATATAATCAGAGTAATAACACAGCAAGGATGCTACAATTATTAAAATAAATAAAAATACCAAGTCGATTGTCATGCTTTATTAGAATTTAACCAATATCAAACATGTGTTTAGCACAGCGGAACTTAATTCAACAGTATTAGGGAACATATCCACACAAATACTCAATACATAAATCCATAACTAAAATGTAAACAATGTATATCAAGTAACGCTAAGACTATCGATCCCAGTGTTACAATCAGAGCATGACTCGACACGAACTACGAGCTAGCCTACAAGTTATCTTCACCCAATCAAGACGCCGCTACATCCTTAATCTGAAATCATCAAAGTAAGGGTGAGTTTCATTCGAATTAATAACCATTATACAATCATAAGCAATAAAATCTCATAGCAATTATCATCCACTCAACTTATATATAATCGGAAATTATTATACCAAGCAAACATCAGTACATAAGCATATTCTAATACACCACACAATCATTCAATCATATCAGAATATAATGCAATGAATGGACTGACACTAATGCATGTGGTACCATACATGGGATAAACCCATCCAACCGATCTTTTTCATCACCGAGATACAGTTTAACCAGCACAAATTCCACACAATGGGAATTATGCCCACCAATTTGATCCACTTTCATTACCGGGATCCATCACCAAAAATGTATGCGAATGTATGCAACATATAACATGCTTACAACATCACCAATCCGATGTATCACATGGTCTCATTATCATCACCAATTCATCACCAATAAGCATGTATATATTCTTAGCATTCATACAAACACATCACACGCATACATGAAAGACATCACCCAATAAATAATATAAACACGAATGTGAAACTCGGACTCTACGTCCATACCACCTATTCATTATATAGGCCATTAACTCGGCTTCGCAATGCTCAAAACGGCACATAAATCGGATATTCGGATCAAAAGTTACGGGTTTTTAAAGATAAAACATTTTTAGAAAAATATGCTGTAGAACCCAGTTCGTCCCACACGGGAACCGGTTCCTGACTGCTTCCAAAAACACGCCTCAGGTTTTTACTATGGGGAACCGGGTTGTCCCTATCTGGGAACCGGTTCCCAGCAACCCAGAATCCACACCTCTTTGTTTTTATAAGGGGGAACCGGTTCGTCCCACATGGGAACCGGTTCCTACGTACCTGCATATATCATGAGTATTAACAGATTCATGTAATTCATACAAATTCATCGAAACCTAACAAAATTCCCAAACCCGACACGTACGATTGAAATAGACAACAATCCTAATCAATCCTATTACCTACAATCGCATAAGGATTACTAACCCGAAGAATCCCCCCTTATGTAACACCCCATTTCTACCCGGCAAATATATATAAATCAGAGTTTTTCAAAATTTCTCAATAAACAAATGAGGCGTCACATAATCAAAACAAAACAAATCACCTCGTCGCATAAAGAGGATACATAGCACCTTTGAAATAGAATAACTTATTTTATTAAAACACAGCGGAATCACTTAAGAATGTATTCAATAAAATATCTTCAGTTAACTTAACATTTTGTCCAACCAAAATGAAACAATTAAATAGCAACATCAATAATAGTATAAATCGTTCCCCCCAGAGTGCTACGTATCAGAGCGACAACCGACTCGATTAACGGCAACTAAATCTTCATACTCGAACACCTGCACGTTACCAATATAAAGGCAACGGCGAACAAGAGAAAAGGGTGAGATATCAAATCATATAAGTGGGCATATGATAAATTGCATGCTAGGATTCAGACATATAAAATCATCACATCACAAGTATCAATAGCTACTATACACATCATACTTCTACAGTTCATTAATCTCACATACTTTTCATCACACAACAAGTCATAATCATGTAAATAGTATCATCTAATAAATTTCACATATTCAAGTAAGCACAAAATTCAATAGTATAATACTCAAAAGATTCAATACTATTATCCCAAATATATACACAATCCATCATTATCACATATTCACACGTTTAACCAATTATATATCAAAACATCACCAATTTTCAATTATCACATCTCATGTACACATGACAATCACATAAATGCATATATTCAAACATCATTTAACCTCAATGTAACTCAATGCAAGACATGTGACTCTATGCATGTGGTACCCAATATGGACCCAAAGTTCCACCGCTTCCGATTCATATAGAATCTAGCCACGCTTCAGATCCGGACAAGATCAAAGCCACCAAATGTAAACATATAGTTTACCGCTTTCCGAATTCACTCTAGAATCTAAGCCTCGCTTATGTTTCAAAGCAAACCACCTTTGTTTCAAGGCATCCATGATATGAATGTATGTACAATGTTAATCAAACATATGCAATTAAGATCATCTCTACCATCTTAATATTTAGCATATCAAAATAATTCAACTCGATGAATTATCCACCAATTGTACACAACATTCACAACACATACATATCATTCACATATAAAAGGTCGATTAATCAATTACGATTCACAAAATCCAATTAACACTAGTAACCATACTATCTCATGTCAATTCTCATTTTGCCAATTATATATGAACATACACATTTAAAATCAAGCAATTAATCATTAAAATTAATGCTATCCAACTACACACAGAGAATCAATATCAAAACAACATCATTGACATAATAATATATATTTCTCAAAATACATATTCAATCAAAACACAATTACGGATAAATTCTCAAAATATCGTAATTTACCGTCAAACCAAATAGTTAATCTAATTCCAAATTATATTCTAATCAATTAAACACATTGAAATTAATTCAACTATTAACTTAATCAATCAATTAATAATCACACTATATTAATTTAATTCACTTCTATTTCTACTCCATTTCCAATTTTCTAGCATTCTATTGCTCAAGACCATTTTTATTAAAAAGAATATCGCGCTAGCTTTCTAACGCCTCGAACGGAGACTCAAACGGAGTTACGGTTCAAAAGATATGAATTGTTAAAGTTCCAATGAAAAAAAAAACAAACACCGACACTATACACTGACAACTCTAAACATGTCAGAATTACTCAAAACAAATAAAAGTATGACTCTTAATAATTCAAAACAACTCAAAAAAACTTATTGTCAACTCTATCAACTTTATTGACAACTTTAACAACTTTATTGACAATTCTATTAAATTATTATAGTTTATTTATAAAGAACATTTAAACCAAATGAAATTTCGGTCAATTAGTAAAATATCACAATTTCAACAAAATAACATCACCACGTTAATCTACTAATTAAACTTAGCTACCACGTAAATTTTTTATTAAATTCCGGTCAATTAATTATACCGCTTAATTCAGCTATTTCGATCAAACGGGACTATTTTGCCTTTTATTAGTCTATAACTCACTGTTTCTAATTACGTAACTCCTTTTACAAATTATAATAACATCCATCATATTTATGAATAGGCTTGGATAGTAGATGTAGTTGAATATTTTCTAAATGGATCAAATAATTTAATACGTTAAATTTAGTTATAACTATCATACAATATGTTTCAAGATATATCATACAATATGTTTCGAGATATATAACCAATCTATTTATCTTATTAATTTAATAAGTCTCTGACTATTGTTTTCTTTGCAAGGAGATTTCTATTATAGGTCTCATTAGTGAAGACGGAGACATGACAGGTTTTGTGCCGCCAGCCATGACTCACATTCAATTTCCAAGGCTCACGCTTAATGACGGCAACAAAACAAAATCATACAACCATTAACACAAATAGTAACAACCAGCAACGACAACGGCATAAACACAGTTTTCAATTTCCAGAAAATAAGTTAACAGGGCAATATCAAACAACAATAATAAACACATTCAGCACAACAAATGCAATAAATCTACACCCCCAATTCCCCACATACAATTGTTCATGAGCCCCATTATAGGAAGAGAACCCCACCCTTACCTTATCAATAGAAGCACTCAAATGGGTCTCTAATTGCATCTTCAATTGACCCCATGGATGAAAATTTCCAAGCTTCTTCTTCTTCTTCATTGCTTGCCTCTTTCTCCTCTATTCTTGTTTCCTCCCAAATGACAACACTACTCTTTCTCATCTCTAAAACCCTAATATAAAATCAATTGGGCTTAGTGTTTAAGTCTCCTCTTTATTATTCTCCACAACTAATTAGGCCCAATAAGTTATATAACTCAAATTAAATCAAAATATCACTTTTATTAGTATTCCAACAATATAATAAATTCCAACTTCTAAATAATATTATTCTTAATATTATTATTCGACCGTCCGACTAAAATCCAACTTTTAACTTAATAAATTCAAATATGCTTCTTAAAATAACACCGACAATCCAAATTCGACCAATATATCATATTTCCGGTCTAATCTTAATTACTCAGAAAATTCCCAAAACTTCAAATATTATTCCAATAATATTTCTAATACTGAAAATATCAAAACTCTTGATTAAATATCAATCCGCTATCCTGAATTAATACCGACTAAATCGTCTCAAAATACGAAAACTTCACTAAACCCTCTGAACGTCTAGATTAAGCGAATAATCGAATTTCCGGGCGTTACAACTCTCCCCCACTTAGAATATTTTCGTCCTCAAAAATCTACTTGACAACACCATCGCAACCAAGTCTCGTATCCAATTCTCAAATATCCAAATCGTGTTTGGTAACACTTCAATCACTACTTCTTCGGCACAACAATGATTCCACAAGAACACAAACACATTACTATTCTTACCAGATTCACAATAATCTTCGACCCAATGCAGCATCCTGGCTCATCGCACTTATTCCAACAGTCTATCAATCCAAACATCAAGATAATTCCACTTCACAGACTTCTGACATATAGTCCTTCACTTCTTACAAGTCGTATAACAACATTGCAACGCAATGCTTCCGCTGCGCAACTCTGATAATTCTTCTTTAAGTCACTGTCTTGTTAAAACTCTGTCAACTGTATGGTTCACAAATTTTGAATCCAACGCAGACTTTCCTTAATACTCATTTTCACATTGTTGTTTCACTATTACCTCCAAATCCTTCACCTTGCGACATTCGCTTGCACAAACTCACTACTCCGAATTGTTCATTTCTTCCAACTCTTACTCAACCATTCCTCTTATTAAAATACACAAACTGGTGAGCGACTACCTTCGCGATGTAACATCAATACTCTTTCTCTACTATTAAGATTAGCAAGACAGATCTATAGCATTCAGTACGATTGTCATCTACCATTAACAATGGATTGAGGGTGATCAGTTCCCCAATTTGTCAATTAGTATTCGACAACCATAGTGGAGTATAAACCGTTGTTACTTCATAATAGTGTCACTCCCGAATTTTCACTCAAATCCATCAACATGTCATAATCCAATAATTCACTTTGGGTTCTTACAATTCCCACATTCCTACTCATTATATCTCGTCGATGAGACACCGACGTCCAAACATATTACTAAATCTGCTTCGTAGTCACTTAGCATCTCACAATCATCAAACGTATTTCCATCTCAAAAATTACTTCTATACTCGTACTTCACAATTCATCTCATTATCTTTCCGATGCTTCAAACGGAGCTCAAATCGGATATCCGGAACTCAAGTTATGAATTTTTAAAGTTTCACAATGATTCTGAATTTTTCTGCGACTTGCTTACGGAGATCCTACTCTGAAACTCACTTTTCTTCGACTCAAACACATCCCAAACAGCCTCTAGCATAACTTCTTATAACTCGAGAGATGCATTCTGTTATACCCCAAAATTTGCCCGCATCTTTTTTCAAGAAAACTCCAATCTGAAAATTAAGAGTCTCATATAATCATGGATTTTTATTTCAACAAATATCCTGACATATGAAATACTTAGTTTTTAGAATTTTTCTTATACAGTAATTTGGCTTGCAGTTGAATTTATTCTTACGCAAACGCCAAATACTGTTTATTACTTCACACATGCTATTTATTTATTTACAGATAAATAGTACTGACACAATTGGTACAGAGTTAAATCTTTTTGCAGGCGCAGAATCAGGAAACTCAGACTGTACTGGTAACAAGTAGATTATTATTATCTTTTGTTTCCCACTAATTTTGGTACTATATTCCATTATTTCAAAAATCTTTTCAAATCTCTTTTTCAAAAATCAAATCCTAACTTTATTCTCTACATCTCTCTTTTTCCCAACACTATCATACACTTTCTTTCAAATCTTACTTCCACTCAAATTTTCCTTTTGTACGGAATCACATCATTCCCCAACATCTCTATCCTTCTTTCCATTCTATAAATACCTCTCATTTTCTCATAAAAATCTCACATCAAATTCTAATTCATCTCTCAAATTTCTACTTCATAATCCATCCTTTCTTCTTCCCCGACAAAATGGCAAAGCGGTGGGAAACGTGTTTTCTTATGGTCATCACCATTGCTACGGTGATCATGTCTTTCTTCTGTCTACATAGCCCGGAACACTGTGGACCTGGGATGCTTATGCTCCCAATCATCTACATGTTACTATTTGTAGCATGGGTTATCAATCGTTATTCTTAAAATTTGCCGTATTTCTTATTTCTTAAATGTACCGTTTATTCGTCGTACTGTTCAATATAGTATGTAATATTTGTACTGTCAGTATTAAATGTTGTACTATTTGTCATAATATTGCTTAATTACTCAGATAATATTTTATGTGTTTTCTGCCAGTCAAATATTCATTTTTCTGTGCATTAAATGATTTTCAGGGTTATTATCGGTAATTTTGCTCGCGTACAGTAAATATTAGTTATTTATTATGTCTGTGTTTTTAACAAGTCATGTAAATAAACTTTCATTTTTCACATAAAACAAAAACAACAAAAAAGAAAATTAACTTTGACTGTTCATTTTTCACTCTAACTGCTACGTCAATACCTGAACAGTCAGTCGACAGCCAAACTGCTGGCAGTACAATTCTCAGTGTTTTGTACCATCAATCAAATCAATCTTTTACAATTCAAAATTCCAAGATCTTTGTTCTAGAAGTCTTCTGAATATCACGCGATTAGCAGAGACTCAACACTGCGCAAAAATCAGGTACGCTTAACTGTCTCCTACACAAACAGTCCCTGACTAGGGTTTTCTTGTTTTTACAGGAGAAACAAGTTTTTGAGACCTCAAATGGATTTCATGCACATCCATATATCTCAAAGTACCATCATACAAATTTTCAAACTTCAATTCACTCAGACGCACCGTCAGCAGCTCAAACAGTCAACAGACGACCCGTTTGACCAAAAAGTCAACAGACAGTCAAAAATGAATTTTTTTTGTCAAAGTCCATATTTTGTCAAAGGATTCATCATTTGATCATTGGATGATCATAATTCATAAAGGAAAGATAAAAAATCAACAAAACCCTAAGATTCAAAATTAGGGTTTTTTCCTAAAAAGTCAACTCAACTTTGACTGGTCATAACTCTCTCATCCTTCATCCAAAAAATTCAAACCAAAGCTCATTTTGAAGGAAATTCAATTATCTTTCAAATGCAATTGATCCCATGGTCATTGCATTCACCATTTGAAAAATATGACCAAAGACATTACAGGTCATTTTCAAAGTCAACAAAAAGACACTTTTTTCAAAAGGACACACAGGGAGCATCAAAAATCATTTTGACATGAGACCAAAGACATTGGTTAGAGGACTCTTTGAGGTTTCCAAAAAGTGCAAGATCTCCTTCATATGACAAAAATTGAGGGATTTACACCTTGTTGAAGTTGGCTAAATTTTGGGAAAATACATGAAATCAACATTGCTCAAAAATGTATTTTTTCCAAATGGGGCCAAGTTTTCATGGTTCAAACATCATTTCCATAATATAATGGGCCTCCCACGACCAAGACAAAGCGCACATCATTTTTATCCATTTTTGATTTAATTTTATCACATATAAGATTAAATTTAAAAAGGAAAATGGAAGGATAATGCATAGCTTGAATTCCAAGCATGACTCATCAAGAGAATCATTCAACTCTGTCCCAAGCCAAAGTACAGCAGAGGGAGAGAAGAAAATCAAGCCATAGTGGCTTAAATGCCAAGCTACACATGTGGAAAAAGTCAAAAATTCAACAAAGCACTTATTGCTTTCTAGCTTAGATTTTAAGCACTTCAATGCTTATATATAGGCTAGCATACTTCAGTAATGAAGGGAGACAAGTTCAGAAACAAAGCCTTGCTTGTAACACACTTGTAATCACTTGAAACTTTTCAAAGAAATCTCAAATTAGAATTTTGAATTCCAGTCACTTTCCATACAAACTAAACATTCTAATACCTTCCTCAAGCATCACTGAACATATCTCAATCATTTCCAAGTCTTGAAACCTCATAAATCGAGCTACCTAAGCCACGGTTTGTTCAAACTAAAACTAACTTATATCTCATAACACACGCATATCTAGCAAGGTGTAGACATATATTTGAACTTAGTGTGGTGTGTAGATCGTTTCTGGACATTTAATTAAGGTTTGGTTGCTTATATACGAAGTTACCATTTTAGGGTTCATACTCTCCAAATTAGGGCTTTCTGAAATAAGCAAAATTACAGGTTCTAAGTGGTACCACTGAATTCGTATGGACTAGACGAATTGAATGGGCATGTCGCGCCAAATTTATATTCACGTTTACACCTATTCGCTATTTTGCAGGCTTAAGCATCACTTATTATAGCGCTTTTTTACAAAAGCGCTGTCAAAGGTGTTGTCTGGAGGTTGAAGATGATGCGTGTCCTCACCCTATTGGCAGGCATGCGCGCGTGTTTTTTAAATTTGTCTCTGATTCTGTGCTTTGCAGGTGTAACTTTTACCACGTGCCTCAATATCTGGGCCATCTGATCTCATTTAATGACTCATCCAACGCATCAGAATGAATCCCCATACCATGGACTCTCAGATTAATCACACATGATCATGTATCCTTTTTATTTTCTATTTTATTTTAATTTTCTTTGCAAAATTAATTAAAAATAGTTTTAAAAATCCAAAAAATACACAAAAAATATTTTTAGACTTCTAAAATAATATATTATTTTCTGAAATAAAAATGTTTTATTTTTCTTCAAAATTTCAATATTTTTAATAATTAATTAGTATATATTTATATATTTGCTTTTTAATTATTCTAACCAATCAAAAAATCATAAAAAAAATTGTTCTTTATATTAAATATTGTTTATATGTTATAAACTAATTTTGTACATATTTGGGATAATTTTGTCTTTAAGTTTTAATTATTTGTATAATTATTTGCATAATTATGTTTTAATTAGCTTAATCAATTTCAAATCAATTTCAAAAATTCCAAAAAATTAGTTTTGTTTTAAAATTAATTGACAAATATTTTGTACATTTTTTTAAACTTAATTTCTAGGTTTAAATTTATTTTCATCTTTTTTCTTCATTTTAATTTAATTAATCATGCATTAATTATAATTAAAATCAATCATAAAAAAAAATCCAAAAAACATGCCTTTTATTTTTCTTGCAATTTAAATTCCTAGATAAATGTATAGGATGTCAAATTCATGTAAATAGGCTAGTTTACATTTCCTGCACAATCGATGTAATAGCGTAGATTTACTTTCCGCACTTTACATTTCCGCATTTTAATTTCCAGCAAATATAAACTGCGTGTATGTCAAAGATAAAATTGAACCGTTAGATCACTAACTTCAAAGATAAAATATCTGAATCCAAACACAATCACACTTGCACCTTTTAAGGTAATCCCTTCTCATTCTTTTCAAAATCAAAGTCAAAATTCCACTGTTTCGAGTACAAAATCGAACCTTTTGTTTGTATCCGGTGAAAGGATAGATTTTTAAAGGAAATAAGGATAAAGACCTTACAACTCAGGGTAGACCTCCTAGTTTGCTTGCTCAAATCAAAACAAACAAAATTCTCATACACTGTTGTTTTTCAAAACAAAACTTTCCAAAAAGACAATACTTTGTATACATCTAAACACGGATCATTACAAAGTTAACGTTCTTTTCAAAATATCTTTCGAAAGATAAACAAACATTTTGTATACATCCGCACAAGGATCATTACAAATTCAATTTACAAAGGTATTTGAAACCACATATGAGCATTCTAAAGCAATTGAAAAATGATCGAAAAACAAGTGAGCTAAGCAAACTTAAGAGCCCATGGATAACCATGGATACAAAGGGTGCTAACACCTTCCCTTTGTATAACCTACCCCCTTACCCAGAATTTCTTAAAGGTCTTTTTTCTGTTTCTTTTATAAACCTTTCCTTAATTGGATAAAATAAAAGGTCTGTGGCGACTCTGTGAATTTTCAAAAATGCGAAAGCATAAGCGATAAAAAAGAGTCAGTTCACGTATCTCTCCCGCTCAGAGGTATGGCCCGAAAAAAACGGAGGTCCACACATTCTTTCATCGAAATTCCAGTCTTGATATCACGGAGACAACAATTCTTTTTACAAGCTACACACGTCCTCGAGTTTCCAACTCGAACTCACGATTCACAACTCCAAGCATCGACCACATCCAACAGTTACTTATGTGAGTCCAACATAAAGCCCACTGCAACTCCATTATTCTATCACTTTTCAAACATCGGCATCCCATGCAAAGGTTACTCGTACCAACAACTTCACAGTCCTCAAATGTGCTAAACATCGCAGCTCTCTAAATTTTGTATCTCAAAATTATTCTTAACTTCACGTTGTCTTTGAATCCAGATAACCTCCAAAACTCTCAACAAACGTTTGCACCGACGCTTGTCGACAGCATACTAGACTATTTCTTAAGTCAGAAACCCCTTCAAGAAGCAGGGCTTCTCCCCAACTTATCGTCAAACTACTCCCTACAACAAAACAAACAAGTGCCAACAGTGTTCCACACACCTGTCTCGTACTATAAGGTAAAAACACTGACAGCATTCAACTGTCGTACAAACTCAACAGACTCGACAATTTGGTCGGACGGACCAACCAGGCTCTGATACCACTAATGTAACACCCCATTTCTACCCGGCAAATATATATAAATCAGAGTTTTTCAAAATTTCTCAATAAACAAATGAGGCGTCACATAATCAAAACAAAACAAATCACCTCGTCGCATAAAGCGGATACATAGCACCTTTGAAATAGAATAACTTATTTTATTAAAACACAGCGGAATCACTTAAGAATGTATTCAATAAAATATCTTCAGTTAACTTAACATTTTCTCCAACCAAAATGAAACAATTAAATAGAAACATCAATAATAGTATAAATCGTTCCCCCCAGAGTGCTACGTATCAGAGCGACAACCGACTCGATTAGCGGCAACTAAATCTTCATACTCGAACACCTGCACGTTACCAATATAAAGGCAACGGCGAACAAGAGAAAAGGGTGAGATATCAAATCATATAAGTGAGCATATGATAAATTGCATGCTAGGATTCAGACATATAAAATCATCACATCACAAGTATCAATAGCTACTATACACATCATACTTCTACAGTTCATTAATCTCACATACTTTTCATCACACAACAAGTCATAATCATGTAAATAGTATCATCTAATAAATTTCACATATTCAAGTAAGCACAAAATTCAATAGTATAATACTCAAAAGATTCAATACTATTATCCCAAATATATACACAATCCATCATTATCACATATTCACACGTTTAACCAATTATATATCAAAACATCACCAATTTTCAATTATCACATCTCATGTACACATGACAATCACATAAATGCATATATTCAAACATCACTTAACCTCAGTGTGACTCAATGCAAGACATGTGACTCTATGCATGTGGTACCCAATGTGGACCCAAAGTTCCACCGCTTCCGATTCATATAGAATCTAGCCACGCTTCAGATCCGGACAAGATCAAAGCCACCAAATGTAAACATATAGTTTACCGCTTTCCGAATTCACTCTAGAATCTAAGCCTCGCTTATGTTTCAAAGCAAACCACCTTTGTTTCAAGGCATCCATGATATGAATGTATGTACAATGTTAATCAAACATATGCAATTAAGATCATCTCTACCATCTTAATATTTAGCATATCACAATAATTCAACTCGATGAATTATCCACCAATTGTACACAACATTCACAACACATACATATCATTCACATATAAAAGGTCGATTAATCAATTACGATTCACAAAATCCAATTAACACTAGTAACCATACTATCTCATGTCAATTCTCATTTTGCCAATTATATATGAACATACACATTTAAAATCAAGCAATTAATCATTAAAATTAATGCTATCCAACTACCCACAGAGAATCAATATCAAAACAACATCATTGACATAATAATATATATTTCTCAAAATACATATTCAATCAAAACACAATTACGGATAAATTCTCAAAATATCGTAATTTACCGACAAACCAAATAGTTAATCTAATTCCAAATTATATTCTAATCAATTAAACACATTGAAATTAATTCAACTATTAATTTAATCAACCAATTAATAATCACACTATATTAATTTAATTCACTTCTATTTCTACTCCATTTCCAATTTTCTAGCATTCTATTGCTCAAGACCATTTTTATTAAAAAGAATATCGCGCTAACTTTCTAACGCCTCGAACGGAGACTCAAACGGAGTTACGGTTCAAAAGATATGAATTGTTAAAGTTCCAATGAAAACAAAAACAAACACCGACACTATACACTGACAACTCTAAACATGTCAGAATTACTCAAAACAAATAAAAGTATGACTCTTAATAATTCAAAACAACTCAAAAAAACTTATTGTCAACTCTAACAACTCTATTGACAACTCTAACAACTTTATTGACAATTCTATTAAATTATTATAGTTTATTTATAAAGAACATTTAAACCAAATGAAATTTCGGTCAATTAGTAAAATATCACAATTTCAACAAAATAACATCACCACGTTAATCTACTAATTAAACTTAGCTACCACGTAAATTTTTTATTAAATTCCGGTCAATTAATTATACCGCTTAATTCAGCTATTTCGATCAAACGGGACTATTTTGCCTTTTATTAGTCTATAACTCACTGTTTCTAATTACGTAACTCCTTTTACAAATTATAATAACATCCATCATATTTATGAATAGGCTTGGATAGTCGATGTAGTTGAATATTTTCTAAATGGATCAAATAATTTAATACGTTAAAATTTAGTTATAACTATCATACAATATGTTTCAAGATATATCATACAATATGTTTCGAGATATATAACCAATCTATTTATCTTATTAATTTAATAAGTCTCTGACTATTGTTTTCTTTGCAAGGAGATTTCTATTATAGGTCTCATTAGTGAAGACGGAGACGTGACAGGTTTTGTGCCGCCAGCCATGACTCACATTCAATTTCCAAGGCTCACGCTTAATGACGGCAACAAAACAAAATCATACAACCATTAACACAAATAGTAACAACCAGCAACGACAACGGCATAAACACAGTTTTCAATTTCCAGAAAATAAGTTAACAGGGCAATATCAAACAACAATAATAAACACATTCAGCACAACAAATGTAATAAATCTACACCCCCAATTCCCCACATACAATTGTTCATGAGCCCCATTATAGGAAGGGAACCCCACCCTTACCTTATCAATAGAAGCACTCAAATGGGTCTCTAATTGCATCTTCAATTGACCCCATGGATGAAAATTTCCAAGCTTCTTCTTCTTCTTCATTGCTTGCCTCTTTCTCCTCTATTCTTGTTTCCTCCCAAATGACAACACTACTCTTTCTCATCTCTAAAACCCTAATATAAAATCAATTGGGCTTAGTGTTTAAGTCTCCTCTTTATTATTCTCCACAACTAATTAGGCCCAATAAGTTATATAACTCAAATTAAATCAAAATATCACTTTTATTAATATTCCAACAATATAATAAATTCCAACTTCTAAATAATATTATTCTTAATATTATTATTCGACCGTCCGACTAAAATCCAACTTTTAACTTAATAAATTCAAATATGCTTCTTAAAATAACACCGACAATCCAAATTCGACCAATATATCATATTTCCGGTCTAATCTTAATTACTCAGAAAATTCCCAAAACTTCAAATATTATTCCAATAATATTTCTAATACTGAAAATATCAAAACTCTTGATTAAATATCAATCCGCTATCCTGAATTAATACCGACTAAATCGTCTCAAAATACGAAAACTTCACTAAACCCTCTGAACGTCTAGATTAAGCGAATAATCGAATTTCCGAGCGTTACACCTTACCTCAGAGTCGAATCTTCGAAGGTCTTCTTCTCCTTTGGCTCTTCTCCCTTTCACGTGTTCTTCAGTTCTCAGACTCTGTCTCTTTTGCTTCTACCTCCTCTTTTCCCAATTCTTTTCATTTTATGAAAAATAAAATAAAATATTATAATGGGCTTGCTTAGTCATCACCCCCCTTTCTACTAACCACCACTCTAAGCCCAAATCCAATATTTCATTCATTTTCCAAATAATTCCCAAAATTATTAATTCTAATAATTTAATTAAAAATAATTAAATTAATAAACAAGAATTAACGGGGTGTTACATGACCTACCGGGTGAGGAATATAAAAAGCCAAACACATGCAAAAATCACCATGAGAGTGAAATCAGGTATGCCTTTATCTCCCTAATTTTGCGTTTGTCCTACCGACACAATACAAATGTCAAATCACACAAGAGGCACTTGTTTGTTTTTCCTCTGATCCTTGTTTTCCGTCATCTTATTTTGTTATATCCCTCGTTTAACCCGTTGAGCCATTCCCCTTTGTTTTGTTTCTTTCATCCCTCTTTCATGCTACCATGCTCGTTTAGCACTTATCGTTGTTGTTTATCTCGAATCCATGTGAAATTGTAAGTGTGGGGTGGTGCACAATAAAATGAGAGGCAAGTGTGAAAATAAAAAGGTATTAAACACAACAAAAAAAAGAAAAAAAGAAATGAGAAAAAAAGAAGAAAAGGAAAAGTTGTTTGAAACACTTGCCCAAAAAGATCTGAAAGCTCGTTCAAAGTGGAACACCCGGAAATTTGGTGTAAACGGAGAGTCTAAGAAAAAACCCCCACACATACATAAACACAAAGGCGAAAGGAATAACATAAGTGCAAAAAAAAAAGAACCAATTGTGTACCCATTCCTTGTTTATCCAACCTCCACCTAAGCCCCATTACAACCTAAATAGCCCTCAAAATGTGTGAATTCTTTTTGTGTAGTGAAAGTAGGATGTTCGCAAAGTCAAGGGTTGATATTGCATATCATGATTTGAGCGAAAAATACTCTAACCTCGAGAGACATTGTGAGAAGTGTGAAAAGTTTGCAGGTGAAATACACTTTGATGTGAAGTGTGATGGACAACAAGGCGCGATAAGCCCAAAAGCTGAATCAAGAAAGGGAACCAAGTTGCGAAAGATATCGACTGTGTTGTGGAAAATTTAAATTCAAGGTGACCTCTGTTTGATCGCTTGCATCACTTGAGGACAAGCAATGAGATAAGTGTGGGGTTGTGATCGGTCACCATTTATACTTAATTTCATCATGAATTCGGCACAAGATCGGCATGCTTGGTAACACTTTGTGGTTGTTTTTAAGTGTTTTTCTTTAATTTATCTTGTTGTGGTTTATTTGTTTGCAATTTGTTTTTTTGTGCCATTTATCGTTTTCTATTAGGTGCTTTTGATCTCGTTTGGTGATTGTTTTAGGTCAGCTTTGGATTGATGAAAGATCGCATGTCCAAGTGGTACGCAAAAAGGGAACAAAGAGCAAAAATGGAGTGAAGAGGCAGAGGCTGACACGGTCTGCCCGTGTCAGCTGGTGCGGACAGAAAATCTGAATTTTTATGTTTTGTCAATTTTAAAGCTCCAGGGGCATTTTTGGTATTCTGTATTGGACCTGAAAACCTAGAGAGGTTAAAAGTGATTGGAAAGACAAGGAGAAGGCACTTTTTGAGATCGTACGATAGAATTCCAACAGAGGGAGAAGATAGCTTCATCAAGGGTTTGGAAGACGAAGAGATACAACGGTGGACACCATTGAAGATCAGAGTTTTCATTAATCTTTGTAATGTCTAAACTCTTCAATTTGTGTTTCTTGAATACTATGAGAGGCTAATCCCCCCAATACTAGGGGGTGTCCCTGATTTGATTTGTAATGACTCTGAATATCGTATTTCTTTAATCCTATGTTCGTATTGTGCAATTTGATTGTTTAATGTTTTTTATGCTTTCTTTGTCGGCCAAACAAGGATTGATCTCCGGTTAACAATTTGCTGGACTACGGTTGTTAAGGTTTTTAGACAATTAAATCTTATAGTTATCACCTAGGACTAGGGATACCGTAAGGTTATTTGGAAATTCTTGATTAATTACAGCTTTGGTTTACTCCTGTGTTTCTATGGACTTAGGCAATAGGATTGTAAACCAAAAGGTTTTCACTAAGGACTTAGGAAAACACTCTTAAGAACAAATAGTTGCATCATATGAACTTGTTAAAGAGATTTTTATTCAGAGGAGTTATAAAGCACATCATACACCTACCTTGGCATTACTCTAATTTTATTAAAAAGTTCAACTTTAATTTCAGCTTATTTAATCTAATCCACTCATTTCATTATAACAAAAACACCCCTATTCTATTTTGTTTAATTGACTCGTTACAGTAATTTATATTTACTACGCAATCCTCGTGATCGATACTTGGGGTAGAACCCATTATAACTACACCAATGAGAATAGTACACTTGCTATTTTTCCGATCACGAAGCATAAGAATTACATTAATCCCTCAGGACAAAAGGCAGGGTGTAACTCTTCAAGAGCGGCGATCATTCGAATTGCCACACACCAAGTGTGGTTATTCAACGATTCTGACGAAGAAAGACATTGTGTCTGATCCACACTGTAGAGAGAAGATGAGACTTCTTTTGGGGGATATATATTACTTCGTACCTTCTGAGCACATATAAACTAGCTTATGCATTAATGCATGTTTGAATTTTTCAATGGCGTAATGCTCCATTTTGACGGACATGCTACGCTTTTGAGGATGCAATGTTATATGCAGTGAATACTATATGCAGAGCGCCAAATAAAGGCACTAGTGAGGTAAATACCAGGGAGAATCCCTTTAGCATTAAGAATTATGTAGAAATGCCAATAGATATTGGACTTTGACTTGCTAGATGTACCTTCTGGTTGTCGATTTGTAGAGTGTAGAATAACTTCTGACTTCTCACCATGTGCCACTGCTTAGAGGATTTTCAGCTTGAGGAGATTCCCTTGATTCACCATGTTGAGATTAGAAATCCATGATAAGGAACCTTGGTTGGGGAAGTGGAACAACTCCCAGGATAAATAAACTCTTGTGCTCGAGGAATAGAACAAACTCTTAGGAGAAATAAACTCCTTTGCTTGGGGAGAGAACAAGTTTCCAGGAGAAATAAACTCCAATGGTCGGGGAGAGACAATACAACTTAAAAGATTGTGCCCCAAGCTTCATGATCTACGAAGGAATTCTTCTCAAAGGATCTTTGCACCACAAATACTCGAGATAATTTGCCCTAGTATGTTCAAGCGTTTGAGGTAGTCCATCTAGATCAACGGATCCTTGAAGAGATTTGACAGATCTCGACCTAACTGCCCTTGATTGACTGAACTTGAGAGAGATTCCTCTACTTGATTGCCCCAGATTGATGGAACTCAAGAGATTTCGACGTGATTGCCTCAAATCGATGGAAGCTTGAAGAGATTTATCAACGTGATTGCCTCAGATCGATGGAAGCTTGAAGAGATTTATCGACGTGATTGCCCCCAGATTACACGTCTTATCAGAATCCTCAAGTTCCACTACGATCAAGCAACATGTTGAAGCAACTTTATCACGCTCAACGCAGCATTCAACCTTTTCCCTCAGGATAATCAATCAAACTGCATTTGATCAACAGAATATTCAAGCCTTTCTCCTCAGGGTAGTCAACTGCTCATGCTTAACGGAGCCTTCAGGCAATCTTCCCCTTGATAATCAATCTCTGAAATGATTGGCTTTTTACTCCATGTAGTTCTCAAGTCTCTCTACTTTGACATGATCAAGCTCTTCACTAATTCTCATCTTAAAAATTTCCTTAATGTTAAGCAAATGTTTTGTATGCAGAAAAATGTTGATTATAAGAATGACAATTCTAATGTAAAGCCTATGTTAGTCTTGAAGTTTGGAGAAACTTTTTATTGAAATGAGGTTGCAACCTTTTGTGACTAAATCACTAATTGAGATACAACCTCGATTTTTGCATATGAAAGATAAAGCAAGCATACGAAACCAACATAGATATGTGTCACGCTTCATTAGGAGTCAGTTAAACACTATCTCATCGGAGAGTGCTTTCATTAAACCCTGCTTCAATTAGGACTTTTGAGGGTTGTAACGTGGTCAGGTTCATGGTTTAAAGAAACAAAAGAATTTTTAGGCTCAAAATTATTTGTACCCACCCCCTTCGGGATGTTCTCCAGTCCTATGTTCAGTTAACCCGACATGAGTGTTCATCCCTCACAAGGAAATTTTGAGATGGTTGAAGAATCAATGAGGTTTTTCGGACATGGCAATCACTCACTTTCTTATTCTTCTGATTGATCATCACACGACTTTGTTTTTCGCTTGGCAGTTTTTAATATCATATTTTTTTTTGCACTATTTCTTTCATTTTTTTGTTTTCATTTTTTTCGCAATTTTTTTTGAACAAGTCGTGTGATCTTGTGTTGCTTTCGATTTGTTTGAAAGATTGTGACTGCCTCATTCTTTGATTGATAAGGTATAACCATTATGGCATCGTCATCTTTTAACCTCTTGACGGAATAAGGATAACCATTGCGGTTTTGACATTCCTTTAGCGTTTGAAGGATAACCATTGTTGTATCCTACCCTTGATGAGTTTTGAACGCTCAATCAAGTTAAATGAACACTACCCTGCCCCAGGGTTAAAATTAAGGGTTTTTTATGAACAGAAAAGAAACTCCTACTTCAAGGCTCAAAGGGGTTATCGAGTGTTGCACTCCCTTATATCTCCAGTGTCTGGGGATGTGAAACAATGCTTGTACATCATCAGTAGGGTCTTATTCAAAAGCACACAATTAGAGATTTTTGCGTTTTTATCTTTCATCATTCTCCCTCCGCTCTTTGCCTAAGCAAGGGATTAGTAAAGCTGGCATCAATATGCAAGCAAATCATTTTATGCGTGAAAACGAATGGATTACTTCAAGACAAACATAAACAATGTATTTTTATTTTCACTCAAAAGTTAACAAGTTTTTACATGCTATCAATGCTTAAACAAACAAAGGAAAATTACACATGAAAATGTGATAAAGAAATAAATGAATGTCATTATTCAGGAGCCTTTACTCCGTCTGGACTTATTGTTATTGAATGCCTTCTGCAGTTTTAATACTTCATCGAGACTTCAATTTATGCATAAACGTCTTGGAGTGAAAGTGATTGCTTTGGAATCAATACGGTTTTGAACTTTGTCTCTGAATGACTGACAGTTCTCAGTTGAATGACCAAGTGCCCCAGCATGGTAGTCACAACTGACATTTGGATCAAATCCCAAAGGATAAGGAAAAAAGACAGGATCCAGTTGCTTGGGCTCCACCAAAGAACTTTTGAGAAAATGGAAGAACAAATCACTATAGGACATAGGAATCTCGTCATACACTCTTTTTGGCTTCCTTGATCTGTGTCTAGTGTACCCACTTTGCTCAAGCATCTTACCCTTCTGAATTGACTGAGGACCAAGCAAAGACTGATACAACGGGGAATCTGGAATCCAAGATGGTGGATTATGCCTCTTACCTGAAGCATGTCCGGGATGGAAGACCGAATCATCCTTTTCTTTTATATCAGTTGGGATCACATTGCCTTGAACACTCATACCCTCGGGGGTGAAACGAAATCACTCTTGAGTCAATGAGATCTTGAATTTGATACTTCAGCGCCCTACAATTCTCAATATCATGACCAAGTTTCCCAGAATGGAACTCTCAACGAGCATTGGAATCATAATCAAGGGGAAGCTTTTTAGGCATGGTCAAATTACGTAGCTCAACCAACTGAAGTTCCAGCAAGCGAGGAAGTAACTGAGCATAAGGCATCGGAATCGGATCGAGAATCTTCTCGGGCATCTTAGGTTTTTATCCATATATATGGCCCCTTTATTCATTCTAGGAACATGAACCGGTTGACGAGGACGTTTTGACACTTGAAGTTGTGGAGGGACTCCATGACGCATTCCATGAGTGGAAAGAGATTCTAACGCAAAGGAGAGATCAACAACCTCTGTTGTAGCACTAGGAATAACATCACCTTCCTTTCTTACTTGAGTCACCCTGATTATGGATCAAGTCTTGCATCTCCATCACAAGATGACCCATTTGGGCCCTCATCTCATCCATTTCCTCACGGAGTTGTTCCTGGAGGTGCTTTCATGTTGGCTGCATTTATGGTAAAACATACCTGGTTATTATTGTGATATGCAGGCTACATATTTGTTAAGCTAATATAGGTTTTGTGTTACAGCATGAGCTGTTATAATTTATTAATTGTGCTTCCTGATTTCTCTCAATTAACTGTTTAGGAAACCTTTTATTGTGTGTTGAATATTTCGTCCAGAAGATCTTGCTAACAGCACATTCTGTAACAACCAGATGGCGTGTGAGTTAGGTTAACTTGGTTAACCCTAATTTGTTTCTAAAAAGGCCCAAGGCCCAAGAGCTGCATATAAAAATACTGCAATCCTAATTTGGAACGTAGACAGAGCAGATTGTTAATTGTGAAGAATCGCAGTTTTGTAGTTGTCTCTTGTACCCCAAGCAATTGTCCTTGATGATTGCGTTGGAATAGGTTGTGTTTGTTAATTGTCACTCTAAGCTTTTAAGAACGAGTGTGTGTCTCTTGATTGAAGCTTTTAAGTAGATCGAGGTGTGTTTTTGAAGTGTGACTTCTCTCTGTAATTGTTAATGTTTATTTGTAATCACTGTTGTGATTGAGAGGGAGTGAGTGGAGATGCTCAGGTCTAGGAATAGATTGGAATTGCATTGGGTAGGTCTTAAGTGAGGAGTTGTAAATGGGGGAGTTTAACTCCGATTTAATTCTGCTTATATTGGATTCCCTCCCTGGCTTGGTAGCCCCCAAAGTAGGTTGTTTGAACCGAACTGGGTAAATAATTCTGTGTGTTCTTTATTGATTTATGTTGTTCTGTTTTAATTATTTGTGTTGTGAGATTGTGGATGTCATAACATCCAGCAAGACATCGAGCGTGTGTTACTAGAATTTTCAATTGGCATCAGAGTAGGCACCCTGCCTGTTTACATCTGGGTGAGATCTAGGGATAACAAAATTCTGGTACTATGGAGAAGGAACTATTAGTGTTTCGGAATAGACCACCCATCCTGAATGGCTCTAACTATGACTATTGGAAACCCCGTATGGTAGCAGTCATAAAATCTGTGGATAGTTATGGTGTCGTTTTTTTACCTCCCCGTTTCACTTGGGCGGACGGCACGCTAGACCCTTCACGCAGAATTTGGAAGGAGAATGCGCCCGTGGCGGGAGGAATTTTGTTTCAGTTCTTCCTACGATAACACACGAACTTTTTAATTAACCTACGAGGAGGAAGGGGAAAAAGATCTCAAATAAACCCTAGGAGTTTGCTAAGTGTGGGGATTCACCTAGACTAGAAATTATGGAGTCCGGGAGGTCGGTTATACATAGGGAAGGTTTTAAGCACCCTACATATCCGTAGTACTCTACGGGAACCTTCTCTGTGTCTATGTGTTTGTGTTTGTTGCTGAATGATTGGGAAAGTTTCTCCTTTGTGTTAGGAGAAGGAATTGAATTAATTTAAAAAGACTGACTGACTGACTGACTATTTTTGGTTTTTTATTAGCTCGCTGAGATTCCTTGTGAACCTCATGCCTACATATCCCTAATGGAAGTCAGAGCTTTTTGAAGTTCGGAGAACTAATTAGGGAAATTAATTGTTTTTGGGTGCCTTGCTTGAAGCTCAAGGTTGAAGCTTGAATTAAATCTCTGTTTACAGTAAAGAGACATGAAATCATCTTTACAGAGAGGTATTTCTACTATTCCACCATAAACATTAAAAAAGTGACAGAAAAGTTGAGTTTATTTCATTAAGAGAGGGACCCTACTTGGTTGATCAAGTATGTCAGTCACGTGTCTCTTAAATGAAAGCTTCTCGACCAAATTAGGGAAAGTTGTACAAGTCTGGGTGTGTGCCAGATCATGCCTTTCACGAGTCCTAAATGGGAGAATGTTTGAAATGATTGTTTGTTTGAAATGATTGTTTGTGGTGAGATAGGAGAAATATCTCCCTATAGAGATAAGCTATGTATATCTACTGTTTGAAAGATTTTATTTTTTGCTGGCTTGTATGAGGCCCAAGCTTGAGGCTTTTTTATTGTTTTTTATTGACTTTGGGAGATGACTTCACTGGGGATTAGCTTAAACTAAGAAGTTTTGTGTTCTGTACAAAGCCCAGAATTGAGGCTGACTCTAGTTGGAGAGTGTTTATTTGATGGATTTTATTTGGTGTTCTATACAAAGCCCAGAATTGTGGCTGACTCTTGCTAGGGAATATATTATTTTCTGCCTTGTATGAAGCCCAAGGTTGTGGCTAACTATTGAGGAAATTGAATATTGATGACTCTATGGGGAAAAGATCCTAAAGGTTAGGAATCTTTTTGACACAGGAAATGTGGTTTATCTGCCTTGTACAAAGCCCAAGGTTCTGGCTACTTGATGGTGAAAGACTCACTGGGGAGACTCTATTATATGCCTTGTACAAAGCCCAAGGTTGTGGCTGACTCTGAATAGGGGAATACCTATGAGTAAGATTTTGACTCTAAAGGGAGTGTGTGCCTTGTACAAAGCCCAAGGTTGAGGCTGACTCTTTTAATGGGGAAAGATCTACCAATGTGGGATCTTTTGACACTGAGGGGATTACTCTATTGAGGATTATCCTAAAGACTGACCCTACTGAGGATTATGTTTTTTGTTAAACAGGAATTGATGAATGAAAGACCCAGGTTTGAAGATGGACTCTACCGGGGAATTTCTCTTTTAAAAGCTTAATTTTGGAAGCTAACCCTTTCCAGGGAATTATGACTTTAGAGAACTGATTTTGGAGGATAACCCTTTCCAGGGGTTTTGACTCAGCTGGTGAAATTATCTTTTGAAAGTTTAATTTTTGGAAGCTAACCCTTTCCAGGGAATTTGGATTTAAAGGAGTGATTTTGGAGGCTGACCCTTTCCAGGGGTTTTTGTTAAAATGAATGAATGAATGGAGGCTAACCCTTTCCAGTGGTTTTTGAATGATGGCAGAAAGATTAACTATTTGAGACTTCATGTTTAAAGTCCAAGATTAAGGCTGACACTGACTGAGGATAGATAACTATGGAACCTAGACTCTGCTAAGGAGAAAAATCATTGATAAGGGTGACAGAGACTGTCCATGTCTCTCATTCCAAAAGGTGTACTCAATACTGAGATTGAGACATTCTTAGCTTGTTTAAAGTCTGATTTTAAGAATAGTAGAAACTCATCAGGGTAAGCTAAAAGGTGACTAAAGACCTGTTCCTATGTTTATAAGAAACCTGATGGGTCCTTGTATACAAGCTCAAGAGGAAGCTGGGAATGCTTTTAAGAAGCCTGTGGGTTCTTGTACAAAGCCCAAGAGGAGGCTTATCGAGGGTCATCGAGGGTCCTTGTTATAGCACAAGAGAAAGCTATATGGTTTTGAACTTATTTTGGCTCTAAGCAAATGGGTAAGAGGTTTCACCGAGAATAATTCCTCTTGGGTGGATGTATCCTAGTTTTGGGTTCTAAGGCTTTTTCAAGATGTTTCAACGGGAATAATTCATCTTGAGGGTTTGAACTAAAGATCTCTAATTAGGAAAGAGCCTTCACCGGGAAGACATTCTCAATCCTAGGCCATAGTCCTATAGTATATATATAGTTTAACTCTCCTAAGGTTTACACTCAGACGTAGTCCTAATATATAAATAGTTTATATTTGACAGTAATTTAAATAAAGACTGTAAATTGAAAGCTTGTAAAGCCTAACCTGGATGGAGTGGAGGCCTTTGAAGAAGTATATACAAAGCCTCACCAGCAATTTTGTTGTTTATTGATAACAGTTGAATATTGATGATAAACAGTTAAAGGTTTTTAAAAACAGAAGAAGTGAAGATGGACATAGGTCACATAGGTATCTAAAGAGTTTCACCGGGAATAATTGTAACACCCTTCTAAACCCCGCGACAATTAATCAAATTAAAATCAGAGTAACATGCACAAGGGCGTCACAATTAATAAATAAAATAAACCGCATCAGTCATAAGTCACAGCCTTCTTCACCACAGTTGTAACAAGTCACAGCCTTCTTCTTACAATCACCAGCAATATGACACACTTGGTCAAACTTGTAACACTTCTTTTGATAATTCTTACACTCGTTCCGACGATGTCCCATCTCACCACAATTATAACATCTGATACGAGCACTAGAATCTCCCCCACTGGGTTTCTTCCAATCAGCAGGTTTACCTCTACCATATGGCTTACCTCTGTCCATATGTTTCTTTCCCTTTCTGTCAACTAGCTCGCGAGAGTGAGATGACTTCAGCTTGATGTTATCTTCCGCAAAAATCCTGCTACCATCCACCAAGTCAACAAACTTCCGAATCCTCTGGTACCTAATACCCTGCTTGATCTCGTCACGAAGGCTATTCTCAAATTTGACACATTTTGAGAACTCACTGGCTTCATCATTGTTGTAGTGCACATAGTACTTCGCCAGTTCCACAAACTTTGCAGCATATTCTAGTACCGTCATATTACCTTGGACCAGTTCCAGAAATTCCACTTCTTTTCTGCCTCTAACATCTTCAGGAAAATATCTTCTCAGAAATTCCCTCTTGAATATAGCCCAAGTGATCTCTATACCATCAGCATCTAGTTCAGCTCTGGTCGACAGCCACCAGTCACCAGCCTCTTCAGACAACATGTGTGTGCCATACCTCACCTTGAGATTCTCAGCACAATCAATAACTCGGATAATTCTCTCGATCTCTTTGAGCCATTTCTGAGCACCCTTAGGATCATGCGTGCCTTTGAACAATGGAGGATTGTTCCTCAGAAAATTCCCCAGTTGCCTGTCAGCACCAATCTATGCCCCTACAGCTCCTCCTCCAAGTACACCAACAATCATGCCCAGAGCCTCAGCGATAGCATCATCATTTCTTCCACCTCTTCCAGCCACTGTTCTGCTTAAATCACATACAATTCAATCAGAACAAAAGTATCGTCAAATAACTCGTATTAGTCGCATACACAAGAAGGACTGACACTAAGACTCTAGTCACAACGACCGACTATGCTCTGATACCACTATTGTAACACACTTCTAAACCCCGCGACAATTAATCAAATTAAAATCAGAGTAACATGCACAAGGGCGTCGCAATTAATAAATAAAATAAACCGCATCGGTCATAAGTCATGCATTCACTGAAGGACATCTCAACATAACTCATAAATAAACTATCTCATGTTTTACACAGCGGAATGAATCATTAACTAGCATTACATCATCAATGCTTTAATTCTCAAATAAAATAAACAAAACAGATTTAATGTCATGAACTTAAAACAACGTTCCCTAGTGTTACATCTATCAGAGCATGACCCGACGCTAACCGACACATTGACCCATGAGCTAAACCTTACCGAGTCGGAGCCGCTTTCCTCAATCTGAAAAATATAGTGTAAGGGTGAGACTCATTCGCAATTAACAAATATTATTGCATATAAATAACAGTACATCAACAGCTATATTATTCACCCAACTCATCTATATCCAGATCATCCATCCATATACAAACACTTACCACCAAAACAATACAAGAGCATACATATAGTCATGTTATCAAATCCATGCAAATGAATGCAACTGACTCTATGCATGTGGTACCAACATCATCAATGGGAATCACCCACCGATCGATCTATCATCATCCAGATACGGCCCTGCCAGCACAAATTCCACACAATGGGAATTCTGCCAACCACTGAATCCTCTCATCATCCAGGATTCAGCCCTCGTCAATGCTTATGAATGCATGCAAACATATATATATAATATACTTTCATCATCTCCATTCTATGAGTAGCACCATCTATACTCAGTTTATCATCATCATCATAATCATTATTAAGCATGTTCATATATACATTAACATCATTCATTACAATCAATTATCAGTAAACCACAAAATCACATCACAAGGTCTACTCATTCTTAAACAGTACACAAAACAGGCCTACAGATCGAAAGTTACGCATCATAGAACTTTCTAGAAAAATCACAAAATAGAAATTTTCACATACAGAAGCCATACGCGTATCATCAAGTCCATACGCGTCCATACGCGTATCACCATCCCTCATACGCGTACCATACGCATTTCATCAGAGTAAAAATGGCCTAAAAACAACCTCATACGCGTATCAACCCTGCCATACACGTATCACCAGAATCAATTTCCTCTTGAAAAATTCCCATACGCGTATGAGCATCCTCATACGCTCCTCATACGCAAATAGCCAGTACAGTGTATTTTGGGACAGGGCAGCTGCGTATCATACGCGTATAGCCCTTGGGGAATGTCCCTCATACGCGTATGACTTCATCCCATACGCGTATGACACTGTTCCATACGCGAAAAACCAGAAAATGCCCATAATTCTGCAGTTTACGTAACAGTCCAATTCTCACTCATTTCTACTCATACCAGTTCACGATTTTGATTCTAAAACAGTCCAATTCTACGTTTTCATTCACAGGATTCATTCAATACAGATTAATCTATCATCACCTATCAATCTACACATCAAAATCCCAAAATCTAAACCAATTCTTAGGACCCAAAACCTAACTCTGACATACAAACAGAATTGACTTAACAACACAACTATTCACACACTATTCATCTATAATCACAATAAGAGATGATAATTGGAAGAGTTCCCCTTTACCTTAGCCAAATTCTTGATCTTTGGTCTCTTCCTCTTTGTTCCTCTTTCTTGTTCTTCTTGTTCCAACTTCTCTATTTTCACGTTCTATTCTTTCCTTCCCAATTCTAATTATTTTATGAAAATAATAATAAAATTAGTAAAGGGCCTTCCTATATCACACCCCCGCTTTTACTATTTCTCACATGGCCCAAATGCCATAAACCATTATTTTCACAAAATCCTTAATAATTCTAATTATTAATTCAATAATCCAAATTAAATTAATATTAAAATTATACGGGTGTTACAACTCTCCCCCACTAAAAGAGTTTTCGTCCTCGAAAACATACCTTAGGTAAAGAGCTCTAGATAAGTATCCTTCATCTGGCTCTTTAGCTCCCAGGTAACATTTCCTTCTGCTGGTCCTCCCCAAGCTACTCTGACTAAAGCTATTTCCTTGCCACGTAATTGCTTCTGTCTTCGATCTTCAATCCTCACACGTAAAGCCTCAACTGTTAAGTTGTCTTTCACCTGTACATCATCTACTTGGATCACATGGGACGGATCCGAAATGTATTTCCTCAACTGAGACACATGAAATACATCATGCAAATTGGCAAGCATCGGAGGTAGAGCGATACGATATGCTACTTCTCCCACTCTTTCAGAAATTTGGAATGGTCCAATAAAACGCGGAGTCAACTTCTTCGACTTCACTGCCCGACCAATACCTGTCATAGGAGTAACTCTTATAAACACATGATTTCCCTCTTGAAACTCAAGTGTCTTCCTTCTTTTATCATAATAACTCTCCTGACGACTATGAGAAGCTTTCATCTTCTCTTGGATCATCTTAATCTTCTCCGTAGTCTGTTGTACAATTTCTGGTCCAATCACAGCACTCTCACCAGCTTCGTACCAACACAATGGAGTTCTACACCTCCTACCATACAATGCCTCAAACGGAGCCATACCTATACTCGAATGAAAACTGTTGTTGTAAGTAAATTCAATCAAAGGCAGATAACTATCCCAAGCACCTCCTTTTTCCAACACACAAGCACGTAACAAATCTTCTAACGACTGGATTGTCCTCTCAGTCTGTCCATCCGTCTGCGGATGATAAGCAGAACTCAATCTCAGCTTAGTACCCAAAGCATTCTGCAAACCTTCCCAGAACTTAGACGTAAATCTCGGATCTCTGTCTGACACGATACTCGAAGGAATACCATGTAGACTGACTATCTTCTCAATATATATTTGAGCCAGCTTTTCCATCGGATAATCCATTCTTACCGGTATAAAATGTGCAGATTTCGTCAACCTGTCCACAACAACCCAGATAGCTTCACAATTCTTAACAGTCCTTGGCAGGCCCGAAACTAAATCCATCGATATGCTATCCCATTTCCACTCTGGGATAAACATCGGTTGCATAACTCCAGATGGCTTCTGATGTTCAACCTTTGACTTCTGACACGTCAAACAAGAATACACAAACTCAACAATTTCTTTCTTCACTCCAGGCCACCAAAACAGCTTTCTCAAATCATGATACATCTTGGTAGCACCAGGATGAATACTTAATCCACTACGGTGTCCTTCTTCTAAAATACTTCTTCTAAGTTCAGCAACATTAGGAACACAAACTCTGTCACCAAACCTCAGTAACCCATTCTCGTCAACTCTGAATTCACCGCCCTTGTCTTGGTTAATCAAATTCAACTTGTCGACTAATTCGACATCAGCCCTCTGACCCTCTCTGATCTCCTCAAGAATACCACTGGTCAGCTTCAGCATACCCAACTTAACACTAGTAGTAGTACCTTCACATACCAAACTCAAGTCTCTGAGTTGTTCGATTAAATCCAATTCCTTCCCCATTAGCATAGCCATATGCAAAGTCTTCCTACTTAAAGCATCAGCAACGACTTTTGCCTTACCCGGATGGTAGTTCAAACTAAAATCATAATCTTTGAGGAATTCCGACCATTTTCTCTGCCTCATATTCAGCTCTTTCTGGTCAAAGAGATACTTCAGACTCTTATGATCACTGAACACCTCAAATCTCGAACCATACAGATAATGTCGCCACAGTTTCAAAACAAAAACTACCGCTGCCAACTCTAAATCATGAGTCGGATAATTCCTTTCGTTCACTTTGAGTTGTCTTAACGCATACGCGACTACTTGTTGATTCTGCATCAATACACCACCTAAATCCATCAGCGATGCATCACAATAAACCACAAACGATTCCGTCGGATTCAGCAAAATTAAGATAGGAGCACTAGTCAACCTCCTCTTCAGCTCTTGGAATCCTTCTTCACACTTTGCATCCCAAATAAAGCCTGACCCTTCCTGGTCAACTTAGTTAACAGTAAAGCTAACTTTGAAAATCCTTCAATGAACTTCCTGTAATAACCTGCAAGACCAAGAAAACTACGGATTTCGGAAATTGACTTCGGAACTTCCCACTGAGATACAGCCTCTATCTTGGTAGGATCGACAGCAATACCATTCTTGGAGATCACATGTCCAAGAAAACTGACCTCTTCTAACTAAAATTCACACTTTGACAGTTTGGCAAAAAGTTGCTTCTCTTTTAACAACTCCAACACGGTTCTGAGATGTTCCGCATGTTCTTCCTCACTCTTAGAATATATTAGGATATCATCTATAAACACCACCACGAACTTATCGAGATAAGGATGAAATATCCTATTCATTTACTCCATAAATACACCAGGTGCATTAGTAACTCCAAACGGCATTACCGAATATTCATAATGTCCATACCTTGTTCTGAAAGCAGTCTTCTGAATATCATCGTCTTTCACACGAATCTGGTGGTACCAAGATCTCAGATCAATCTTACTAAACACACATGCTCCAACCAGCTGATCCATCAAATCATCAATCCTCGGCAAGGGATACCGATTCTTGATAGTAACCTTGTTCAATTGTCTGTAATCCACACACAACCTCATTGAACCCTCTTTCTTCTTCACTAGCAACACAGGTGCACCCCACGGAGAAACACTAGGACGAATGAATTTCTTCTCAAGCAATTCTTCTAACTGTTTCTTCAGTTCAGCCAACTCGGACGGTGACATATGATACGGTGCCATCGACACTGGACTAGTTCCCGGAATCAAATCAATAGAAAATTCTACTTCTCTCTCCGGTGGTAATTCATTCACTTCTTCTGGAAAAACTTCTGAAAACTCACATACCACAAGTAATGCGTTGCTCTCCACTTTTTCCTTCACGTTCATCAATGCGAACAACATAAACACCGTTGCACCATCTCCGATAGCTTCATTCACCTGCCTAGCTGTCATTTCCAGATCATCAGAACTAACCTCTTCAGGAAATATTACCGTCTTCGAAAAACAGTTGATATGAACACGGTTGAATTCCAACCAGTTCATTCCCAGGATTACATCAAGTTGTTTCAACGGAAGGCACACTAAGTCCATCCCGAATTCTCTACCAAAAATGTCATCCGGACAATTCAAGCATGCAGACGAAGTAGTTACTGAACCCGACGCAGGAGTGTCAATAACCATACTTCCATTTATATCAGATATCTCTAGATTCAACCTCTCAGCACAATCCAAAGAAATAAAAGAATGCGTTGCTCCAGTATCAATAATCGCAACTAAAGGTGTGCCATGAATGAAACACGTACCTTTAATCAATCTGTCCTCTGGAGTAGTCTCTGACCCGGTCAATGCAATACCCTTTCCTCCTGATTGGTTCTTCTTTGGCTTGGTGCAATTCGGACTAATGTGACCTTCTTCACCACAGTTGTAACAAGTCACAGCCTTCTTCTTACAATCACCAGCAATATGACCCACTTGGTCACACTTGTAACACTTCTTCGGATCATTCTTACACTCGTTCCAACGATGTCCCATCTCACCACGATTATAACATCTGATACGAGCACTGGAATCTCCCCCACTGGGTTTCTTCCAATCAGCAGGTTTACCTCTACCATATGGCTTACCTCTGTCCATATGTTTCTTTCCCTTTCTGTCAACTAGCTCGCGAGAGTGAGATGACTTCAACTTGATGTTATCTTCCTCGAAAATCCTGTTACAATCCACCAAGTCAACAAACTTCCGAATCCTCTGGTACCTAACACCCTGCTTGATCTCGTCACGAAGGCATTCTCAAATTTGACACATTTTGAGAACTCACTGGCTTCATCATTGTTGTAGTGCACATAGTACTTCGCCAGTTCCACAAACTTTGCAGCATATTCTAGTACCGTCATATTACCTTGGACCAGTTCCAGAAATTCCACTTCTTTTCTGCCTCTAACATCTTCAGGAAAATATCTTCTCAGAAATTCCCTCTTGAATATAGCCCAAGTGATCTCTATACCATCAGCATCTAGTTCAGCTCTGGTCGACATCCACCAGTCATCAGCCTCTTCAGACAACATGTGTCTGCCATACCTCACCTTGAGATTCTCAGCACAATCAATAACTCGGAAAATTCTCTCGATCTCTTTGAGCCATTTCTGAGCACCCTCAGGATCATGCGTGCCTTTGAACAATGGAGGATTGTTCCTCTAAAAATTCCCCAGTTGCCTGTCAGCACCAATCTATGCCCCTACAGCTCCTCCTCCAAGTACACCAGCAATCATGCCCAGAGCCTCAGCGATAGCATCATCATTTCTTCCACCTCTTCCAGCCATTGTTCTGCTTAAATCACATACAATTCAATCAGAACAAAAGTATCGTCAAATAACTCGTATTAGTCGCATACACAAGAAGGACTGACACTAAGACTCTAGTCACAACGACCGACTATGCTCTGATACCACTATTGTAACACCCTTCTAAACCCCGCGACAATTAATCAAATTAAAATCAGAGTAACATGCACAAGGGCGTCGCAATTAATAAATAAAATAAACCGCATCGGTCATAAGTCATGCATTCACTGAAGGACATCTCAACATAACTCATAAATAAACTATCTCATGTTTTACACAGCGGAATGAATCATTAACTTGCATTACATCATCAATGCTTTAATTCTCAAATAAAATAAACAAAATAGAGTTAATATCATGAACTTAAAACAACGTTCCCCAGTGTTACATCTATCAGAGCATGGCCCGACGCTAACCGACACATTGACCCATGAGCTAAACCTCACGGAGTCAGAGCCGCTATCCTCAATCTGAAAAATATAGTGTAAGGGTGAGACTCATTCGCAATTAACAAATATTATTGCATTATAAATAACAGTACATCAATTGTAATATTATTCACCCAACTCATCTATATCCAGATCATCCATCAACATACAAACACTTACCACCAAAACAATACAAGAGCATACATATAGTCATGTTATCAAATCCATGCAAATGAATGCAACTGACTCTATGCATGTGGTACCAACATCATCAATGGGAATCACCCACCGACCGATCTATCATCATCCAGATACGGCCCTGCCAGCACAAATTCCACACAATGGGAATTCTGCCATCCACTGAATCCTCTCATCATCCAGGATTCAGCCCTCATCAATGCTTATGAATGCATGCAAACATATATATAACATACTTTCATCATCTCCATTCTATGAGTAGCATCATCTATACTCAGTTCATCATCATCATCATCATCATCATTAAGCGTGTTCATATATACTTTAACATCATTCATTACAATCAATTATCAGTAAACCACAAAATCACATCACAAGGTCTACTCATTCTCAAACAGTACACAAAACAGGCCTACAGATCGAAAGTTACGCATCATAGAACTTTCCAGAAAAATCACAAAACATAAATTTTCACATACAGAAGCCATACGCGTATCATCAAGTCCATACTGTCATACCCTAATTTTTGACCCCCCTGAGATGACATATCTTCAGGATTTTCATCAGGTCAAAGCAAGTACCCAGAGCAGTCACTTCTTCATCTGGCATTTAATCAAGGATGTTCAAAGACAAGAAAACTCAGGCAAAGGATCAATCAATAGAAGGATTGGTCTCTAACACAATCATAGGACTCAAAAGCTTCACTTTTATATTCACCTATGATTGATTAAACACTCATTCATCTGAGTACAGGTTTACTCAAGTTACCAGACTAGGGTTTTTGAGCCTATCAAGGACTGAAATCAGGGATCACCTTTGGGAAACCCTAAAAAGCTCCAGGACATCTATTAAAGACTTCAATCATCTTCAAATGATCCATACAATAAGATCCACTGGACATCACACCTCAATTCAAGATCCACAGTCACCAATTTCATCTGGTCGACAATTAAGGTTTTTAACCTAATTCATCTGGATAGTTGACTTTTAATCAGGGCATGGATCCAAAAATCAAGACATGATTCAAGAACCTCTACTACCTCAATATAACCCATTTACATCACTCATTTGAGGAGAAGATCTTAATTCCACACAAAAGTCCAAAATCTCACCTTATTTGGAAAAAGTCAACTGTATGGGATCACCTTTGACTTTTAAGATTTTTGGTCAAGCCATGACTTTCAAAGATCAATATCATCAATATATGGATATTAAAGTCATTTGACCAAAGAAATTCAAGAAGAATCATCAAGGAGCAAAAAGTCGGGAATTAGGGTTTTTGAGGGCATTGTGGGAACTCAAAATTTCACCTACACAACTCAAAAAACTTCCAACATGAAAGTTGTAGATCTTGCAAAATAAAACAACATCTTACAATGGAACTTTTTTCAAAAGATCAATCATTTAAGAGATTTGGGAATTTTGAAGTTTTAGGTCATAAACACTTAGAAAATTTTCTAAGTGTTTTTTAACCTAGTTTTCTTCCAACTTTGGCCTCATTTTTCACAAATTTGCCAAAGGATTATGAAGGAACCATAAACTAATGATTTGAAGTAGATGTTTAGGGCTTTCCAAATTGTGTTCAACCTTCTCCAAATTCATTTTGAGCTAAGAGTTATGCTTGTTCAAAGTTGGCCTCATGAAGTGATATTATAGGTCATGTACAATTTGAAACTTTGCAATTTTGTGCATTTTGCTTCACTAAGTGATGCTACACGACCTCTAATGCATCTGAAAACATGACATGCATCCAAATTCATCATTGCATAAGGATTAGAGAAGATTCCCAAAAACAAAGGCATGTGATTATGTAATGATTGCATTTTTGAATTTATGGCAAATGATGAATCATCAAGGAATCTTGCTCTAAGTTAATTAGAACTCTCCTCTGAATCAGAAATGTTCCCTTAGATCATACAAGATCAATGGTTGGGGAAGCTAGCCCGAAAATGCATCATTGCATTTGGGATCTTTTCAAATTTTCTTCTTGGCTAAGAAACCAAACTCACTTCACTAAGCAAGCTCACTATGCACAATTACTCTCAACCAATTGCCTATAAATAGAGGGCTCTTTCTCATTCAGAAAACACACCAAAGCAACATAATTCTTGCTTTCTCTCTTCTTTCTTCATACTTAAGGTTTTCAAAGGTTCTTTGGCAAGAAGACTCGGATTCTTTAAACCAGAGCTCATCCTTTGGAATTAAGTATTCAAACACCTTAGGGGAGTCATTTAGAGGTGATCCAAACCTCTGAAACACTTCTGGGCGTGGAGAATCATCATCTTCACCTCTCACTTGGAGCTGTTGCAGTTGGGGTCGAGCAAGAAGTTCTGGGCACTTTCAGTCCAAGCCAGGCATCTCAACACCTTCCAAAGGAGTCATTGAAGCTATCTGGATCATTACAACAGCTCTGTAACACCTTTTGATCAGAGCCAAATCTTCATTTTTCAGGTAAGTTTCAAAAGCTTCAAACTCTATGATTCACGCATGATAAATTTAAAATGAAGTTACCAGTTGGTTTCTGCACCTTCATAGATCATTAGCCCTAAATCAATTGCATCAAATCATGCATATATAGTATTTCATGTTTAATTTCAGTTTTAGGGTTCTTAGTGTTCATGCTTGCGAATTTTATGTTATACTGAAAATAAATAAAATTAAAGGACACCATCATGATCCTCGTTCAAAAACGAGCAAAATCCATGTTTACATCTTTAAGTTTAGTTGAGAAACGAAGGAGATAGCAAATTCAAAAATTTGAAGCTTGAGGTTGAAGATGAAGATGGTGGCGCCATTTTTTTGAATTTCCCAGAAACGAGTTTATTTTATTTTGAATGATGGGTATGTTATCTACGAATTCATCGTAGTGTCCCAATGGTTACAGCGCGCGTCCAAAAGCCTTGCCTTGCCTTAGGTCTGGGGTTCGATCCCCCCCTCAGACCTTTTGTTCATTTATTTTCTTTTTTAGCTCATTCATTGCTTTGTTCTACATATAATTATATGGCTCCCTTCTTAAACAAGCCACGCGCGTGGCCCAGTTGGTATTTGTTTTGTTTGGTAATCTATAGGGCGTGGGTTCAAGCCTTGAAGGAGACAAACCCAAATTTTTTATCACTATTTTCCTTTGTTTTATTCACAAACTTCACATAATTATTTAACCTATCAAATTAATCCATTTTCACTTCATTTTTCACACACTTGTTATTTAATATACCTATTTTATGAATAATCAAAAAAATCATAAAAATATTATTTATTTCATGTATTTTAATTAGGTTTAAAATAGTATGTTTTAAGTGTTTCCTTAAATACTTTAAAATATATATTTTCATTTTGTTTTAACCTAATTACTTTGTGAATAATTTTGTGATAAAACCCTAATTATTTAGGTCTTAATTAGGTATAGATTTCATCTTTGCCTTAATTAAGTTGACATTTGTCAATATTCAAAACTGTTTTCAATCTCTGATTAAACAGATGATTAAGGTTTTCAAACAACAAAACCTTATATCATTTCAATCATTTTCAACTGTTTCTCATAAACAGTAAATCATTTTTCAAGTGGGCCTCTAATAGAGTGTAAGTCCCAACACCTTTTTCTTTTCATAGTTTGTTTTCAAAGACTGTATTTACAAAATCTTCTTTCTGTTTTCAAACATTCTTCTGGTATTTGAAGGGCATTATTCCCGGTGAAACTCTTCAAATACCTATGTGACCTATGTCCATCTTCACTTCTTCTGTTTTCAAAACCCTTAACTGTTTATCATACATATATTCAACTATTATCCACCAATTACTGTTGAGGCTCTGTACATACTTCTTCAATGGCCTCCACTCCATCCAGGTTAGGCTTTACAAGCTTTCAATTTACAGTCTTTATTTAAATTACTGTCAAATATAAACTGTGCATATATTAGTTTAGAACTACGTTTGAGTGTAAACCCTAGGACAGTTAAACTATATATATATATTATAGGAATATGACCTAGGATTGAGAATGTCTTCCCGGTGAAGGCTCTTTCCTAATTAGAGATCTTTAGTTCAAACCCCAAAGATGAATTATTCCCGGTGAAACATCTTGGCAAAAACCTTAGAATCCAAAAAAATAGGACACATCCACCCAAAGAGGAATTATTCCCGGTGAAACCTCTTACCCATTTGCTTAAAGCCAAAATAAGTTCAAAACTACATAGCTTTCTCTTGTGCTATAACAAGGACCCTCGATGACCCTTGATCAGTGGTTTTCACACGTATTTTTACCGCTATTTTTAGTTGTCTTTGAAGTATTTTATTTTATGTTTTAATTCATTATTCGTCATTTTATGTTTTGGTTTTGTGTTTAAGTGTTTGCAGACTTAGATGAATGAAGTGGAGAAAATCAGTGAAAAAACTGAAGAAATTGAAGAAAAGCACACATGCTGGTCAAATGCGTCCCTGGACGCGTTTCCTAGGTCCACACGCGTGCCCACACGCGTCCAGCAAGAGAAAAATGCACCTCCTGCCCACACGCGTCCCTGGACGCGTTTCCTAAGCCCACACGCGTGTCCAGACGCGTCCCAGACTACCAGACGCGTACCCACACGCGTCCCAGCTGCCAGAATTGCAAAGAAAACTTCCCCTCTGCCCAAACGCGTCCCAGGACGCGTGTCACAGCACCAGACGCGTTCCCACACGCGTGTGCACGTGATTTTTGGGCCTGTTTTGCTGAATAGCCCAGAATGACAGTAATAAAAGAACCAGATTGCGTTTGGACAAGGGTTGGACAGTTTTGGGTGCGAAAATACATTGGAGAAGCTGGAGAATTCAGATTCTAAGCGAGGAATGAAGATTTCCATGAGCATTCGCGATTGAAGATCTGATTCCCTTTGTTTATCTATAATGTCTACAATTCAAACTATGATTTTTATTATTGTTATGAGTAGCTAAACCCCCCACTGCTAGGGGGGTGATCTTGATTCTGAATGTGATAACTTTATTTCTTTGATGCAATAACAATTTGGTTTTCATATAATTGGTTTGTTTTACATCTGTTCTTTATGACTTAACCGTCGGACAAACGGATAATGAAATTGTATGAATGAATTTAGCTGGACAGCAATTGTTCATTGACATGAGTAAGAACATAGGATAATAATTATCACCTAGGACTAGGGATATTTTATCTTAACCGGAAATTCTTGGTATTGGAATGCTTGATCATAATTATAATTATCTATGGACATAGTTATTAGGTTGTGACGTCAAAGATCTTTTCACTAAGGCCTTAGGATTAGATATTCTTGAGAACCGGTAACCAATTGTGAAACAGTGTTATTGTATTGAGAAGGATAGTTGTTACAGGAAGAATCATTCACCGGCCCCTAGCAACCGACTCATCTCTGTTCATCGTTTTAATATTCTGCTTATTTACATTATTTGCAAAACCAACCAAACAAACCTTTTGAACTTTTGTTTAATTGAAATACTGATAAAACTCTATATCGTCAAGCAGTCCTTGAGATTCGATACTTGGGATTTTCCCATTGCTACTACATAGGCAAAATAGTACACTTGCTATTTTACCGATCAAGTTTTTGGCGCCGTTGCCGGGGACTGCCAAAGATTATAGAGTTCTAGATTTATTTCAATTAGAATTTTGTTGCTCTGCGACTAAAATTTTAATTTCTGCACTATTTATTTTTCCTAATTCTCACATTTATCTAATCTGTGTATGCGAGGTAAGGCCTCAGCTGAATTTCTTTTTGACGCAGAAATTGAAAGAACTTGGCACGCGAGGCGTAGACAAGCTCGGTTGGCTAATCTGGAACCTGAAGAGAAAATTGTGTCAGTTCATTCCGATTCAGAGTCTGAAAGTGAAGAAGAAACCATGGGTGAAAATCCTCCTCCTCCTGAGAGGCTCCTTGGTGACTACGGTGCTGCAAACACACCGGGGGGAAGACAAACAATTGTCAACCAACCGGTAAATGCTGCAAATTTTCAACTACACCCAAGCACCATCAATCAGCTTGAAAGGAAACCTTTCACCGGAAAGGTTAACGAAGACGCAAACAAGCATCTGCAGAGATTTTTGACCATGAGCACTGTAACAGCCCGAATTTTATTATTTGGCTAATTAAATTAAATAAGGAATTATTTACTTAATTTGGACGAAGTTTAATAATTAATTGGATCGTCGGTGTTATTGAGAAACATGTTCAGATTATTAAGTGAAGTTGGAATTTATTCGGTTAATCGAAGAATTAATAAAGTGGAGTATGTAGAGAAATAATATTAGAAATAATATTATTATTGGATTTTATTTATTTGAGATAAAGTCGGATTTAATTGGATTAATCGGAAAATAATATTAAGGGTAATAATATTATTTGTTGGAGCATAATTATTTATTTGACTACTCTATTTTATCAATTGGGCCTAATTAGTTAGAAAGTGGAATTATTTGGGTAAGCCCGATATGAGTAATATAGTAAGAGAGGAAATAAGGGGTAGAAGCATCATTTTCATTTTGCTGGTTTTCAAGAATAGAAGTGGAGGAGAGGAACAAGAAGAGGAAAGCTAGGGTTTTGGAGGAGAAATCAAGAGGTAAGGGGGAGAATCCCTAATCATTGTGGGCTAGTATAATGGGGTAATTGGTAGCTTAACATATTTATATTTGTTCATAGTAGAATCTTATGAAATTTGTGCTTTAAAATTCTGTGTAGTGTATTGAAACCTGTAGAGAAATTAGAATTGAAAACCGGAGAATAACGTTGGAAAATCAACACTGTGTGTTCATAATTATTTGTTTTGAAAAAAAAAAAGAAAATGAAAATGGATAGAAAGGTCTCAATAGGTGAGTGATGGCGGAGTGATGTTGTAGACGAATGTGGATAACGTATCCGACCCATAAGCTTCAGTCATGGCTACTGTTATTTTCTGGGTCAAAGAAATTATGTATATGCACTTTGTTATTGTTCTCTCACTTTGTTACTTGGCTAATGAAGTTTGGATTTACTAAATGCCAAAACGTGATGTACCACTCAATTAGTGAAAAGAAGTGTTATAGTGACTAGTCTTGGTCAAGTAATAGATCCTATGCATAGCCTTTTACCATGTAGCCATAGTGACTAGAATTTGGTCAATTGATAGTATGAGCCAACAAATATACTTGTTTCACTTACTGTAGCGTTTAGCTTTATTATATGGAAACTTGAATCAACATTTTTTTTATTAAATGAATATATACCTTTTATTGAATGATTATATATTTTTTCATTAAATGAATATGCTTTACTATTAGTCAATTGAAGAAAAACAAGCACTACTTACTTGGCTAGTACTCACTGTAGCGCATACTAAATGGAAATATATACTCACCTTGCTTACTGTAGCGTGGCTGTTTGAGAATGAATTAGTATGTTCTTTTTTTATGCCTTGTTTCTCTAGTATATGGCTGCTATTAATTGGCTATTAGGTAGATGAAACAATGACACATGAAGACATGAAAACACATCACAATTATTGAATGAGAAATGCTGCTATTTGATTATTATGGGCTAAAGAAAAAATGTGAACACCATAATTTACTTCATTGATAGAATAACCAATGCTACTAGCTTTATATATGTTTTTTTTAGAATAAAACGTGAAGACAATATATTAGTGATAGGAGGTGTTACTGTGCTAGCCATTTTATTCAATTGAAAATGTGAGCTACCATCTTACTTATTGATGGAGATATGTGATGAACATATATATTAATTAATAAATGAATATGTTTCTTTGATTATTTTAAGGTTGAAACTTCTATGTGTAGTTAGATGGTATACTCATAATGGCTTCCTAATTTATTATGAAAAGAATAAATTCTATATAATTGATAAAATATGAGTTAGCATGTGATAGTATTAATTTCTAGTGTTAATTGGAATGGTGAATTGAAACTTGTGTGTTGGCTATTATATGAGAATAATGCTTATGTGATGAGAATGTTGTGTACAATATTGTGAATAATTCATTGAGTGAATTATTGTGATATGCTAAATATTAAGATGGTAGAGATGATCTTAATTGCATATGTTGATTTACATTGTACATACATTCATATCATGGATGCCTTGAAACAAAGGTGGTTTGCTTTGAAACAAAAGCGGGGCTTAGATTCTAAGGTGAATCGGAAGCGGTAAACTATATGTTTACATTTGGTGGGCTTTGGTCTTGTCCGGATCGGAAGCGTGGCTTGGATTCTAGATATTGAATCGGAAAGCGGTGAAACCTTGGGTTCACAATTCGGTACCACATGCATAGCGTCACATATCTTGCATCGAGTCACATTAAAATTATACGATAATTGAGTATGTGAAATTGATGTGGTTGTTATATGTGTATGAGTTTGATAATTGAAACGAGTGAAGTTTGGACACATACTTGATAAAATGTGTGAATATGTGATAACTATGATTGTGTACTTAATTGAGAATATAATAGTAGAATGGAAATATTATACTACTTCGGCTTGTTGTATACTCGATAACATGTGAAATATGAGTAGATTACTATTATCTATATGGTTATACATAGTATGAATAATTGCCTGAAGTGTTGATTTAACCATTGTATTCTGTTATACTTTCTTCATAATGGTTCGTATTCTCACCCTTCTGTTTTAATGTTGCCCTTGTTTGGCGACATGCAGGTTCTGGAGTTAGTAGCTCGCGTGTGATCTTAGTCGGAGTTTCTTCCGAGTTATTTGGAGATTAGGTAGTGAGTCGATGCTCTGGTCATGTAACACTGGGTAGACTAGCTATTTGAACTCATGTTTCTATTCGGTTATGTATTACGTTTGATTTGAGAACCTGTTATGTTACTAATTGTTGTTTGATAGGCTCTTAAGCCAAATATTCTGAATTATGTTTTAATTTATGTTGATATGATTATTGAGACTTGATCTTGGTATGGGACATGGATCATTTTATGAAACACATGAGTATTTAGTAGTTTCCGCTGTGAATGCATATTCTGGATAAAATATGATTAATTGAGAAGTGTTATTTGAAATGACCAGGTGTATCATATATTGTAAGTAAATGCTGTTTGTTTTTAAAGGCTTTTAGTTTTTGAAAACATCGATGTGACACCCTTTTGTTATATGCATGCTTATTCTCTGATTATATGCTTATTTATTTTGGGGAATAAAAGGGGTGTTACAAGCACCACTCTAAAAATTGATGGTCATACCGAAGAAGCAAAGAGATTGAGGATGTTCCCTTTTACTCTAGCAGAAGAGGCAGAGGAGTGGTTCTATTCGCTACCAGCAGGCAGTATCACATCGTGGGGAGAGATGGAAAAAGCTTTCCTAAATGAATATTTTCCAGCGTCAGTCTTTCTACGAAAAAGGTATGAAATTCTGAACTTCAAGCAAAAGGAGGGTGAGTCTTTGGGGGATGCCTATAAAAGGTTCAAGAGGACTTTGGTGGCATGTCCGACACACAATATGGACAAAACTGAACAGATGCAAATGTTTGTGAACGGGCTGAGAATCAAGACAAAGCATTTAATCGACACAGCAGCTGGAGGCTCAACAAATTTCACAACAGCCTCTGGTATCATCAAGATCATTGAAGCAATAGCTGCAAATGAGCATTTGGAGCTGTATGATAGGTGTGCCAATAAACCAGAAGGAATTATTGATCTCAAGTTGGAAACCTCAAAAATCCGAGTTGAAGATGCGATATCGGCTGAAGTTGAAAAAAGATTGAAGGCTATGAATATAGGTACACAACAGGGGGCTCAAGTGCAACAAGCTCAACCTGTAATCTGTGAAATTTGCAGTGGTCCTCATCAAACTGTTTGTTGTGTTGCGACTCCCAAGCGAATTGAAGAAATCAAATTCTTGAGGCAAAATAATCCTTATTCTAACACCTATAATCCTGGGTAGAAGAATCATCCCAACTTTGCTTGGAAAGATCAACAACAACAACAAGGCCCTCAGAAAGCGGAGTGGGAAGTAGCTATCGAGAGATTGGCTGGACAATGCTCTCAATTTCAAGAAGAGACAAGAAACAACCATAGGAACACCACAGCTTCAATCAAAAATCTAGAAGTTCAGGTGGGTCAAATAGCACAACACCTCACTCTACAGGCACAAGGTAACTTTCCGAGTTCAACTGTGAAAAATCCGAAAGACCAAGAGAAGATTAATGTAGTTACAACAAGGAGCAAAAGAGTGGCTGAATCTGAAAAAGAAAAAGAGGAAATAGATGACCCTATGGTAATAGAGGTGGATTTGGAAATAAGAGAAAATCCGAAAGAACCAGAAGTTGTGATACCACCGGTTAAACCAGTTAAAGAAAAAAATAAGAAAGATGCTGAACCGGTGATCAAACTACCTTTCCCTTCCAGAGTGACAAAGAAGAAGTCAAAAGAGAAAGATTTTGAGAAGTTCACTGCCTTGTTCAAAAAGTTAGAGGTAAATTTACCATTCTTCGAAGCACTTGAGCACATGCCCTTGTATAGGAAATTTATGAAGGAGGTGATGGCGAAAAAGAGATTAGTGGAAGGAGAACAAAAGATTGCAACTGAGAAGTGCGGTTTAGTCTCGTCAGCAAGAAAGATCCCAATAAAGAGGAAAGACCCGGGAGCGGTGGCAATACCATGCACTATCAATAACATAACTTTTAAAAAGGTACTCCTCGATTCTGGTTCTAGTGTGAGTTTAATGCCTTTGTCAATTTTCAAAAAGCTTGAATTGGAAAAGATTAGTGAGAGTAAGACACAATTAAGGTTTGCTGATCACACCATTAAGAAATCATATGGGGTAGCTGAAGATGTACTCGTGGAAGTTGATAAGTTTGTATTCCCTGTTGACTTCCACATCATGGACATTCCGGAAGACGAAGAAACCCCTATCCTTCTTGGGCGGCCGTTTTTGTCGACAGGCCGCTGCAACCTCGACATTGAAAAAGGGACACTAACACTGAGATCTTTTGATGAAGAAGTAACCTTGAAGATGTTAGGAGTTAGGAAACATAGGGCGGTTGTAAATGATCAAACTTCTAGAGGTATGGCGGAAAGTGAGGAAAAAGACAAAAGGCCTGAACAGCTCCAAGAAAAAATTTCAAGCATAGCCTCTCGGGTGGAAACAACTCATGGAGCTATCAAGAGTCCTAAAAAGGCTAAGAAAGTCAAGAAGAATGTGGTAAGTGAATTGAAGAGAAAAGTTGTCCATGCCTTTCATCTTCATGAGTTTTTGGTTGCGGAGGTGAAAAGCAACCAGGTGTGGAATAGAAAATACCCTCCATAATAAAGGGTAATGGACCGTCGAGCCATGCGACGTTAAACGAAGCGCTTCGTGGGAGGCAACCCACAGTTTTAATAATTAATTTCTCTGTATGTTTGTTTTATTTTCAGGAAATAAAAGGGGCATTTCAAGTGGAAGCTATGGAATGCATTACCCTCTGTGAGTCACCTCTCTCGGGCTTGTTCTAAAACATTGAGGTCAATGTTTTGTTCAAGTTTGGGGGAGGTTTTACTCTTTGCTTTTTAATTTATATTGCTGCTATAATATGTGTAAGACTTACAAAATCATTCTCCCAAATTTTAACCGAAATTTTTAAATTTTGAAGAGTTTTGATCTTAAAGAGCGACCGGGAATAGTATATAGAGATGAAGGGAGGATTGTTTGAGGACAGGAAGTTCGGAATAATGTGACAAGAAGAGGTTTGGTTAAACACCCTTGGTTCCTTAAATGAAATACGAGTCCAACGTGTAGATTTGCACCATAGTACTTGTATCCTGAGAAGTACTCCTCGAGTAGTTTATTGATACAGTCTGGCATAATTCAGATTCACATGCATGATGATTGGTTGAAAAAAAAATAAAGGATATAAGGTTGGCACCAAATGATGAAAAGGCGGTAAAAGGCAACCGGCTCGCTAAGTTGGGTAACCCTTACCCGGTTATTCAGCCCAAAGGAGGTTGATCCCCAAACGTCGTCCAAAAGGACAATATACAACTGTAAAGTTTGAAAATTTCATCGGTAATAAGAAAGTAGCAAATGCTGCTCGTTTGGTGCCAGAAAAAGAAAATATAAAGTCTTGATCTGTCTCATGCATGTGATGATTATTATGAGAAATACAGTGTCGTAATGTGATTGTCCGAATGAAGGAGGAGGAAAATCGGAAAGAGACTTAAGTGCAAAGCATAGTTGGGGAGGTATCTAAAAGGGGAGCTTAAGGTTTAAAGTGGGATCAGAAACTCGTCGCGTCATGTGAATTCCGGACCAACTGTTTCTTGATCAATAAAACTGGATATCTCACGTATGAATACCGATGTGCCTTGAAGGTCATTAACTCTTGTAATTGTCGCTTGAGGTCAAGCAACGGTTTAAGTTTGGGGGAGTTTGATCAGTGGTTTTCACATGTATTTTTACCGCTATTTTTAGTTGTCTTTGAAGTATTTTATTTTATGTTTTAATTCATTATTCGTCATTTTATGCTTTGGTTTTGTGTTTAAGTGTTTGCAGACTCAGATGAATGAAGTGGAGAAAATCAATGAAAAAAATGAAGAAACTGAAGAAAAGCACACATGCTGGTCAAATGCGTCCCTGGACGCGTTTCCTAGGTCCACACGCGTGCCCACACGCGTCCAGCAAGAGAAAAATGCACCTTCTGCCCACACGCGTCCCTGGACGCGTTTCCTGAGCCCACACGCGTGTCCAGACGCGTCCCAGACTACCAGACGCGTGCCCACACGCGTCCCAGCTTCCAGAATTGCAAAGAAAACTTCCCCTCTGCCCAAACGCGTCCCAAGACGCGTGTCACAGCACCAGACGCGTTCCCACACGCGTGTGCACGTGATTTTTGGGCCTGTTTTGCTGAAAAGCCCAGAATGACAGTAATAAAAGAACCAGATTGCGTTTGGACAAGGGTTGGACAATTTTGGGTGCAAAAATACATTGGAGAAGCTGGAGAATTCAGATTCTAAGCAAGGAATGAAGATTTCCATGAGCATTTGCGATTGAAGATCTGATTCCCTTTGTTTATCTGTAATGTCTACAATTCAAAATATGATTTTTATTATTGTTATGAGTAGCTAAACCCCCCACTGCTAGGGGGTGATCTTGATTCTGAATGTGATAACTTTATTTCTTTGATGCAATAACAATTTGGTTTTCATATAATTGGTTTGTTTTACATCTGTTCTTTATGACTTAACCGTCGGAAAAACGGATAATGAAATTGTATGAATGAATTTAGCTGGACAGCAATTGTTCATTGACATGAGTAAGAACATAGGATAATAATTATCACCTAGGACTAGGGATATTTTATCTTAACCGGAAATTCTTGGTATTGGAATGCTTGATCATAATTATAATTATCTATGGACATAGTAATTAGGTTGTGACGTCAAAGATCTTTTCACTAAGGCCTTAGGATTAGATATTCTTGAGAACCGGTAACCAATTGTGAAACTATGTTATTGTATTGAGAAGGATAGTTGTTACAGGAAGAATCATTCACCGGCCCCTAGCAACCGACTCATCTCTGTTCATCGTTTTAATATTCTGCTTATTTACATTATTTGCAAAACCAACCAAACAAACCTTTTGAACTTTTGTTTAATTGAAATACTGATAAAACTCTATATCGTCAAGCAGTCCTTGAGATTCGATACTTGGGATTTTCCCATTACTACTACATAGGCAAAATAGTACACTTGCTATTTTACCGATCAACCCTCGATTAGCCTCCTCTTGGGCTTTGTACAAGGACCCACAGGCTTCTTAAAAGAATTTCCAGCTTCCTCTTGAGCTTGTATATAAGGACCCATCAGGTTTCTTATAAACATAGGAACAGGTCTTTAGTCACCTCTTAACATACCCTGGTGAGTTTCTTCCAATTTAAGCCAGACTTTAAACAAGCTAAGTTTGTCTCAATTTTACATTGAGTACACCTTTTGGAATGAGAGACATGGACAGTCTCTGTCACCCTTATCTTCATTAATCTTCCTTAGCAGAGTCTAGGATCCATGTTTGCTTATCCTCAGCAAGAGTCAGCCTTCATCTTGGGCTTTAAACAATAAGTCTCCACTAGATAATCTTTCTGCCAATCATTTTAACAAAAACCCCTGGAAAGGGTTAGCCTCCAAAGTCAATTAATAAAAACCTGTTTAAAAGAACAAAAACCCCTGGAAAGGGTTAGCCTCCAAAATCACTTCTTCAAAAAACCAAAGATTCATTTCTCTTAGGAGATAATTTCCCCAAAAGAGTCAAAAACCCCTGGAAAGGGTCAGCCTCCAAAAACATGACAAAAATCAGTCTTTTAACAGACAATCTCACCAGCTGAGTCAAAATCCCTGGAAAGGGTTAGCTTCCAAAAAAATCAGTCTTTTAATAAATAAATCCTTCAGTAGAGTCAAAATCCAACAAAAATAGTTAGCCTCAACCTTGGGCTTCATACAAGGCACCAAAACAATAAAACTCCCCTATTAATAGTCAGCCTCAACCTTGGGCATTGTCAAGGCAGATAATAGAGTCTCCCCAGTGAGTCCTTCATCATTCAGTAGCCCCAACCTTGGGCTTTGTACAAGGCAGATAAACCATATTTCATGTGTCAAAGATTCCTAACATCTAGGATCTTTTCCCATAGAGTCATTCATACTCAGTTTATTTAAGAGTCCGCCACAACCTTGGGCTTCATACAAGGCAGAAAATAATATTTCCCCTAGTTAGAGTCAGCCTCAATTCTGGGCTTTGTACAGAACACCAAATAAAACCCATCAAAATAGTTTTTTCCCTAAGTAGAGTCAGCCTCAATTCTGGGCTTTGTACAGAACATAAAAATCCCTTGTAAATTAATCCCCGGTGGAGTTTTCTCCCAGAGTCATAATAATAATCAATCAATCAAAAAAGCCTCAAGCTTGGGCCTCATACAAGCCAGTTAAAAATCAAATCTTTTATACAGTAGATAGACATAGCTTATCTCTAAAGAGAGATCTTTCCTCTATCTCACCACATTCAAACAAACAAACATTACATCATTTCATTTTAATTATCAAGTCTCCCATTTAGGATTTTGAAAGGCATGAGCTGGCAGTAAAACCCAGACATGTGGTAACTTTCCCTAATTTGGATGAGCATCTTTCTTTCATTTAAAGAGGCATTTGACTGGTATACTTGCACATACACAAGTAAGGTCCCCCTCTTGAATGAAATGAATTCAGTTATTCTGTCACTCTTTTAATGTTTGTGGTGGAATAGTAGAAATACCTCTCTGTAAAGATAACTTCATGTCTCTTTACTGTAAACAGAGATTTAATTCAAGCTTCAACCTTGAGCTTCAAGCAAGGCACCCAAAAATAATTAATAATTAATTAGTTCCCCGAACTACATTAAGCTCTGACTTCCACTAGGGATATGTAGGCATGAGGTTCACAAGGAATCTCAGCGAGCTAATAAAATACCAAAAATAGTCAGTCAGTCTGTCTGTCTTTCTTTTATTCAATTCAATTCCTTCTCCTAATACAAAGGAGAAACTTTCCCAATAATCATTAGCAGCACAAACACATTTAGACACAGAGAAGGTTCCTGTAGAGTACTACAGATATGTAGGGTGTTTAAACACTTCCCTATGTATAACCGACCTCCCGGACTCCAGAATTTCTAGTCTAGGTGAAATCCCCACACTTAGCAAACTCCTAGGGTTTAGTTGAGATCTTTTTTCCCCTTTCCTACTCGTAGGACAAATAAGAAAGTTCGTGTGATATCGTAGGAAGAACTGAAATAAAATTCATCCCACCACGGGCGCATTCTCCTTCCAAATTTCGCGTGAAGGGTCTAGCGTGCCGTCCTCCCAAGTGAAACGGGGAGGTAAAAAAAATGACAACCACACATACGCGTCCATACCCGTATCACCATCCCTTATACCCGTACCATACGCATTTCATCAGAGTAAAAATGGCCTAAAAACAACCTCATACGCGTATCAACCCTACCATACGCGTATCACCAGAATCAATTTCCTCTTGAAAAATTTCCATACGCGTATGAGCATCCTCATACGCTCCTCATACGCAAATAGCCAGTACAGTGTATTTTGGGACACGGAAGCTGCGTATCATAACCGTATAGCCCTTGGGGAATGTCCCTCATACGCGTATGACTCCATCCCATACGCGTATGACACTGTTCCATACGCGAAAAACCAGAAAATGCCCATAATTCTGCAGTTTACGTAACAGTCCAATTCTCACTCGTTTCTACTCATACCAGTACACGATTTTGAGTCTAAAATAGTCCAATTCTACGTTTTCATTCACAGGATTCATTCAATACAGATTAATCTATCATCACCTATCAATCTACACATCAAAATCCCAAAATCTAAACCAATTCTTAGGACCCAAAACCTAACTCTGATATACTAACAGAATTGACTCAACAACACAACTATTCACACACTATTCATCTATAATCACAATAAGAGATGATAATTGGAAGAGTTCCCCCTTACCTTAGCCAAATTCTTGATCTTTGGTCTCTTCCTCTTTGTTCCTCTTTCACGTTCTTCGTGTTCCAACTTCTCTATTTTCACGTTCTATTCTTTCCTTCCCAATTCTAGTTATTTTATGAAAATAATAATAAAATTAGTAAAGGGCCTTCCTATATCACACCCCCTCTTTTACTATTCCAAATTAAATTAATATTAAAATTATACGGGTGTTACAATAATACCCTTCAAATACCAGAAGAATATTTTGAAAACAGAAAGAAGATTTTGTAAATACAGTTTTTGAAAACAAACTAAGAAAATAAAAAAGGTGTTGGGTCTTACATTCTATTAAAGGCCCAAAGATTATTTACTGTTTATGAGAAACAGTAGAATGATGATTTGAGATGATACAAGGTTTTGTTGTCTGAAAACTTTGATCGTCTGTTTAATTGAAGTTTGAAAACAGTTTTGAAAATTGACAAAAGTCAACTTAATTAAGGTAAAGACAAAATCTATACCTAATTAAGACCTAAATGACTAGGGTTTTATCACAAAATTATTCACAAAATGGTTAGGTAAAAAAAACAAATGAAAATGTATTTTTAAAGTATTTAAAAATAATTAAAAACACACCATTTTAAACCTAATAAAAACACATAAAATAAATAATATTTTTGTGATTTTTTTTATTGTTCATAAAATAGATATATTAATTGACAAGTGTGTGAAAAATGAAGTTAAAATGAATTAATTTGATAGGTGAATTAAATGGTTTAAGTTATGAAGAAATTAGAGAAGAAAAGTGGTAAAAAATTGGTTTTTGGTCCTAGCAAGGTTCGAACCCACGCCCTTGTATCCAACATTCAAAAGCTCCACCAACTGAACCACGCGCGTGGTTTGTATAATGGATAAAAACAAAACATAATATTTTAAAAATGACCAGAAAATTCAAAAATACGCACGCACCATGGTCGTCTTCTTCCTTGAGCTCGAAAAAATTTAAATTTCTAACTCTCTGGTTTTTCAACCAAATGGTATGATGTAAACATCATTCTTGCTCGTTTTTGGACAAGGAACACGATTATGGACATAGAATTTATTTATTCTAAGTGTAACTAAAGAATTTCAGTATGAACACGAAGAACGCACAAACCCTAGTTTTAAAATTAAATGATGATGAAGATGAATAAATGAATGATGATAGAGGGTTTTTAATCCTCTGATGATGCTGAACAAACTGGTATCGAGATATATCAAGAAGAGTACTTAAATATGAGTGTTAGAGTTTGAAAAAATACCTCTGAAAATGGAGGTCGATGGCTATGGTGGAGGACTTCTGGCTATGGCTGAATGATCCTAAAAGCTTCCTGGGGGCTCAGTGATGCTAACTGAATGCTTATTGCAACTTGAATGCTTTAGAATTGCCCTACTCGACACCCTCGATTTGAGCTTCTAGTGAATATGGAGGATGGTGATTCTGCACTTACAGATGGGCTGCAACCATCTGGATAGCTTCACTACACCCTAAGGAACATGTTTGAATGCTTGGACTTAATTGACACCCTCTGAATTGATCTACAGGCCTCCAACTGACTTTGCTCCAAAGTGAAAGTGAAGATGGTGTTCTTGCACTTACAAAAGTGATCCAGGTGCTTGGATCACTTCTAATGAACCTCCTTGAGATGTTAGAAAGCTTACTTTCAAAAGAAAAGCTCTGGTTTGAAGAATTCGATTCTTCTTGCCAAAGAACTCTTGAAAACCATAAGCAAGAGGGAGAGAAGGAGAAAGCAAGAATTGGAGTTGCTTTTGTGTCCTTATTACTGTGGAGGGCTCTTCTATTTATAGGCAAAAGGTTCAGAGCATTTGGATATATAGAGCTTGCTTAGTGAAGTTAACTTAGTTTCTTAGCTATGAAGAAAATTTGAAAATATCACATATGCATTGATGGATTTTCGAGCTAGCTCCCCCAACCATTGATCTTGTATGATCCTAGGGGACAATTTTTTTGCAGAATAGCTTCTAATTGGCTTAGGAGAAGAATCCTTGATGATTCACCAATATTCCATTTTGTAATGATTACTTAATCACATGGCATTGAATTTTTTTGAATATTCTTCAATCTCTTTGCAATAATGAATTTGATCCTCTCCTATCCTTTATGATGTTTCTGAAGTTTAGAGGTACCAATTAGTATAGGCATTTTCATAATTTGGTCAAAATCAAAGTTGGTCATGTCTTGAAATTTTACTCTATAGGCTTAACTTTGGACAATCATAACTCCTAACTCAAAATGAATTTTGAGAAAGTTGAGCAAAATTTGGAAATCCCTTAACATATACATCAATTCATTAGTTTGGACTTTCTTCAAAATCATTTGGGAAATTTGTGAAAAATGGGCTTAAAGTTTGAAGAAAACTAGGTCAAAAACACTTAGAATTTTTCTGTTTTTATGACCTATAACTTCCAAAGCCTAAATCTCTCAAATGATTGATCTCTTGAAAAAAGTTGCAATGTAAGAAGTTGTTTTATTTCATGAGATCTACACCTTTCATGTTGGAAGTTTTTTGAGTTGTGTAGGTGAAATTTTGAGATCCATGAACTAGGTCAAAATGCACTTAGTTTGACTTTTTGTTGACTTTTTTATCTTTGATGAATTTTCTTGATTTTCTTTGGCCAAATGACTTCAATAATCCTATATTGATGATATTGGTCCTTAAAAGTCATGGTTTGACCAAAAACCCTAAAAGTCAAAGGTGATCTTGTATAGTTGACTTTTTCTAGATGAAGTGAAATTTTGGACTTTTGTGTTGAATCAAGCTCTTCTCTTCAAATGGATGATATGAATGGATTATATTGAGGTAATAGAAGTCCTTGAGCCATGTTTTGAGTTGTGGATCCATGTCCTGATTAAAAGTCAACTGTTTAAGTGAATTAGGTCTGAAACCCTAATTGTCGACCAGATGAAATTGATGACTGTAGATCTTGAATTGAAATATGATGCCCAATGGATATTGTCATATGAATATTTTGAAGATGATTGAACCATTTGATTGATGTCCTGAAGCTCCTTAGGGTTTCCCAAATGTGGTCCCTGATTTTAAGCCTTGTTGGGCTCAAAACCCTACCCTAGTGAACTGAACAAACCTAAGTCTTGATGACTGGTATCTAATCAATCATAGGTGAATAGAATGAAGCTTTTGAATCCTATGATTGTATTTGAGACTAATCCTCTTATTGATTGATCCTTTGCCCGAGCTCTTTTGTCCTTGAACATCCTCGATTAAGTACCAGATGCATAAGTGACTGCTCTGAGTATCTGTTTTGATTTTGATGAAAAGTATGGTGATGTGACATCTCAGGGGGGTCAAAATTAGGGTATGACAGATGCCCCTATTTAAGTTTCTTTCATTCGGAGGGAGAAAGATTGACATCTTGATCTCTCCGGAATGAGAGAGACTTAAATACCAAAGAATGCCCAAATTTTGGGCGTTCCTAAGATGTTGCAGTGATAATGAAACGTTCGTTCATGACTTGATCCCGTTGTCGCTCTCTGTGGGGGATGAGGAGACAAACTCCTATAGAAATATATTATTCGGATTCTGGTGAATGGATGACAATGTAGAATGCGCAATCCATCTTCTTTGACTAAGTGTTGATACTTAGAAAAAGGTAAGCAACCTCCCCTCGTTTCGGATGTCTGTATCTCGAAACTGGTCTCAGTTGTGATAACCTCCCCTCGATCCGGATGTCTAATCGCGGAACTGGTCTCAGTTATAATGATGTAAACAACCTCCACTCGTTTCGGATGTCTGATCGCGAAACTGGTCTCAATTGTGATAACCTCCCCTCGATCCGGATGTCTAATCGCGGAACTGGTCTCAGTTATAATGATGTAAACAACCTCCCCTCGTTTCGGATGTCTAATCGCGAAACTGGTCTCAGTTGTCATAACCTCCCCTCGATCCGGATGTCTAATCGTGGAACTGGTCTCAGTTATAATGATGTAAACAACCTCCCCTCGTTTCGGATGTCCAATCGCGAAACTGGTCTCAGTTGTGATAACCTCCCCTCGATCCGGATGTCTAATCGCGGAACTGGTCTCAGTTATAATGATGTAAACAACCTCCCCTCGTTTCGGATGTCTGATCGCGAAATTGGTCTCAGTTGTGATAACCTCTCCTCGATCTAGATGTCTAATCGCGGAACTGGTCTCAGTTATGATTTGGACAATAACTCAGATAAAGAGAAAATTTCCAAGGGTATGTCTCCTCATCAAACTTCTCGCCAGTGTCTGTCGGAGAGATACCATTTGACGGTTAACGAGAAACTTCATTATACTTTCCTTCAACTTGGCATCTTCGAAGGAATACCATATTATCTTGCGTCCTTTTGAGGGGCTATTGATTTTTCTTGAAAGTGGATGAACTATTTTTGGGACGAAAACTGCTATTCATCGACTTATGCTGAGGAATCTGAACTATCTTCTTGACGAAGACTGCCATTCACTGACTCCGCTGGGGAGTTAACAAACTGTTTTCTAGGATGAAAAATGTCGTTTGTCAACTTTGCTGAGGAATTCCTAGATGAAACAAACTTTCTTCGTGAAGAAGGCTGCCATTCGTTTACTCGCTTGCTGACTTGCTGGGGAATCCTCGTGCATGAACCGTCATCATGAAGAAGAATGTTCTTTCATGACTCGCAGGGGAAACTCGAGTATATGCCTCAGTGACTCGGGCAATAACATGATTGAAGTCTAACTAGACTATGCTAAGTATGCAGTTATGTAAAGCATGCATGAATGTTATGATGATTATAAAATGTAGAGTGAACGTGAATAAAATTGTCGCGGATGTCTTTGTTGATCAGAAGATGTCTTCTTCTTGGAATATGTAGTTTGCACTCTACTAGGGATACCTGGTCACCTGGTTGTCCGCTGTCTGAAGTGAGTGACATGACTTGAAGTGAAGATCCGTTATCGGGAGATGTTCGCAAAGCGACCTCTTGGGGAAATTTGTTCCCGGAGTCTCAACCGTTCTTGGAGCAACTGTTTCTATTCTTCCTATTGTTTGTAAACCTCTAGAAATAAATTTCACCTTTATTTTTGCAAGTAAACTCATTTTTTTTATGAAAACATTTGTTTCAAGGAAAATGACTATCAGTCCGAAAAATGCATTTTAAGAAACTGAAAAAGACTCGATTGAAAAGAAAAGGCACAAAGCTCAAATTATTATTTATGGAATGGTAAACAGCCAAATGCTTGATTCCATGGAGTATTTACAAAGTTGGAAATTGGTAATTTTTGGGAAAAAGGCTACGATGAAACGTGACGACCGTTATCTTTCCCTTCCACTCCGAGTTGCGCTGTATTCGTGCTTCGTAATAGATGACCTACTGATGATGAATACTCCGCTATGGATTTTTGAATGATCAAGTTTGTCCTGCACACAGTTACTTGCCATATATCCCTAACTTTTGCGTAAACTACCCCTTTCGGGTTTTTAGTCTACCGGGATTGATTATATATTTTTATGTCTCTAACTTTTGCCTAAATCGCCCTTTCGGGTTTTCGATTCACCGAGACGCTCTTTTTTGCCTAAGCCTCTCTTTGCGAGTTTTAAAATTAGCGAGTTGTTCTTTTAATTATTTAGGCGAAGTATTTCTTGACTGCGTCGATGTTCACAGGACGGGTGAATTCTTCTCCATCCATAGTCGTGAGTATTAAGGCTCCTCCCGAGAAAGCTCTCTTGACCACGTATGGGCCGTCATAATTGGGAGTCCATTTGCCTCTCGAATCTGTGAGAAAAGATTGAATCTTTTTTAGTACAAGGTCGCCTTCTTTGATTGTGCGAGGTCGAACCTTTTTTTCGAAAGCTTTCTTCATTCTTTGCTGATATAGCTGTCCGTGGCATAAAGCTTCTGTTAATTTTGCCTCCATCAAGACTCTCATTGATGGGATCTCAACCTCTATGGGTAGGACTGCATCCATGCCATATACAAGGGAGAAAGGAGTTGCTCCAGTCGAAGTACGTACAGATGTACGGTAACCGTGAAGAGCAAACGGGAGCATTTCATGCCAATCTTTGTAAGTGATGACCATTTTCTGAATGATTTTCTTGATGTTTTTGTTAGCTGCTTCTACAGCTCCATTCATCTTTGATCTGTAAGGAGACGAGTTGTGATGTTCAATCTTGAATTATTCACAAAGTTCCTTCATCATTTTGTTATTCAAATTTGACCCATTGTCAGTGACTATCTTGCTAGGAATGTCGTAGCAACAGATGATGTGATTCTTGATAAACCTGACGACAACTTGTCTTGTAACGTTTGCATATGAAGCTGCTTCGACCCACTTTGTGAAATAGTCTATGGCTACCAAGATGAAGCGATGTCCGTTGGACGCTTTTGGCTCGATCATTCCAATCATGTCGATTCCCCACATGGAGAAAGGCCCAGGGCAAGAGAGTATGTTGAGAAGAGATGGTGGCACATGAATTCTATCGGTGTAGATCTGACATTTGTGACACCTCCTTGCATACTGGTAGCAATCTGACTCCATCGTTAGCCAATAATAGCCTGCTCTCAGTATTTTCCTTGTCATGGTGTGTCCATTGGTGTGAGTACCAAAGGAACCTTCATGTATTTCTCTCATGAGTGTTTCTGCTTCATTTCTGTCAACGCATCTGAGCAGGACCATGTCGAAATTTCTCTTGTACAGAACATCTTCATTCAGGAAGAATCTGCCAGCTAACTTTCTCAAAGTTTTTATATCTTTCTTTGATGCTTCAAGAGGGTACTCTTGCCTTTGAGGAAAGTTTTTGATGTCGTGATACCACGGTTTTTCGTCGATGATTGCTTCTTCTATGAAAACATGAGCAGGCATGTCCAGGCGCATGACATCAATTTGAGGAATGTCATTCCAATGATTTATCCTAATCATGGAAGAGAGTGTGGCTAATGCATCAGCCAAGTTATTTTCTTCACGAGGAATGTGATGAAAATCTACCCTGTCGAAGAATGGTAACAATCTTCTCGCATAGTCTTTGTAAGGGATTAGCCCAGGTTGGCGTGTTTCCCATTCTCCTTTGATTTGATTAATGACCAAAGCAGAATCTCCGTATACATCCAAGTGTTTGATTCTTAAATCTATGGCTTCTTCGAGACCCATGATGCAAGCTTCATATTCGGCCTCATTGTTTGTGCATTTGAAAGTTAATCTGGCGGTAAATGGAATGTGGGTACCTCGAGGGGTAACAATGATTGCCCCAATTCCTTGTCCATAAGCATTGACGGCTCCGTACAAAATTAAGCCCTATTGGGATCCTATCTCAGGTCCTTCGTCTGGTAGTGGCTCATCGTAATATTTCATCTTGAGGTACATAACGTCCTCGTCCGGAAAGTCAAAACTGGTTGATTCATGACCATTGATTGGATGGTGAGCCATGTGCTCAGCTAGGATACTTCCTTTCACGGCTTTCTGAGTGTGATACTCAATGTAATATTCTGATAACAACATCTGCCAATAGGCAATTCTCCCGGTTAATGCAGGCTTCTCAAAGATGTACTTGATTGGATCCATCTTGGAAATCAAACAAGTAGTATGTCGAATCATGTACGGGCGGAGACGCTTGGCAGCCCAGGCCAAAGAACAACAGATTTTCTCGAGCATGGAGTAGTGGGATTCACAGTCAGTGAATTTCTTGCTCAGGTAGTAGATGGCATGCTCTTTTCTTCTCGTCTCGTCTTGCTTTCCAAGGACACATCCCATGGAGTCTTCTAAAACGGTTAAGTACATTATCAAAGGTCTTCCTTCCACTGGAGGAGACTGGATGGGTGGTTCGAGCAAATATTCCTTAATGCTGTCGAACGCTTTCTGACAATCGTCTATCCAAACGCAACTTTCATTTTTCTGTAGAAGTTTGAAAATTGGAGCATAAGTTGCAGTCATGAGATATATGAATCTCGAGATGTAATTCAGACGTCCAAGAAATCCTCTAACTTGTTTCTCGGTTCTAGGTGAAGGTATTTCTTGAATTGCCTTGACTTTGTCTGGATCCACTTCAATTCCTCGTTTGCTGACGATGAAACCAAGGAGTTTTCCTGAGTAGACACCAAAGGTACACTTGTTGGGATTCAGGCGAAGCTGAAACTTCCGTAAGCGTTGAAATAACTGTCAGATTCTGTATGTGATCTTCCTCATCTTTTGATTTGGCAATCATGTCATCCACATAGACTTCCACTTCCTTATGCATCATGTCGTGAAAAAGTGTAGTCATGGCTCTTTGATAAGTTGCCCCTGCGTTCTTTAGTCCAAAAGGCATAACGCGGTAGCAGAACGTGCCCCAGGGGGTGATGAAAGTTGTTTTCTCCATGTCTTCAGGTGCCATCTTGATTTGGTTGTATCCCGAAAATCCGTCCATGAATGAGAAAACTTTGGATTTTGCTGTACTGTCCACCAACATATCAATATGTGGTAAAGGAAAGTCAGCTTAGGGCTAGCTTTGTTCAAATCTTTGTAGTCGACGCACATGCGGACTTTTCCGTCTTTCTTAGGAACGGGAACAATGTTAGCTAACCACTGAGGGAATTTTGAAGTGATGAGGAAACCAGCGTTGATTTTCTTTTGAACTTCCTCTTTGATTTTCATGGCCATTTCAGGATGAGTTCTTCTCAATTTTTGCTTGACCGGAGGGCATTCTGGTTTCAATGGCAAGTGATGCTCCACTATACTGGTATCCAACCCTGGCATATCTTGATAAGGCCAAGCGAAGACATCTGGGAATTCTTTGAGCAGTTGAATCAAACTCTCTCTGATCTCTGAACTGAGCGAAGCTCCAATCTTAACCTCTTTTCTGTTTCCATCGGAAGCAAGGTTAATGATCTCTAGAGGCTCATCGTATGGCTGAATGGCCTCTTCCCTTTGTTGAAGTAACCGTGAAATTTCCTTTGATATTTCTTCGTCTTCTTCTTCCTCTGCCTCGAATACAGGAAACCCAAATCTTGGAGAAGTCATACGATCGCACGTTTCAACGGAGTATTGTAGCGGTAAAAATGTGACTCGACGCGTTTTCACGTATTCGAAGTACAACAGAGTCGCCACCGAACTTTATTTATTCCAAGAAGGAAAGGGAAAATATCGATAAAACCCACGAATAAAAAAGAAATGGATGAGATGGTCATCGCAACCAAATTAGGGTTCGGGAGTCGGTTAAGCAAGGGGAAGGTATTAGCACCCCTCACCTCCATCGTACTCGATGGGACCCATTTAGTTATTCTTGTGATTAATTGTTAGCTTATTATCTACTTGCGTTATTTATTAGGTTGGAAAGAAGAAAGGAACAAAAAAAGGTTTTTTATTATTGTGCTCGCCAAGAAATTTGTATCTTGTGCCTACGTATTCCTTAGTGCAATGGGAAAGTCAGAGCAATCGTAGTTCGGGGTAAAACGCCGAGTTTGTTGATTTTTAGCGAGAGGTACTCGATCGCATTCAAACAATACTATGCGCATATGGATAAGAGATTGTTTGCCTCACTACAAGAATGGATAACTAAATCAAGATTAGAACAAGATTTTGGCCATCATCGCATTCGAGTGGAAAATGTTCGATCTTCACATATGGAAGTATAATTGCATTTGAATTTTGACTAAGTGTCTCGTCTTATGAAAAAAGGTTTTAAAATTAAAAGGTGTGAATAAATTTGAAGTTTGTTTGTCAAGAGAAATCAAACATTTAAACAAAGGCTTAACGGCCATCGCCTAAATGCTTGAAAGAGAAAATTGTACAAGTACGTACAACCCCCTCGTAAGTGATGAAAAAAAAAGGATGATTTGATGAGTTGAAATATCTTTAGTTGGATCCAAGTATTTAAACAAAAGCTTAACGGCCATCGCTTAAAACACTTGAAAGAGTATTTGCTAAATCGGGTTTTTAGAAGTCTTTAATGGAGTCAACGCACTTAAACAATGGCTTAACGGCCATCGCCTAGTTGCTTAAAGAACAACTTGTACAAGTACGTACAAACCCTTCTTCATTATCCATTATAGACTAAATTTGATTTGATTAAAAGAAAAGCGTTTTTGTAAAAGAGAGTGAGTTAAATCGGTTTTTAAGAAGTCTTTAATGGAGTTTAAACATCCAAACAAAGGCTTAACGGCCATCGCCTAAATGCTTAAAGAACAACTTGTACAAGTACGTACAAACCCTTCTTTCCATTATAGATAAAATGATTTGATTAAAAGAAAGTGTTTTTTTTGTAAAAAAAGGTGAATTAGATCGAGTTTAAAGAAGTCTTTAATGGAGTCAAAGTATCCGAATAAAAGCTTAACGGCCATCACCCAAATACTTTTAGGACAACTCGTACACGTACGTACGAACCCTCCTTATCCATTAAAACTCAAAACTCGATTCAATTAAAAGGTTATTTTTATATCATTTTGAAATATTGTTAATAAATTCTAAACATATAACTAAAGAATATATTTTGTCTTTTAATAAAAATTAGTAAATAAAATAGACAATAAATATTTTTTGTGGTTTTTTTGTAAATATAAATAAAGCTCTAAAAAGTTCATATTTTTTAAATAAAGAAAATTATCAAAAAAAGAGAACTAAATGGGCCCTTAAGGGGTGTATCCGGATTTGGAATAAGGCCCATAGAGAAGAAGCAAGAATAATAATATGCTAAAAAAAAAAGACTTTGGGCCGGATTGGATCGACCCAGATCCACCCTCCCTCTTACGCAAACGGGTTGTAAACAACAAACCCTATTTTCTTGCTCCACTCAGCCTTAACGCCTCATGTCTCTCTCTTACTCTAACCTCTCTCTATTTTTTTACGTTCTTCCTCGCAAACAAACAACAACAATCACTCAACTCATCTCTCTCGGTTCAACAGTATGCTACAGCAACAAAACAGAAACAAAAAACGGAGAAGGTGAATAAAGCCCGGGTACGTGTACGCTTGCTTCGACCTCTTCCTTCTTCTACTTCCGGATTTGATGTGATTCTGAGTTTGTGTGGTGAGTGAGGTTGAATATTGTTGTTCTTGTGTGTGGTCTGCTTCTGTTGTTGCTATGTTGTGAAGGTTACATTGAGTTTGGTTATCGAGTATGGATGTGAGGTTTTGCGGTGAAGGATGTGTGGATTATTTGAGTGAGGATTTCGGTTAAAAGGAGTATGGAGCGGATTGTGAAGGGTGTTTGGAGTTAGGTTTCGTATGAATGTGGTTGTTAAAATGTTTGGTGGGATGAGGGTTGAAGAGTGTGTGAGGTTATTTTGAGCTGTTGTTTTGGGTTATAGGGAGTAATTTTTGCAGAGGTTTAAAAAAAACGTTTGAGTTCAGTGGTGAACGATATGAGCAGAGTGTTCGTTATGTGAATTGTTGCTGCCCCTTTCTTATGTTGCTGAATGTCTGTTTATATAGAATAGAAGATTAGGGTTTGGATGAAAATTGGGGGGAAAATTTGATGAGATTTGAACATTTTTGGTAAGCTGCTTGTTACTTTTGTATGCAGGTTTTGGTTTAACCATTTTTGTGCAAGCTTTCAGACTGTTATGAAGCAGGTGGAGCAGAATTTTGGAGTGTAATGGCATGGTTGATGCAGGGACAGCAGGCTTGGATAGTGATAGAGGATGGTGATGTGCAGAAAAAACGTGAAAGACTAAACCAATACCTCTTTTTTGTTTGACTTGTAGTTTTTTGTTTGACTTGTAGTATATGCCAAAATGTAACATAAAAAAAAAAGTGTACATTATAAATTTCTATATTTTTGTAATTGAATATTTATAGTAATAATAACATGCTTTTATTTTTATTTAATTATTTAATTCAAATCTTAATTTTGATAAATCAAGAATATTAATTTAAATTAAATAAATTAAAAGAGAAATAAAAGTATAAAAATGCAAATGAGATTAAACAAAAGGTGAGAGATTAATATATCAAAGTTAAAAAATAAAGGATGTACAAAAAATAAAACATAAAATTGAACTTGACTTATATGCAAATGAAATATGCAGCGATGTGCAAACGAATGTGACATGATGATATGAAAAAAGACTAGGTCAAAAATTGGGGTGCGACAAGTATTTTATGAATAATTTGCATATGTGTGATAATTTTTATTCAGACAACGAGGGAAGACTTGGTGTATGCAATTAATGGAATATTTTGATGTTTTTTAGGGTGTTTTTTAGGATTACCAATTTCCGAAAAAAGAAAAGGGAAAAACTAACGAAGGAACAAAATGACATTTTTATTTATCGACAGTCACTTCTTGAAACAAAGACCCTATAAAACAAAACTCTATTGCTTTGGGCAAAGCAAAGAGGGACATTTTCCTAAGAAAAAGTAAAATGCAAAGCCCTATGAAACATCTCTTCACCATGGGCTATGGTGAGAGGACAAAATAACGGTGAAAGTTCCTACTTAGCAGTGCGAACAACAGTTGAAACTTCAACAGCCGTCCAATAGTGGCGAACCCCATTGTGCACTAGGTAATCTGGCACCTTAGGCTTAAGCTGGCCTGTGATAGGTATTGATTTACCAACCACTGTCTTTGTAACACTTAGACGATCTTCTTCCGCTTCAGCAGACTGAGCGGTGTGAGCATACCCATTTCCAAGTGGAGTATGTCGGACTTTCTTTTGAGGAAACTTCCAATCTTCTGAATGGAGAGACTCGTTGTCGGAGACACTTTCGAGATCATCCTCTTCTGTATTTTGGTCTTGCTCTTCTCCCAAGATGGCATTGACTAGGTATGTGAACTCTAAATCCGTAGCCTCTGTGGGTAACTTGGGGATATAATCCTCAATGATGACTTCACCAGTTGATGATGATGAATAGCAAGGTTTGTATATCTCTGTTGGCTGAGTGAGGTACTCATAATCAATGTTCCATCCAGTCGGAACAATGTCTTCAAAATAGATTTTTGAACTTTTAGGAGCGCAGTATTTCACCATAATGTCAAATTTTCCGCTTGGTTCTCCTAATGTATCCCAGGTTCCTTCGGGGATAGGAGGAACTTCTTCTGATGAACCATGACTTCTGGTGATGAAGCTGTTGGTAACTTCGTCACTGCTTGGTTGAGTCTTACTTCCAGATCCTTTAGATGGATAACAATAAAGTGAATCAGACTCTGGTAGGGAGATGTATCCTGCTCTATGAAGATAGGATAGCCACTCCTCTTCATCGGTGTTTTCCGTACCGATGGTATTGACTATTTGTTGAACAGGTTGAAGAAAACCTCCGCTGTGGAAAGTTTCTTGAATTGGAAGAACTACCTCAATTCCTGGAATAACCTTTGATGATGTTGGAGAGAATCTAACTCCTTTACTGTTCTTGTTGTTGGTAGGAATATCAATGCGCCCTTAACCACTGGTAGTGTCATCCTTTACAACTTGGATTGCATCTTTGTAGGAAGAGATTGACGCTGCTTTCTCCTTTCCTTTTTCCTTGTCCAAGGAAAGTGCTTGGAATTTAGTTCCAGTGACTTCTTTTGGTTCTATGTCGGAGAATGATGACAGGTTGCTGACGATCAGAGCTCGTTCTCCACATACGGTTATCAATTTGCCATTTCGTATGAACTTTAGTTTCTGATGAAGTGTTGAAGTAATTGTCCCAGCCTCATGAATCCATGGGTGACTTAGCAAACAACCGTATGCTGCTGGGATATCCATAACTTGGAAAGTGATCTTGAAAGCATGATGTCCAATAGTTATGGGAAGATCCACTTCTCCAAAAACTGACTTCCTCGATCCATCGAACGCTTTGACAATGACGTGACTATCCCTTAGCGGGAAATCCTTGAAGGATAATCTTGACAATGTTGATTTAGGCATGACGTTGAGAGAGGATCCATTGTCTATTAGGACTCATGTGAGAACATCACCCATGCAGCTAACTGAGATGTTGAGTGGAAGATTATGGTCCACTCCTTCTTCAGGAAGATCTTCGTCACAGAAACTCAGTTTAGTTCCTACGAAGATGTTGGCAACGATGTTGTTGAATTGTCCTACAGTAACACCAGGTTCTACGAAAGCTTGTTCCAAAACTTTCTGTAGAGCTTCCCTATGAGCTTCAGAACTCAATAGTAGGGAAAGGACAGATATCCTAAACGGAATATGTAGCAGCTGGTCTACAATGTTGTACTCACTTCTCTGGATTAATTTCAAGATCTCATCATTTTATTTTGCTTGAACAGCATTGGTCGGATGATTGTCTTGCTTATGTGGTGCTTCTTCCGAAGGCTTCTCCACATTTTCTGTTGTTCTGTTGAAGACTCATCCACTTCGAGTGACCCGATTGATATCAGCAATGTTGACAACAGATGGTAATGGTATTTCCTTACCATTTTCAATGAATGTAGCGTTGTACTTGTAATGTATAGCCTTGCTGGACTCATACGGTACAGGACCTGGTAAGGAGATGACTAACGGAGCAATTGTTGTCTTCCTGTTGTCATACTTGACTTGCATTGGTTCAACTTGATTAATTTGAGGAGATACGGTGAAGACTTCGTCATCTTCTCTGTTGGCAAGAACTGTAATGGTATTGTCATCCATTAGTTTCTGAATGTCGTTGCGGACGCGCAAACATCCTCGTGAATTTCTTCGACAAATTCTGCATCTACTGTAAGGATGGAAATCCGTTCCAAAGTAGGCAAGTCCATTTAAAGTCTTATGGAACCTGACTACCGATCCATCGAGATCTTCAACTTTGTAGATTTTGTATTCTCCTGGACATCCTTGAACCATGTTGATGTCGCATTCAGTTTTGACTCGGATGTGTTGAATCCATCCTAAGTCCATTTGTTCTTGTAATGCAGCTTGAACTACAGCTCATCCTTGATTATTCTTTGAACAAATTTCATAGGCGAAGTAGTTGTGAGGTGGTACATGGCTGTACCCAGCTTGTCTAGCGTGCATTTTAACGAGATTTTCCCCTATCTGACGAATGTTGTAGATTTGAATGACATAGGGGTGTTGATCTATCAGATTCACTAAAGCTTCTTTGTGCTGCGGCAAAGGATTTGCTTGGACGTTAGGATTAGTATCTTTGAAGGATAGCATTCCGCTTTTCACTAATCTTTGGACGTCGATCTCGAAATTGAGACAACTCCCAATGTTGTGACCTGGTGCCCCCTGATGATAAGGACAAGATTGGTCAGCCTTAAACCATGGTGAAGATTCATTTGCAGGATTTGGAGGACTCTTTGTCTGAATGAGTCCTTTGGCCAGTAGCGTTGGAAACAATTCCGCATATGGCATTGGTACTGGGTCAAAGGGAGGATACCTTGGAGCCCGATTGTTGTTGAAATTTGGAGGTCGAACCTATTGCTGAGGTTGTTGTGACCTTTGTTGAAGTGGTTGTTGAGAAACCTGAGGTTGATAAGCTGGCGCTGAGTTAACAACCGGAGTTACTGTAGCAATTTGAGGTGGAAACTTCTTTCTAGCTTTGTGCAAGACATTGCTGACCTCTTGATCTTTTTTCTTATGGAAAGAACTTCCGTACTTCCTTGGACCAATAGAAGATTCTGGTTCTTTGTTCAAGCGTCCTTCTCGAACTGCTTCTTCTAGACGTACGTCCATGTTTACCATCTCGGCAAAGTCACTGGGTGCACTTGCGACCATTCGTCCGTAGTAAAATGGACTCAAAGTCTTGAGATAGATTTTTGTCATTTCTTTTTCTTCAATAGGAGGACAAATTTGAGCAGCAACTTCACGCCATCTCTGAGCGTATTCTTTGAAGCTCTCTTTATCCTTTTGAGTCATGGCCCGGAGTTGATCTCTGTCGGGAGCCATATCCAGATTGTACTTATACTGTTTAACGAAGGCCTCCCCGAGGTCTCGAAAAGTACGAATCTCTGAACTGTCCAAGTTCATGTACCATTTAAGTGCAGCACCAGTCAGGCTGTCTTGAAAATAATGGATGGGCAATTATTGATTATCAGTCTGAGTTGACATCCTTCGAGCGTACATCACGAGGTGACATTGTGGGCATGTATTCCCTTTGTACTTCTCGAAATCTAGTACTTTGAATTTGTGAGGAATCTTAACATTTGGAAATAGACAAAGGTCTGCAGCATTCTTTCCAAATAGATATTATCCTCGGAGAGTCTTGAGTTCCTTCTGCATTTTTCAGAAACTGTTCCTGGAACTCGTCCAATCTTTCATACACGCCAGCATCCTCACTGGGAGCGTGATGATATACTTGTCCGCCCGGCGGAGGAAAAGTATGCATAATGGGCTGTGGAGAAGCCATGACAGGAGATCTTGGAATCTCAGCATTCTGTTGTGCGTAACCCATTGCTGTTGCTCTTGGAACTTCAATTTCCAGAGGTCTGTAACCCTCCGGTGGATGCATATCCATTGTGACTCTTGGAACTTCAGAAACCGGGGGTATGTACCCGTCTGGAATAAAGTTATACGGCATGCCCCAAGGTCGGTTGGGTGGCATGCTATACTGAGGAATAGGAGTAGAAACAATCTCGGAAACCACAGTCCTTTGTGGTTCTTCTGGTGTTGGTCGACTCTGTGCAACTACCAAGGCTTCTACCATACTGTTGAGCCTTTCAACAGATTCTTTGAGAGTAGTGACCTCTTCTCTGAGTTCTCCATTCTCTTGTTCTAAGTCTTCCATTCTTTTCTTGCGACTTGAACGAGTGTTGTATGAATGAGACAGCTTGAATATCTTCCTTCACCTCCTTCTCCTCCTCTCTTTCTAGAGAAAGGAAAGTGACGATTAGAACCGCGACAATTCTCGTGTCAGTGCGTACGACTAAAGCGATTCATGATGTGTATTCAAGTTAATAATTTTCAAGGAAACACCATAATTACGTTATGAAACATCAAACTTTTTATTGATTAAGCGAAAACACTGTTTTTTATACACTTTGAAAAGGGAAATACAGAGAAACAGAGAGAAAGGACTCTAAAACTTTGACGAAGAGCCGACTTTACGTTCTAACATTTTCTTCTGTTTCTTGAGCTGAGCGTTCTCTGACGTGAGTTGATCGATGATCCAGGAAGCAGGAGGGATATGATGAGAAAGTGACGATTGGGTCACTTATCGATCGAGTACTTCTAGTAAGTCATCCTTCCTTCTTAGGATGTTCTGAATCTCAACATTTTCCGTGTTGACGATTCGATACTTGTTTCTCCAAGCATTCCTTTCTTCACACACCTTGGTTAATGCTTTTTGTAGTTTTTCAACATCGGTGGAGAAAAGGAAAATTGGTTCCCTTAGGGGAATAGGTTCTTGACGTTGATATGGCATCCTGACCTTGAATGCCCTGACGCGTACCTATTGAAGGTAAGGATCCAAGGAGATGCAAAGATGTTTTCCTAACAATCTTCTCCCTTTCGTGTGAACAAGACGCCAGGCTTGGACAATTTCCTTCTTCAGCATGTTACCTTGATCGTCGATGTTCTTGAAGAACAGACCCTCCAATTGAATACTACTTGGTATATTTTTCATGGGATAGCCGTATTGACGACGGGTTAAAGCTGGATTATAACTGATTCCTCCCTTAGTTCCAATAAGGGGTACATTGGGATAACTTCCACAACTGAAGATGATCTTGGTTTCGTCGTTGTCAAGACTACACCAATCAATGTCCGAATGAGTGAGGGACATGATTTTCTGTGACCAGTGAAGGCCGTCCCTCATGTTCCATAAAGTGCTAGACTTTGGCAGGTGCGAGATGAACCATTCGTATAACAACGGTACACAGCATGTGATTAATCCTCCTCGCTGTAGGTTTCTTGAATGCATAGAGTGATAAGCATCCGCCAGCAAGGTTGGAACTGGATTTCCAATTAAGAAGATCTTAATTGCGGTGATGTCGACAAAGTTGTCAATGTTAGGAAACAAAACAATCCGTAGATAAGCAATGCCAAGATGTCCTCAAAAGCGCTCATATCTTGGATGCTGACGAAATACCGAGCTTGATCCAATAGAAACTTGGAGGGAAATCCTTGAATTCCTCCTTTACTCACCATATGAGTTCTGACGTCGACTACGTTTAAGGGAGTAGTTGCAGTAATGATGATGTCGTCAGGATTCTTTTCCAAACCGGAGTACGGATCTTGTGCGTACAAGGGTATTCCAATCAGACGAGAGTACTCCTCCAACGTAGGCATGAGTTGATAATCTGGAAAGGTGAAACAGTGATACGTTGAATCGTAAAACTGTACCAATGTGGGAAGGATCCCATCCACAATGTTGGTATTGAGAAGAGGCAGAAGTTTTCGATACTTCTCCTTGAAAGCCTGGGGGTTGACCACCAGTTTTCCGAGCTTTTCCAATTCCTCGACCTTAGGAATTTTGAAGGTGTATTTCCTAGCTCTCTTTCTTCCGTAATCCATGGTATAGATCCTTAATTCCTTTCTCCGTTTCTCTCTTTCTATGAAGTTCAAGCGTTCGTTATTTAGTTTCCTTGAAAAACGACTCGAAAAAGACTCTTTGGTTTCTAGTTTTTATGATGTATGAATGCATGAATGCGCACACAAGAGTTTTTAAACAAACATGGCGTAGAAGGGTATAGTGGTCATGGAGTCACATCGTAAACCTCGTCCCAGGGTAAACTAAGGATAAGGATTTTTTTACCTGTAGAACGGGTTCTAGGGGTCTCAGAGCTTTTGCTCAATCTTAAAGATACATTGACTGGTATCTATAAGAGAGTTTTCTCTGAGTGTAGTATATGCGTGACAATTACTTTCGTAATCACCGCTCTACGTCCTAAAAAGGCTTTAAGTGGGGTTAATGTGTTTCTAGGTCCTCCTGGTACAAATCAGTCTCGGAATGCATTGGCGCAGTTAATCACAACCAGCCAGGCAAATCCCAAGAGTAGATTTGGGAACCAAGATTATAGGGTCTTCACCGGGAAGACATCCTCCATCCTATCCTATGTTGCACTCAAATCCGGGTATAGGATTTCTCACCACAAGGGGGAATCAAGCCCTTTCCCGATACAGAAAAAACAAAATAAACAAATATATATGCAGCAAACACATGATATGACACATAGGTTAGGCAGGACCTCTCTTGTTTGAGGGGGAATTTGGCATCCCTAATTCCTCATTAGGGGCTGGACCAGGACAGGTCAACCATTGGTTTGGATGAAAAAACCAAGGTTATTACTTTACCCACCAGAGTCGCCATTTTTCTGTGGTGTCGTTTTTTTTACCTCCCCGTTTCACTTGGGAGGACGGCACGCTAAACCCTTCGTGCAGAATTTGGAAGGAGAATGCGCCCGTGGCGGGAGGAATTTTGTTTCAGTTCTTCCTACGATAACACACGAACTTTTTAATTATCCTACGAGGAGGAAGGGGAAAAAGATCTCAAATAAACCTTAGGAGTTTGCTAAGTGTGGGGATTCACCTAGACTAGAAATTCTGGAGTCCGGGAGGTCGGTTATACATAGGGAAGGTTTTAAGCACCCTACATATCTGTAGTACTCTACGGGAACCTTCTCTGTGTCTATGTGTTTGTGTTTGTTGCTGAATGATTGGGAAAGTTTCTCCTTTGTGTTATGAGAAGGAATTGAATTAATTTAAAAAGACAGACAGACTGACTATTTTTGGTTTTTTATTAGCTCGCTGAGATTCCTCGTGAACCTCATGCCTACATATCCCTAATGGAAGTCAGAGCTTTTTGTAGTTCGGAGAACTAATTAGGGAAATTAATTGTTTTTGGGTGCCTTGCTTGAAGTTCAAGGTTGAAGCTTGAATTAAATCTCTGTTTACAGTAAAGAGACATGAAATCTTCTTTATAGAGAGGTATTTCTACTATTCCACCACAAACATTAAAAAAGTGACAGAAAAGATGAGTTTATTTCATTAAGAGAGGGACCCTACATGGTTGATCAAGTATGTCAGTCACGTGTCTCTTAAATGAAAGCTTCTCGACCAAATTAGGGAAAGTTGTACAAGTCTGGGTGTGTGCCAGATCATGTCTTTCACGAGTCCTAAATGGGAGAATGTTTGAAATGATTATTTGTTTGAAATGATTGTTTGTGGTGAGATAGGAGAAATATCTCTCTATAGAGATAAGCTATGTCTATCTACTGTTTGAAAGATTTGATTTTTTGCTGGCTTGTATGAGGCCCATGCTTGAGGCTTTATGATTGTTTTTTATTGACTTTGGGAGATGACTTCACTGGGGATTAGCTTAAACTAAGAAGTTTTGTGTTCGGTACAAAGCCCAGAATTGAGGCTGACTTTAGTTGGAGAGTGTTTATTTGATGGATTTTATTTGGTGTTTTGTACAAAGCCCAGAATTGTGGCAGACTCTTGCTAGGGAGTATATTATTTTCTGCCTTGTATGAAGCCCAAGGTTGTGGCTAACTATCGAGGAAACTGAATATTGATGACTCTATAGGGAAAAGATCTTAAAGGTTAGGAATCTTTTTGACACAGGAAATGTGGTTTATCTGCCTTGTACAAAGCCCAAGGTTGTGGCTACTTGATATTGAAGAACTCACTGGGGAGACTCTATTATATGCCTTGTACAAAGCCTAAGGTTATGGCTGACTCTGAATAGGGGAATACCTATGAGTAAGATTTTGACTCTAAAGGGAGTGTGTGCCTTGTACAAAGCCCAAGGTTGAGGCTGACTCTTTTAATGGGGAAAGATCTACCAATGTGGGATCTTTTGACTCTGAGGGGATTACTCTATTGAGGATTATCCTAAAGACTAACCCTAATGAGGATTATGTTTTTTGTTAAACAGGAATTGATGAATGAAAGACTCAGGTTTGAAGATGGACTCTACTGGGGAATTTGTCTTTTAAAAGCTTAATTTTGGAAGCTAACCCTTTCCAGGGAATTATGACTTTAGAGAACTAATTTTGGAGGCTAACCCTTTCCAGGGGTTTTGACTCAATTGGTGAAATTATCTTTTGAAAGTTTAATTTTTGGAAGCTAACCCTTTCCAGGGAATTTAGATTTAAAGGAGTGATTTTGGAGGCTGACCCTTTCTAGGGGTTTTTGTTAAAATGAAGGAATGAATGGAGGCTAACCCTTTCCAGGGGTTTTTGAATGATGGCAAAAAGATTAACTATTTGAGACTTCTTGTTTAAAGCCAAAGATTAAGGCTGACACTGACTGAGGATAGACAACTATGGAACCTAGACTCTGCTAAGGAGAAAAATCATTGATAAGGGTGACAGAGACTGGCCATGTGTCTCATTCCAAAAGGTGTACTCAATACTGAGATTGAGACATTCTTAGCTTGTTTAAAGTCTGATTTTAAGAATAGAAGAAACTCACCAAGGTAAGCTAAAAGGTGACTAAAGACCTGTTCCTATGTTTATAAGAAACCTGATGGGTCCTTGTATACAAGCTCAAGAGGAAGCTGGGAATGCTTTTAAGAAGCCTGTGGGTCCTTGTACAAAGCCCAAGAGGAGGCTAATCGAGGGTCATCGAGGGTCCTTGTTATAGCACAAGAGAAATCTATGTCGTTTTGAACTTATTTTGGCTCTAAGCAAATGGGTAAGAGGTTTCACCGAGAATAATTCCTCTTGGGTGGATGTGTCCTAGTTTTGGGTTCTAAGGCTTTTTCAAGATGTTTCACCAGGAATAATTCATCTTGAGGGTTTGTACTAAAGATCTCTAATTAGGAAAGAGCCTTCACCGGGAAGACATTCTCAATCCTAGGCCATAGTCCTATAGTATATATATAGTTTAACTGTCCTAAGGTTTACACTCAGACGTAGTCCTAATATATAAACAGTTTATATTTGGCAGTAATTTAAATAAAGACTGTAAATTGAAAGCTTGTAAAGCCTAACCTGGATGGAGTGGAGGCCTTTGAAGAAGTATATACAAAGCCTCACCAGCAATTTTGTTGTTTATTGATAACAGTTGAATATATATGATAAACAGTTAAAGGTCCTTGAAAACAGAAGAAGTGAAGATTGACATAGGTCACATAGGTATGTGGAGAGTTTCACCGGGAATAATGCCCTTCAAATACCAGAAGAATGTTTTGAAAACAGAAAGACTTTGTAAATACAGTTTTTGAAAACAAAATAAGAAAAGCAAAAAGGTGTTGGGTCTTACACTCTATTAGAGGCCCAAAGATTATTTACTGTTTATGAGAAACAGTTGAATGATGATTTGAGATGATACAAGGTTTTGTTGTCTGAAAACCTTGATCGTCTGTTTAATTGAAGTTTGAAAACAGTTTTGAAAATTGACAAAAGTCAACTTAATTAAGGTAAAGACAAAATCTATACCTAATTAAGACCTAAATGACTAGGGTTTTATCACAAAATTATTCACAAAATGGTTAGGTAAAAAAAACAAATGAAAATGTATTTTTAAAGTATTTAAAAATAATTAAAAACACACAATTTTAAACCTAATTAAAACACTTAAAATAAATAATATTTTTGTGATTTTTTTGATTATTCATAAAATAGATATATTAATTGACAAGTGTGTGAAAAATGAAGTTAAAATGAATTAATTTGATAGGTGAATTAAATGGTGTAAGTTATGAAGAAATTAGAGAAGGAAAGTGGTAAAAAATTGGTTTTTGGTCCTAGCAAGGTTCGAACCCACGCCCTTGTATCCAACATTCAAAAGCTCCACCAACTGAACCACGTGCGTGGTTTGTATAATGGATACAAACAAAACATAATATTTTAAAAATGACCAGAAAATTCAAAAATACGCGCGCACCATGGTCGTCTTCTTCCTTGAGCTCGAAAAAATTTGAATTTCTAACTCTCTGTTTTTCAACCAAATGGTATGATGTAAACATCAATCTTGCTCGTTTTTGGACGAGGAACACGACTATGGACATAGAATTTATTTACTCTAAGTGTAACTAAAGAATTTCAGTATGAACACGAAGAACACACAAACCCTAATTTTAAAATTAAATGATGATGAAGATGAATAAATGAATGATGATAGAGGGTTTTTAATCCTCTGAAGATGCTAAACAAACTGGTATCGAGATATATCAAGAAGAGTACTTAAATATGAGTGTTAGAGTTTGAAAAAATACCTCTGAAAATGGAGGTCGATGGCTATGGTGGAGGACTTCTGGCTATGGCTGAATGATCCTAAAAGCTTCCTGGGGGCTCAGTGATGCTAACTGAATGCTTATTGCAACTTGAATGCTTCAGAATTGCCCTACTCGACACCCTCGATATGAGCTTCAAGTGAATATGGAGGATGGTGATTCTGCACTTACAGATGGGTTGCAACCATCTGGATAGCTTCACTACACTCTATGGAACGTGTTTGAATGCTTGGACTTGATTGACACCCTCTGAATTGATTTACAGGCCTCCAACTGACTTTGCTCCAAAGTGAAAGTGAATATGATGTTCTTGCACTTACAGAAGTGATCCATGTGCTTGGATCACTTCTAATGAACCTCCTTGAGATGTTAGAAAGCTTACTTTCAAAAGAAAAGCTCTGGTTTGAAGAATTCGATTCTTCTTGCCAAAGAACTCTTGAAAACCATAAGCAAGAGGGAGAGAAGGAGAAAGCAAGAATTGGAGTTGCTTTGGTGTCCTTATTACTAAGGAGGGCTCTTCTATTTATAGGCAAAAGGTTCAGAGCATTTGGATATAGAGAGCTTGCTTAGTGAAGTTAACTTAGTTTCTTAGCTATGAAGAAATTTTGAAAATATCACATATGCAATGATGGATTTTCGAGCTAGCTCCCCCAACCATTGATCTTGTATGATCCTAGGGGACAATTCTGTTGCAGAATAGCTTCTAATTGGCTTAGGAGAAGATTCCTTGATGATTCACCAATATTCCACTTTGTAATGATTACTTAATCACATGGCATTGAATTTTTTGAATATTCTTCAATCTCTTTGAGATGATGCATTTGATCCTCTCCTATCCTTTATGATGTTTCTGAAGTTTAGAGGTACCAATTAGTATAGGCATTTGCATAATTTGGTCAAAATCAAAGTGGTCATGTCTTGAAATTTTACTCCATGGGCTTAACTTTGGACAATCATAACTCCTAGCTCAAAAAGAATTTTGAGAAGGTTGAACACAATTTGGAAAGCCCTTGACATATACTTCAATTCATTAGTTTGGACTTTCTTAAAAATCATTTGGGAAATTTGTGAAAAATGGGCTTGAAGTTTTGAGAAAACTAGGTCAAAAACACTTAGAATTTTTCTAAGTTTTTATGTTCTATAACTTCTAAAGCCTAAATCTCTCAAATGATTGATCTCTTGAAAAAAGTTGCAATGTAAGAAGTTTTTTTATTTCATGAGATCTACAACTTTCATGTTGGAAGTTTTTTGAGTTGTGTAGGTGAAATTTTGAGATCCATGAACTAGGTCAAAATGCACTTAGTTTGACTTTTTGTTGACTTTTTGATCTTTAATGAATTTTCTTGATTTTCTTTGGCCAAATGACTTTAATAATCATATATTGATGATATTGGTCCTTAAAAGTCATGGTTTGACCAAAAACCCTAAAAGTCAAAGGTGATCTTGTACAATTGACTTTTTCTAGATGAAGTGAAATTTTGGACTTTTGTGTTGAATCAAGCTCTTCTCCTCAAATGGATGATATGAATGGAATATATTGAGGTAATAGAAGTCCTTGAGCCATTTTTTGAGTTGTGGATCCATGTCCTGATTAAAAGTCAATTGTCTAAGTGAATTAGGTCTGAAACCCTAATTGTCGACCAGATGAAATTTTTGACTGTAGATCTTGAATTGAAATGTGATGCCCAATGGATATTTTCATATGATTCTTTTAAAGATGATTGAACCATTTGATTTATGTCCTGAAGCTCCTTAGGGTTTCCCAAATGTGGTCCCTGATTTTAAGCCTTGTTGGGCTTAAAACCCTAGCCTGGTGAACTGAGCAAACCTAAGTCTTCATGACTGGTGTCTAATCAATCATAGGTGAATAGAATGAATCTTTTGAATCTTATGATTGTATTGGAGAATAATCCTTTTATTGATTGATCCTTTGCCTGAGCTCTTTTGTCCTTGAACATCCTCGATTAAGTACCAGATGCATAAGTGACTGCTCTGAGTATCTATTTTGAATTTGATGAAAAGTTTGGTGATGTGACATCTCAGGGGGGGTCAAAATTAGGGTATAACAACAGCAAGGCCTAGAGAGCTGTGGAAAGCGGATGGAAGCATCCTAAGAAGATTATGGAAGATGGAACCACGGTTCTAATTCCTGAAACTTAATGGAGCAAAGCTGAAGAAGAGCTAGCGTTGGGCAATTCCAAGGCCCTAAGTGCCTTATTCAATGGGATTGACAAGAACATATTCAGGCTTGTGCAACACTGTGAGCTAGCTAAAGAAGCTTAGGATATTCTAAAAATAGCACATGAAGGCACATCAAAGGTAAAGATGTCAAGACTTCAAATGCTTACCACTAAGTTTGAAAATCTAGGGATGAGAGAGGATGGAACCATTTATGAATTTTATATGAATGTTCTTGAGATTTCAAACAACTCAGGAGCCTTACGAGAAAAAATGACTGAGGAAAAATTGGTAAGAAAGATCCTCAAATCACTTCCTAAGTGATTTGATATGAAGGTGACTGCCATAGAGGAAGCCCAAGACATCAGCAACATGAAGCTGGACGAACTCATTAGGTCTCTACAAACCTTTGAGTCGAGCATCTGTGAGCCTGTTGAAAAGAAGAACAAAAGCATATCTTTTGTCACCAACACAAATGATAATTCAAGAGAAAGCAATGGTGGAAGTGATGAAAATCTATCAGAAGCCATAGCCATGCTTGGAAAACAATTCAACAGACTTATTTAAAGGGTTGATCAGAGGTCCAGACCCAATGTCAAGAACACTTTCAATGACATCAGCCAGACTTATGACTCAAACAAAAGATTCAAAACTAAGGTGAAGCCCAATCAAGGGAAAGGGGTTCAGTGTCATGGATGTGAAGGATTTGGACACATAAGAGCTAAATGTCCTACCTACCATAAGGAGCAAAAGAAAGGATTGTTTGTCACTTGGTCTGATGAAGACTCCGGTTCAGAAGAAAAAACTGCAAGACATGTCACAGTTCCAATAAGAATCTATGAATCTGATGATGATTCTAGTGATGATGAGCTAACCTTTGATGAACTTGCTGCCTCATACAAGAAGCTGATTACGAAGAATGCTGAAGTCTGCAAACAAGTGGAGAAGCAAGTGAAAATCATAAAAGAGCTAGAAACTGAGAAGAATAAACATCTTGAAACTATAGACTCTCTCAGTAATGAAGTAAGCATGTTGAACTACTAACTTGATTAAATGACCAAGTCGTTCAAAATGCTGAACAATGGAACTGATACTCTAGAAGAAATTCTGGAGTATGGACAAAGAACAGGAGACATGTCCGGAGTGGGATTTGTGGCTAAATAGGAATTCATCTTTGGGTTCAGGAGAGCAAAGCTCGAGACTTGTGTGACCAACCAGATGTCAGCTTCAATGTCACAACATCAAGGAAACAGAAGAAGGAGGCATTCAAAGAACAAATTCCAAAAATGGAGGTGTCATCACTATGGAAGATTTGGTCACATAAAGCCATTCTGTTTCAGACTATTTGGATATCCAGACCAATATCATCAAGCCAAATATGAATATGATACATGTAACAGAGAGCAATCGTGGGTGGCTAAGAATGTGGCTCTAGTAGCACATACCTCTCTAAGAATGCCTGCAAAAGAAGATTGGTACCTTGACACTGGTTGCTCAATCCATATTGTCGCAACCTGCCCTAAAAATATAGACTTTTAGAGTCGCCACCTATTCTACCATGGCGAATAGGAAACCCTACGCAGTTAAGAAATCTGGGTAAGTTATTATAATCAGGTCAAGGGAAGGTGTTAGGCACCCTTAACCCTTTCCTAAGGTTTTGTGTTTAAGGTTTGTAGCTTAAGAGCGTTGTGAGGTTTATGGCTAAAAATGTTAAGGTTTAATAGCTAAAGAAGTGAATATGGTGAAAAGTGAGATTTGACTGAATTGAGGTTTTGGGGAAGGGGACTCGCCTTGTTACCAAGTGCCTATGTATCTCCTTAGGGAGAATCAGAGTCAACGTAGTTCGGGGCAGGGTTGTACGCCTTAGAATTTGATATGAAGTTGTTTGAAGGTATTTTGAGTTACCTTATCGTAGTTTTGAATTTTGTGGTTTGCAAGGCATTTTGAGTTGCCTGATCGAAGTGATGAAAATCCGTAGTTTGAAGGAGTGTTTTAAGATTTAGGCATACAACCCTGATTTAATATGTTATCGTTAGTTGCGATGATCAATAGGTTTGATCACCATAGTTAACGGATTGAAGGAAGGATTGCTAACCATTCTAATCGATAGATTCGATTATCACAAATAGCAAATAAAATTTGTTTTAATTATTGATAATTTATCGTTATCCCTCATAATCAATAGGTTTGATTATTACACGATAACGAATTTCCTTATAGTATTTTATTATTTTATTTCTCGCCAATGCGATCATTAGGTATGATCGAATCGAGGAGAAAATTAGCCAAGGACCAGTAGAATTAGAGTTAATGTTCTGCCAAATGTTCAATGGGATTGGGCAAACCCTAATGCATTGATAACAATTCCTAGGGTTTTTATAATTAAAGTTAGATTAAAATTAATTAAATCGAATGATCGAGATAATCGGGAAAAATCCTAACCCTAGTCATTAACCTAATCTAATTTTAATTTCTAATCCTAATTAAATAAATTAATTAAATCAAATATATAAATAATTATCATTTAATCTGAATAATAAATAAATAAAACAAATGAATAAATAAAAAAAATTGTATAGAACCTGGTTTTAATCTTGTACATTGAAGTCTTGAGGGTGCATGGTAAACCTTCAGTTTTGTGTGCATTAGATCTGAATTGTAGGAGATCCAGTGGTAGTGAACTGAGAGTGCATCGTAAGTACGCGTGGGTTGTGTACACCAGATCTGAGAGTGTGACCCTGCAAAGAAAATTAATCAAAATATTGTCTGGGCTGAGGGTAGAACTCGCGCCCATTAAGTCATCCATGATTCTTGCTTGCCATCTGTACCAGTCGTTTTTGTTGTTTACCTTCCCAATTCCATTCATTATTAAGAAAAAAAACAATATTAAATATGGAATTCAAATGAATAGTCAATCGGGCCGCACTCAGCTGCGCACACATCCAATGTGAATAGAGGGAGAAACTTTGACCAGCCAATTGGATTGAAGAGAGAGTATGAAATTTTGACCAACGAATTACAATAAGCCACGCATAGTCGCCCACCCCCAGTCTACTAATATTTCCTTCGAATTCCTGCGGATTTAGCTTTGGCCATAGCTGCGGATTCACCTGCAAATATTTCCTTCGAATTCCTACAAAATCAATACTAAAAAAAACGCGTGAATCCAAATAACGTGAAGGCCCAGATCCCCTAAATATCATCTCCTGAGTTCAATGGTGCTATTTGTTTGGCTTAAAAACGACTGCAACCACTAAAACAAAGAGAGAGACCTCCATGCCCTAACCATGGTAGGTTCTCGTTCCTGTGCGCAAACTCACAAACAATGCGTCAAAAATGTTCCTTTAATCATTATGAACACATATATACCATCATTATTGATTTATATTAGGCGCATGAAGAGTTTGAGATTCAAAATTTTTACCAAAACGGTGTAACCTTGGAGCGGACAATCTGAGATATTCTGACCTTCAAAGATAATATGGCTGCACTCCTGGGAACCTAAGGATGATGATGGAGTGCTTTGGACTCACTGAAACTTGCGGAAGAGAGTTTTATATCATGCCCTAGTTTCTTGACTTTTGTCACTTTGAGAACCCTCTTTCCTCTTGCCAATTTTCGTCCGCCCTCTCCTTCTGAGTGTTTTAGTATATATATGGACTCAATTAGGGTTGAAACTTGTGTACAAATATATCGCATTCAATGTAGAAAATATTGGATTTTCAATCTTTCAAAATTTGCAGCTAAAGCTTCCACTTTTGTATCAATCTTCTCCCAATCATATATTTTGATTTTTTCCCTTATTTATGAGTATCTTGGACCTCAAGAATGCTGAATAATAGGCCTTTCCTTTTTTGATTTGATTTTACATTTTGTTTTAATTAATATTGAATTAAATTGAATTAATCCAAAAATAATTAAAATAAAATAAAATAAGAAGTGCCATTGGGCTTGAGAGGTTCTTGGATACTTTAGAAATAAGTTTGAATCAAAGAAATTTAGGCCCATGAGTAAAAAATGCAATTTCCATCACTTAGGGTTTCAAGCTTTTCTCAAATATCAACCAACTTCTACCAAACATATCTCTCTCAATTTTTATCACATGGAAGCATTCTAGGACTCTTTGGAAATCTTAAAGAGCCCTCTAAATAACCCTTTTGGTTTCATCTCAATTGAAGCTTCCATGCTCAAGTTATGAGCTTTGACCCAAAAGGTGTTTTTGTTGACTTTTTTGGAGGACCTATAATCTCCTTGACCATATCTCTCAAATGAAGCATTTCTGGCCTTGGCTTGTGAGAGACAAAGTTAAAGAGAATCGAATTTCCTTCAAAATAGGCTTTGGTTGAGAAGTTTTTGATACTCCATGTGAAAGTTATGACCAGTCAAAGTTGAGTTGACTTTCTCCCATAAAAAACACTAATTTGAACCTTCGACTTTGTTCATTTCTGAGTTTTTATTAATGAATCATGATCAACCTTTGATCAAATGATGGATATAACCTCAAATACTTGATGTTGACCAAAAGTCTTGAAGTTTGATTGTATTTTGATTGTAGTTGACTTTTAGGTCAAACTAGTCGACTGTGTATCATCTGAGCATTTGAATGAGCAATCCTTGGAGTTGAAGCTTGACTATCGACATGGAGATACCTTGAGACATATGAGACACCTTGAGATCCATTTGAGGCCTTAAAGATTCAAACTCCTTTGACAAGATGCAAACCCTAGTTTTGAATAGGAGAGAGTGACTTGAGAAAACCCTCGAACCTTGAGTCATTGAAGATGAAATGAAGAGGGCAAATTTTGGGGTATGATAGCTGCCCCTATTCAATCTTCTTAAAACTGAAGAGTCAGATAGGCACGTCTGCCTATCGTGATCTAAAGGTAGAAGATGATTGAACACTGAAATGCCCTGAAATTTGCATTTGTTAGGAAAAAGTTCCGTGGGAGATGGGCTTAAAGATGCCACCCAAGGTAAATACCATTTTTTTCATAATATGAAGAAAATGCTTTTTGGAAGGAACCAGGTGCTTTGATTGTAGCATGGCCTGAAAAGGCAACCCTATTTTTATGCAATGTTATGATGCATGTAATGTATGATGCAGTGAGCTTCTCAAAATAAATGAGAGCCATGTATGTATATGCACTATGTATGAATGAGGTACGCAATTGAATGATGCATGACTGTTAGTTATGTTAGTTGAAGTATGTTAGTAACTTTGGAAAAGAAAAATAAAACACTTGTTTGTTATTGATGAAGTTTTGGAGAAGATCACTGCCGAGGGACTAACGTGATAAACCCAATTGAAGAACCCTTTGGAAAACCTTGTCGTAAAACCCTTTGTAAAACCCTTTGTAGTCTTGAAGAAGATCACTGCCGAGGGACTAACGTGATGAATAAACCCCAATTGAGAAACCCTTTGAAAAACCCTTTGTAAAACCCTTTGTATTTCTGGAAGTAGATCACTGCCGAGGGACTAACGTGATGAATAGGCGTAGCTATCAACAGCGAGGGTTCGCTGTTTGCTTTGTAGAAGATAATTAACTTGCTATAGCGCTAGCAAGCTTTCGCAGTTTGTGAACCCCACTTACTATGGTTCTAGTAAGTTCTCGTAGTTTGTGAAACCCCAAAAGGATCACTTGCTATGACTCTAGCAAGCTCACCTGCACCAATAGGATCATTTGTCATAGTTCTGACAAAATAACCTGCACCGATAGGATTATTTGCCCTGATTCAGACAATTTCACCTGCACCAATAGGATCACTTGCCCTGGTTCGGACAAGTTCACCTGCACCAATAGGATTACTTGTCATAGTTCTGACAAGCTCACCTGCACCATTAGGATTATTTACCCTGATTCGGACAAATTTCACCTGCACCAATAGGATCACTTGCCCTGGTTCGGACAAGTTTACCTGCACCATTAGGATTACTTGTCATAGTTATGACAAGCTCACCTGCACCATTAGGATTATTTGCCCTGATTCGGACAAATTTCACCTGCACCAATAGGATCACTTGCCCTTTTTCAGACAACTTTACCTGCACCATTAGGAGTCACTTGCCCTGGTTCGGACAAGTTTACCTGCACCATTAGGATCCCCTGCCCTGGTTCGGACAAGTTCACCTGCACCAATAGGAGTCATTTGCCCTGGTTCGGACAAATTTACCTGCACCAATAGGATCCCCTGCCCTGGTTTGGACAAGTTCACCTGTACCAACAGGAATTATTTGCTATAGTTCTAGCAAACTTACCTGTGAGATAGGGACTTACCTGCTATAGTTCTAGCAAGTTTGCCTATATGAAAAAGATTCACTTGCTTGGAGACTCACGACTCGAGGGTCGTAGAAAATAGCATGTCAAATATTCACGACTCGAGGGTCGGAAAGGAAACGATATGTTTAGAAACTCACGACTCGAGGGTCGGACATTCACGACTCGAGGGTCGGAAAACGAACCAATCACAACACGAGGGTTGGAAACTCACGACTCGAGGGTCGGAAAACAAACCAATCGCAACACGAGGGTTGGAGACTCACGACTCGAGGGTCGGAAACTGGGCTTTTGTAGTATGTGAATGCACTAAATGATATGTATATGGTAATGCATACGTATGTGTTTTATGAGTGAAATGAACAACAATGTTGATATCATCGGTAAGGTTACCAGGATACATCAATCAGGTGATTGGGGATAAACAAACAGTAAGGTTACCGTTATCGGTAAGGTTACCGGGATACGTCAATCAGGTGATTGGAAGTAAACTAAGAATAAGGTTACTGTCATTGGTAAGGTTACCGGGATATGTCAATCAGGTGATTGGAAATAAACAAACAATAAGGTTATTGTCATCTGTAACACCCATTCTAAACCCCGCGGCAATTTTTAAACAATTATATCAGAGTAAAACATAAACACAAGGGTGCCACAATTATATAAAATAAATAAACCAATCATGGTCTAGTCATGCTTCATCAGGAAACGGTTCACCAAATCGTAATTATGTTTATCACAGCGGAATAAGAAACATTATCAAATACATCCAATGGAATCATAATCCAACACCAATAAAGTAGGTTAATTTCATAAAAACTCTATAACTATCGTTCCCCAGTGTTACAGATCAGAGCATGACCGACACGACCCAACATAAATGGATAAACTCTATGAGTCATCCTCACCAAGCACTAATGCCGCTACTCCTCAATCTGAAAATGACAACATGTAAGGGTGAGTCTCATTCTCAATTAGTAAATATTATGCAATTCATAAGCAACAAGCATCATAATATACCGTTCACCCAATTATACATATTCAGATTCACATCCATTATTAATTCACACAATAATAGATTACAACACACACTACAGAAATCCATACAATCATATTATGACAGAATGCATATGACACAACTGACACTATATATGTCGTACCAATAAACCGTGGAATCAATCCACCTAACCGATCTACGCCTCATCGAGATACGGCCCACCGACACAATTTCCACACAATGGGAAATATGTCCACCAACGATCCAAACATCACCGGGATCCAACATCAATGCATATGAATGAATGAAACACATATAACATACTTAAAACACACCGAATCACGATGAACAACTCATCTCAACACCACATCACCGAATAAGTATGTACATGTTTTCAACATCATTCAAATAGTCATGCATCCATCACAATCATAATAACAAATCACAACCAATTCATCATCACATCAAACACATTGTCACACCTATCTCATATGCACACAATGTTCAATTCTCATCAAGTAATTAAATCTAGTTTTTAAGGAAATAAAGTCGGCTATTACCAATATTCATTTTCCATCTTATAAAACATTTAATTACTTGCACAACGCCCAAAACGGCACTAAGAAATGATTCACGGATCAAAAGATACGTTATTTTGAAGTTTGGAAAAATTCACACACAGCAAGGTTCGCTCAGCGGAGCAAGACAGAAGCGAAATCCTTCAGACCCCCGCTCAGCGGACCTCAAGCGACGTCAAACAGGAGCGAACTACGTTGGGACCTCCGCTCAGCGGACCCCCCCCCCCCCCCCCCCCCCCCCCCTCGCTCAGCGGACCTGCGATTTCAGCAAACCCCAAGTCTGCGACAGACCCTGCGATTTCACTCCCTTTTCACCCAAAAACGAATCCAGACATCACATACAGGCATATAATCATCATACATTCAATTATACACCATAAAACATCATCCAAACTCATTATTAACCAATTAGTTCACACAATTATCACCAATTCAATCCAATTATAACACCCTAACCTAACAATCCCAATATCTAATTGAACCAAACCATACATCAATCTACCTATCACCTAAGATCACCTAAGATCACATAAGAGATACTAAAAGGAAGAGTCCCCCCTTACCTCGATGAATTTCTTGAATGCTCTCCTTCCGGTTTCACGTTCTTGCCTCTTTCTCTTCTCTTGCTCTTTTCACGTGTTCTTCTTTTTTTTCCCCCAAATGGTTCCTTTTTCTTATTTTATGAAAAATAAATTAACCACAACTTAGTAAAAGGCCTAACTAATTAGCACCCCTCTTTTACTATCACCACACCATAAGTCCAATAGCTCTTACTCCCTCATTTTCCAATTAAATCCAATTTAAATTCTAAAATTCCAATTATTTAATTTAAATCCAAATTAAATTAATAAACTGAAATTATGGGTGTTACAACTCTCCCCCACTAAAAGAGTTTTCGTCCTTGAAAACATACCTTAGACGAAAAGTTCCGGGTAAGAGTCCTTCATCTGGCTCTCTAACTCCCATGTAACATTTCCACCGACTGGTCCTCCCCAAACCACTTTCACCGTTGCTATATCTTTACCTCGCAACTGCTTCACTTTACGATCTTCAATCCTCATAGGTAACGTCTCTACAGTAAGATTATCTCGCACCTGTATATCATCTACTTGAATCTCATGAGACGGATTCGCAATGTATTTCCTCAACTAAGATACGTGGAACACATCATGCAAATTAGCGAGTGCAGGCGGTAAAGCAACCTGATAAGCAACCTTTCCAATCTTCTTAGTAATCTGAAATGGACCAATGGAACACGGAGTTAACTTCTTCGACTTCAAAGCTCTCCCAATGCCAGTCATCGGAGTAACTCGCATGAATACATGATCTCCTTCCTTAAATTCAATATCCTTCCTTCTTTTGTCATGGTAACTCTTCTGAAGACTCTGAGAAGCTCTCATCTTTTCCTGAATCATATTGATCTTTTCTGTAGTTTGTTGCACAATCTCCGGTCTAACCACCGTATTTTCTCCAGATTCGTACCAACACAAAGGTGTTCTACATCTCCTACCATACAATGCTTCAAACGGAGCCATACCAATACTCGAATGATAACTATTGTTGTAGGTAAACTCAACCAAAGGTAAATAACTATCCCAAGCACCACCTTTTTCTAATACACAAGCTCGTAGCAAATCCTCTAACGATTGAATCGTCCTCTCCGTCTGACCATCTGTCTGCGGGTGATAAGCAGAACTCAACCTCAACTTAGTACCCAAGGCTTCCTGCAATCCTGTCCAGAACTTAGAAGTAAATCTCGGATCTCTATCCGACACAATACTAGCTGGAACACCATGCAAACTTACTATCTTCTCAACATACAACTGAGCCAACTTCTCCATCGGATAATCCATTCTTATTGGAATAAAGTGAGCAGATTTCGTCAACCGGTTTACAATAACCCAGATAGAATCACAATTCCTGCTCGTTCAAGGTAAACCAGATACAAAGTCCATAGAAATTCCATCCCACTTCCAATCCGGAACAAACAACGGTTCCATCAATCCAGACGGTTTCTGATGCTCAATTTTTCGACTTCTGACAAATTAAGCAAGCATAAACAAACTCAGCAATTTCCTTCTTCATTCCAGGCCACCAAAATAACTTCTTCAAATCATGATACATCTTGGTAGCACCAGGATGAATGCTCAATCCACTTCGGTGTCCTTCTTCCAGAATACTCTTTCTGATCTCAGCAACATCGGGTACACACACTCGGTCTCCAAACCTTATGACACCATTCTCGTCAATTCGGAATTCACCTCCTCGACCTTGGTTAATCAATGTCAACTTATCTACCAATCCAACGTCAGATTTCTGTCCGTTTCTAATTTCTTCAAGGATACTATTAGGTAACTTTAACATTCCCAACTTAACGCTATTAGAAGTACTTTCGCATACTAAACTCAAATCTCAGAATTGTTCAATTAAATCCAATTCTCGCACCATTAGCATAGACATATGCAATGACTTCCTGCTCAATGCATCAGCAACAACATTTGCTTTACCAGGATGGTAATTCAAACCGAAATCATAGTCCTTCAAAAATTCTAACCATCTTCTAACTGTTTCTTTAGTTCAACCAATTCTGATGCCGACATGCGATACGGTGCCATCGACACAGGACTAGTTCCAGGAATCAATTCTATAGCGAACTCCACTTCTCTTTCAGGTGGCAACTCACTAACATCTTCTGGAAACACTTCCGGATACTCATTCACTACCCGTAGCTCACCAGTGCTATCGCCCCCTTTCACTTACATCGAGGAGCACAACATAAACACCACCGCTCCATCATTGATAGCCAAATTCATTTGTTTGACTGACATAGTCAAATCCTCAACACTAACCTCTTCAGGAAAGATAACCGTCTTCGTAAAACAATTGATATGAACTCGGTTAAATTGCAACCAGTTCATCCCTAAAATGACGTCAAGTCCTTCAAGAGGAAGGCATACTAAATCCATTCCAAACTTCCTACCAAATATGTCAACAGGACAGTTCAAACAAGCACAAGAAGTAGTTACCCAACCCGACGCAGGAGTGTCAATAACCATACTTCCATGAATAACAGATATTTCTAATCCCAATCGTTTAGCACAATCCAATGAAATGAACAAATGAGTCGCTCCAGTATCTATAATAGCAACTAAAGGTGTGTCGTGGATAAAACACGTACCTTTAATTAGACGATCTTCTGGAGTAGTCTCTGACCCAGACAAGGCAAAGACTTTTCCACCAACCTGATCTTTCTTCGGTTTAGTGCAGTGCGGACTGATGTGACCCTCTTCGCCGCAATTGTAGCAAGTCACAATCTTCATCCTACAATCTGAAGCAATATGACCCGCCTTACCACACTTGAAGCATTTCTTCTCTCCACTCTTGCACTCATTCCTTCTATACCCGGTCTCACCACAGTTGTAGCACCTAACGGGAGCACCAGAATCTCCCCCACTAGGCCTCTTCCAATCCCCAGCTCTAGGATTTCCTCTACCATATGGCTTACCTCTATCCATAGGCTTCTTACCTTTCTTGTCAACCAACTCGCGAGAGTGAGATGACTTCAGCTTAAGGTTATCCTCTTCAAAGATCCTACTACAGTCCACCAAATCGACAAATCGCCGAATTCTCTGGTACCTGATCCCTTGCTTGATCTCATCACGAAGACCATTCTCAAACTTGATGCACTTTGAGAATTCACTAGCCTCGTCATTGTTGTAGTGAACGTAGTACCTCGCCAACTCAACAAATTTCGAAGCATACTCTGGTACCGTCATATTACCCTGAGTCAGCTCCAAAAATTCAATCTCTTTCCTGCCTCGAACGTCTTCAGGAAAATACCTCCTCAAAAACTCTCTCTTGAACACAGCCCAGGAAACAGCTACACCATCAACATCCAATTCAGCCCTGGTAGCCATCCACCAGTCATCAGCTTCTTCGGACAACATATGAGTACCATACCTCACTTTCAGGTTCTCAGCACAATCGATGACTCTGAAAATCGTCTCGATCTCCTTAAGCCATTTCTGAGCACCTTTCAGGATCATGTGTGCCCTTGAACAACGGAGGATTGATCCGCTGGAAACTGTTCAGCTTCCTGTCAGCACCAATACCAGCCCCATTGACATTCCCTCCCAGTACACCAGCAATCATGCCCAGAGCCTCAGCAATTACATCGTCATTTCTTCCTCCTCTTCCAGCCATTGTTCTGCTAAATATAAAACAATATTCATTAGAACAAGATGTATCGATAGTGTCAACCTTACACTATTCGCATACGAGGGATTAACTGACACTAAGACTCTGACTCAAACGACCGACTATGCTCTGATACCACTATTGTAACACCCATTCTAAACCCCGCGGCAATTTTTAAACAATTATATCAGAGTAAAACATAAACACAAGGGTGCCATAATTATATAAAATAAATAAACCAATCATGGTCAAGTCATGCTTCATCAGGAAACGGTTCACCAAATCGTAATTATGTTTATCACAGCGGAATAAGAAACATTATCAAATACATCCAATGGAATCATAATCCAACACCAATAAAGTAGGTTAATTTCATAAAAACTCTATAACTATCGTTCCCCAGTGTTACAGATCAGAGCATGACCGACACGACCCAACATAAACGGATAAACTCTATGAGTCATCCTCACCAAGCACTAATGCCGCTACTCCTCAATCTGAAAATGACAACATGTAAGGGTGAGTCTCATTCTCAATTAGTAAATATTATGCAATTCATAAGCAACAAGCATCATAATATACCGTTCACCCAATTATACATATTCAGATTCACATCCATTATTAATTCACACAATAATAGATTACAACACACACTACAGAAATCCATACAATCATATTATGACAGAATGCATATGACACAATTGACACTATGCATGTGGTACCAATAAACCGTGGAATCAATCCACCTAACCGATCTACGCCTCATCGAGATACGACCCACCGACACAATTTCCACACAATGGGAAATATGTCCACCAACGATCCAAACATCACCGGGATCCAACATTAATGCATATGAATGAATGAAACACATATAACATACTTAAAACACATCGAATCACGATGAACAACTCATCTCAACACCACATCACCGAATAAGTATGTACATGTTTTCAACATCATTCAAATAGTCATGCATCCATCACAATCATAATAACAAATCACAACCAATTCGTCATCACATCAAACACATTGTCACACCTATCTCATATGCACACAATGTTCAATTCTCATCAAGTAATTAAATCTAGTTTTTAAGGAAATAAAGTCGGCTATTGCCAATATTCATTATCCATCTTATAAAACATTTAATTACTTGCACAACGCCTAAAACGACACTAAGAAATGATTCACGGATCAAAAGATACGTTATTTTGAAGTTTGGAAAAATTCACACACAGCAAGGTTCGCTCAGTGGAGCAAGACAGAAGCGAAATCCTTCAGACCCCCGCTCAGCGGACCTCAAGCGACGTCAAACAGGAGCGAACTACGTTGGGACCTCAGCTCAGCGGACCCCCCCCCCCCCCCCCCCCCCGCTCAGCGGACCTGCGATTTCAGCAAACCCCAAGTCAGCGACAGACCCTGCGATTTCACTCCCTTTTCACCCAAAAACGAATCCAGACATCACATACAGGCATATAATCATCATACATTCAATTATACACCATAAAACATCATCCAAACTCATTATTAACCAATTAGTTCACACAATTATCACCAATTCAATCCAATTATAACACCCTAACCTAACAATCCCAATATCTAATTGAACCAAACCATACATCAATCTACCTATCACCTAAGATCACCTAAGATCACATAAGAGATACTAAAAGGAAGAGTCCCCCCTTACCTCGATGAATTTCTTGAATGCTCTCCTTCCGGTTTCACGTTCTTGCCTCTTTCTCTTCTCTTGCTCTTTTCACGTGTTCTTCTTTTTTTTTCCCCAAATGGTTCCTTTTTCTTATTTTATGAAAAATAAATTAACCACAACTTAGTAAAAGGCCTAACTAATTAGCACCCCTCTTTTACTATCACCACACCATAAGCCCAATAGCTCTTACTCCCTCATTTTCCAATTAAATCCAATTTAAATTCTAAAATTCCAATTATTTAATTTAAATCCAAATTAAATTAATAAACTGAAATTATGGGTGTTACATCATCGGCAAGGTTACCGGGAAGCTTCAATCAGGCGATTGGAAATAAACCAACAGCAAGGTTACTGTCATCGGTAAGTTTACCAGGAAGCAGGTGGACAATGTGGTTTAGCACCAGAGTAATGACTTGGATGTTTTTATGTATGGGATAATGCTTATGCTCATGCATATGTTGATTGATGTAACGAGTGGAATGAAATAATGTCTTCTATAAGACTACCTGAAAAGGTTTCCGGAATGGATATGAACATTTGTCTTAAAGAAGACTACTTGAAAAGGTTCTAAGAAAGGATAAAAATTTTCTTAAAGACTACCTAAAAAGGTTCTTAGAAAAGGATAAGGAATGTCTTAAAGAAGACTACCTAGAAAGGCTGAAAGATGTCTTAAAAGACTACCTAAAAAGGTTCTTGGAAATGACAATGAATGTCTTAGAAGAGACTACCTAAAAAGGTTCTTAGAAAAAGAATATCTTAAAGAAGACCACCTGGAGAGGTTCCTGGAAAGGATGACAATTTGTCTTAGATAAGACTGCCTGAAGAGGTTCCTAGAAAGGATCGTAAGAATTGTCCTAAAGAAGACTACCTAAAAAAGGTGCGGTGTAACGTATCAACCAGTGTATGTAATGCATGATTTATATGTATTTGCATAATGCTCTGATGATAGGTTATTGATAACCAAAGCGTATGTAGCTTGCTAATGTTGGATGGTTGTTGGATGCTAGCGTGATTTCCCAATACCTTCTTTTGAACTTGCAGATCGTAGTTAGGAGAAAGATTTGTCGGATTTTGTAAAGTGTGAGAACGCCTTTTCCTTTTGTTGTGCGTCTTGCCCCGGTTTGACTCTTTGAATTACTCCACGCCTTTGAATTTTCGAAGTTCTCCACGTTTTTAACCTTTTGCAATTTGCACCTCTAACCTCTTGAAGTTCTCCACACCTTCAGCCTTTTGGAATTCTCCACACCTTAGCCTTTTCGAGGTTCTTCACACCTTTAGCCTTTCGAGGTTTTTTTGCCTTTTTAATCCTTTTGAGGTTCTCTATGCCTTTAGCCTTTCGAGGTTCTCCACACCTTTAACCTTTTGAATTGTTCGACCTATGGATTTGATATCCACTGCCCCAATATTTTCGTGGAAAAAGATGCCTATGATCTCCAAGCCATGAAGGAAGTGCCCCGAGAAATAACCTTGTCATATGCTTTGATGTTTAGATCGAAGGGTGTGCCCTTGATCTCCAGGATATGGAGGGCTATCCATAGTGTTCTATCCTTTTGAATTGAATTCTTCCCATGTTTGACATGCCCCTGATTGTTATTGCTTCGAGATGTAACCCAAGTCGATTGAACCTTAAGATGAATTCCCCTAGTTAATAGGATCCTGGATCGCATGCCCCTGTAATCCTTGAAATTTTGCCCCTGTTTAGGAGAACCTCCTGGATGTGGTTCCCCCATTCCAGAGACTTTATTAGAAATGATCGCCTTTGATTAACCAATTTCGAGATCTCCTTAAGTGTATATTCGTAGATGACGTTTGTATCCTTTAAGAAGTAACTCGAATGCGATGCGTTAAAATCGAAGTTCGTTATGAATTAGGACTGGATGATTAGAAATGAATGCTTGAAGAAGCGTAGTGGTTAGAAATAGTTTTAACAAACAGAGGAGTCAGTATAACAAAATCCTGCTTAATATGCTTTCATAGTTAACCTTGCCTCAATTAGGACTTTTGAATGTTGTAACTTGGCTTGGTTCATGGTTTAAGAAACAACAGATATAAGGCTCACAGTTTATTTAACCCACCTCTTTCTCCTTGATGTTCTCCAAATCCTAAAAATTCGCCTAATCCAATGAATGTGCTTTGTTTGTAAGAGAATCGTTTCAGTTTTGATGTTGAGCAGAAGCCTTAGTAGAGATCCAAGTACCGATGAAAAATGTCGTGGAGATCCAAGCATTGATGGGAAGCTTCGATGATTTAGCAGTCACAAGGTTATCCTTTGTTTTTCGCCTTTGTTTTTCTATCCCTTATTTTTGCATGAACCAATCCCTTTGAGTTGTATCCATCGGGATGCCCTAATTTTTGCCTAAGTCATTTGTTGTCTTTCATGGAATTTTCCATTTGGACTTAGTGGGCGCTTTCCTCCGTTTGGATGTTCCTTTTGAAATATTGATCCCTGGATATTGACTGTTGTGACTGCCATGTTGACTTTGATTTGTAAGCTTCGAATTTGATACGTCCTCGATCTTGAATGATGTATTGAGGAAGAAGATTTTTGTGAGTGTTATCTCCATTGCTTCCTCAATCTTGGACGAATGCGAGGAAGAAGATAGGCTTGAATCTTTGCTTTGCTTGATCCTTATGCTTGAACCTTTGCTTGACCCTTTGCTCGAATTGACTGATTCTCTTGACAACCAAAATACACCATTGAATTAATGTAAATCTACCCTGCCCCTGGTTAAAATCAAGGTTTTTTTTGAAAAGTAGAAACAAGCTACATCTCCTGGTTCGAGGGGGGTGACGAGGGGTTAACATCCTTATATCTCCACTATTTAGGAATTGAAACAATTCCTGTACATCGTCGGTTCGGTCTTACCTTGAAAGCATACGTTTAGCGAGATTTAGTTATTTGTATTCGTCATTCTCCCTTAAGTTTGTTAACAATCCGAAATTTGAAATTGAAAATAGAATAGAAGTGTGCGAGTGGAAAGTCGTAGTAGTGAGCGAATGAATGGACTCCAAAACCTGCATGGTTATCCGATTAGAATTATTACTCCGAAGGTACAATTTTTATCCTGAGTAACATTTAGCGATCGTAGGGGTTGAAATTCTGAGCATGACAAGACCTATTGATCCTAGGGACAATCTTCTTTATAAATCTGTCGACCTTGTTTTACTCCTTAGTTCTTAGATTTGTAGAAGTAAAGGGTACCCTCGAATTCTCCTTGGGCACGTCAAACCGGTCGGGAATAGATTGTTAGAAGTGGGTTTTCGTCGTTTCGGAACTTCATGAGTTTCCTTTGACTGAACCTCTTTTGCTTTTCCTAAGGATAGTATCACACCGTTTGCAACCTCCGGAGTTCAGAGATTGGCAAAGAAAACCTATGACCCTTTTGTCCCTTGGTGGGGAGTTAACATATGTCGCCTTCTCTCCATAGTAATTATGCATCTTCGTTCAGGATATTGCCCCAGTTGGGCTGACCCTTGCACCCAAGTTATCGTAGAGCGTCCTTGTAAGCTTTACTATGTTCGTAGATGAACCCCTTTATGACTAGATACCCCTTGAGTGTATCTATGAGGGAGCTTCTTTGTTGAACTAATCCTTACTCGACGATAACCTTTGTTGTATTTATAATCCTGTTACGACAAGGCATGGATATGCGGCTGGCATGGTGAAAGACATCCTCTTTTTTCTTTGTAAGGCCAGACTCACTCCCAATAATTTATCCTCCTTTCTCCATAGTTTATGACCCTTTGATTTTTCTCCATGAGTCTCGGGAAATCAGCTAGCACGGTAAGTACGGATACGGACGAAGGTAGAAATGTAAATGCCAATGTAGATGTATGAATGCATGAAAATGCGAATGCATGCGTATGCAAAAGACTCTTTTTTTTGTCTATGGTGACTCCTTATATGCAGTGCAATGCGGGCGTGCGACCTATATAATCCTAAGGATAGCCTATGCGGACTTTGAGGTGACCTTAGACCATAGCAAAATCCTTGCAAGCTAGATGATATGACGCGCTAATGGAAATCCCTTACATTAGGGAGTATGCAGAAGGTAGAGGCTAGTGACCGTTCAAGACAGTCACCAAATCTCATGGCCATCGAGAGGCCGTTTGACGTGTACCAATGAAGTTGTCCTTGGTGGGAATATTCTCTGTGCAGAACACAACCTATCTAAGGACGATATCGGACGAAGTGAAATCCCTACGAGCTAGGGATGAAAGATGTATAAACGAAAAATCGAAAAACCCCACAAGTTAGGGGGTGCGCGGAAGCAAGCACGGAGTGACCGTTCAAGACAGTCACTAGATCTCATGGCCATCGTGAGGCCAATCGACGTGCGTTAATGGGGAAGTCCTTCAGAGGAAGGACGAAAATAAAAACACATGGACATAAAATAAAATCCCTACAGGCTAGGGAGTTCGTAGGAGCAAGCACGGGGTGACCGTTCAAGACAGTCACTAGATCTCATGGCCATCGTGAGGCCAATCGACGTATGCTAACGAAGATGTCCTTCGTACGAAGGATGGGATTTTAGAAATAGAATCCCTACAGGCTAGGGAATGTGTAAATGTAAGCACGGGGTGACCGTTCAAGACAGTCACTAGATCTCATGGCCATCGAGAGGCCAATCAACATGCGTAAACGAAGATGTCCTTCGAGGGAAGGACACATAGTTGTAAAAATACAAAGATATAAAAGAAAATGCCTACAGGCTAGGGAATGCGTAGATGCAGGCGCGAGGTGACTGTTCAAGACAGTCACTAGGTCTCATGGCCATCGAGAGGCCAATTGACGCGCATAAATGGAGGTGTCCTTCGTGGGAAGGACATGGTCTTGGAAATAGAGTCCATGCATTTTAGGGAACGCGTAGGAATACCTGCAAAAATTAAAACGCAAGACATTCGCAGTATATCAATTGCACACGTATAATAAGCACACAAGCACATAAGCCCTAGGTTCATAGGTTCGACGTAACGGCTTAGGGTGCCTACCCTTCCCATTGGTATGTTCTAGAAAGTCTCATGGGGTCGTTCGTAGCCGCCGAGACTTTTTGTCTCTTTGGATTTTAGAATAGCTCATTTATCCATGAGGTTCGAGTTTTAGAGGTAGGTTCCCAGAGAGATCTCCTGAATACCAAGTCCTGCCCTCAACAAAGTCAAGCTTCATATCAGACATTTCCGGATATTCAACCCACTCTGAGTGGAATTATAATAAGACTCATAGGCGATGTAATTCCCCTCTGGTCTTAAATATAATTCCCACGCTTAGGTTTTAACGGCAATTTATAATCCCAACAGAATAAGATAAAACACAAATATTCAATTAATTAAAATATTTAATTAAATTGATATAAATGAATGAGATCGTAAATGAATAAATAAATAAATAAACAATTAAATATTTAAATATAAAAAGAAGAGAAATAAAACCTAAATCCTAATTCAAAACCCTAATTTTAGCAAATTAGCCAAACCCTAAAAAAGTTCGCCAAAAACCTAAACCCTACCAAAACCTATAGGAGCATAATAATTCACCATTAGGTTGTCCCCAGCAGAGTCGCTAGCTGTAGCAACCTGCCCTAAAAATATAGACTTTTAGAGTCGCCACCTATTCTACCAGGGCGAATAGGAAACCATACGCAGTTAAGAAATCTGGGTAAGTTATTATAATCAGGTCAAGGGAAGGTGTTAGGCACCCTTAACCCTTTCCTAAGGTTTTGTGTTTAAGGTTTGTAGCTTAAGAGCGTTGTGAGGTTTATGGCTAAAAATGTTAAGGTTTAATAGCTAAAGAAGTGAATAGGGTGAAAAGTGAGATTTGACAGAATTGAGGTTTTGGGGAAGGGGACTCCCCTTGTTGCCAAGTGCCTACGTATCTCCTTAGGGAGAATCAGAGTCAACATAGTTCGGGGCAGGGTTGTACGCCTTAGAATTTGATATGAAGTTGTTTGAAGGTATTTTGAGTTACCTTATCGTAGTTTTGAATTTTGTGGTTTGCAAGGCATTTTGAGTTGCCTGATTGAAGTGATTAAAATCCGGAGTTTGAAGGAGTGTTTTAAGATTTGGGCGTACAACCCTTATTTAATATGTTACCGTTAGTTGCAATGATCAATAGGTTTGATCACCATAGTTAACGGATTGAAGGAAGGATTGCTAACCATTCTAATCGATAGATTCAATTATCATGAATAGCAAATAAGATGTGTTTTAATTATTGATAATTTGTCGTTATCCCTCATAATTAATAGGTTTGATTATTACACGATAACGAATTTCCTTATAGTATTTTATTATTTTATTTCTCGCCAATACGATCGAGGAGAAAATTAGCCAAGGACCAGTAGAATTAGAGTTAATGTTCTGCCAAATGGTCAATGGGATTGGGCAAACCCTAATGCATTGATAACAATTCCTAGGGTTTTTATAATTAAAGTTAGATTAAAATTAATTAAATCAAATGATCGAGATAATCGGGAAAAATCCTAACCCTAGTCATTAACCTACTCTAATTTTAATTTCTAATCCTAATTAAATAAATTAATTAAATCAAATATATAAATAATTATCATTTAATCTAAATAATAAATAAATAAAACAAATGAATAAATAAAAAAATATTGTATAGAACCTGGTTTTAATCTTGTTTATTGAAGTCTTGAGGGTGCATGGTAAACCTTCAGTTTTGTGTGTGTTAGATCTGAATTGTAGGAGATCCAGTGGTAGTGAACTGAGGGTGCATCGTAAGTACGCGTGGGTTGTGTACGCCAGATCTGAGAGTGTGACCCTGCAAAGAAAATTGATCAAAATATTGTCTGGGCTGAGGGTAGAACTGACGCCCATTAAGTCATCCATGATTCTTGCTTGCCATCTGTACCAGTCGTTTTTGTTGTTTACCTTCCCAATTCCATTCATTATTAAGAAAAAAATATTAAATATGGGATTCAAATGAATAGTCAACCGGGCTCCACTCAGCTGCGCACACATCCAATGGGAATAAAGGGAGAAACATTGACCAGCCAATTGGATTGAAGAGAGAGTGTGAAATTTTGACCAACGAATTACAATAAGCCACGCGTAGTCGCCCACCCCCAGTTTACTATTCATCATCATCTTCACCGTTTCCTGCGGATTTAGCTTTGGCCATAGCTGCGGATTCACCTGCAAATATTTCCTTCGAATTCCTGCAAAATCAATACTTAATAAAACGCGTGAATCCAAACAACGTGAAGGCCCAGATCCCCTAAATATCATCTCCTGAGTTCAATGGTGCTATTTGTTTGGCTTAAAAACGACTGCAACCACTAAAACAAAGAGAGAGATCTCCATGCCCTAACCATGGTAGGTTCTCGTTCCTGTACTCAAACTCACAAACAATGCGTCAAAAATGTTCCTTTCATCGTTATGAACACATATATACCAACATTATTGATTTATATTGGGCGCATGAAGAGTTTGAGATTCAAAATTTTTACCAAAACGGTGTAACCTTGGAGCAGACAATCTGAGATATTCTGACCTTCAAAGATAATATGGCTGCACTCCTAGGAACCTAAGGACGATGATGGAGTGCTTTGGACTCACTGAAACTTGCGGGAGAGAGTTTTATATCGTGCCCTAGTTTCTTGACTTTTGTCACTTTGAGAACCCTCTTTCCTCTTGCCAATTTTCGTCCCCCCTCTCCTTCTGAATGTTTTAGTATATATATGGACTCAATTAGGGTTGAAACTTGTGTACAAATATATGGCATTCAATGTAGAAAATATTGGATTTTCAATCTTTCAAAATTTGCATCTAAAGCTTCCACTTTTGAATCAATCTTCTCCCAATCATATATTTTGATTTTGGCCCTTATTTATGAGTATCTTGGACCTCAAGAATGCTGAATAATAGGCCTTGCCTTTTTTGATTTGATTTTACATTTTGTTTTAATTAATATTGAATTAAATTGAATTAATCCAAAAATAATTAAAATAAAATAAAAGAAGACGTGCCATTGGGCTTGGAGGTTCTTGGATACTTTAGAAATAAGTTTGAATCAAAGAAATTTAGGCCCATGAGTAAAAAATGCAATTTCCATCACTTAGGGTTTCAAGCTTTTCTCAAATATCAACCAACTTCTACCAAACATATCTCTCTCAATTTTTATCACATGGAAGCATTTTAGGACTCTTTGGATATCTTAAAGAGCCCTCTAAGTAACACTTTTGGTTTCATCTCAATTGAAGCTTCCATGCTCAAGTTATGAGCTTTGACCCAAAAGGTGTTTTTGTTGACTTTTTTGGAGGACCTATAATCTCCTTGACCATATCTCTCAAATGAAGCATTTTTCGCCTTGGCTTGTGAGAGACAGAGTTGTAGAGAATCGAAATTCCTTCAAAATAGGCTTTGGTTGGGAAATTTTTGATACTCCATGTGAAAGTTATGACCAGTCAAAGTTGAGTTGACTTTCTCCTATAAAAAACCCTAATTTGAACCTTTGACTTTGTTCATTTCTGAGTTTTTATTAATGGATCATGATCAACCTTTGATCAAATGATAGATATAACCTCAAATACTTGATGTTGACCAAAAGTCTTGAAGTTTGACTGTATTTTGACTGTAGTTGACTTTTAGGCAATCTAGTCGATTGTGGATCATCTGAGCATTTGAATGAGCAATCCTTGGAGTTGAAGCTTGACTATTGACATGTAGATACCTTGAGACATATTAGACACCTTGAGATCCATTTGAGGCCTTAAAGATTCAAACTCCTTTGACAAGATGCAAACCCTAGTTTTGAATAGGAGAGAGTGACTTGAGAAAACCCTCGAACCTTGAGTCATTGAAGATGAAATGAAGAGGGCAAATTTTGGGGTATGACACATATGACTGGGAGGTAGAGCTCTCTTGTAGATCTCAAAGTTGAGGGAACCATCTATGTGACTCTTGGTGATGGAGATATAAGAAAAGTCAAAGGTGTTGGCCAGACAGAAGGTCAGGGTGTTCCTAATCTACATAATGTTTTACTTGTACAAGGACTGGCCGCAAGTCTTATAAGCATCAGCCAACTATGTGATGAAGGACTCTATGTCAAGTTCACTAAAGAATAGTGTATTGTTACAAATAAAGAAAATGAAGTCATGAAAGGAGTCGGATCTGAGAATAACTGTTATCTATGGGAACCTAAAAACTCCAAGTCACTGACTACATGTCCCTTGGCCAAAGAAAAAAATCAGGAAAGAACTATCAAATTGGAGGCTCCTGTTCCCAGAAGAAGAATCCTAATAGAAGAAGTGGATGAGTCTGGTGATGAGACTTACATTGAAGAACTCACCAGTGAAGAAATTGCTGCTGGATACTCTGAAATGTGCTTACTAAATGGAGAATTGAGCAAGAGACTGAAGATATATGAAAATTCTTATACCCTGTTACAAGAAGAAAGAGTAAATCTCATGATAAACATTGTTGATCTAGAGGAAAAGCTGCGAGACACGAAGAAGGGAAAGAAGCTCAATCAAGAAATGCTATCAATGTGAGTCTGATGACAGGTATGATTTCTTCTGATCACAAATGAAGACGTGAGTCTGATGACAGGTATGATTTCTACAAATCTTTTGGGCTGGTCTAAATCAAGTTGGATACACCAAAGTGTATCTCACTTGAATATAGAGTGGAATGTCATAATTATGCCCTGCTACATCAAAAACTATGTGGAGGACAAACAGAACTTTACGAAAAGGTCAACTACTGATCTAGATGTTGTTAATAAGCTAGATGTGAAGGTCCTCCTGGTTCACAAAAAGATCCTTCAGCTGACATCCCACCACAATAACTCTAGTGTAATCACAAAGTGCAATTTCCCCACAGAAACAGGTTTAGAACTAACTCACCTCATTGAGATGCCTCGACAATCTCTGTCCATCTCGCTCTAAGCAATGCCTGGTCTACACATGCATACGGAAGTGACTAATCCTGTCAAGATCCTGAATGATGCACGAATGAGAATGGTGCATATAATTCATATTGAAGATATTTCTAACAATAGTGACGAGAATGTTCCTAACAATGTCAATGACATTTTCAAAAAAGCACTTGATGCTATACAGTTTGAAAACTTGCGAAGCAAGTTAGGACTCTGCGTCCTTGAGGAACAATATAGTTACCAACAACAACAATAAGAAAAATGGGGGGAGACGACATTTATTTGCTTTGGCAACTTTTGTGGCCAAACAGGGGGGAAGTAAAATGTCAAGAAATGTCACCCTAAGAACACCAAGAATGGCGGTTGAGTGTGTGATCAACAATTCTAATATGCCTATTTTGTATTGATTTGTTTGTACTTTTGCTGCTTTTGTGGCTGGTTTTGATGTGTTTTGAGCACTATGTGCATACTAGTGGTGTATGTTGTCTGTATTGTATTAGCTTGCCTTTGATTGTGTTTTGGTTTTCTTGTGTCCGCTGCAAGTGTTTCTCTGATATGGTATGACAGGTTGTTTTAGTCAAAAATTTGCCAAAGGGGGAGATTGAAGGTGTTTTCATGTTGGCTGCATTTATGGTTAAACATACCTGGTTATTATTGTGATATGCAGGCTGCATATTTGTTAAGCAAATACAGGTTCTGTAGTGAATGTCATGACCGATGTCATGACATCCTTGTGTGACAGCAGGAGCTGTTATAATTTATTAATTGTGTTTCCTGATTTCTCTCAATTAACTATTTAGAAAACCTTTTATTGTGTGCTCAATATTTCGTCCAGAATATCTTGTTGACAGCACATTGTGTAAGAACCAGATGGCGTGTGAATTTGGTTAACTTGGTTAACCCTAATTTGTTTCTAAAAAAGCCCAAGGCCCAAGAGCTGCATATAAAAAGACTACAATCCTAATTTGGAACGCAGACATAGTAGATTATTAATTATGAAGAACCGTAGTTTTGTAGCTGTCTCTTGTACTCCAAGCAATTGTCCTTGATGATTGCGTTGGAATAGGTTATGTTTGTTAATTGTCACTCTAAGCTTTTAAGCACGAGTGTGTGTCTCTTGATTCAAGCTTTTAAGCAGATCAAGGTGTGTTTTTTAAGTGTGACTTCTCTCTGTAATTGTTTATGTTTATCTGTAATCACTGCTGTGATTGAGGGGGAGTAGTTGAGATACTCAGGTCTAGGAATAGATTAGAATTGCGTTGGGTAGGTCTTAAGTGAGGAGTTGTAAACATGGGAGTTTAACTCCAAACTAATTCTGCTTATATTGGATTCCCTCCCTGGCTTGGTAGCACCCAGAGTAGGTTGTTTGAACCAAACTGGGTAAATAATTTTGTGTGTTCTTTATTGTTTTATGTTGTTCTGTTTTAATTATCTGTGCTGTGAGATTGTGGATGTCATAACATCCAGCAAGACATCGAGCGTGTGTTACTAGAATTTTCAGTTCCATAGTTGATCTCGGGGCACGTGACGGTGAGAAGTCAAATCTGTTGTTAATCTTGAAATCTGGATAGAAAGGGTCCCGTAAGTCTCTGGAAGAACTATGAAATGCATGATAGTATAAATGCATGTTTCATTTATGAGAGATCCTAAAGTCTTTTCACACACTTTTTGTTTTGCTCTTTTTTCTTTTGAAATCAAGGCATTTTTTTATAAAGTATCTTTTCTTTTTTCATTTTTCTCATTTCTCCTTTTTCATCCTTTTTTTTGGAAACAGACTTTAGGATCCCCCACAAATGAAGCGGATGAAGTAATGGTGTTATGCAATGCAAAAGCATGGGATCAACGGTCCATATAATCTTAGTAACCATTGTGCAATCTTCTGAATAACTTATGCAAAGCCTTTATAGGTCAGATGTCACATGATCAAAGGTCCGGCGTAGGTATCATAGACCATAGGAACAATAGTCACTAAAAGAGCTGAATAGTCACCAACAAACCTGAGTCACCAACGGTACCTGTAATATGAATCCCTCCCCACTCACAGGTGAATCTAGGTCAGGGTAGTCCAAAAAGGCAACCAGCGTTAACAGTTCTCCTGAAATACCATCATTGTTGCATCTACATGCCAACGACGGTACCCCATTTGAACCTCGATTGGGCGTGGGTCTCATGATCGCACTAGATGAGACCTGACATCTTGGCGACGTCATGACTATCCACTTTATCCTAGGTATTCTATGTGTCAACTCTGGCCTGGGTATTGGGCCTTTTACCTCATAGAACATCCCACCGTACCTGCAAACAGGAAAAATATGTGGTCCCCACGGGGACCCAGTAGTAAAGTCCAGAATGCGGGAAAGTAAATATGATATGCAAGCATAAAATAAACATGATAAGCAAGAATATATATATACAGGATGTAAACGTATAAACAAACAAAGAAACACCCAATAAATGAAACAGACAAAGGCTAAGATCGACTCGCTAAGAATGGACCAGCACAGGTCTAGCACATCCCCAGTAGAGTCTCCAGCTCTCGCACGCTCGCGAAAAATGAACAGAGTCGCCACTAATATATTTATCCCATAAGGGAAAGGAATGTCAAGAAACCTAGCAAAGAATAACAACAAGGTCTTTCGACCAGAGAATCTAGGTACGGGAGTCGGTTACGCAAGGGGAAGGTACTAGCACCCCTCACGCCCATCGTACTCGATGGTATACACCTATGTTTGTTTTTATCTAAAGGGTGTAATCTATGTCTAAGCCTACATGCGAATGAACGCAAAATAAATACGGGGAAAAGAAAGAATATTTACAATTGTGCTCGTTCAAGCTTCGCGACTTGATGCCTACGTATCCCTTTTCAGGAATCGGAGCGTCATAGTTTGGCTCACATGTTCTTATTTGTTTTGTGTTTTTTAGTTGGGCGGAGTTAACGTTCGCGCTCTTGTATAAGTGGACGACCTATGATGCGATCGAGCGGAAATAACATGCCCTTAGATGCCTACGAGGCAAAAGGAAAAGAAAGGGTCTAGTTTGTGTCTTTTAGGGTAATTCCATGATGACAAAACCTACTACAAGGCTTTGCATCATTTCCTTACTTTGTTTGAATTCTGATCATTTATTAGGTATTTTGAGTATTATTTAAAGGGAAATTTATTTGTGACTTGGATCATACCAAAAAGAGTTTAAGTGTTTAGAGAAAAACACCAAGGCCTACACCTCAATCATTTCTCTAAATAGCGGTTAAGAAATACACCGAGGCCTATGCCTCAATCATTTCTCTTCTACTAAGTAGAAAAGAAATACACCGGGGCCTACGCCCCAATCATTTCTTTCCTACTATGAAAAAAAATAGTTGTATGATCTTCGTCGGTATTTATTAAGTTTTTTAATGTTGAAAAAGAAAAAGAAATGGAAAAGGGGAGACTAACCTAATTCACTAACCTAATTGTTATTGTTAAAAGTCTATGTCCTAATTAAGACTAAACTAAAGTCTAAGGGGAATTAACTAAGCAAAAAAGATGAGAAAAAAATTATTTAAGTTGACCAAAATCAACTTTAACAACTAGGGGCCTTTTAGGTATTACACAAAGTACACAAATATTTACAAAAATAAGAGAGATAAAATTCCACACTACTCAAAGAAATATTTACAAGCATTTTGTATTTTTATTCATTTTTAAGGCTATTAGAATTAAAACAAAAAACTAAGTATTTATTTAATGTGTAAAACAATCAACAATTTAAGAAAAAATAATAAACAAATCAATTAAATCCTAAAAATTAAATCTAATACATTCTAAAGATCCTAATTGGTTAGAAACATATTTTTTATCATTTTTTTTACTTCATGAAAATTGCAATTATCAAACAATGGGAGGAGATGAAGGGACTATCCTAGTGCATAAAATAAAAGCTAAGGAAAACAACGATCTAAACAAAATAAGAAGCCAACACTTAACATTAAGAGTCAAGGTAGATTTCCCATCCTTTGGACTATCAACACTAAACCAACACATTACAACTTGGGGATCCAGATGAACTAGATTACATTTAGCACCACTTGCATTAAGCCTTTGGAATATATCATAAAATCTTGACGAAAATGGGCAGAGTAACTCCTGTGTACAGATGAATTCCTTATCACAATGCCTCGGAATTAACCATCAAGGACTTTCGAGGAAATACTTGCATACACAAACAGACAACAACCCAATGCCAGACATAATAACAATATAATAACAAGGTCTAGAGGTGCTAAGTCCAAAAGGTCCGAATCTCCAAAATTCTCGGGATAGTAACCAATAGTCCATAGAGAGCCTTATGTATTTTTTATAGTTTTAAGTTGCTTATTAATGTTTTACCACAAAAGTAAAATATGGTCCAAATGGTCAAAAGGAAAATAGCGGAAACATAAACAATACGTCCAAATGGACAAACAGAAAATAGCGGAAACATAAACATGATGAATGATATAATAAAGCATAAAGCGGGAAATATAAAGAGAGATATAATAAAATGCGGAAATTAAAGCTAATTGTCAATTGTTAGCAAGATGACCATCTTGAAACTTGTCAAGTATATCATCAAAACGTTAGTAATAAAGATCGATCGTGAGTGAATGATGATCTCGGGTTTAAATTTAATGGAAGTTCATCAGAAGCTTGATAAACTCATACCGACTACACGATAAAGTTCCATAAGTCTTAAACCAACCGCATACAATCTCTTCCATATTTGATCCTTTTTCCGATTCGGGATAATGAATGTTGCGCTATGTTAAGCAGATCGCCAAGTAACTTATTTAGAAATTACCCTACAACGAGGTCGGACAACAATTTTTGTGCTAATGCATGCGAGAGAAATGATATGTAGATCGTTCTCCGAAAGCAATACCGCACGAAAAGAAAATAGGTAGCGATCTTATCTTCATCAAGAATCCCAAAGAATTCCAAGGTTCCTTCCATCGACCAAAATACGTAGATCTTTCATCAACCAAAATGAAAATATTTTAAAGATGAAATCACCTTCAAAGGTTCCTTCCATCTTCAAGTTCAATCACTTAATATTGCAGATTAGGATTCTCATCCTATCAACGCCCTAAGTCCATTGACTTTGAAGAGGAATTAGACCTCTAAACTTGTGATTCAAAGAAAATATCAAAAGAAAGGAGTAGGAGAAGAGTTTGAACCAATAACAAGTTTAAAAAGGCAAAAAACCACATTCTATCAACGTGAAATCGATTTCATCCAGAGGGAAATCGATTTCACTGTTGCAGTTTTCAAAATCTGCGCATAGCAACAACATGAAATCGATTTCAGCCTTATGGAAATCGTTTTCACCAGTGTGTCGCACGCTCGCGAAAATGTGAACAGAGTCGCCACCAATATATTTATCCCAAAGAGGGAAAGGAATATCAGAAAACCTGGAATAAGGAAAGGATAAGAAAAGGTCTTGCGACCAAAGATCGGGTAAGAAGTCGGTTACGCAAGGGGAAGGTATTAGCACCCCTCACGTCTGTGGTACTCCACAGGATCCACTTATGTTTGTTCTATTCTAAGGGTGTATAAATCTAAAGCTCAATGCTAAGGGAATGCATGAAAATGAAAGAAAAAGAAACACGGGGAAAATAAGGTTTATAAATAGTTGTGCTCGCTTAGGCCCCACGACCTAATGCCTACGTATCCTTTTCAGGAATCAGAGCGCCGTAGTTCGGCTCACATGTTTTTGTTTGTTTTTGTGTTTTTTAGTTGAACACTTACATTCGCACTCCGCTGCTCGACCTATGGAGTCTTAAGCTGGGAATGGAGCGGAAATAACGTGTCCGATTAGGAGAAAGAATGCCCTGAAGGCAAGAGAAAGAATGCCTCGGAGGCGAGAGAAAGAAGGGAGAAACTTGAATATACTCTAGATCAAGATGTCGTAGCTTCATATTTGCATTTTAATCATGCACCAAATGCTCACCGCTCAATCTTTCAAGAACTCAATGGTCGATCTTGGGAGGATCTCGCTTTTGAATTTTGGTTCAATCTCACTGGAGAAATTCCTACCGGTTGGAGAGCTCTCCATGCTTCTCACATTCAAAACCCCGCTATACGTTATTTTCAACGTGTCTTGGGGCATACTATTTTTGCGAGATCTAACAACCACAAGGTAAACCAAAATGAATTATTTTTCCTTTACTGTGCGCTTAACAATATCCGTTTCAACGCCGCACCGTTCATGTTCCAACACATCCAAGGCTTAGTCAACGCCCCCGCTACAAACCCATTCTTGCTTGGCGGAATTATTACTTCCTTGGCCTGTGCTTTAGGTCTTGGTGACGAGCTCCTCTCACTCTCACATCTCATGAAGCCCTCTCAGTCACTCGATCTCACCTACTGCCGTGACTCCCACTTGGTTTCACCCCGCCATGACGGCCGATACACTTTGGTCGTCAACAAAGTTCTTATTCCTTATGTCATCCTTCCATGCCCTGAAAGAATCAACATCCGTTATGTTCAACGTTGGAGGCTTATTGAAGACAACCCTCAAGATAACCAACAAGAACATCCTAATGAACCTATGGATGCAAATGAAGAAGAACTCAACCAAGGGCAAGCTGATGTCAACCAACCTCCTCCAAACAACCCTCCGCCTATCACTCTTGACGCCATGTATGCTGCTATTCAACGCCAAGATCAACTCGTTCAAGCTATGCAGACAAACCAAACTGAAACAATTAGGCTCATCCAAGAGATGCAACAGGAGCACCGTGACTATGCTATTAGGAACGAAAGTCAATACACTGAAATTGCTACATATTTGCATGATCTTGACATTCGTGTGAATGACTCTCCTCCTGATAGACGTCGCCGTGTTCGTACAAGAGGCGCAAGCAGTTCTCGCAACCGCAACAATGAGGAGTAGTTCTTATGCACTGAGGACATTGCATCATCTAAGTCTGGGGGAGTCGTATTATTTCTATTTCCTTTAGTTTTATTTTTCCCTTCAGTTATTTCCCTTCCTTGTAATGTTTTTCTAATTCAATAAAAGAATATTTATGGAATTTAAGTCTTATATGTATAACTCCGTAGTTATTTCACTTTCTTCCATTTTCTTGAGCCATAACAAAAATTTTTGCTCCTAAACGATAAACGCAAACCCCACACGTTCGAGAAATACGAAGCTACTCAAACACTCAACGCATTGAAACTGAATATAGTCAATATCCTTATTGTCCCAACACTCTAAAACCCCCAAGTATGCGTAACCGATTTGAATACCCGTTATACCAAAACCATCGACTTTAAGTTTTGAAATAACCCTTAGTAGTTTATTCTAGCAGTCGGCACCGTCTTAGATACAAACTACGCAGAGAGTCGATGAATATAAGTGTATGATCCTCATAATAATAATTATGTGCTTAACCATAAGAAGAAATGTGCCTACTAAGTAAGGTGATCCTCACAAGATCATTTAACCTAACGGTCGCAAATCTCAAATACAAAGAATTTAAAAACTCATTGTCGATTGGTTCAGAAGTCGTCTGGTACTGAACTTGGTAGGAAGGACTATTGTCCGATTCCCCACAATCTACAAGTGAGTGCTAAGGAGTATACCACTTATTGTGCCAGAACTCCATGAGGAGGATCATAGTCACTAACCGACTACTCTGCTATGTGCGTGTTGTAGCAACCTGCCTAAAAATTTAACTTAGAGAGTCGCCACCTATTCTGAAGGGCGAATAGGAAACCCTACGCAGATGTGAGATTCAGGGTAAGTTACTATATTCAGGTCGAGGGAAGGTGTTAGGCACCCTCAACCCTTTCCTATTGGCTTTGAATCTAAGGCAAAGGTTTGATGGCTAAGAGTATTAAGGTAAGGTTTATGCTAAAGAATTGAATAAGGGGGAAAATTGAGATTTTGAGGAAGGGGACTCGCCTTGTTGCCAAGTGCCTACGTATCTCCTTATGGAGAATCAGAGTCAACGTAGTTCGGGGCACAGGATTGTACGCCTTAGAATTTGATTAGAGATGTATTTTTTTAGAGGTTTTTTAGTTAGCCTATCGCAGTTTGTTTTGTCTTGTAATTTGAATGGATTTTGAGTTGCCCAGGATAAAAATCCTGTAGTATCGTGGTTTAGTGTATTTTAGATGTTTCGGGCGTACAACCCTGATTTGGCACAATTAACCGCAATGATCAATAGGTTTGATCACCATAGGTAAAAGATTGGGGTTTTGCACCATTACCAATTCAAATCGATTGATTCGATTATCACTAATAATGAATTAACGTATTTTATTATTTTATGAATTTGTATTTTTATACTGTTACCTCTCATAACCGATTAATACGATTACAAATAATAACAAATTGATAAGGTATGCTAATCATCATAACCAATAAGATGGTTAAAACCATTTAGCAAAATAATGTTTATTTTAATTTATAGGATTTAATTAATTAAATTAATCGATTATTAACCATCGCGACCAATAAATTTAGTCGAAACGAATAATAAATTGAATCCTAATATTTTGGCCAAATGGCCAATGGGATTAGGTGAACCCTAATATTTACACCTTTATAGGGTTTTTTGTTTGTGATTTTTTAATAATTAAAAAAAATATTAAATCGATTTAATCGGGAAAATAATCGGGAACATAATCGATAAAAATAATTCTAGATAATTATAACCCCTAATCCTAGTTTAATTTCTAATCCTGAATAAATCAACCAAATCTAAGTATAATTAAACTTAATTCAAATAGTTAAATAAAAAAATATATATTAATTATATTAAAGAAACCTGGCAGTTATCCGATGTAATACATTCTTGAGGATCCATGGTGGTCCTTCAGCCTTTGGTATCTTGGATCTGGATTGATATGAATCGTATGGTTGAGGTATGAAGGAACATCGCGAACCCTCATAAGATGTGCATACCGGATCTATACGTAAGAAGATGTATTAAATTGAAAATAAAGAAGAAAAAGCCATCGTCACCAGTGAGTATCGAACTCAGGTGACTTGAGTCAGCAATACACTCCCTTTGCCATCTGCGCCATCAGCTTTTACTGTTAGTGTAACACCATGCAAACATCTTATACAAAAATAATTACAAGTCCAGAATTAAAAAAAAAAAGAAAACTGCAGCGCGCGGACACTGTAGCGTCGTCTTCCTCATTCTTCTTCAACTCTGCAAATTTCGATTTCGCATACCATGGCCCATAAATATGAAAGAATCACATGGTTTGATTAGCAATTGTATCATAATCACGAAAATAACTTCGGTTTGGTCCAATTTTGCATACTCATGAAAACCCCAAATCGAAGCTAAGAACCCCAACAATGGTGGTTCTTTCAAAACAGCACCAAAACTCAATTAACTCTGCAGAAAGATTATAAACATCAGTATGAACACAAATATACAACCAAAATCAATTTATGAGGTCTGTATAATAGGAATCAAAACACAATTTTTTTTGCCAAAACCGTGACTTTTATGATGCGATTCTAGGGCGTGGGAATGACTTTTTTATATCCAGAACGAATCAGAGAAGGTCGAGGAACGTGTTTGAACACTTTGTTCGGCCTAAATTGATTCAAAAACTTGGCTGCTAATTGCTTCCATGGCACCGAATTTTTGCGGTTTCTTACAAATATGTGTTGAATAGAAATTTGCCCCTCAACGTGGTAATAAGGATTCAATATTTTTTTCCGGTCCTCTTGTTGCCGTCAACTACAAGGTATATGTACAAGACAAGGCCAAAAAAATAAGGGTTAGAGTGTGAGAGTGTAAATATGTACGTGTAGGTTTTTTGGATGGGAATTGGCCTCCCCTAATTGTCAAAATCAATCCTTTTTTATATTAGTCAAATTAGGTTTTTCTACACCTAATGGGCCTATTGCCCAATTAATTCAATTATAAAAAACTATAAAAATCCTAATTATAATAATATTTACATTAATACTAATCCTAATAATAACACTAATAATCCCTAATGACAGTTCTAATATTAACAACAATTAATTAGTAAAATTAATAATATTAATACTAATAATTAGTAATAATAAAATTAATAAAAACAAATGTTAGTAAAAGAACTATAATCTCCAAAAAAGGATAAAACCCATGTAATAATTGGGCCCCGAGGTTTGGATCCCAAAGCACCTGTTAATTGCACCCCATTTTGTCTCAGGATATTTTATAAGAGAGCGGGTTTGACAATAGGAATGTCAAACCCCATGACTCTTAATTTTGATCCTTGATGAATTAAAAGATGTAGATTTGATTGGGCAAATTTTGGGGTATGACAGCTGCCCCTGTTCAATCTTCTTAAACCTAAAGAGTCGGATAGGCACGTCTGCCTATCGTGATCTAAAGGTAGAAGATGATTGAACACTGAAATGCCCTGAAATTTGCATGGGAAGAAGTTCCGTAGGAGATGGGCTTACAGATGCCATCCGAGGTGAATACTGTTTTTCAGAATGCGGAGCAAACGCTTTGGAAAGGGACCACTGTGTTTTTTTTTGTAGCACGGCCTAAAAAGGCAACCTGAAATTTATGCAATGCAATGTATGATGCGATGAGCCTCTCAAAATAAATGAGAGTGATGCATGTATATGCATTATGTATGAATGAGGTTAGTTAGTTGAAATGATGCATGATTGTTAGTTATGTTAATCGAAGTATGTTAGTAATTCTGAAAAGAAAGATAGCACCTTTGATTGTTTGTTGAAGTTTTGGAGAATATCACTGCCGAGGGACTAACGCGATAAACCCAGTTGAGGAATCGTTTGAAAAATCTTGTATGCCTGGAAAAGCTCCTAGAAAGGATGGAATACGTCTTGAAGAAGACTTCCTGGAAAGGTTCCTGAAAAGGAATAGCGAGGACCTTCTGTTGGTTGTGTAATTGGCTTGCTATGGTCAGCAAGCTTCCGCAGTTTGTGAACCCCCACTTACTATAGTTCTAGTAAGTCTTCTCGTATTTTGTGAACCTCTCACTTACCATAGTGCTGGTAAGCTATTCGCAGTTTGTGAACCTCTCACTTACCATAGTGCTGGTAAGCTACTCGCAGCTTGTGAACTTCTCACTTACCATAGTGCTGGTAAGCTACTCGCATTTTGTGAACCTCTCACTTACCATAGTGCTGGTAAGCTACTCGCAGTTTGTGAACCTCTCACTTACCATAGTGCTGGTAAGCTACTCGCAGTTTGTGGGCTTCTCACTTACCATAGTGCTGGTAAGCTACTCGCAGTTTGTGGACCTCTCACTTACCATAGTGCTGGTAAGCTACTCGCAGTTTGTGAACCTCTCACTTACCATAGTGCTGGTAAGCTACTCGCAGTTTGTGGGCTTCTCACTTACCATAGTGCTGGTAAGCTACTCGCAGTTTGTGGACTTCTCACTTACCATAGTGCTGGTAAGCTACTCGCAGTTTGTGGACCCCAATAGGATTGCTTGCTATAGTTCTAGCAAATTCACCTGCACCAATAAGATCATCTGTCCTAGTTCGGACAATTCACCTGCACCAAAGGAATTACCTGCCATAGTTCTGACAAGCGTACCTGCATAAGAGTGATCGCCTGCTATAGTTCTAGCAAACTTACCTGCATGGAAAAGATTCACCTGTTCGGAGACTCACGACTCGAGGGTCGGAGAAAATACACCAATCACAACATGAGGGTTGGAAACTAGGCTTTTGTAGTATGATTTGAATTTTGATGTAACAGTGAGACGGGAACTGATTACCAGACGGGAACTGGGTTTAATGATGGTTTGGACTGCCAATAGAAATTGGGCTTTTTGTGATGTGTAAATGCACTAGATGATATGCGTATGCTAATGCGTATGTATGTATGCTAATGATGATGCAATCCTGAGATTTTATCTCCTTAAACCCATTGAGCTTGTTTACTCCATGCTTGCACCTATACCCTGACTATGCTTATGCTGGCTTTGTAATGTTTATGTATATGGATAATGCTTATGCATATGTGTATTTTTGGTTGACGTAATGAGTGGAACGAAGTAATGTCTTCTGTAAGATTACCTGAAAAGGCTTTTTTTTTTTGGAATGGATGTGAACATTTGTCTCAGAGAAGACTACCTGAAAAGGTTCTTAGAGTAGATAGAAATTTGTCTTGAAAAAAGACCACCTGAAAAAGTTCTTAGCAAGGAATGGAGAATGTCTTTAAAGACGACTACCTGAAAAGGTTCTCAGCAAGGGTTGAAATTTGTCTTAAAGAAGACTGCCTACAAAGGTTCGTAGAGTGTCTTAAAGAAGACCACCTGAAGAGATTGAAAGATGTCTAAAGAGACTACCTAAAAAGGTTCGTAGAATGTCTTAAAGTAGACCACTTGAAAAAAGAAAGACAAATTGTCTTGAAGAAGACTACCTAAAAAGGTACTTAAAATTTCCTGAAGAGGACTACCTGAAAAGGTACTTAGGACAAGAATGTCTCGAAGAAGACTACCTAAAAAGGTGCTTAGACGAAAATGTCTTGAAGAAGACTACCTCAAAAGGTGCTTGGAAAAAGAAACGTCTTAAAAGATTACCTGAAAAGGTGCTTAAAGAAAGAATGTCCTGAAAAGGACTACTTAAAAAGGTTTTTTGGAAATGGTGATCATTCGTCTTGAATAAGACTGTTTGAGGAGGCTCCTAGAAAGGACCGTGAGATTTGTCTTAAAGAAGACTACCCGAAAAGGTATGGTGTAATGTATCAACCCATGTATGCAATGCATGATTTATGTATTTGCATGATGCCCTAATGATAGGTTGTTAATAACCAAAGCGTATATAGCTCGCTGGAGTTGTAGGTTTGTTTGATAAGGTGGGGTGTGATGCTAGCGCGATTCCCCGATACATGTTTTTGAACTTTGATGATCGTAGTTAGGAGAAATATTTGTTCGAAGTTGTAAAGTGCGAGAACGCCTTTTCCTTTTGTTGTGTGTCTTGCCCCAGTTTGATTTCCATTGCCCCAGTATTTTCATGGAGAAAGATGCTTATGAAGGAAGTGCCCCAGGGAATAGCCTTGTCATATGCTTAGATGTTTAGATTGAAGGGTGTGCCCCTGATCTCCAGGTCATGGAAGGTTATCCATAGTGTTCTATCTTTTGAATTTGAATTCTTCCCATTGACATGCCCCTGTTTGAGATTGCTTTGAGATGTGCCCCAAGTCGATTGAACCTTAGGAAGACTGCCCCTAGTTGATAGGATGTTCGATTGTATGCCCCTGTGCTCCTTGAAATTTTTGCCCCTGTTTAGGAGAACCCCCTAGATGTGGTTCCCCCGACTCCAGGGTCTTTATTAGAAATGATCACCTTTGATTAACCCATTTCGAGACTTCCTCGATGCTAAGTGTATACTCGTAGATGGTGTTGTACTTTTTGAGAAGTAGCTCCAATGGAATGCGTATGCAAGTTTTGAAATCGAAGTCCGTTATGAATTAGGACTGGATGGTTTTGAAAAGAATGCTTGAAGAAGCATAGTGATTAGAAGTAGTTTTAACAAACATAGGAGTCAGTATAACAAATTCCTGCTTAATATGCTTTCGTAGTTAACCTTGCCTCAATTAGGACTTTTAAATGTTGTAACTTGGCCTGGTTCATGTTTTAAGAAACAATGGATATAAGGCTCAAAATTTTATTTATCCCACCCCTTTCTCCTTGATGTTCTCCAGATCCTAAAAATTCGCCTAATCCAATGGATGTGCTTTGTTTGCAAGAGAATCGTTTCAGTTTCGATGTTGAGCAGAAGCCTTAGCAAAGATCCAAACTTTGATGACATATGTCGTAAAGATCCAAGCATTGATGTGAAGCTTTGATGGTTTAGCAGTCACCAGATTATCCATTGTATTTAGCCTTTGTTTTTATCCCTTATTTTTGCATGAACCAATTCTTTTGAATTTGATCCATCGGGATGCCCTAAATTTTGCCTAAGTCGTTTTTTTTTTTATTCATGGAATTTTTTGACTTAGCGGGCGCTTTTCTCCTTTTCCTTTTGAATACTCCTTTTGAGATTGATCCTTGGATATTGAATATTGTGACTGCCATGTCGACTTTGATTTGCAAGCTTCGACTTTGATACTTCCTCGATCCTGAATGATGTATTGAGGAAGAAGATGTTTGTGAATGTTATCTCCATTGCTTCCTCAATCTTGGATGAACGCGAGGAAGAAGATATGCTTGAACCTTTGCTTGAATCCTTGCTGGGATTGACTGATTCTTTTGACAACCAAAATACATCATTGAATTAATCGACATCTACCCTGCCCCTGGTTAAAATCAAGGTTTATTTGAAAAAGTAGAAACAAAACTCCAACTCCTGGCTCGAGGGGGTAACGAGGGATCAACATCCTTATATCTCCACTGTTTGGGAATGGAAACAATGCCTGTACATCCTCGGCTTGGTCTTACCTTGAAAGCATATGTTTAGCTGGACTTAGTTATTTGTATTCGTCATTCTCCCTCAAGTTTGTTAATAACCCTAAAAATAGAAGTGTGTGACTGGAAAGTCGTGGTAGTGAGTGAATGAAGTGAATGAATTGATTCCAAAACCTGTATGATCATCCCATTAGAATTGCTAATCCGAAGGTACAGCTTTTATCCTGAATGACACTTAACGATTGTAGAGTTGAAATTGTGAGCACGGTAAACACCTATTGATCCTAGGGATAATCTCCTTTGTAGATCCACTGACCTTGTTTCACTCCTTAGATTCTTAAACTTGTAGAAGTGAGGGCAACCTCGAATTTTCTTTGGACATGTCAAACCTGGCGGGAATAAATCGTTAGCGGTGGGTTTTCGTCGTATCGGAACTTCATGAGTTTCCTTTGACTGAACCTCTTTTGCTTTTTCTAAGGATAGTATCACCTATGACCCCCTTTTTTTCTTGGTGTGGGGCTGACATATGTCGAATTCCCTCCATCGTAGTTATGCCTCTTTGTTCAGGATATTGCCCCAGTTGGACTAATCCTTGCCCCCAGGTTATCGTAGAGCGTCCTCGAAAGTTTGATATGTTCTAAGATGAACCCCTTTATAACTAGATACATCTTAAGTGTATCTATGAGGGAACTCTTTATTGAACTAATCCTTGCTCGATGACAACCTTCATTGTATTCATAATCCTGTTATGACAAAGGCATGGACATGCGGCTGGCATGGCGAAAGGCATCTTTTTTTTTCTTTAGCAAGACTAAGATCTTTTATTCTCCTTGCTCCATAGTCTACGATCCTTTGATTTTTTTTTGAGTTTCGGGAAACCGGCTAGCATGGTAAGTGTGGATGCGGGCGAAGATAGAAATGCAAATGTAAATGTATGAATGCATGAAAATGCAAATACACGCGTGAGCGAGAGACTCCTTATATTGTAACTTCTTGTATGCAGACGTGTAACATATGATCCTAGGGATAGCCTTAGAGGCGACATTAGACCCTCTTGGAATCTTTGCAGGATAAATGTTATGACACGCTAAGGGAAATCCCTTGGACTCGAGAGTATGCAGAAGATAGCGGCTAGTGACCGTTCAAGATAGTCACTAAATCTCATGGCCATCGAGAGGCCAATCAACGTGTACCAATGAATTTGTCCCTCGTGGGAAGGTTCTCTATGCGGAACACAACCTATCTAAGGACGATATGGACGAAGAAAAATCCCTACAGGCTAGGGATGTGATGATTAAATGGAGATCCAAACCCTACAAGTTAGAGGGTGCGCGGGAATAAGCATGGAGTGACCGTTCAGGACGGTCACTAGATTTCATAGCCATCGAGAGGCCAATCGAATGCATGCTAGTGAAGTTGTCCTTCGGGGAAGGACGCGTCATTGTGAAAACACGTGGATGTAACAGAAAATCCCTGTATGCTAGGGAGTACGTAGTAGCAAGCACGGGGTGACCGTTCACGACAATCATCGAATCGCATGGCCATCGAGAGGCCAATTGACGTGTGTTAATGGAAATGTCCTTCGTGGGAAGGACGCGTAGTCGTAAGAATACAAGGATATAAAAATAAAATCCCCACAGGCTAGGGGATGCATAGATGGTGATGTCCTTTGTGGGGAAGACATGGTCTTTAGAAATTAGAGTCCCTACAGGCTAGGGACCACGTGGGGATACCTGCAAAATTGAAACGCATACATTCGTGGCATATAAATCGCAAATATATATCAAGCACAAGAGCACAAAAGTCCTAGGTTCATAGGTCCGACGTAGCGGCTCTTGGGAGCCAACCTTTTTATAGGGGGTTCTAGAAGGTCTCATGGGGTCGTTCGTAGCCTCCGAGACTTTTTGCCTCTTCGGATTTTAGAACAACTCATTTTATCCATGAGGTTCGAATTTTTGGGGTAGGTTCTCGGAGAGATCAGCCAAGTATCCAGTCCTGCCCTCAACAAAGTCAAGCCTCGTTTTGGACATTTCCGAATACTCAACCCACTCCGAGTGGAATTATCAATGAGACTCGTAGGAGATTCATACTCCCCTATTGGTCTCAAAGTTAACTCCCACACTTAGGGTTTAACACAACATAAAAAAAACACCAGCAAATATAATAGGAATAAATATTCACTTAAATAAATATTTAATTAAATTGCAGTAATGAAATTGAAAAGGAAAATAAATAAATAAATAAAATTTAAATATTTAAAACTAACCTTGAACTCCAGCCGCTTGCGATTTAAAAAAATACAATACGCAGCAAATATTTAAATAAACATATACTTTTTAAATAAACAGGTATTTAATTTAATTGATGTAAAAGATGAAATTATAAATAAATAAATAAAAATTTTAAATATTTATAAAAAATAAATAAACCCTAAAATGGCAAATTAGCCAAACCCTAAAAAGTTTGCCACAAACCTAAATGTTTCGCCAAAAACCTAAACTCTGCCAAAACCCATAGGAGCATAATAATTCACCATTAAGTGATGTCCCCAGCAGAGTCGCCAGCTGTAGCAACCTGCCTAAAAATTTAACTTAGAGAGTCGCCACCTATTCTGAAGGGCGAATAGGAAACCCTACGCAGATGTGAGATTCAGGGTAAGTTACTATATTCAGGTCGAGGGAAGGTGTTAGGCACCCTCAACCCTTTCCTATTGGCTTTGAATCTAAGGCAAAGGTTTGATGGCTAAGAGTATTAAGGTAAGGTTTATGCTAAAGAATTGAATAAGGGGGAAAATTGAGATTTTGAGGAAGGGGACTCGCCTTGTTGCCAAGTGCCTACGTATCTCCTTATGGAGAATCAGAGTCAACGTAGTTCGGGGCACAGGATTGTACGCCTTAGAATTTGATTAGAGATGTATTTTTTAGAGGTTTTTTAGTTAGCCTATCGCAGTTTGTTTTGTCTTGTAATTTGAATGGATTTTGAGTTGCCCAGGATAAAAATCCTGTAGTATCGTGGTTTAGTGTATTTTAGATGTTTCGGGCGTACAACCCTGATTTGGAACAATTAACCGCAATGATCAATAGGTTTGATCACCATAGGTAAAATATTGGGGTTTTGCACCATTATCAATTCAAATCGATTGATTCGATTATCACTAATAATGAATTAACGTATTTTATTATTTTATGAATTTGTATTTTTATACTGTTACCTCTCATAACCGATTAATACGATTACAAATAATAACAAATTGATAAGGTATGCTAATCATCATAACCAATAAGATGGTTAAAACCATTTAGCAAAATAATGTTTATTTTAATTTATAGGATTTGATTAATTAAATTAATCGATTATTAACCATCGCGACCAATAAATTTAGTTGAAACGAATAATAAATTGAATCCTAATATCTTGGCCAAATGGCCAATGGGATTAGGTAAACCCTAATATTTACACCTTTATAGGGTTTTTTGTTTGTGATTTTTTAATAATTAAAAAAAATATTAAATCGATTTAATCGGGAAAATAATCGGGAACATAATCGATAAAAATAATTCTAGATAATTATAACCCCTAATCCTAGTTTAACTTCTAATCCTGAATAAATCAACCAAATCTAAGTATAATTAAACTTAATTCAAATAGTTAAATAAAAAAAAATATGTTAATTATATTAAAGAAACCTGGCAGTTATCCGATGTAATACATTCTTGAGGATCCATGGTGGTCCTTCAGCCTTTGGTATCTTGGATCTGGATTGATATGAATCGTATGGTTGAGGTATGAAGGAACATCGCGAACCCTCATAAGATGTGCATACCGGATCTATACGTAAGAAGATGTATTAAATTGAAAATAAAGAAGAAAAAGCCATCGTCACCAGTGAGTATCGAACTCAGGTGACTTGAGTCAGCAATACACTCCCTTTGCCATCTGCGCCATCAGCTTTTACTGTTAGTGTAACACCATGCAAACATCTTATACAAAAATAATTACAAGTCCAGAATTAAAAAAAAAAAGAAAACTGCAGCGCGCGGACACTGTAGCGTCGTCTTCCTCATTCTTCTTCAACTCTGCAAATTTCGATTTCGCATACCATGGCCCATAAATATGAAAGAATCACATGGTTTGATTAGCAATTGTATCATAATCACGAAAATAACTTCGGTTTGGTCCAATTTTGCATACTCATGAAAACCCCAAATCGAAGCTAAGAACCCCAACAATGGTGGTTCTTTCAAAACAGCACCAAAACTCAATTAACTCTGCAGAAAGATTATAAACATCAGTATGAACACAAATATACAACCAAAATCAATTTATGAGGTCTGTATAATAGGAATCGAAACACAATTTTTTTTGCCAAAACCGTGACTTTTATGATGCGATTCTAGGGCGTGGGAATGACTTGTTTATATCCAGAACGAATCAGAGAAGGTCGAGGAACGTGTTTGAACACTTTGTTCGGCCTAAATTGATTCAAAAACTTGGCTGCTAATTGCTTCCATGGCACCGAATTTTTGCGGTTTCTTACAAATATGTGTTGAATAGAAATTTGCCCCTCAACGTGGTAATAAGGATTCAATATTTTTTTTCCGGTCCTCTTGTTGCCGTCAACTACAAGGTATATGTACAAGACAAGGCCAAAAAAATAAGGGTTAGAGTGTGAGAGTGTAAATATGTACGTGTAGGTTTTTTGGATGGGAATTGGCCTCCCCTAATTGTCAAAATCAATCCTTTTTTATATTAGTCAAATTAGGTTTTTCTACACCTAATGGGCCTATTGCCCAATTAATTCAATTATAAAAAACTATAAAAATCCTAATTATAATAATATTTACATTAATACTAATCCTAATAATAACACTAATAATCCCTAATGACAGTTCTAATATTAACAACAATTAATTAGTAAAATTAATAATATTAATACTAATAATTAGTAATAATAAAATTAATAAAAACAAATGTTAGTAAAAGAACTATAATCTCCAAAAAAGGATAAAACCCATGTAATAATTGGGCCCCGAGGTTTGGATCCCAAAGCACCTGTTAATTGCACCCCATTTTGTCTCAGGATATTTTATAAGAGAGCGGGTTTGACAATAGGAATGTCAAACCCCATGACTCTTAATTTTGATCCTTGATGAATTAAAAGATGTAGATTTGATTGGGCAAATTTTGGGGTATGACACGTGTCAAGATAATGGGCTTAATGTGATTGCGCGCGAATGAAAGGGGTGAAACATGATGACGAGTCAAAAAGGTCGAGCTATAATGGCATGATTCGGATTGGTATGCATACTGGGAGTTGTTTAGTGTTGTTACTATAAGTTTATTGCTAGGATCATTATCATTATTTTCAAATAAGAACACTATGTAGCTGAGTATAACCGAACGACGTGGTGGAAGTGTGTTTCATTTATCTTTATCTTATTATTTTGCTTGAGGACAAGCAAAGGTTCAAGTCTGGGGGAATTTGATAACACGATTTTATATCGTATATTTAGCTTGAAATCCATAGATATTTATAGCATTTTCCGTTTATTATGTTAATTTATTATGATATTACGCGAGTATTTGTTTCGTTTCAGGATTTACACTCTAATTACGACTATTTGCGAAAAGGAAAGAAAATGGAGCTTAAATGACCAATATTTATGCCTAAAGGATGAAAAAGGAGTGCTGAAGTGAAAGAGGGGTGCAATTAGGACCCAAAGGCCCAAAGGAGACGAACCAGCCCAATGAAAGATCAAATGTGCGTGGCCCAAACCTTCCCAGCAAGTGGAGACGCACGTCTCCAACGTTCCAAAGGCCACCTCAGCAAAAGGAGACGCACGTCTCCAAGCCTTCCTACATCTTCTCCACTTGAGACGCACGTCTCAAGTCAGTCAAGGCTGCTCCTAAAGAAACGGAGACGCACGTCTCCACACCCAGTCTGCAAAAATCCCCACTTTTCACGCAACGTCACAGCAAAACCTCTCCTATAAATAGGACCTGCTACCTCACTTCCAAAGAGTCCGATTTCCTGCCAACGAAGTGCTGCCGAAATTGTACCGCGAACCGTATTTCTTTATTCTGCTTTCATTCAATCACTTATTTTCTCACAACGATTTCTACACTGGAAATTGTTGTGAACTTTTTATAGATCTAGCCTTACGTTAGATTTATCGCTTTATTTCCTTGTTTATTTTTTTTCTGTCTTTTAAATTCCGAAGAACGATCCAGCCAACCTGTGGTGGAAGTTCAGTACTCGAAGATTCAATTACCATTTATTTAATTCAGGTTTTTATTTACCGCCTTTATTTATATTTATTTGCATGATATATTGTATGCCAATTACTATGCCTATTATTATGAACCGAACCGATTTATGCATGTTTAACCATATTAATATGTCTGGCTAAATTATTATGATATCGGTATGTAAAGTAAGTTAACCGTAGGGATCCGAAATAAATTGGCTTAATTATATTTTATTAACTATCACCTGTTTTTGGTCTGTATGTCTAATTTAATTAGTAAGTCTTAAAACCAATAGAGCGAAAGTTTGAGGGGTTAAGACGGTCAAAGGTTAAAATCAACAGAGCGAAAGTTTGAGATCTTTAACTGGATAGTAGACATAGGACATTAGTTTTAAGGATGGCGAAAGCGTATTAAAACTAATTAGGACTTATTTATTTTCAAAAATTGTTTTTACACCCGACGGGATGGCGAAAGCGTACGTTAGGGATATTAGCATGTTCCGAGTCAACAGAGCGAAAGTTTGAGATTAGGAGATTTAAATAGATAACAACTTCATAAAACAGGCATTTTATTAATTACGTTGTTTCCAAAAAGCTTTTCTAAAATCTAATGGGATGGCGAAAGCGTACATTAGGATTAGGACAGTAATCTAAATCAATAGAGCGAAAGTTTGAGACGAGGATTTTTAATCAATTGAATTAGTAAAGATTTTTAATTAAATTATGCAAAAGTCAATGGACCTTCGGATCACCTTAAGTTAAACGAAATACATACTGATATCTGTCTTTTATTATATTCTTAATTTTTCACTCACTTTCCCTTAGAAATAATCAAAATTTTAGTAGCCCTAGCTTTACATAGTAACCTTAGATAACGGTAGATCGATTCATAGTCCCTGTGGATTCGATATCTTTTAAAACTACACGACACGACTGTGCACTTGCAGTTATCAGATTTATAGACACGTAAAGTCGCGATCAAGTTTTTGGCGCCGTTGCCGGGGACTATTTAAGTCGATATCGTAACTCACTGTTACACCGTAAAGACTAGGACAATTCTTCCCTTTCTTTCTGAACGATTGTATGCCAAATACTCGTTCACAAGGAGGAGATTTAATACAACGAATTAACGAGATCGAACGTTTCATTAACGTCAAACGTCGAGCTCGCAATCTTCCCGAAGTAGCAGAAATTCTGATTAATCAGGAATTGACTCTTACTGATCAAATCAATCAAATTATCCCGAAGTTAGAGATGGCTGCTATTCGTCCTCTTAGAGACTATGTCGCTCCTTCGCGCGCTGAACCGCATTCAAGTATCGCACCACCTGCGATTGAGGCAAACAATTTCGAACTCAAACCCTCGCTGGTCCAAGCTGTTCAACAGAATCAATTCTCTGGAAGCCCTGTAGACGACCCCAATCTCCATTTATCCGTGTTCGTGCAATACGCCGACACTATCAAAGCCAACAACGTTAGTTCCGAAGCTATTCGATTACGCCTTTTCCCTTTCTCCTTGAGAGATAGAGCGAGAGCGTGGCTTCAATCCCTGCCTTCCAATTCCATAACTACGTGGGACAAATTGAAGAGAGTATTCTTAGCGAGATACTTTCCGCCTAGCAAAACTGCTATGCTTAGAGGTCAAATCAACGGATTTACCCAGAAAGATAACGAATCACTCTTCGAAGCTTGGGAACGTTACAAGGACATGCTTAGAATATGCCCTCATCATGGACTCGAACCATGGCTGATCATCCATACTTTCTATGGTGGTCTCTTATATAACACTAAAATGACTATAGATGCCGCTGCTGGCAGAGCATTAATGGACAAACCCCATGATGAAGCATACAAACTCATAGAGAACATGGCACAAAACCATTACCAATGGGGTGGAGAACGAGCCGCTCTAGAGAAAGCCCAAACCAAAGGAGGAATGTACGAAATAAGTGGTATAGACCGCGTTAATGCTAAAGTAGACGCTTTAACTCAAAAGATCGAGAACTTAACCATCACTCCTTTAGCCACCGCTGCTGCTGTAACACCTAACTGCGAGATTTGTGGATTGACTGGACATGTAGTTGCTGAATGCCAACTCTTGACTGGAGTCCCATCTGATCAAGTAAACTATGCTCAAGGAAACCCTTATTCTAACACGTACAACCCTGGATGGAAAAACCATCCGAACTTTTCTTATAAGAACAACAATGCGTTGTACGCACCTTGACAAGCACCTGCTGTACCACCTGGCTACCAAAAAGCGCCTGTAGCTGCTCAAAACACCCCTAGGAAGTCAAATCTAGAAATCATGATGGAGAACTTCATAGCTTCCCAACAACAAACCAATAAAGACTTCCTGAATCAAAACATCCACAATAGCGAGCAACTAAAACAACTATCGAACAAAGTAGATGCTTTAGCTACACATAACAAAATGTTAGAAACTCAAATCTCACAAGTAGCTCAACAACAAGCACCTACTGCCGCCCCTGCTGGCACGTTTCCTGCTCAACCTCAACCCAATCCTAAAGGACATGCGAACGCAATAACACTACGAAGTGGAACGAATTACGATGGACCCATAGATCCTAGAACTCAAAACATACCCATGTCACAACAAGAGCCAAAGGAAACCCAAAAGAAAACAACTGACGAACAAACTGCTAAGACTGATGAGAGCAATGACGAAGTGGAACCTGAAAAAGAGAAACCTTACGTTCCACCACCACCTTATAAGCCACCAATTCCTTACCCTCAGAGATTAGCTAAATCAAAAACCGAAGCGCAATTTAAAAGATTTGTAGAACTTCTGAAGCAATTAAACATAACCATACCATTCACAGAAGCCATAACTGAGATGCCTTCATACGCTAAGTTCTTAAAAGAAATCCTATCAAACAAAAAGAAACTCGAGGATAACGAAACTATAACGCTTACCGCTGAATGTAGCGCTATCATCCAAAATAACATGCCTCCAAAACTGAAAGACCCTGGTAGTTTCTCTATACCCTGCGTAATAGGAAAAACCATCATAGAGAAAGCCCTGTGCGATTTAGGAGCTAGTGTTATTTTGATGCCTCTTTCGACCTGTAAGAAACTCAATTTGGGTGAGCTTAAAGCAACGAGAATGTCTCTTCAACTAGCTGACTGTTCAGTTAAATACCCTGTAGGAATGTTAGAAAATATCCCTGTTCGTGTAGGTCAATTCTACATCCCAACTGACTTTATCATTATGGATATCCAAGAAGATTCTAACATCCCGATCATATTAGGAAGACCATTTTTAGCAACCGCTGGTGCAATTATAGATGTAAAGCGAGGAAAGCTTACTTTCGAAGTAGGAGAAGAGAAAATAGAATTTATCCTTTCCCAATTCCTAAAAGCACCTTCTATAATTGACACATGCTGTTCTGCTGACATAATCGATGAGTGTGTCAAAGAAGTAAAATCCGAACCAAATAAGGAAACCGAGATCCTAAGAATTCCTATGCTGCCAATTCTTGAAGATGACAACTGGCGTGAGGAATATCAAGATAACCACCTGAGTGAATGCTTAGCTTTAACTCCCGATCCTATACCTGGGCCTAAGAAGCCTGCTATAGAGCTGAAAACACTTCCTACCGATCTTAGATACGAATTTCTAGACGAAGAACTAAACCGACCAGTTATAGTGAACGCCAACTTAGGACGAACCGAGACTGAAAAATTACTTAATGTCCTAAGAAAATACCCTACCGCTTTAGGATATAACATATCAGATCTGAAAGGTATAAGCCCTTCTCTGTGTATGCACCGCATTATGCTCGAAGACGATAGTAAAACCTCTAGGGAACATCAAAGGCGAATAAATCCTATTATGAGAGATGTGGTTAAAAAGGAAATCCAAAAACTGCTAGAAGCTGGAATAATATATCCTATATCCGATAGTAAATGGGTTAGTCCTGTTCACGTCGTACCAAAGAAAGGAGGAGTCACTGTAATCACTAATGCGAAAGGAGAATCTGTAGCACAGCGTACCCAAACTGGATGGAGAATGTGCATTGACTATAGGAAGCTAAACAAAGCTACCCGAAAAGACCATTTCCCTTTACCTTTCATAGATCAAATGCTCGAACGCCTAGCTAAACACTCGCATTTTTGTTATCTGGATGGATACTCCGGATTTTTCCAAATTCCTATCCACCCTGACGACCAAGAGAAGACCACATTTACCTGTCCTTATGGTACATTCGCCTATAGACGAATGCCTTTTGGACTCTGCAATGCACCCGCGACCTTCCAAAGATGCATGATGGCAATATTTGCCGACTTCCTAGATGGAATAATGGAGGTCTTTATGGACGACTTCTCTGTCTGTGGAGGAAGTTTTGAAACATGTTTAGAAAACCTTGAAATGGTACTTAAACGATGCGTAAGCGTAAACCTGGTCCTTAATTGGGAAAAATGCCATTTCATGGTTCGACAAGGAATTGTACTTAGACACATCGTATCCGATAGAGTAATCGAAGTTGATAAAGCAAAAATCGAAATTATCGAAAACCTTCAACCTCCCAAAACCGTTAGAGAAATAAGAAGTTTTCTAGGACACGCTAGTTTTTACCGACGTTTCATTAAGGATTTCTCTAAAATAACAAAACCCTTAACTGAACTACTAATGAAAGACGCCGAATTTATTTTCACCGATAAATGCACTGAAGCATTTCAAACGCTTAAACAAGCATTAATCTCTGCGCCAATTATGCAACCTCCCGACTGGAATGAACCTTTCGAAATAATGTGTGACGCGAGTGATTATGCTGTAGGAGCCGTTCTAGGGCAAAGAAAGGATAAGAAACTACATGTCATATATTATGCGAGTAGAACCCTAGACGAAGCTCAGATGAATTATGCCACGACAGAAAAAGAATTATTAGCTGTCGTATTTGCATTAGACAAATTCCGTTCTTACCTGGTAGGAGCCAAAATAATCATATACACTGACCACGCCGCCATTAGGTACCTCCTAACCAAAAAGGACGCCAAACCAAGACTTTTGAGATGGATCTTGTTACTACAAGAGTTCGACCTGGAAATTAAAGATAAAAAGGGCACTGAAAATGTCGTAGCAGATCACCTCTCTCGACTAGAAAATCTAAAACCCGAACAAGTACCAATTGACGACGATTTCCCTTATGAAAGACTCATCGCCCAATTAGAAGCAAATGAATTTGAACCGTACCGTCCAAACTCTGAAACCAACAAATTAGCAGAAATAGCTTTAGCCCGATCTGACACACCTTGGTATGCAGATTTCGTAAACTACCTAGCTGCTGGTGTGCTTCCTCCTGATCTAAGTTACCAACAGAAGAAGAAATTCTTCCATGACCTAAAACATTACTATTGGGACGACCCACTCCTATTCAAAAGAGTCCCCGATGGAATCTTTAGACGTTGTGTACCCGAGGAAGAGATAAGAAGCATAATAACACACTGTCATTCTGCACCGTGTGGAGGACACCATAACACATCTAGAACCTGCGCCAAAATTCTTCAATCTGGACTCTTCTGGCCCAACCTGTGGAAAGACGTTTATTTTGCTGTACTAAGCTGTGATAGATGCCAACGAACTGGAAACATTTCAAGACGCGATGAAATGCCTCAAAAAGGCATTCTAGAAGTAGAAATATTTGACGTCTGGGGAATAGACTTCATGGGACCGTTTCCGTCGTCGTTTGGAAATCAATATATACTCGTAGCTGTCAATTACGTTTCAAAATGGATAGAAGCTATTGCTTCTCCTACAAACGATACACGAGTAGTTATCAAACTCTTCAAAAACGTCATCTTTCCTAGGTTCGGTGTGCCAAGATTGGTAATTAGCGATGGTGGTTCCCATTTCATTTCAAGAATACTTGAGAAACTCCTTCGAAAATATGGAGTGAATCATCGAATAGCCACACCATACCATCCACAAACAAGCGGTCAAGTAGAAGTTTCTAACCGCGAAATAAAACAAGCTAAATGAAGCTTGGTCAACCAAGCTAAATGAAGCTTTATGGGCTTATAGAACAGCTTTCAAAACTCCAATAGGAACTACCCCATTCAAACTCGTTTATGGAAAATCATGCCACCTACCGGTAGAGTTAGAACATAAAGCCTATTGGGCCATTAAGAACTTAAACCTAAACTACACTGCCGCTGGCGAGAAACGACTTCTAGACATAAACGAATTAGAAGAACTTAGACAAGACGCTTACGAAAACGCCAAAATCTATAAAGAGCGAACGAAAAAATGGCACGACAAGCGCATATCTAGGAAAAATTTTAGCATAGGCGATAAAGTACTTTTATTTAATTCTAGACTAAAATTATTTCCTGGTAAGTTACGATCTAGATGGTCTGGCCCTTTCGAAATAACTAACATATTTCCGAGTGGAGCGATAGAAATCAAAGGAGAAACCGTCAAACCTTTTTTCGTAAATGGGCAACGTCTTAAGTATTACCATCATCTCGAACACGATGAAAACATCGAAGTTTTTAAACTTGACGAACTGCCCGCTCTTTCGAAAAAATAGTTTTCTATTTTAAAATCGTCGAGCTTACGACATAAAACAAAGCGCTTGGTGGGAGACAACCCACATTTATTTATTCTTTTACTTTATTTTATTTTTATTTTTAATTTTTAAACTTTTGTTTTTCATTTAAATAATCTATTCTAATTTTAATTTATTTTTCCATTTTTCTTACATTTTATAATAATTACTATAATTATAACTGCTATCTTAAATCGTGAAAATATTTCCTTTTCATAATTATAATTATTATTATAACTTGTTACTTAATTTTATTTCCTTTATTTTATTTAATTTTATTTTTAAAAATAAACACTAGCCTAGTTCTAACTTAATCTTAATATTTTCAACTTCTAGGTTTTTCATTTAACTACTAACTACGATGCAAGGAGTTGATAATATGGAAGTTGTGTTCCGTGGTAGAGGACAAGAAGCAAGATTTAATAAGCTGGAAGAGAGACACATGGATTTGACTTGCTATCCTCACCAACCAACTATGGTGAAACTTGGTATCGAAGAAAGCATCCTACACCTACTTAACCAAATTGGTTGGACTGGTTCTCACTTGTTCCGCAAGTTTAGCACTTATCGGAAGCTCACTCTGGAATTCTTGAGCTCCCTGACCTATCTTCCAAACTGTGGACAAGGACTGAGAAAAGGAGTTATTCTCTTTAGACTCTTTGGTATGGAGTTTAATTTCTGCATCCGAGATTTTGCTGAAATGTTAGAACTACCTCATGGATCAGATGCATACACCAAAGTAGCTGAAGACAATCTTGCTTACTGGGAGTTGGAAAAATACTGGGGCAAGATCACTGGAAACGACAACCCTGAAGAGAATGAATTTCAATCTGAGAACATCCATAACCCCGCCTTCAGATACTTCCATAAGATCCTTGCTCACTACATTTTTGGTAAACCCGATAATGTCACTGAAGTCTCTAGAGAAGAGTTGTTCATCATGTTTTGTACCTCTCAGAATCGCCCGGTCAATGCCATCGCTTTCATGCTAACAAACTTCGAGCGCATCACGCATGACGAAGTTTCACCTATTAGGATCGGCGGATTTGTCACTATGATTGCTAATGCTATAGGAATGAGAGTACCTTTGCTTAGATTGACACCTCTTGGCTCCCACAATTCTATGGATATTCACTTCTGCTTTAACCGAGGAATCATCGGTAACCTTGGACCTGATCAGTTCGATTTACTAATTGATAACAAAATATTGGATCAGTTCACCTTACCGAGTCCTAGGACGAGTGTGCACAATCCTGCCAACTGGCTTTTCTTTGATCAGATTCCTGAAAGAGACCCTTCACCTGAAACACCTCAAGCCTATGAACATTTTGATGAGGAAATGCACGTATCGGAATCTGAGCCTGACACTCCTCCTGGTTACTATGAACCTAATCCTGAAGATGAACCCATTCCTGATTACGAACCTCTTCCTGTTGATGAACCTATATCTGAGTATGAGCCTGAAACTCGTTCTGAAGATTCTGTTGATGATTACACTGTTGATATGACTGATGTCGAGCTCGAGCAACAACAACCTGCTACATCTACCGCATCGATGAATCAAAGAATGCCTAATCTGAACACGCACGAGCAAGCCATCACTGCACTACAACAAGATGTCCAACATGTGCGCAACGAGCTACACACTTTGCAAATGCATCTCTTCGATTTTATCGACACCATAAATGCTCAGTTCGACGAAGTTTTTAAACACATTCAGTCTAATGAGCATAACAATAGACGTGGCTAGATGTTACCGTATTAGATTATTAGATTTTATTTCTAGTTTTAGCAATCTTTATTCATAAGATTAGATTTTCATTTTTCTGCATTTTACATTCTGCTTATGTTAACACTCAGTACCGGTTTAATTTTAAATGCAATATTCTTTTGATTACTGCTACTGTGTTATATTACACTGCTATTGACTGCTATATATTTGCCTGTTTATCACTTTTTGCTGTTAATAGTATTAAAATTCGACACTGCTCTAAACTGATGGACAATTTATGGCATCTGTCAGCACTGTCTGGTCCCTTGCATGCGTGTACCACTTGCCTACAACAGGAGACGCACGTCTCCATCTGTGTGGGACCAGCAGGAATCTTTCTGAGGACAGGAGATGCACGTCTCCATGCTTTGTCCCCTTGCAGACTGACTGCCTGAGACGCGCGTCTCCCAAGGGCAGCAGTCTGCATTGTTGACCACGTTGCAGCACCACCATAACTCCCATTTTGAATTTTGAATTTGAATTTCAAAATTCATCTTTCAATCTTCTTCATTCTTCCCCCTATTTATTCCATTTAAACACCATAAACCTCATTCATCCTCCATCATTCACCTCTTAATTCTTCATCATTTCCTAACCTTCTATTCCATTCAAACTTCAAACACCACCATTAATCCATTTTAATTCTCCATTAACCACACCATTTTCAAACCTCACTATAAAACCACACCACCACCACTCTTCTTCTTCACAACCTTCATACCATTCTCTATTCTTCTACACTCCATTTCTATTTTTTTCATTTTCATACTCACCATGCCTCCACGTTCATTAATCCGTAGTGAGCGTCCCGAGAGACCACCTCCCGACCTTTCAAATATTATCTTCCGAGATGACGACAATGATGCTCAACGAACAAAATACGTCGCTTTCTACGAACGTTCGGTTGTTCCCACAAAATTTGTGAACACCGAGTGTCTAGAAACTCTGGGTCTCATTGATGGTGTTACCCGTTTGCTCACTAAATCTAGCCTCCACCATCTTTGTACCGAACCCGTACCTACTTATGAGCCGCTCGTCTTAGAATTTTTGAGTTCTTTCAACTACGACACTCCCTCTAATCAACCACTCTCAACCGGTAGCATCCAATTTTGGATGTTCAACCATGAATATACTCTAGATCAAGATGTCGTAGCTTCATATTTGCATTTTAATCATGCACCAAATGCTCACCGCTCAATCTTTCAAGAACTCAATGGTCGATCTTGGGAGGATCTCGCTTTTGAATTTTGGTTCAATCTCACTGGAGAAATTCCTACCGGTTGGAGAGCTCTCCATGCTTCTCACATTCAAAACCCCGCTATACGTTATTTTCAACGTGTCTTGGGGCATACTATTTTTGCGAGATCTAACAACCACAAGGTAAACCAAAATGAATTATTTTTCCTTTACTGTGCGCTTAACAATATCCGTTTCAACGCCGCACCGTTCATGTTCCAACACATCCAAGGCTTAGTCAACGCCCCCGCTACAAACCCATTCTTGCTTGGCGGAATTATTACTTCCTTGGCCTGTGCTTTAGGTCTTGGTGACGAGCTCCTCTCACTCTCACATCTCATGAAGCCCGCTCAGTCACTCGATCTCACCTACTGCCGTGACTCCCACTTGGTTTCACCCCGCCATGACGGCCGATACACTTTGGTCGTCAACAAAGTTCTTATTCCTTATGTCATCCTTCCATGCCCTAAAAGAATCAACATCCGTTATGTTCAACGTTGGAGGCTTATTGAAGACAACCCTCAAGATAACCAACAAGAACATCCTAATGAACCTATGGATGCAAATGAAGAAGAACTCAACCAAGGGCAAGCTGATGTCAACCAACCTCCTCCAAACAACCCTCCGCCTATCACTCTTGACGCCATGTATGCTGCTATTCAACGCCAAGATCAACTCGTTCAAGCTATGCAGACAAACCAAACTGAAACAATTAGGCTCATCCAAGAGATGCAACAGGAGCACCGTGACTATGCTATTAGGAACGAAAGTCAATACACTGAAATTGCTACATATTTGCATGATCTTGACATTCGTGTGAATGACTCTCCTCCTGATAGACGTCGCCGTGTTCGTACAAGAGGCGCAAGCAGTTCTCGCAACCGCAACAATGAGGAGTAGTTCTTACTTCTTATGCACTGAGGACATTGCATCATCTAAGTCTGGGGGAGTCGTATTATTTCTATTTCCTTTAGTTTTATTTTTCCCTTCAGTTATTTCCCTTCCTTGTAATGTTTTTCTAATTCAATAAAAGAATATTTATGGAATTTAAGTCTTATATGTATAATTCCGTAGTTATTTCACTTTCTTCCATTTTCTTGAGCCATAACAAAAATTTTTGCTCCTAAACGATAAACGCAAACCCCACACGTTCGAGAAATACGAAGCTACTCAAACACTCAACGCATTGAAACTGAATATAGTCAATATCCTTATTGTCCCAACACTCTAAAACCCCCAAGTATGCGTAACCGATTTGAATACCCGTTATACCAAAACCATCGACTTTAAGTTTTGAAATAACCCTTAGTAGTTTATTCTAGCAGTCGGCACCGTCTTAGATACAAACTACGCAGAGAGTCGATGAATATAAGTGTATGATCCTCATAATAATAATTATGTGCTTAACCATAAGAAGAAATGTGCCTACTAAGTAAGGTGATCCTCACAAGATCATTTAACCTAACGGTCGCAAATCTCAAATACAAAGAATTTAAAAACTCATTGTCGATTGGTTTAGAAGTCGTCTGGTACTGAACTTGGTAGGAAGGACTATTGTCCGATTCCCCACAATCTACAAGTGAGTGCTAAGGAGTATACCACTTATTGTGCCAGAACTCCATGAGGAGGATCATAGTCACTAACCGACTACTCTGCTATGTGCGTGTCAAGATAATGGGCTTAATGTGATTGCGCGCGAATGAAAGGGGTGAAACATGATGACGAGTCAAAAAGGTCGAGCTATAATGGCATGATTCGGATCGGTATGCATACTGGGAGTTGTTTAGTGTTGTTACTATAAGTTTATTGCTAGGATCATTATCATTATTTTCAAATAAGAACACTATGTAGCTGAGTATAACCGACCGACGTGGTGGAAGTGTGTTTCATTTATCTTTATCTTATTATTTTGCTTGAGGACAAGCAAAGGTTCAAGTCTGGGGGAATTTGATAACACGATTTTATATCGTATATTTAGCTTGAAATCCATAGATATTTATAGCATTTTCCGTTTATTATGTTAATTTATTATGATATTACGCGAGTATTTGTTTCGTTTCAGGATTTACACTCTAATTACGACTATTTGCAAAAAGGAAAGAAAATGGAGCTTAAATGACCAATATTTATGCCTAAAGGATGAAAAAGGAGTGCTGAAGTGAAAGAGGGGTGCAATTAGGACCCAAAGGCCCAAAGGAGACGAATCAGCCCAATGAAAGATCAAATGTGCGTGGCCCAAACCTTCCCAGCAAGTGGAGACGCACGTCTCCAACGTTCCAAAGGCCACCTCAGCAAAAGGAGACGCACGTCTCCAAGCCTTCCTACATCTTCTCCACTTGAGACGCACGTCTCAAGTCAGTCAAGGCTGCACCTAAAGAAACGGAGACGCACGTCTCCACACCCAGTCTGCAAAAATCCCCACTTTTCACGCAACGTCACAGCAAAACCTCTCCTATAAATAGGACCTGCTACCTCACTTCCAAAGAGTCCGATTTCCTGCCAACGAAGTGCTGCCGAAATTGTACCGCGAACCGTATTTCTTTATTCTGCTTTCATTCAATCACTTATTTTCTCACAACGATTTCTACACTGGAAATTATTGTGAACTTTTTATAGATCTAGCCTTACGTTAGATTTATCGCTTTATTTCCTTGTTTATTTTTTTTCTGTCTTTTAAATTCCGAAGAACGATCCAGCCAACCTGTGGTGGAAGTTCAGTACTCGAAGATTCAATTACCATTTATTTAATTCAGGTTTTTATTTACCGCCTTTATTTATATTTATTTGCATGATATATTGTATGCCAATTACTATGCCTATTATTATGAACCGAACCGATTTATGCATGTTTAACCATATTAATATGTCTGGCTAAATTATTATGATATCGGTATGTAAAGTAAGTTAACCGTAGGGATCCGAAATAAATTGGCTTAATTATATTTTATTAACTATCACCTGTTTTTGGTCTGTATGTCTAATTTAATTAGTAAGTCTTAAAACCAATAGAGCGAAAGTTTGAGGGGTTAAGACGGTCAAAGGTTAAAATCAACAGAGCGAAAGTTTGAGATCTTTAACTGGATAGTAGACATAGGACATTAGTTTTAAGGATGGCGAAAGCGTATTAAAACTAATTAGGACTTATTTATTTTCAAAAATTGTTTTTACACCCGACGGGATGGCGAAAGCGTACGTTAGGGATATTAGCATGTTCCGAGTCAACAGAGCGAAAGTTTGAGATTAGGAGATTTAAATAGATAACAACTTCATAAAACAGGCATTTTATTAATTACGTTGTTTCCAAAAAGCTTTTCTAAAATCTAATGGGATGGCGAAAGCGTACATTAGGATTAGGACAGTAATCTAAATCAATAGAGCGAAAGTTTGAGACGAGGATTTTTAATCAATTGAATTAGTAAAGATTTTTAATTAAATTATGCAAAAGCCAATGGACCTTCAGATCACCTTAAGTTAAACAAAATACATACTGATATCTGTCTTTTATTATATTCTTAATTTTTCACTCACTTTCCCTTAGAAACAATCAAAATTTTAGTAGCCCTAGCTTTACATAGTAACCTTAGATAACGGTAGATCGATTCATAGTCCCTGTGGATTCGATATCTTTTAAAACTACACGACACGATTGTGCACTTGCAGTTATCAGATTTATAGACACGTAAAGTCGCGATCAAGTAGTAACCGAGAAACAGATTAGGGAATGAATCCCACTCATTTCTATGCCACTAAGTGATTGAGAAACAGATTAGGGAATGAATCCCACTCATTTCTCTATCACTTTCTTAATGTGATTCGCATCTCTATTTGTTAATGTTTTAATGTTGAAAAGAAAAAGGAAAGGAAAACTAGCCTAAAATGAATAACTAGCCTAATGTTATGATTATACCTAAGTGTTAGGATTTTAAAGAGACATGAAAATAAAGTCACAATTATAAGCCAATATTTGAGAATGATACAATGGTACAAAGTTACACACAAGCATGAAGTAACAAGTCAAAATATAGTACAAAAATGAAGTAAAATACTATTATTTTCTATGATTTTTATATGACAAAAACAAGGATTCTAATCAAGCAAAAGAATTAAAATACAAGCCTAAACTAATATTTTTTATGGATTATTTTTATATGTCAAAAATTGGATTAAAGCCTAAGAATGATAAGAAAAGTTAGTTTTATTTACTAAGAAGAAATGGCAAAAATCTAATAAAATCTAGACCAAAAAAGATGGAAACAGGGGGGTGCATATCGATTTGTTGGTGTAAAGAGCAGGGCGCAGGGTTTTGGCCCAAAGGTTTTTTTGTTATGATTTTCATTGCCAAAATAAAAGAAGATGCGCTGGGCCCTGGTGGGGGATGTATGAATAGCAAATCAGGTTTTATCAATTGATCCAATAATTCTCAAAAAAACGTATTAACTCAAATGATATTCAGTAATCATGCCATTATTTCCATTATTATTTGTATTAATTCAAATAAAATCAAACTTAATACATTAATTGACATTATTAATACCAGACTTTATGTGATTCAACAATATGTTAACATTAGACCTTATATTAAAATATTAAAATAAATAAATAATCAGGCAATAGAAATTGAAAGAGGATTTTAGGGTTTGAAAAATGTGACCTCTGAGCTTTCAAACGGATCTTCTTCATCTTTCACGAAGAACACACAGCGGCGGCCGGAGGCGAGATTCCCCGATTCACCTCGCCGTGAACACCATAACTCAACCCTTTCTCAACTCGGATGAGCGGCGTGGCCCAAGCTTCATCTTCGGAGAACCTCTTTCGACCTTACTCTCCTCTTATTCTTTTGAACGCGACGGCTTCTCATCTCGGACAACGTTACGACGCCGGATAAGGATCACTCTAGGACCGAAACCTCGCCCTCTCCGTCTCTTCTCCGTTCGTTCCTCAACCTACTCGCGGTGGCCGGTCTCTCTTTCTCTCACGACCTGCGGCGGTGCTCGGAATCACAACACGAGTCATCATCTCCAATTGGAGCTCCCTCGCCACCGTGACCAAAAATGGAGCTCTCTTCTCTCTCTGAATCAAATTAAGTCTCAGTCTCTTCTCCTCGTCAATCTCGATCTTCGATTGTAATTCGTTCCCAAGTAAGTGATTCGATCTTTTTGATATTCAATCCGCTTGTGCACCTCTTTTCTTCTTCTGGTCCTCGCGCTTTTCTTGTTGTTTCACCGAGATTTTTATCGCAAAGATGATGTTGAAGTTTCTTACAGACTGAAGCTTATTGGAAATTAATGATGAATGTGATGCTGATGTGATGTGGTTGTTGAATTGTTCTTGATATTCTGAGCTGTTGTTGGATGCAGATTGAAGAAGAGCAAGGTTGGTGATGATCGATGATGATATTGATGATACGACCTGTTGCAGATGTATGGTGTTGATGAAGAGTGATGAAGATTCAGAAGGAGAAGAAGCTTTTTACAGGTCTTGTGAAGAGAAAGAGATGAAGAGTGATTGGAGAAAGCTTGAAGATGCATTGAGAAGGTTCTGTTGAAGGTTTTTTTAGAAATTGGATAGGAGATTGAAGAATGAATGGAGAGTGGATAATGAAGGTTGAAGATGGTGAAGTATTGGTGGTTCTGTTGAGAAAATGGTGAACCCCTGAAAGTGGTGAAGACTGTTCTGTTATATAGATGCCCCAGGTTAGTTCCCAATTGGTTCAATTCTGTTTTCTGTTAGAAGGTTAGTTAGAGACTGTTTAGAGTTTGTTAGGAGAGTTAGTTATGCTGTTATGAAGTTAGTTAGAAGGTAGTTACAGATTGTTAGGATAAGTGGTTTTCTGTTGGAGAGGGTAGAAAGGAATTGAAACAATGGTTAGTTGGTTATGGATCAATTGGGAACTGTGAATTGAATGGGGTTCTGACTTGTTGGATAATGTGATATGCAGGGACAGAATCTGTTATGCTGCAAAGTTATCCAATGCCAAGTTTTTTTTAAATGACTTCTTGAATTTGAATATAAATGTATGGCATATTGTCTGAATGCTGCAGGTCCTTGTCCTTCCACCTTATTTTCTGTTTTCTCTTTCTGCCTTTAAGGGAAGAACAGGTTTTGCTTAATGATTTGCAGGTTGTGTTGGCTGCACAATAGGAACTCTAATGTAATTCTGAATCGACTTTAAATGGTAGTTCTTTATTCTCTTTAATGCAGGCCTGGTGTGTTGGGATAACTTGAAGATGAATGAAAGGCTTTGAATTCAATCATGATGCGATACGCACATTCGATGCAAAGAACTCAAACTTCCTATTCGCTTTAGATTTGGATGGTGCAATAGATTCAAGACAATACGAGGGCCATGATGAAGATGCTTGGAGTTTTATAGATTAGCAAAGCTGCTGATTTTTTTGTATAGTGTTTCTTGATGGAAATATGTATAATCTTTGTAGTAGAGACTTGAATGATCTTTTTGAATAATTTTTTTTTTGTATAGACTTTGGTAGTGACATCAAAAGGAATTGGAACCGATTATGATAAACATGTATTGAATCATTTCTTTGTATTCTTTGTTTTCTATATGAAAATAGTTGTAGAAACTTTGTGATAAAGGATGGATGATGTCATTTGAATGAGCTTTTGCAAGTGGAGTTCATCTTAATCATTGAATATAGTTGAAACTTGAACTTTGAATGAGCTTTGCAAGTGGAGTTCATCTTAAACATTGAATATAGTTGAAACTTGAACTTTGAATGAATTATTTTCAAGTTATTGTTTGGATCCAAATGACACATATTCAAGTTAATCCAGTACTTCAAACGATAATAAAAAAACCCACTTAAACAGAGCTAGGAGATAGGATAAGGATCAATTGAAATAAGCCTTAAATGATGATGGAAACCCTAATCCATAAGAGTCAAGGCACTCCCAAAATTGTGTTCTCTTTACTCGCGGCCAATAAAACTTTCTGAGTCCCACTTCAAAGCACATAGGAGAACTGGATGAATCATTCTCTGTTGGATGTATACACCCCAAAAATCACAGTGAAACTTTAATAATTTAAGATCTCTGATTCCAATGGCAATGGTTGTTTAATGACGCATGATTTTGTTGATGACCTAAGATGTAAATGAATGAGATATGTAAGCCAATTAAGAATAATTAGATGGGCAAATTTTGGGGTGCAACATAGTGCATTTTTCAGCAAAAACAACATTTAAAGGAGAAAAACTTGTGCAAACATAAAACCAAACACCTTGTGATCTTGGATACACATGTGTACGAAAATATCATCAAATCACCATCAAATAGAACCAATGTAGCACTAAAGGAGCATCACGCACAATAAATAAATGATCACATCTTGGAATATGTAAATGGAGCAAGAATTTACCATTTAGAATCAATCTCTTCAAGAAAAAACACCAACAAGCCATGATCTAGCAATAATATATGAAGGAAATGTGTTTGGATGAAGGTTTAGCTCAAAGTTAGTAAGGTTCAATGTGGATCTCACTAACTTTCTTTGGAGAAGAAGAGCTTTGAGTGATTTGGTAAGGATGGGAAGAGAAATTTCAAGAGTTCTTTTGGCTTTCCAAGCTTGTGAAATGAAGAGGTAGAGGCCTCTATTTATAGAATTGGAAGTGAGGGTAGTGGTAAATTGGTAATTGTCCTTTGGAGATTAATTTGAATTTAATTGGTAAAAAAATGTGATTAAAGTGAGGTTAGTGAAGGGAATTATGGTAATGAGGTGGAAATTGGTGGGAACAATAAAAATGTGATCCAAGAAAATGATCAAGTGGTTCATATGTTATCAAGTGAAGGTGTATAATAGAATTTGATCATGATGATGCATGGAATTATGACATCAAGAATATTCTCCCAAAAATGGTACCAAAGTTCACTAAACTTTAGAATTCTTCTTTTTTTGCCCATCTTGCTGCATGAAATTTATTTCCTCTTGTTCATAATAAGAATCTGGCGCAAAATACAACATGGAAATCGATTTCACCCTGTTCAGAATGTGATCTTGGTGAAAAATGCAACATGGAAATCGATTTACCCAGTAGGGAAATCGATTTCCCCCATACAGGAATGTTTAAAATGCCTTATTTAATGGATGCCTTGGCTTGGTACCTACAAAATACAAACCTACAAAAAGAACAAAGCAATATTTTGGTATTTTGGTTAGAATAGCATATATACAAGCTAAATAAACATTGGTGCTTGATGGTTCCCTCAGGGATGAAGTGAGCATCACACCAGAATAAAGCTTTAAGATGAAGCTCTTGATTGATGGTTGAGATGCAAATGATGTCTGATCTTAGGGTCAAAAATTGGGGTATAACACCTGCCTAGGATTTTTGTGATGTTCCCTCTTTGTTGCATGCTCCCTTAGGATGCTCGGTTCTGTTTCTCTAGGAGGCGTGAATCGAGATAGAAACATAAACTTTTGAGCCGAACTATAACGCTCTGATTTCTCCATTGCACGTTAGAGGTACGTAGGCACAGGGTACGAACGCCCTAGCAAGCGGACTTTTATTTTCTTATTTTGTTCGATTTTTCTTTCTATCTTGCTTGTTCTTCCATTGCATGTTTCCCTTTGCACATTACATGACACACACACACACACACCCTTAGATTAGAAACTAGCAAGAATGGATCCTGTGGAGTACCACAGACGTGAGGGGTGCTAATACCTCCCCCTTGCGTAACAGACACCCTTACCCTTTATCTGCGACCATTGCTTGTTTAATTGGTTTTCTTTGATATTTTCCATTCCTGCGCGTAGGATAAATATATGTTCGATGGTGACTTCATTGTTTATTCGATGAGTTTTCCAGTTGCTTCAGTAAATAACTTAGGCCTAAATTTCTCAAGCAATCTCCTAAAGATCTTTTCTTTAAACAAAGCATCATCTGTCAAAGATGGTCGAAGTATTTTGAATGCTTCATGGGCTTATTTATCCCTCCTTGGTCAAAGAGTTTTGGAAGTATGCCACCGTCAATCCAAATGGTGCAACCATTTCCTCAACTATTTTCGGGACTCCTATCCTTATCACTCCTTTGTCCATTGCTTCAGCTATCAATTGTTGTCCATCTAGTATTACTGATGAGGATATTCGTTTCAAATACTTTCAAGTTGAAAAGCTCAGTATCATCCATGACACTTCAAAAGGATATACACCAACTAATCCTGAAACACTTCTTCCCGCTGCTGCCCTATGGTTTAGTTTTATTCGAAACAACTTAAGACATAAAAATCTCAATGTAGATATTCTACATTTTGATGACAGAGTTCTCACTTACTATCTTGTGAATCATGTCAAAGTCGATCTACCTCAGATCATCTACAAATATCTGATAGAGTCGATCACTATCTCTAGAAACCATCAATAGTCATTCATACCTTTTGGGAAAGTCCTCTCCAAACACATTGTTGAGGATGGGATAGTTAGATTGATCAATTCTATTTTATGGAACCAAACATACTCTTGAGGAAGTAAAATGCAAAATCATGTCTATATAGTTTAGCTGTTTTTTTTATATGCTAGTTGTGGTTGTTTCTGTTCTGAAGTGTCATTTTACTTTAAGATTTTGTATTATCGTCTGGCTATGACTGTATGTTTCTGTGTTCTTTAATGAATGAATGAAAAAGTTTAAGTTTTTTTTAAAGAGATAGCTTATCTTCCATATTCTACATTATCTATTCTGAATAATTCATAAACAAATATAATGTTAAGAGTATAAGTCAAGAATCAGAAGGAATGTCATTCATATCAGAAGCATGTTAGTTCTCTTATCTTTAAGCAACATTAACTTTGAGGAATAATTCAATCTCTAATCAATTGATAAAATAAAAAGTAGTTATCTTTGATGTTTTGTCTGTTTGTTTTTTAACCGAGGAACTTTGAACAAGTTCACTAGGCATTCCTAGACAGGTCAAAGAAATTTAGTGGAGTTGAGACTCTCAGATTCAGATCTGAAGACATCAAAACAGAAGTTTAGGAATACAAGTTCTTCCTGGAATCAGTCAAGGCAAAATCTACATTCAAAACATGTGCCAGAAGACATGAGCTTATCAGAAGTTAAAAAATGTCTACAAGTTCTGGATAGAAGAGTCATAATCAAGAGTTATGTCTAGACAAACTTTGACACTCTAGAAGCTTTAGAAGACCTCAGAAGAGTTACCTAGGACAGTTCATAATCAGGATATTTGATCCTTACCGAGTCTGATACTCAGGGGGAGTGTCTCATCAGAGAAACAGGTTCTAAATCTGATGAAAGGCGTAGCCATCATCAGAAGAACTCAAATCTCCCTTTTATGGTACAAAGGTGTCATACCCCAAAATTTGCCTTCCACATTTCATTCACAATGATTCAAAGCTCAAGAATTTCATCAAGACATTCTCCTAAGCAAGGATCTCCTAAAACTAGGGTTTGACATCTTCTTGAGGAAATTAACAAAGCAAGGCCTCCAATGAAGTTCCCTATGGTTCATTATGTTTCAAGGCACCTCCATGTTAAAAATCAAGGTTCAATTCCAAAGTTTGCTCATTCAATAGCCCAGATGATCCCCAGTCAATTAGGCTGACCTAAAAGTCAACCATGGTCAAAATAAAGTCAAAGCTCCTGACTCTTGGTCAACACCAAGTATGAGAGAATATATCCATCATTTGATCAAGGATTGATCATGATTCATCAATAAAAACTGAGAAATGAACAAATTCAAAAGGTTCAAATTAGGGTTTTTTATAGGAGAAAGTCAACTCAACTTTGACTGGCCATAACTTTCACATGGAACATCTGAAATTTTTTACCCAAAGCCTATTTGGAAGGAAATTGGATTCTCTACAACTTTGTCTCTCACAAGCCAAGGCCAGAAATGCTTCATTTGGAAGATATAGTACATAATATTATAGGTCCTTTTCAAAAGTCAACCAAAGACAGCTTTTTGTCAAAGGGCATATCATCAAGATAAAATCCCCAAATGAAAAATATGTCCCAAAATAGCTTATAGAGGACATCTTGAGGTTTCCAAAAAGTCTTAGAAATCCTTCATAGCTTAAAAATTGAGACAGATATGCCATGTCAAAATTAGGTAATTTTGGAGGTAAAATGTGAAATAAAAGAGGTTCAAATTGGAATTTTTTGCAAATGGGCCTATCTTTTTATGACTTAATCTTGGTCCGCAAGCTATATGAGTTGTCTAAAACATGTGTCACGAAATTATCAATTTTATATGATTTTATTTCATTTAAAAAGTGATTTAAAGTGATATAATTGAAAGAAAAATCAAATATTGGATTAAGGGATTCACAATGATCAATTCCAATCAATATTTATTGCAAATTTGCAATATAATTTCGTGCTAATATGATTGAAAAAAGATTGGTACAAAATTGGACAAAAATAGAAGGTTTCCGTTGAATTTTCAAATCAAATTTCTCAAACTTGGCAAGATTTAATTCAAGAGGTATTTGGACTATTTCTTTAAGCTAAATCAGTCCTCTATAAGTAGAGAACATAGGGCACATGAACATAGAGCAAGAAAGTTCATCCAAAATTCCAATTCGGTTTGGGAGAATTAGGCTATTACAAGAAGATTAAAAGGTTGCAAAAGATTCCTGAGATCATTCTGAAGGTGTTTGGATCGTTACTCTGCATCAGCACCCCCAGAACATTCTCCATTTAGCCAAGGTACGTTGCTTTAAAACCATGGTCGATTAGTATAATTCATGCACTCTCATTAACAATTGATTGCATATTTTGGTCGATGATCATGCTCTGAACGTTTCTGGATTGTTCGATTTAGGTTTTAGTGTGTAAATCGTATTCGGCCATTGGAAGCCGGATTAGGGTTCTTGATCTTTATTTGGGGGTTTTTATTAGGGCTAAAATTAGATTAAAACAAGGTTAGTATTAGGTTCGTATGGTTTAAACGAAGAGTTTTGATGTGTCGCGAAAGATTTATGTGGATGTATGTGTTAATCGCTATTTTCCAGGGGTGTTTGCTACGAATAGAATCGTAACAGATTCGTAGCTAATTCTACAGGTTTTTTGCAGGTGTGTTGGGGAAGATGATGAGTTGTCATCATCTGGTTCGTTGGTTTGAATCTGCGCGCGTTTTTCATTGCATTTTTCAGATTTTATTATATAATATATTGAATGCGTGTTTTAATCAACTGAGCAACTTGGTTGGGGTGGTTAGTAGGCGCGTGTGTGAGTGGAGGGTCATAGGTTCGAGCCCTCCCTCCAACATTATTTTTATGAAAAGCTGGTTTCTTGATACAATGCGCGCGCACGTGGGTAGAACACCATGATCCCTCAGAATCCAGCCATAGGATTGCCATTAGCTTTAGACCAACACGCCCAGATCTGTTCCCCATGACATAGGCCCTCAAGGCTACCACACTGAATCATCCAAGCTCCTTAATGGGCCGGGCCTTTTTATATTAGCACCCCCTGCTTTTGTTATTAAGAAACAATATACACCCCCTTGTCAAAAAATAAAAAGAATTAATTCTATTAATAATTGTTATTTGTTTTGTTTATATCATTCTCTCCTCGATCCGACTATAGCTAGTAGTCGCATTGGCGAGAGTTAAAATCAATTGAATAATTTATTTATTAATATTAATCGAACGGACCTTTGTTTAATTCTCTTCTTGACCCGACTAAATCTATTAGTCGCATTAGACAAGAGATAAAAATATGAAATAACGAAATTCATCATCGTGTAATAACTAAATATATTGGTTATAGAACCACCAATACTCGTACATCCCGTCCCAAGAAGGCCGTTGATCATGTATCTCACCGTCCTCGAAAGGTCTATGGGATGTGTGTTGGGGCAACAAGATGAAACAGGCAGAAAAGAGCACGCTATTTACTACCTCGGCAAGAAATTCATGGATTGCGAATCTCGATATTCACCATTGGAAAAGACACGTTGCGCCCTAGCATGGGCCTCCAAACGTCTACGGAAATATATGCTGAACCATTCCACATGGTTAATGTCGAGAATGAATCCTTTGAAATACGTGTTCGATTAGCAGGCTCTCACGGGAAGAATTGCTAGATGGCAAATGTTACTGTCAGAATACGACATACTGTACGTTACTCAAAAGGCGATAAAAGGAAGTGTACTGGCAGAACATCTAGCTCACCAACCCATCGTAGAATATCAATCTATGAAATTCGACTTTCCTGACGAAGATATCATGTTGGTAAGAGACTACGAAATTCCAGGCCCCGACGAAGGACCTGAACCACGGGTAATATGGAAACTTATGTTCGACGGTGCTTCAAATGCCCTAGGACATGGTATAGGGGTAGTTTTAACCTCTCCTGACAATCGTCACCTACCCTTCACTGCGAGACTATGCTTTGACTGCACCAACAATATTGCAGAATATGAAGCATGCATATTGGGGTTAGAAGCAGCAATGGATCTAAGGATTAAACTACTCGAGGTGTATGGGGATTCAGCACTAGTAATCCACCAAGTCAATAAAGAATGGGATACTCGAGACGCAAAGCTAATCCCATATCGAGACCTTATACTGGAGTTAATGGTTGAGTTTGAAGCAATTACTTTCACTCATATCCCAAGGGAAGAGAATCAAATGGAAGACGCATTAGCAACACTCTCCTCTATGTTCAAAGTAACTTGGCCAAACCACGAACCATGGATAACGGTTAGACACTTTGATGAGCCTGCTTATTGTCTCACAATCGAGGAGCAATCTGATGACAAACCCTGGTACCAAGATATCAAGAGGTACCTGGAAAAACAAGAATACCCAGAGAACGCCTCTACAATTGACAAAAAGACACTAAGGAGGTTGGCATCCAAGTTCTTCCAAAGTGGAAATATCCTATACAAGCGGAATTACGAATCAGTGTTACTAAGGTATGTATATAAAAACGAAGCCAAGGAGATTATCAGAGAAGTACACGAAGGGACCTTCGGAACTCATGCAAATGGACACTCAATGGCGAGAAAAATATTTCGAGCAGGGTACTACTGGCTAACAATGGAAGCGGACTATTTCTAATATGCAAGAACATGTCACAAATGCCAAATATACGCTGACAAAGTACACGTGCCGCCGAATTCGCTGAACATAATGAGTTCACCATGGCCGTTTGCAATGTGGGGGATTGACATGATAGGGACGATCGAACCGAAATCCTCTAATGGACACCGATTCATATTGGTTGCCATAGATTACTTCACCAAATGGGTCGAAGCTGCTTCCTACACCAATGTAATGAGACAAGTGGTCACCCGGTTCATCAAGCATAACATCATATGCCGGTATGGAGTTCCAAATAGGATTATCACCGACAATGGGTCGAATTTAAACAACAACATGATGAGAGAGCTGTGCGAGGAGTTCAAAATCGAACACCACAATTCTTCACCATACAGGCCTAAGATGAATGGCGCTGTCGAAGCTGCAAATAAGAACATCAAAAAGATAATACAAAAGATGGTTAAAACATACAAGGATTGGCACGAAATGCTTCCCTTCGCCCTACACGGTTACAAAACCTCGGTGCGCACATCCACAGGGGCAACGCATTTCTCTTTTGGTTTACGGTATGGAAGCAGTCCTCCCTATCGAGGTGGAGATTCCGTCACTAAGAGTCCTAGCTGACACAAAGTTAGAAAAATCGGAATGGGTAAAAAACTCGTTTTGATCAGCTTAATCTCGTTGAAGAAAAGCGACTGACGGCTTTGTGTCACGGGCAACTCTATTAGAAAAGGATGAAAAAGGCGTTCGATAAAAAGGTCCGCCCTCGAACTTACAAAGAAGGAGACATCGTCCTCAAGAAAATCTTACTACCTCGACTTGACGCCCGCAGAATATGGACACCTAATTACGAAGGTCCGTATGTCATAAAAACGGTGTTCTCAAGAGGAGCACTCGTCCTCACTACAATGGACGGGGACGAGCTGCCACACCCAATCAATTCAGATGCTGTCAAGAAGTATTACGCCTAGCAAAGGCAGGAGCATAGACCATGAGCCAAAGACAAACCATGAAGGATAAGGAGTCGTGCAATCATCTAATTCTAAGGTCAAAGGATTACCGGGGACCTCGATAGCAAAAGAGAAACAGCAGTATTAATATCATTTCTATTTGTCATTTTCTTTTTTGCACTTTTGTACATTCGTCGATTTAAAGCAATATCAATAAAAGCTTTCTTTTTCTTTCATACTACGCTTTCTCGTCATTTCAATACCAGGTGCAAAGGATAAATTATTTTTATAAACTTTAGCATTGGACTCAAAATGAGAAACTTACAAATTTTCAAAAAAACAAAAGCAATGGGAACGAAACCATGACATCTCTGGCAGGCAATATATGCCTCACGCTGCAATCATTCAGATCCACCATGATCTCTCTTACCGGGGATGTTACCAGCAGAGCATCTCAGAACAATCCAAACCAGGATTTGAAAACAGCTTGGAAGGGTTAACAAATTCGATGGGTGACAAAGAGATAAAATGTTAAAGTCATCACACATACATACCCATTTACACACCAACAATCATACACGCAACATTTGCACATAAACATTCGTACATGCAACATTCACATGCAAACAGTCATATACAAACAACAAGATCATAAGCATACGCATAATGCATACGCATTTGCAAAACAATCTTCTATGCAGGTAAACTTGTACGCATCGGGGCGAGTGAATCTCATTGGTCCAGGTGAGCTTGCTGCGACGATTTACTAGAACTATAGTAAGTGGGCCCTACCATCCACGATAAACTTGATGAGACTACGATAGTGAGCAGGTACGACCGACCGCGACGACTTACTATAACCATAATAAGTGGGCCTTAACATCTATAATAAGCTTACTCAAACTACGATAGGGAGTGGGTATACCAACCGCGACGTCTTACTAGGACTATAGTAAGTGGGTTACCTACGAACTGCAAACCGTTGCTAGCACCATAGCAAGGTAACTACTTTCTACGTAGCAAACTACGAGTCCTCGCTATGTAAGTCTCAGGCGTTAGCAAGGCGTTCCTTTCTTCACTACCATGTACAAGGCAAATTCCAGGGGTCTTCCATTATTTAATAACTCTTCGATCCAAAGACGTGAGAACTGCGCATCCTCACGCAATTCAATCAAAGGTAATTAAATAGGGGCAGCTGTCATACCCCAAAATTTGCCTTCCACATTTCATTCACAATGATTCAAAGCTCAAGAATTTCATCAAGACATTCTCCTAAGCAAGGATCTCCTAAAACTAGGGTTTGATATCTTCTTAAGGAAATTAACAAAGCAAGGCCTCCGATAAAGTTCCCTATGGTTCATTATGTTTCAAGGCACCTCCATGTTAAAAATCAAGGTTCAATTCCAAAGTTTGCTCATTCAATAGCCTAGATGATCCCCAGTCAATTAGGCTGACCTAAAAGTCAACCATGGTCAAAATAAAGTCAAAGCTCCTGACTCTTGGTCAACACCAAGTATGAGAGATTATATCCATCATTTGATCAAGGATTGATCATGATTCATCAATAAAAACTCATAAATGAACAAATTCAAAAGGTTCAAATTAGGATTTTTTATAGGAGAAAGTCAACTCAACTTTGACTGGCCATAACTTTCACATGGAACATCAAATATTTCTCACTCAAAGCCTATTTGGAAGGAAATTGGATTCTCTACAACTTTATCTCTCACAAGCCAAGGCAAAAAATGCTTCATTTGGAAGATATAGTACAAAATATTATAGGTCCATTACAAAAGTCAACCAAAGACAGTTTTTTGTCAAAGGGCATATCATCAAGATAAAATCCCTAAATGAAAACTATGTTCCAAAATAGCTTATATATGACATCTTGAGTTTCCAAAAACTCTTAGAACTCCTTCATAGCTTAACAATTGAGAGAGATATGCCTTGTCAAAGTTAGGTAATTTTGGAGGTAAAATGTGAAATAAAAGAGGTTCAAATTGGAATTTTTTGCAAATGAGCCTATCTTTTTATGACTTAATCTTGGTCCACAAGCTATATAAGTTGTCTAAACCACGTGCCACGAGATTATCAATTTTATATGATTTTATTTCATTTAAAAAGTGATTTAAAGTGATATAACTGAAAGAAAAATCAAATATGGGATTAAGGGATTCACATTGATCAATTCCAATCAATATTTATTGCAAATTTGCAATATAATTTCGTGCTAATATGATTGAAAAAAGATTGGTACAAAATTGGACAAAAATAGAAGGTTTCCATTGAATTTTCAAATCAAATTTCTCAAACTTGGCAAGATTTGATTCAAGAGATATTTGGACTATTGCTTTAACCTAAATCAGTACTCTATAAGTAGATAACATAGGGCACATGAACAAGGGTGGAAAATTATGGTGAAAGGCGCGTAGGCAAGAGCAAGAAAGTTCATCCAAAATTCCAATTCGGTTTGGGAGAATTAGGCTATTACAAGAAGATTAAAAGGTTGCAAAAGATTCCTGAGATCATTCTGAAGGTGTTTGGATCGTTACTCTGCATCAGCATCCCAGAACATTCTCCATTTAGCCAAGGTACGTTGCTTTAAAACCATGGTCGATTAGTATAATTCATGCACTCTCTTTAACAATTGATTGCATATTTTGGTCGATGATCATGCTCTGAACGTTTCTGGATTGTTTGATTTAGGTTTTAGTGTGTGAATCGTATTCGGCCATTGGAGGCCAGATTAGGGTTCTTGATCTTGATTTGGGGGTTTTTATTAGGGCTAAAGTTAGATTAAAACAAGGTTAGTATTAGGTTCGTATGGTTTAAACGAAGAGTTTTGATGTGTCGCGAAAGATTTATGTGGATGTATGTGTTAATCGCTATTTTCCAGGGGTGTTTGCTACGAATAGAATCGTAACAGATTCGTAGCTAATTCTACAGCTTTTTTGCAGGTGTGTTGGGGAAGATGATGAGTTGTCATCATCTGGTTCGTTGGTTTGAATCTGCGCGCGTTTTTCATTGCATTTTTCTGATTTTATTATATAATATATTGAATGCGTGTTTTAATCAACTGAGCAACTTGGTTGGGGTGGTTAGTAGGCGCGTGTGTGAGTGGAGGGTCATAGGTTCGAGCCCTCCCTCCAAAATTATTTTTATGAAAAGCTGGTTTCTTGATTCAATGCGCGTGCACGTGGGTAGAACACCATGATCCCTCAGAATCCAGCCATAGGATTGCCATTAGCTTTAAACCAACACACCCAGATCTGTTCCCCATGACATAGGCCCTCAAGGCTACCACACTGAATCATCCAGGCTCCTTAACGGGACGGGCCTTTTTATATTAGCACCCCCTACTTTTGTTATTAAGAAACAATATACACCCCCTTGTCAAAAAATAAAAAGAATTAATTCTATTAATAATTGTTAATTGTTTTGTTTATATCATTCTCTCCTCGATCCGACTATAGCTATTAGTCGCATTGGCGAGAGCTAAACTCAATTGAATAATTTATTTATTAATATTAATCAAACGGACCTTTGTTTAATTCTCTTCTTGACCCGACTAAATCTATTAGTCGCATTAGACAAGAGATAAAAATATGAAATAAAGAAATTCATCATCGTGTAATAACTAAATATATTGGTTATGAGAGTTAATGGTAAAAAAATATAAAATTTATTAAAATACACTTCATTTGCTGTTCGTGACGATCAAATCTATTGGTTAGAATAACCAGCAATACATTCTCCAATTCATTAATTATAATGATCAAATCTATTGATAATCGCACCTAACGAAAACATATTAAATCAGGGTTGTACGCCCAATCCTAAAACACTTTCAAAAACTACGATTTATCATAACTACGATAAGGCAACTCAAAAAGCCTTCAAACCATATCAGATCAAATTCAAAGGGCGTACAACCCTTATCCCGAACTACGTAGACTCTGATCCTCCATCAGGAGGTACGTAGGCACTTGGATAACCAAGGCGAGTCCCCATCCTGCAAACTCTAATCATGTTCAAATAATTAGCCTTTAATTCTATTAACTGTCTGTTACCTTTCTTTATTGTTTTAGTCATAAACCTTGACTTTATAATGCAAACCTTAGGAAAGGGTTTAGGGTGCCTAACACCTTCCCTCGACCTGAATATAATATCTTACCCCGATCTCTATGAATTCGTAGGGTTTCCTATTCGCCCTGGTAGAATAGGTGGCGACTCTAAATTTAATTTTTAGGGCAGGTTGCTACAGCTGGCGACTCTGCTGGGCTGGGGACACACTTAATGGTGAATACTATGCTCCTATAGGTTTTTGGCAGGGTTTAGGTTTCAGAAAACTTTAGGGTTTGGCTAATTTTGGCCATCTTTAGGGTTTGTGTTTTTATTTTTTTATTTTATCTTTGTTTTTATTTATTTTATTCAATTTGTTTGCTTATTTTTATTTTTGCCTAAAAATATTTATTTGTTTATATAATATATTTGTGTTTAATTGTATATTTGTTATAATTGCATTGCTGGGATCGTAAAATTGTTGTTAAGCCTAAGCGTGGGAATTATATTTAAGACCAGAGGGGAATTACATCGCCTACGAGTCTTATTATAATTCCACTCAGAGTGGGTTAAATATCCGGAAAGGTCTGATACGAGGCTTGACCTTGTTGAGGGTTGGACTTGTTATTTAGCTGATCTCTCTGAGAACCTACCTTTAAAATTCGAACCTCATGGATAAAATGAGCTGTTCTAAAATCCAAAGAGACAAAAAGTCTTGGCGGCTACGAACGACCCCATGAGACCTTCTAGAACATACCCATGGGAAGGGTAGGCTCCCCGAGCCGTTACGTCGAACCTATGAACCTAGGGCCTATGTGATTATGTGCTAAATATATGTTTATTATTATTATTATTCTTTTTTTGTTTTTTATGTGTATATTTGTTTGCATGAATCATACATCATATGCATATTTTTTTTATCATGTCTTATCCACAGGTAAAAAAAAAAGAAAATAAAAAATAATAATTCTTTTGGTGAATATTCAGGAAAATGAGTGATAAGAAGCCTATTGTCCACCTTACTGTCTCGGTGCCCGATATCAAGAAGCTGAGGATAATCAGAGGTAAAATGTCATCAAATGCTTTGAACAGGTTTGTGGGCCGTTATGGTGACATTATGGACTTGCTCAAGGTTAAGGTTCAAGAAGAAGCCATCACCGCTTTGATCCAGTTCTATGATCCTCCGCTTAGGTGTTTCGTGTAACACCCTTCTAATACCCCGTATAAATAATAAATAATAAATAATAATCAGAGTAAACATGAAAAAGAGCATTACAACTTCCAAATAATTAAATGATAATACTCATGTCATGCCATAAAAGAGAACGTCAACCAAATTTATTCAGATCATCATGTTTAACACAGCGGAATTATCTTTAACATCTGAATAACAAACAACCAAGTCACAGACTTAAAACGTTAACATAAAAATCCATCCAAAATAAAAAGTTTAACAAGTAACTCTAAACGACGCCCCCAGTGTTACACGACCAGAGCATGACACGGACCCAACTGACTCTAACGAACTACTTGACGAGCTAATCCTCACCAAGTACGAGAGCTACTCCTCAATCTGAAAAATAACAACAGCAAGGGTGAGTCTCATTCACATTTAACTAATGTTATAAGATATAGATAATAAAATATCATTTCACATGCCATTCACCCAATCACAGTTATGATCAGATTCAAACCATACAAATCAGCAAGCAAACAACCAGATTAACACATATTATAACATTGGACAATCTTCCATTCATGTTATAATAGCAAAACAGCCTAATGCAATGCAACTACATGCATGTGGTACCAAAATCTGGGATAACCCAACTCACCGACCCACCATCGTCAAGGATACGGTAACACCCACTCACTAATTCCACACAATGGGAATTAGCTACCACTGATCCACCATCGTCAAGGACCAGCCACAAAATGATTATGAATGCATGCATCAACCATAACATGCTCATCACCCATATACATCGATCAATGTCATAATCATCAATAAAACACATATTTCATACCAACAATACATGTATAATAAACACCAGTTATAACCACATCATCATACAGGTAAGACATTCATTAGTGTACCTATAAGCATATCCCACCACAACAAATAAGATCGAGTGTTTTAAAAATAATTCAAGCCACAACTCAAAACACCATTTGATTATATAAATTATTTGATTAGCTTCACTGTACTCGAAACGGCACCAAAATCTGATTTACGGTTTAAAAGTTACGCCTTTTTAAACTTTTCCAAAACGGCATGTCGCCACACTAACAGCACGTGGCGCCACACACATTCGCGGCGCGGAACGAATCGGAACAACGCCTTCGCGAAGCAAACAAGGTTTCGCGGCGCGGAACGAGAAGAAACTACGCCTTCGCGGCGCTGCCATACTCTCGCGACGCGTACTGAGCACAACAAAACTTCCTGGCCTTCTGCCAAGCAGTTCGCGGCGCCAACTCCTAGACGCGGCGCGAACTGGCGATTTCCAGCGCTCCGAATAGCAGAAAACAGCCTGCGATTTCGTCCCTCTTTCACCGAATCACTACCAAACCAATCTCACTCCAACCAGATTTCGCATACAGTGAAATAACACATATTATAACACATTTATAATACATTCAACCATCCAATTATCACCATACATGATCAATACAATTCATTATAAATCAATTCTCTCAAAAACCTAACATTTCTACAACCTAAGCATAACCCAATTGATCCGAATAACACGATCAAATTCTATCATACTACCTATAATCCCATAATAGAAGATAAACGGAAGAGTCCCCCCTTACCTGAAGGTTGATTCTTCGCTCTTCCTCGCGTCGCACTTCTTCGCTCTTCTCCTCTTTTCACGTTCAGACTTCTTTTCCCAAAATGCTGTAACCCTCTCTATTCCATAACTCCTTCTATTTTATGGAAATAAGCTTATCATTAGTAATGGGCTTCACCACTGACACCCCCTTCTACTACAAGCGACACTGGCCCATTAGCCTCATTATTTCCATTATTCTCAGTTAACTCAAATAATTCTAATATTTAATCCAAAAATTAATTAAATTAAATAAAGAATTTTTATGGGGTGTTACAACTCTCCCCCACTAGAAAAGTTTTCGTCCTCGAAAACATACCTTAGGCAAAGAGTTCTGGGTAGGAGTCCTTCATCTGGCTCTCCAATTCCCACGTAACATTTCCACCGGCTGGTCCTCCCCAAGCTACTCTGACAAATGCCATCTCCTTGCCACACAATTGTTTCACCTTCCGATCTTCAATCCTCATAGGCAAAGTTTCAACTGTTAGACTATCCTTTACCTGCACATCATCGACTTGGATCACATGAGATGGATCAGCAATGTACTTCCTCAACTGCGATACATGGAATACATCATGCAGATTCACAAGTGTCGGTGGCAACGCAATGCGATACGCCACTTCTCCAACCCTCTCCGTAATTTGAAACGGACCAATCTCAGCTTAGTACCCAAAGCCTTCTGCAAACCTTCCCAGAATCTGGATGTAAACCTTGGATCTCTATCTGACACGATACTCGAAGGAATACCATGTAAACTCACTATCCTTTCAATATATAATTGAGCCAGCTTCTCCATTGAGTAATCCATTCTCATTGGTATAAAATGAGCAGACTTTGTCAACCTGTCCAAGATAACCCAAATAGCTTCACAATTCTTCACCGTCCTCGGCAAACCTGAAACAAAATCCATAGATATACTATCCCACTTCCATTCTGGAATAAATAACGGTTGCATAGCTCCATACGGTTTCTGATTCTCAATCTTCGACTTCTGGCAAGTCAAACAAGCATATACAAATTCAGCTATTTCCTTTTTCATTCCAGGCCACCAAAACAACTTCTTTAAGTCATGATACATCTTGGTAGCACCAGGATGAATACTCAATCCGCTACGATGTCCTTCTTCAAGAATACTCTTCCTCAATTCGGCAACATCAGGAACACAAACACGATTACCAAACCTCATTATACCATTCTCGTCGATTCTGAATTCACCTCCTTTATCTTGGTTAATCAGAGTCAACTTATCAACCAACTCTACATCAGTCTTCTGACCTTCTCGGATTTCCTCAAGAATACTACTAGTCAGCTTCAGCATACCCAATTTAACACTGGTAGGAGTGTCTTCACATACTAAACTCAAATCTCGGAATTGCTCAATTAAATCCAATTCTCTCACCATAAGCATAGACATATGCAAGGACTTCCTACTCAATGCATCGGCAACAACATTTGCTTTACCCGGATGATAATTCAGTTCAAAATCATAATCCTTGAGAAATTCTAACCATCTTCTTTGTCTCATATTCAGCTCTTTTTGGTTAAAGAGGTACTTCAAACTCCTGTGATCGCTAAATACTTCAAACCTTGAACCATATAGGTAATGCCTCCACAATTTCAACACAAATACCACTGCTGCCAATTCTAAGTCATGAGTCGGATAGTTTCTCTCGTGCACTTTGAGTTGTCTCGACGCATAAGCGACTACCTGTTGATTCTGCATTAGTACACCCCCTAATCCTGACAACGAAGCATCACAATAAACAACAAAAGATTTCGCCGGATTCGGCAAAATCAAGATCGGTGCACTAGTTAACCTCTTCTTCAACTCTTGGAATCCTTCTTCACATTTCGAATCCCAGACGAAAGCTTGACCCTTCCTAGTCAACTTAGTTAACGACAACGCTAACTTTGAAAAACCTTCAATGAACTTTCTATAGTAACCCGCAAGACCAAGGAAACTACGGATCTCGGAAACTGACTTTGGAGCTTCCCACTGAGACACTGCTTCTACTTTCGTCGGGTCAACGGCAATACCATCCTTAGAAATTACATGCCCAAGAAAGCTCACTTCCTTTAACCAGAACTCACACTTTGACAGTTTTGCATAAAGTTTCTTTTCCTTCAATAGTTCCAATACCACTCTAAGATGATCTGCATGCTCTTCTTCATTCTTAGAATATAATAAAATATCATCAATAAATACTACTACGAACTGATCCAGATAAGGATGGAAGATCCTATTCATATACTCCATGAAAACCCCCGGCGCATTGGTTACTCCAAATGGCATCACTGTATATTCGTAATGACCATACCTCGTTCTAAATGCCGTTTTCTGAATATCGTCCGTCTTCACCCGAATCTGATGATATCCCGACCTCAAATCAATTTTGTTGAACACACAAGCTCCAACCAGTTGATCCATCAAATCATCAATCCTCGGCAAGGGATACCGATTCTTGATAGTAACCTTGTTCAGTTGTCTGTAATCCACACACAACCTCATTGAACCTTCTTTCTTCTTCACTAGTAACACCGGTGCACCCCACGGTGAGACACTAGGATGAATAAATTTCTTCTCAAGTAACTCTTCCAACTGACTCTTCAACTCAGTCAATTCCGATGCCGACATACGATAAGGTGCCATCGACACAGGACTAGTTCCAGGAATTAATTCAATAGCAAAATCCACTTCCCTCTCTGGCGGTAATTCTCTTACGTCTTCTGGGAAAACTTCCGGAAATTCACATACTACCGGTAAGTCACTACTCACCGCTTTCTTTTTCACTTCCATGGACGCAATCAACATAAACACGGCAGCTCCGTCCTTCATTGCTTTATCCACTTGTCTAGCCGTCATCTCTAAGTCCTCAACACTGACATCATCAGGAAAAATAACCGTTTTCGTGAAACAGTTGATATGAACCCGGTTAAATTGCAACCAATTCATGCCCAGGATAACATCCAGTTGTTCCAATGGAAGGCACACTAAGTCCATTCCGAATTCTCTACCAAAAATATCAATTGGACAGTTCAAACAAGCAAACGAAGTAGTCACTGAACCCGACGCAGGAGTGTCAATGATCATACTTCCATCAATATCAGATATTTCCAAATTCAGTCGTTTAGCACAATCCAATGAAATAAACGAGTGAGTTGCTCCAGTATCTATTATTGCAATTAAAGGAGTGCCATGGATAAAACACGTACCTTTAATCAACCGATCCTCTGGAGTAGTCTCTGAACCAGATAAGGCGAACACCTTACCACCAGCTTGATTCTTCCTCGGCTTAGGACACTTAGGACTAATATGACCTTCTTCCCCGCAGTTGAAACAAGTTACAGTGTTCCCTTTTCACTCAATAGAAATGTGACCTGCCTTTCCACATCTATAGCACTTCTTTTCCTCACTTTTGCACTCGTGAATGCGATGTCCAGGTTCTCCACACTTGAAGCACTTAATAGGGGCACTAGAGTATCCCCCACTAGGCTTCTTCCAGCCTCCAGCTTTCTGATTACCCTTACCATATGGCTTACCACGATCCATATGCTTTTTCCCCTTCCTGTCTACTAACTCGCGAGAGTGTGACGACTTCAGTTTAATATTGTCCTCTTCAAAGATTCGGCTGCAGTCAACCAAATCGACAAACCTGCGAATCCTCTAGTATCTGATACCCTGTTTAATCTCATCACGGAGACCATTCTCAAACTTAACACACTTCGAGAATTCACTAGCCTCATCATTATTGTAGTGGACATAATACTTTGCTAGCTCAACAAACTTGGACGCATACTCTAGCACAGTCATGTTACCTTGTGTCAGCTCCAAAAATTCAATCTCTTTCCTGCCTCTAACATCCTCAGGAAAGTACCTCCGCAAGAATTCTCTCTTGAACACAGCCCAAGTGATTGCAACACCTGCAGCTTGCAGTTCGTCCCTACTAGCCATCCACCAATCATCAGCTTCTTCAGACAGCATGTGAGTCCCATATCTCACCTTCAGATTTTCGTCACAATCAATCATCCGGAAGATCCTTTCAATTTCCTTCAGCCACTTCTGGGCGCCTTCGGGATCGTGAGTGCCTTTGAACAACGGAGGGTTGTTCCTCTGAAAACTATTCAGCTGCCTGTCAGCACTGTCGCACGCTCGCGAAAAATGAACAGAGTCGCCACCAATATATTTATCCCATAAGGGAAAGGAATATCAGAAAACCTAGCAAAGGAAAGAACAAGGTCTCGCGACCAGAGAATCTAGGTGCGGGAGTCGGTTACGCGAGGGGAAGGTATTAGCACCCCTCGCGCCCATCGTACTCGATGGTATCCACCTATGTTTGTTTCTATCTAAAGGGTGTGTACTATGTCTATGTCTAAATGCGAATGAATGCAGAATGTAGGGAAAATAAAGAATTGTACTCGCACGGGCCCTACCCCGCTGCCTACGTATCCTTTTCAGGAATCAGAGTTACCGTAGCTCGGCTAAAGATTTTCTGTTTGTTTTTGTGTTTTTTAATTGGGCGGAGTCAACGTTCACGTTCTTGCATAAGGGAAGACCTACGATGCGTACGAACGGAAATGACATTGCCCTTAGGTGCCAACGAGGCAAAAGAAAAAGGAATGATTGGTTTGTGTCTTTTAGGATAGATGAGTGGTGAACAGTTCCCAATACCGGGCCACTCACCACTTTCTCTACTTTGCTTTAGTCTGAACCATTGTTAGGTGTTTTAAGTGTTTTTGGTTGTGTATTTTTTTAAGGGGAATTAATCTGCGAGTTGAATCACATAAAATGTATAATGATCGAGAAGCAGATTAGGGAATGAATCCCACTCACTTCCATCCCATTATGTAATGTTTGAGAAACAGATTAGAGAATGAATCTCACTCATTTCTCTCCCATTAATTAATGTTTGAGAAACAGATTAGGGAATGAATCCCACTCGTTTCTCTCCCATTAAGTAGTGACCGAGAAACAGATTAGGGAATGAATCCCACTCGTTTCTATGCCACTAAGTGATCGAGAAATAGATTAGGGAATGAATCCCACTCATTTCTCTATCACTTGCTTAATGTGATTCGCATCTTCCTTTTATTAATGTTTTGAAAGTTTGAAAAGAAAAAGGAATGAACAAAGGGGAACTAACCTATTCTAATTCCTATTTCTAATTCTAAAGGGAGCATTAAAATGAAGTCACAAAATTATAGGTCAAAAGTGATACAATATTAGTACAAAACTCGAATTGAAATGATTTGAAATATAGTACAAAAGCATGGAAACAAATGATTCAAAATATAGTGCGAAAATGAATTAAAAGATACTATTTTTTTTTATAGGATTTTATATGAAGAAAAAGAATTCTAATCGAGCAAAAAGAATTAGCCTAAACTAACATTTTTATTGATTATTTTCTATGTCAAATTAGTATCAAATCCTAAAACTAATAGGAGAAAAATAGAATTTTACTTATTAAGAGAAATAGAAAAATCTAATTAGTAACCTAAATCAAAATGTAATGGAAACAGGGGGTGTGATATTGAAATTAGTAGCGCATACAGCAATCCTGGGCACAGATCCAATCAATAGCCCAAGGGAGGTTTTTTGTAACAATTTTGTTTAGGCCAGAAATAACGGTATAATGGACCTAGAGGGTGTGTGAGGTAGTGATCTTGTAACATGCCCAATGCAATGATCATGAACACTTTCAGATTTTATTTCTGATTTTTTTGTATCATTTTCTAATTAACAAGTAAAATTTTAAATAGATAAAAAAAATAAAAAGAAAAGGAAAGAAATTAGGGTTTACATGAAGAGACGATTGGGATTTCACGTGAAAGGCTTCCTTCTTCCCTCTGCTCATTCAAAACGCGGCGGCCGGAGAAATTCTTTCGTCTCCACCGTGATTCAATCAATTAATCAGTCTCTGCCGTATCATCCCTCGATTCGTTCTTGTTCTGAGATCGTATTGTTGATGGCGCTAAGACCGGAGGGTTCGCGATGGTGGCGAAATCGTCGACGAGATGCGTTGAAGATGATGTTGAAATCGCGGTTTGATGACGATGATACTGGTGATGATGAAGAACGTCGTAGTTGAGAATTCTTGGAGATTGATCGGGGGACTCACCGGCGACGACGGTTCTTAGAGGCGCTCCAACGAAAAGTAGATACCAGAGGTTCTTCAGGTAAAGTTTTGTTCCTTCAATGCTTCACGAACCTTCCTCTTCTATACCTCGATCTTCTTCTTCTTCTACTTTATTTTTTTGAATTTTCTGCGCGAATTTCCGTTGAGCTCTGTGTGATTGATTGTTGCTGTTGTGGACGTGAGAGTGAGAAATGGAGAGGGGGCTGAGCACAGGCTCGTTAAAGCTCTAATGATGAGCTTTAACAGCCTTACGAATGTGCGTATGGTGGTGGTGTTGAATTGAAGATGATTATGGAGAGGATTGAGAGATGGAGAAGGGTGAAGAAATGATGAGAGAATGGCGAAGGTGATGGTGAAGGGTAGAAAATGAGCGTGTGTTTGAAGACTGAAAGTGGTGGAGGGAGGTGAATGAGATGGTGTGTGAAAATGGCGGAGAGAGATGAATGAAGAATGGTGAATGAGGTTATATAGAGGTGATGAAGATTGAAGTGAGAGGGAGAGTTGAAGGTTAGTTCTTCTCTGATTCTGTTATAAGTTTGTTATTCCTGTTAGCAGTTAATAGATGAGCTGGCACTGTTATAACCGTTTTTTGGATTTCTGTTAGTTATAGGTTGAAAGTTAGGGAAGTTGAGTTGGTTAGAAGGTGAGAAAGAGTTACAAGCTGTTTTTCTGTTGGTGACGGTTAAAGATTGGAATGAAGTTTAGGTTGTTACAAAAGGCGGTTAGTTAACTACAAGTGGTTTTTCGGTTATATTTCTGTTATGACAGTTAGAGAGTGAGTTTGTTTAGCTGCTGTTAGTTATGAAGAGAGGGAAATGTTAGTTATGCATTAGTTATTGGTGTGAGGTTAGATTAGTCGGACAGGGCTATTAGTAATTTGTTAAAAAAGTCTGTGAGTGTTATGTAGGGATTTTATAGAATGGGAGTTTTAGAATAATTGAAGTTAGTTAGAAACTGGACAATGGTTAATGTGTGTATGCCTTATTTTTGCCTGGATCTTGTTAGTGATCGAATGCTGCCAGGATGACTTCTGAACTGTTTTTTTGTGTACACACACGGCTTGGTTCTTTTCTCTTTACTGTAGGGTTCTGATTGATTATATATGTGACTGAAGTATGCTGATTGCGTCTTTGCGTATGTTGCTGCAGATCTGAACCTCTTTCCTGATCCCGATGTCTCAAATTACAGAAGGGTTTTGGTGTGATGATGATTCGTGTCGACCCGCACTTCTTTTGGTTTTGGCTGGCACTGCAGGTATTGTATTGAATGTGTGCACATGACTTCAAGGTGATGATATGAGATGATGATATTGTTTTGATGAATGATTTATGACATGGACTGAATGTTGTTGGTTTGTTTTGACTGTGTTGCGCTGTAGGCGATCAGATTGGGACCGTGTACCTGATTTTGTAGGCTTTTGAGATGGATTCCATAGGCTGAAAGTTGTTTGAACAGGTATGAACACTATGCAGTGGCCTTAAGTGAAGTAGGACCTCTAATTGGCAGTTAGAAAATAGGTTGATTAAGTGAAGCTAGGCTAAGTGTGAGATTGGTTAGTAGATGTATGGCTGATTGTTTGTTTTATTTAAGTCATTTGCTTGATAGATGTATTGTGAATGGATGGTGGTGCTAGTGGTACTAAATGTATGTATGTATCATGACTTGAATTGATTTTGTTTGGTAAATGTGTATGTATGAGATTATGGCTGCAAGCTGTTTGAATTGATTGTGTTCTTTTTTGTTTAATGCAGGGTTGTTGGTTCCTTGTCCTTTGCGAGAACCAGATTGTGGGATTGATCTAGCAGCGGACTTTTCGAGCATACGACGGTTTTGAGCAAGGCCTCCTGATGTATGAAGTCATTAGAAACATGGCGTGGTATAGATCTGGTGCAAGATTAAGGCGGATTAAATGGTGAAGTGCAAGGTCATTTGGTCACAAAAGAAAAAAGGAGTGAAGAGGGTTTTTTTTGATGTTATAGTGTTGATGCTGCAGAAGCTGGTTAAAGTTGTAGTTGTAATAACAGGCTCATTATTTTTGTACCTTTTCCAATGGTGTAATATAACATGGTGTGTTGAGATGGAAGCATTGAATTTGTAATGGTTTATGAATATTTCGTGTAGTTTTGAAATGATGTAATGAATGGACTTTCTCTTCCATTTTCCTTTGATTTCATTTTTTCAAGTCTTTTCCACCTTAGTGTAATGCTTCTGTAATGGACTTTAAGATGGTCCCTCTATATTTGAATGGACTTAGGGTGCAACCCGTGATTGAAACAAAGCTAAATCGTGATCCTTTGAATGTTTCAACGAAGTCCCTTTCTCTCTTAAATTTATTATATGCCTTCACTTTCTTCAAACGTTTGTCTTGGTAACAAAAATACACTCAGATGAATCAGGCCAATAACTTGTTGTGTGACTAATTCATTCAAATGAATCGATGTTCCAAGCCAGACTATGGAACCATAGTGAAGTTCCCTGACCAAGTCCACATGAACTTAAGAACCTTAATAAAGAAATTCAAGAGACCCACTAAGTGCATAGGGAAATAAACCCTAAGCCACGAAATCCATCCGATCAAGCAATCTTTAAATGGCTGAGCCGTCAACATCCTTTGGTCAAATGCAAGACACCCTCTTTGAAGAAATAAATAACCTTATGCCCACACTTATGCAAAACCTCAATTCATTCCATGATCCATGATCTCATGTTTTAGATGTTTAATGATGCATGAGTTATGTTAATGCCCTAATGGAAGTATGCAGATGAAATGGGAAGTATAAGCCAGTTAGAAATAAAGGGTAGGATAAATTTGGGGTATGACAGCTGCCCCTATTTAATCGTCTTAAACCTAAAAGTGAGATTGGCAAGAGCCTTTCAAACATTCAAGGTAGAAGAAGATTAAATACCAAGTACCAGAAATTTGTCCTAAAGAGGAGATGGTGTAAGTGTTATCCTTATTTTTGCCTTTGATATCTGCTGGGGAAAGAGAATTTTTGTTTTTCTTTTTTCTGGTGGAAAAAGTTTATGATGAGTAATGGTTGAATGGTGATAGCTTGTAACGTAGCCCAAGGTGCCAATACAAGGTTCTCGATGGAAATGATTGTTGTATGAAACTGTAATTTGAAAATACGGGTTCGATGGGATGATAGGATCTACGATCCACAAGAATGAAAAAGATGAGGATAAGGTCAACGAACCTACGATCCACAAGAATGAAAAGATGAGGATAAGGTCAACGGACCTACGATCCACAAGAATGAAAAGATGAGGATAAGGTCAACGGACCTACGATCCACAAGAATGCAAAGGATGAGGATAAGGTCAACGGACCTACGATCCACAAGAAATGAAAAAGATGAGGATAAGGTCAACGGACCTACGATCCACAAGAATGCAAAGGATGAGGATAAGGTCAACGGACCTACGATCCACAAGAATGCAAAGGATGAGGATAAGGTCAACGGACCTACGATCCACAAGAATGCAAAGGGTGAGGATAAGGTCAACGGACCTACGATCCACAAGAATGAAAAGATGAGGATAAGGTCAGCGGACCTACGATCCACAAGAATGAAAAAGATGAGGATAAGGTCAACGGACCTACGATCCACAGGAAATGAAAAAGATGAGGATAAGGTCAACGGACCTACGATCCACAGGAAATGAAAAAGACGAGGATAAGGTCAACGGACCTACGATCCACAAGAAATGAAAAAGATGAGGATAAGGTCAACGGACCTACGATCCACAAGAAATGAAAAAGACGAGGATAAGGTCAACGGACCTACGATCCACAAGAAATGAAAAAGATGAGGATAAGGTCAACGGACCTACGATCCACAAGAATGAAAAGATTGAGGATAAGGTCAACGGACCTACGATCCACAAGAAATGAAAAAGATGAGGATAAGGTCAACGGACCTACGATCCACAAGAAATGAAAAAAGATTGAGGATAAGGTCAACGGACCTACGATCCACAAGAAATGAAAAAGATGAGGATAAGGTCAACGGACCTACGATCCACAAGAAATGAAAAAAGATTGAGGATAAGGTCAACGGACCTACGATCCACAAGAAATGAAAAAGATGAGGATAAGGTCAACGAACCTACGATCCACAAGAAAATTATTGAAAGCACTTAGACTGGGGATTGAGGATTGGTAAAACCAAGTATCGGCACCGTGGATGGAGGAGATTTGTAATGGAATAGCAGATATCAATTGGAGTTTGTAAGGACAATCTTTTGTGGGGATGTATCATTGTCTTGATTGACTGTTGATTTGTATTATCTGGCTTAAGCTTTGTATGCATGTTTGAATTTTCTGTGGCGTAATGCTCTATTTTAATGGATATGCTACGCTTTTGAGGATGCAATGTTATATGCAATGAATACTATATGCAGAGTGCCAAATAAAGGCATTAGTGAGGTAAACACCAGGGAGAATCCCCTTAGTGTTAAGGACCATGTGGAGGTGCCAATAGATATTGGACTTTGATTTGTAAGATGCACCTTCTTTGAATTGAAGAATAATTTCTGACTTCTCACCATGTGCCACTGCTTGGAGAATTTTCAGCTTGAGGAGATTCCCTCGATTCACCATGTTGGGGATGAGAGATCCAGATAAGGAGCCCAGATGGGGGAGTAGGACAACTCCTAGGAGAAATAAAGCTCCTATGCTTGAGGAATGGAACAAACTCTCGGGAGAAATAAACTCCATGCTTGGGGAGAGACCAAGGTTCCAGGAGAAATAAACTCCTATGATTAGGGAGAGGACATTAAAACTCAGAAGGTCGTGCCCCAAGTTTCATGACCCATGAAGGGAATTACCCCAGTGGATCCTTGGAGAGATTCGTCGAATCTCGACGTAACTTCCCCAGATTGGTTGAGCTCAAGAGAGATTCCTCGACATGATTGCCCCAGATTGATCAAAGCTTGAAGAGATTTATCGCCATGATTGCCCCAGATATGCTGAAGTTGAGAGGTCAAACCTCGACTTAATTGCCCCTGATTAGGTACATCTTACTAGAATCCTCAAGCTTTCTTTGTTTTGAAGTTAAACAAACGTGGAAACAACTTTACCACACTCAACGGAGTCTTCAAACTCTTCCCCTTAAGGTAATCAAGGAAAGCATTAACTGTTCATGCCCAACGAAGTTCTTTGGATAACTTGCCCCTTGATGGTCAGCATTTTAGATGATTAGCTTTTCCTCCTTGGAGTTCTCGAGTCTCTTGTACTTTGACACGATCGAGTTACTTACTGATTCTCATCCTGAAATTTCTTTGATGTTAAGCACATATTTTGCATGCAAAAGAATGTTAATTCTAAGAATGATGATTCTAATGCAAAGCCTATGTTAGCCTTGAAGTTTAAAGAAACCCTTTTTTTTTTTATTGAAATGAGGTTGCGACCTCTCGTGAATGGGTCACTAGTTGACACAACCTCGAATTTTCGCACATGAAAGATAAAGCAGGCATACGATACCAACATGGATATGAATCTCGCTTCATTAGGAGTCAGTTAAACGCTATCTCATCGGAGTGCGCTTTCAAAATAAACCCTACTTCAATTAGGACTTTTAAGGGTTGTAATGTGGTCGGGTTCACGGTTTTCAGAAACAAAGGATTTTTAGGCTCAAAATTATTTGTTCCCACCCCCTCCGTGATGTTCTCCATTCCTAGGTTCCATTAACTCGACATGAGTGTTCATTCCTCACAAGGAATTTGGGATGGTTGAGGAATCAATGAGGTTTTTCGGGCATGGCAGTCACTTCATCTTGCATTTTTGGTGTCTGATCATACGACTTTGTTCTTTTGATAAGGATTTTTATTTTGTAATCCTTGTTTTTCTCTTATGCTTTCCCTAACTTTTGCCTGGACAAATTCTCTTGAATTTTATTTTGGAGTCCAGCGGGATGCCCTAACTTTTGCCTAAGTCATTTGTTTTCATGTTGTTGACTTAGCGGGCTTTCTTTTTTTTATTCACTTTTTGAACAAGTCGTGTGACCTTGCGTTGCTCTCGATTTGTTTGAAATATTGTGACTGCCTCATTCTCTGATTGATGAGGGATGACCATTGTGGCATCGTCATCTTTTGATCTCTTGATGGAATAAGGATAATCATTGCGGTTTTGACATTCCTCAACCTTTGGAGGGATAACCATTGTTGTATCCTTAGATTCATACCTTTTTGGTGAGTTTTGAACACTCGATCAAGTTAAATGAACACTACCCTGCCCCAAGGTTAAAATAAGGGTTTTTTATGATTAGAAAAGAAACTCCTTCTTCAAGGCTCAAAGGGGTTAACGAGGGTCTATCTCCCTTATATCTCCGGTGTTTGGGGATTTGAAATAATGCCTGTACATCCTCAGTAGGGTTTTTATTCAAAAACACATGATTAGAGATTTTGCATTTTTATTTTTCATCACTCTCCCTCAGCTTTTTGCATAAGCAAGCAATTAGTAAAGTTGGTATCGTAATGCCAAAACATTTTATGAGTGATAACGAATGGATTACTTCAAGACAAACATAAACAATGTATTATGATTTTCATTCAGAAATTAACAAGTTTTTACATGCTATTGATGCTTAAACACACAAATGAAAAATTACAATGAGAATGCAGTAAGAAACTAAATGGGTGTCGTTGTTGAGGAGACTTGACTCCGTCTGAACTTGTTGAGCTTGAATACTTTCTGCAGTTCCTTCCAAACACTTCAGATTACTTCAAAAGAGAACTCCAACAAAGTCACCCATGAGTTGTAAACTTTTGCCTTGCTTTAGGGATTCGAGCAATGCGAGTGACGCAATGCTCAAGATAAGAATATGTCTTGCTTATCCCTCGTGCGGGAGCCCTAAGCATAGATGTTAGAGAAGTATCTGCCATCATAAAATGGAATAACCTTGCATCGTCATCAGATTGAGGAGATCTATTTGTGGTGAAGAAGACCCAAAACACGAATCTTAACCAACTGAAATTCTGACAAACGAGGAAGCAACTGGGCATAAGGCCATCAATTTGTTTCTTATATTTTTCTCTCTGTTAACAAGCAAGGGCCACTGAGAAGGAAATCATGAGAAAAGGCAACTGAGATATGAAGTAGAACCTTGAGGATGAGAAGCATTATGAAGAACACTCTTGATTACCACACGGAAGAAGATTCTGACGAAGTCACATAGGAATTTGTAATGCTTTTAGGGATTCGAGCAATGCGAATGGCGCAATGCTCAAGATAAGAGTACGTCTTGCTTATCCCTCGTGCGGGAGCCCCAAGCAACTTCCACACATGTACAAGAGATGATTATCACTTTGGCTTCAATATCCAAACCATTCAGAGTGAGAGTAAATGACCTTTGCAAATTTTCTTGACATTAGGCACAAACCAACAATATCTAAATCGGCAGAGTCACAACTTTTTCATGGCTTCCAACTTTTCTCCGAGAAGTGAACCCTTTTGTCAATTTCAATACTTGGAAACTTGAAGACTTCAATGACGTGAATTCTCTTTACCAAGAATATGAATCTCAACATTATTTCAAACATTCTGATTCATAAGACCTTCTCATGGGTGAAATTAATATTGCATTTGGCCTCTGAGGAACTTGTCTCAATTCTTCTTGTCAAAGAGAAAAGGCTTGAATAAGTTCCATACACTGATTCATGTCAGCCTCCCTTTATGTTCTTATCTCAGTCAAAAACCTCACAAAGTTGTTCCAATGTTAACTTTTGAGCACATAGCGGTGAGAAGTCAATTTTGTTGGTGAAGTCAGAATTTGAGTAGAAAAGGCCCCCACAAGTCTCTGATAGAACCATGAAATGCATGATAGTGTGAATGCATGTTTCATTTATGAGAATCCTAAAGTCCTTTCACACACTTTTTCTTTTTCTTTTGGAATCAAAGCTTTTTTTTTGTATAGAGTCTCTTTTCTTTTCTTTTTTTTCTTTTTCTTTTTTCTCTTTTTTTGAAATAGACTTTAGGATCCCCCATAAATGAAGTGGATAAAGCAATGATGTTATGCAATGCAACAACATGGGATCAAGGTCCATATAATCTTAGTAACCACTGTACAATCCTCTGAATAACTGATATAGGTCAGATGTCATGAGATCAAAGATCCGGCATAGGTACCACAGAACCATAATAACGATAGTCACCAACAGAACAGAATAGTCACCAACAGAACAAAATAGTCACCAACGGTACCTGTCATGTATATCCCTCCCCACTCACAGGTGTAGTCTAGGTCAGGGTAGGTCAAAATGGCAACCAGCGTTATCAGTCCTCCTGAGGCACCACCATTGTTGCATCTACATGCCAACGGTGATACCCCATTTGGACCTCGACTGGGCGTGGGTCTCATGCTCGCACTAGACAAGACCTGACATCTCATCGGCGTCATGACTATCCACTCTATCCTAGGTGTCCTATGTGTCAACTCTGGCCTGGGTATTGGGCCTTTTACCTCATATAAACATCCCACCCAACCTGCAAACAGAGAAAATATGTGGCCCCCACGGGGACCCATAATATAGTCCAGAATGCGGGAAAGTAAATATGATATGCAAACAGGAAATAAGCATGATATGCAGGAATATATAAGAAGTAAACAAAACAAAATAAATAAAAAGACAAAGAAACACCCAATAAAAGAAACACACAAAGGCTAGGATTGACTCGCTAAGAATGGACCAGCACAGGTCTATCACATCCCCAGCAGAGTCGCCAGCTGTCGCACGCTCGCGAAAAATGAACAGAGTCGCCACCAATATATTTATCCCATAAGGGAAAGGAATATCAGAAAACCTAGCAAAGGAAAGAACAAGGTCTCGCGACCAGAGAATCTAGGTGCGGGAGTCGGTTACGCGAGGGGAAGGTATTAGCACCCCTCGCGCCCATCGTACTCGATGGTATCCACCTATGTTTGTTTCTATCTAAAGGGTGTGTACTATGTCTATGTCTAAATGCGAATGAATGCAGAATGTAGGGAAAATAAAGAATTGTACTCGCACGGGCCCTACCCCGCTGCCTACGTATCCTTTTCAGGAATCAGAGTTACCGTAGCTCGGCTAAAGATTTTCTGTTTGTTTTTGTGTTTTTTAATTGGGCGGAGTCAACGTTCACGTTCTTGCATAAGGGAAGACCTACGATGCGTACGAACGGAAATGACATTGCCCTTAGGTGCCAACGAGGCAAAAGAAAAAGGAATGATTGGTTTGTGTCTTTTAGGATAGATGAGTGGTGAACAGTTCCCAATACCGGGCCACTCACCACTTTCTCTACTTTGCTTTAGTCTGAACCATTGTTAGGTGTTTTAAGTGTTTTTGGTTGTGTATTTTTTTAAGGGGAATTAATCTGCGAGTTGAATCACATAAAATGTATAATGATCGAGAAGCAGATTAGGGAATGAATCCCACTCACTTCCATCCCATTATGTAATGTTTGAGAAACAGATTAGAGAATGAATCTCACTCATTTCTCTCCCATTAATTAATGTTTGAGAAACAGATTAGGGAATGAATCCCACTCGTTTCTCTCCCATTAAGTAGTGACCGAGAAACAGATTAGGGAATGAATCCCACTCGTTTCTATGCCACTAAGTGATCGAGAAATAGATTAGGGAATGAATCCCACTCATTTCTCTATCACTTGCTTAATGTGATTCGCATCTTCCTTTTATTAATGTTTTGAAAGTTTGAAAAGAAAAAGGAATGAACAAAGGGGAACTAACCTATTCTAATTCCTATTTCTAATTCTAAAGGGAGCATTAAAATGAAGTCACAAAATTATAGGTCAAAAGTGATACAATATTAGTACAAAACTCGAATTGAAATGATTTGAAATATAGTACAAAAGCATGGAAACAAATGATTCAAAATATAGTGCGAAAATGAATTAAAAGATACTATTTTTTTTATAGGATTTTATATGAAGAAAAAGAATTCTAATCGAGCAAAAAGAATTAGCCTAAACTAACATTTTTATTGATTATTTTCTATGTCAAATTAGTATCAAATCCTAAAACTAATAGGAGAAAAATAGAATTTTACTTATTAAGAGAAATAGAAAAATCTAATTAGTAACCTAAATCAAAATGTAATGGAAACAGGGGGTGTGATATTGAAATTAGTAGCGCATACAGCAATCCTGGGCACAGATCCAATCAATAGCCCAAGGGAGGTTTTTTGTAACAATTTTGTTTAGGCCAGAAATAACGGTATAATGGACCTAGAGGGTGTGTGAGGTAGTGATCTTGTAACAGGCCCAATGCAATGATCATGAACACTTTCAGATTTTATTTCTGATTTTTTTGTATCATTTTCTAATTAACAAGTAAAATTTTAAATAGATAAAAAAAAATAAAAAGAAAAGGAAAGAAATTAGGGTTTACATGAAGAGACGATTGGGATTTCACGTGAAAGGCTTCCTTCTTCCCTCTGCTCATTCAAAACGCGGCGGCCGGAGAAATTCTTTCGTCTCCACCGTGATTCAATCAATTAATCAGTCTCTGCCGTATCATCCCTCGATTCGTTCTTGTTCTGAGATCGTATTGTTGATGGCGCTAAGACCGGAGGGTTCGCGATGGTGGCGAAATCGTCGACGAGATGCGTTGAAGATGATGTTGAAATCGCGGTTTGATGACGATGATACTGGTGATGATGAAGAACGTCGTAGTGGAGAATTCTTGGAGATTGATCGGGGGACTCACCGGCGACGACGGTTCTTAGAGGCGCTCCAACGAAAAGTAGATACCAGAGGTTCTTCAGGTAAAGTTTTGTTCCTTCAATGCTTCACGAACCTTCCTCTTCTATACCTCGATCTTCTTCTTCTTCTACTTTATTTTTTTGAATTTTCTGCGCGAATTTCCGTTGAGCTCTGTGTGATTGATTGTTGCTGTTGTGGACGTGAGAGTGAGAAATGGAGAGGGGGCTGAGCACAGGCTCGTTAAAGCTCTAATGATGAGCTTTAACAGCCTTACGAATGTGCGTATGGTGGTGGTGTTGAATTGAAGATGATTATGGAGAGGATTGAGAGATGGAGAAGGGTGAAGAAATGATGAGAGAATGGCGAAGGTGATGGTGAAGGGTAGAAAATGAGCGTGTGTTTGAAGACTGAAAGTGGTGGAGGGAGGTGAATGAGATGGTGTGTGAAAATGGCGGAGAGAGATGAATGAAGAATGGTGAATGAGGTTATATAGAGGTGATGAAGATTGAAGTGAGAGGGAGAGTTGAAGGTTAGTTCTTCTCTGATTCTGTTATAAGTTTGTTATTCCTGTTAGCAGTTAATAGATGAGCTGGCACTGTTATAACCGTTTTTTGGATTTCTGTTAGTTATAGGTTGAAAGTTAGGGAAGTTGAGTTGGTTAGAAGGTGAGAAAGAGTTACAAGCTGTTTTTCTGTTGGTGACGGTTAAAGATTGGAATGAAGTTTAGGTTGTTACAAAAGGCGGTTAGTTAACTACAAGTGGTTTTTCGGTTATATTTCTGTTATGACAGTTAGAGAGTGAGTTTGTTTAGCTGCTGTTAGTTATGAAGAGAGGGAAATGTTAGTTATGCATTAGTTATTGGTGTGAGGTTAGATTAGTCGGACAGGGCTATTAGTAATTTGTTAAAAAAGTCTGTGAGTGTTATGTAGGGATTTTATAGAATGGGAGTTTTAGAATAATTGAAGTTAGTTAGAAACTGGACAATGGTTAATGTGTGTATGCCTTATTTTTGCCTGGATCTTGTTAGTGATCGAATGCTGCCAGGATGACTTCTGAACTGTTTTTTTGTGTACACACACGGCTTGGTTCTTTTCTCTTTACTGTAGGGTTCTGATTGATTATATATGTGACTGAAGTATGCTGATTGCGTCTTTGCGTATGTTGCTGCAGATCTGAACCTCTTTCCTGATCCCGATGTCTCAAATTACAGAAGGGTTTTGGTGTGATGATGATTCGTGTCGACCCGCACTTCTTTTGGTTTTGGCTGGCACTGCAGGTATTGTATTGAATGTGTGCACATGACTTCAAGGTGATGATATGAGATGATGATATTGTTTTGATGAATGATTTATGACATGGACTGAATGTTGTTGGTTTGTTTTGACTGTGTTGCGCTGTAGGCGATCAGATTGGGACCGTGTACCTGATTTTGTAGGCTTTTGAGATGGATTCCATAGGCTGAAAGTTGTTTGAACAGGTATGAACACTATGCAGTGGCCTTAAGTGAAGTAGGACCTCTAATTGGCAGTTAGAAAATAGGTTGATTAAGTGAAGCTAGGCTAAGTGTGAGATTGGTTAGTAGATGTATGGCTGATTGTTTGTTTTATTTAAGTCATTTGCTTGATAGATGTATTGTGAATGGATGGTGGTGCTAGTGGTACTAAATGTATGTATGTATCATGACTTGAATTGATTTTGTTTGGTAAATGTGTATGTATGAGATTATGGCTGCAAGCTGTTTGAATTGATTGTGTTCTTTTTTGTTTAATGCAGGGTTGTTGGTTCCTTGTCCTTTGCGAGAACCAGATTGTGGGATTGATCTAGCAGCGGACTTTTCGAGCATACGACGGTTTTGAGCAAGGCCTCCTGATGTATGAAGTCATTAGAAACATGGCGTGGTATAGATCTGGTGCAAGATTAAGGCGGATTAAATGGTGAAGTGCAAGGTCATTTGGTCACAAAAGAAAAAAGGAGTGAAGAGGGTTTTTTTTGATGTTATAGTGTTGATGCTGCAGAAGCTGGTTAAAGTTGTAGTTGTAATAACAGGCTCATTATTTTTGTACCTTTTCCAATGGTGTAATATAACATGGTGTGTTGAGATGGAAGCATTGAATTTGTAATGGTTTATGAATATTTCGTGTAGTTTTGAAATGATGTAATGAATGGACTTTCTCTTCCATTTTCCTTTGATTTCATTTTTTCAAGTCTTTTCCACCTTAGTGTAATGCTTCTGTAATGGACTTTAAGATGGTCCCTCTATATTTGAATGGACTTAGGGTGCAACCCGTGATTGAAACAAAGCTAAATCGTGATCCTTTGAATGTTTCAACGAAGTCCCTTTCTCTCTTAAATTTATTATATGCCTTCACTTTCTTCAAACGTTTGTCTTGGTAACAAAAATACACTCAGATGAATCAGGCCAATAACTTGTTGTGTGACTAATTCATTCAAATGAATCGATGTTCCAAGCCAGACTATGGAACCATAGTGAAGTTCCCTGACCAAGTGCACATGAACTTAAGAACCTTAATAAAGAAATTCAAGAGACCCACTAAGTGCATAGGGAAATAAACCCTAAGCCACGAAATCCATCCGATCAAGCAATCTTTAAATGGCTGAGCCGTCAACATCCTTTGGTCAAATGCAAGACACCCTCTTTGAAGAAATAAATAACCTTATGCCCACACTTATGCAAAACCTCAATTCATTCCATGATCCATGATCTCATGTTTTAGATGTTTAATGATGCATGAGTTATGTTAATGCCCTAATGGAAGTATGCAGATGAAATGGGAAGTATAAGCCAGTTAGAAATAAAGGGTAGGACAAATTTGGGGTATGACAAGCACCAATTCCAACTCCATTGGCATTCCCTCCCAACACACCAGCAATCATACCGAGAGCCTCAGCAATCGCGTCGTCGTTCCTTCCTCCTCTTCCGGCCATTGTTCTGCTAAATATCAAGCAATATTTATTAGAACAAGAAGTATCGACAGTGTCAATCTTACACTAATCGCATACGAGGGATCAACCGACACTAAGACTCTGACTTAAACGACCGACTATGCTCTGATACCACTATTGTAACACCCTTCTAATACCCCGCATAAATAATAAATAATAATCAGAGTAAACATGAAAAAGGGCATTACAACTTCCAAATAATTAAACAATAATACTCATGTCATGCCATAAAAGAGAACGTCAACCAAATTTATTCAGATCATCATGTTTATCACAGCGGAATTATCTTTAACATCTGAATAACAAACAGCCAAGTCACAGACTTAAAACGTTAACATAAAAATCCATCCAAAATAAAAGTTTAACAAGTAACTCTAAACGACGCCCCCAGTGTTACACGACCAGAGCATGACACGGACCCAACTGACTCTAACGAACTACTTGACGAGCTAATCCTCACCAAGTACGAGAGCTACTCCTCAATCTGAAAAATAACAACAGTAAGGGTGAGTCTCATTCACATTTAACTAATGTTATAAGATATAGATAATAAAATATCATTTCACATGCCATTCACCCAATCACAGTTATGATCAGATTCAAACCATACAAATCAGCAAGCAAACAACCAGATTAACACATATTATAACATTGGACAATCTTCCATTCATGTTATAATAGCAAAACAGCCTAATGCAATGCAACTACATGCATGTGGTACCAAAATCTAGGATAACCCAACTCACCGACCCACCATCGTCAAGGATACGGTAACACCCACTCACTAATTCCACACAATGGGAATTAGCTACCACTGATCCACCATCGTCAAGGACCAGCCACAAAATGATTATGAATGCATGCATCAACCATAACATGCTCATCACCCACATACATCGATCAATGTCATAATCATCAATAAAACACATATTTCATACCAACAATACATGTATAATAAACACCAGTTATTACCACATCATCATACAGGTAAGACATTCATTAGTGTACCTATAAGCATATCCCACCACAACAAATAAGATCGAGTGTTTTAAAAATAATTCAAGCCACAACTCAAAACACCATTTGATTATATAAATTATTTGATTAGCTTCACTGTACTCGAAACGGCACCAAAATCCGGTTTACGGTTTAAAAGTTACACCTTTTTAAACTTTTCCAAAACGGCCTGTCGCCACACTAACAGCACGCGGCGCCACACACTTTCGCGGCGCGGAACGAATCAGAACAACGCCTTCGGGGCGCAAACAAGGTTTCGCGGCGCAGAACGAGAAGAAACTACGCCTTCGCGGCGCGGCCATACTCCCGCGGCGCGTACTGAGCACAACAAAACTTCCTGGCCTTCTGCCAAGCAGTTCGCGGCGCCAACTCCTGGACGCGGCGCGAACTGGCGATTTCCAGCGCTCCGAATAGCAGAAAACAGCCTGCGATTTCGTCCCTCTTTCACCGAATCACTACCAAACCAATCTCACTCCAACCAGATTTCGCATACAGTGAAATAACACATATTATAACACATTTATAATACATTCAACCATCCAATTATCACCATACATGATCAATACAATTCATTATAAATCAATTCTCTCAAAAACCTAACATTTCTACAACCTAAGCATAACCCAATTGATCCGAATAACACGATCAAATTCTATCATACTACCTATAATCCCGTAATAGAAGATAAACGGAAGAGTCCCCCCTTACCTGAAGGTTGATTCTTCGCTCTTCCTCGCGTCGCACTTCTTCGCTCTTCTCCTCTTTTCACGTTCAGACTTCTTTTCCCAAAATGCTGTAACCCTCTCTATTCCACAACTCCTTCTATTTTATGGAAATAAGCTTATCATTAGTAATGGGCTTCACCACTGACACCCCCCTTCTACTACAAGCGACACTGGCCCATTAGCCTCATTATTTCCATTATTTTCAGTTAACTCAAATAATTCTAATATTTAATCCAAAAATTAATTAAATTAAATAAAGAATTTTTATGGGGTGTTACATTTCGCGTTTCAGGATTTTCAGTTAGCTACTACCTTGGAAGTGATGGATACTATGCTTGGGTTCTCGAGGATTAAAAAGGAATTTTATACATGTACTGGAAAGAAAGTTGAGATTTCTGATTTGGCCAAAGCCTTAGAAGTGCCCGTTACGGATTTAGAATCTAATTATAAAACTGATGGTAATGTACATGAGATTAGGAGAACTTATTTAGAAGCTCAAGCTATGTCTTATGATCAAAATAAACAATGGGACATTTGTGGACATTTTTTGGCTCTTTTAATTTTTGGTGTTATTTTGTTGCCAAAGAAGGCGGAATATGTTGATCATACTGGTATTCATGTTTTCACATCCTTCAGGAATTCAAATGAGGATCCAACTCCTACTATTCTTGCTAATATTTATTATACCATCCATGATCGATATGAAAAGAACAGGGGGATGATATTCTGTTGTGTTCATTTATTATACTCTTGGTTGACTTCTCATCTTTACAAAGCCAACTATTTGATCAATGATTTGACTAGGCATGAATGGTCTCAGAAATTAAGGGCTCTCAAAGCAGATTCTATCTTTTGGTTTGCAAGAAAATTGAACTCCGAAAGAATTATTTACAAATGTGGAGAATTCAACAATGTGCCTTTAATGGGAACTTTAGGTTGTATTAATTATAACCCTGTGTTAGCATTGCGCCAATTGGGTCATTCTATGGATTGTGAGCCCTCCAAGCAACAAGTGGAGGAATTAATTTTGCATGACAATGGAAAAGGTGATCCTAGGACATTAAAGAAAATAATTCAAGCTTGGAAACATGTTCAAACAAAGAACTTTGGGCCGAAGAATGTTATTGCTATGGAACCTTACACTAGATGGGTTCAAGAAGGAGTTGGAAAGATTTTGCTTCCTTTTGTTGTGGATCCCACATACAAGCCCGATTCTCCTAATCCTGTTTCTCTATCCATCGAAGAGATAGAAGGAATCAAGGCTTCCCTAGAGGCGTCCCGTAAGGAAAAGGAAAAATTAGAGCTTTACATACATCAACTTTCCAACGAAAAGAGCCAACTACGCTTCGAACTCAAAGAAAAGAACCAAGAGCTTCAAGCCGCTAAGGAAGAGAATGATAGACAAAGGAGTAAAATAAAGCGTGCAACCGAAGGAGTCCTAAGTGCTAACTTTGAATTATTTGCACATAATGAAAGGTTAGAACAAGCGGGCGTGGAAATTGCAAGGTGGAGAAGGCGTTATGAAAAGGCTTCCCATGATAAAGCGGAATCCGAGAAAAATCTATAAGCTGTGGTGTTTGAATTAACAGATAGGACTAAAGATCAAGAGGTGGAAATAAGGAATCTGAAATTTGATCTTCAAGAAGCCCGCAATTCTGGACAAGAAGAACGCACAAGGAGATTGACTACGGAAGAAGCACTTTTACAGCGCACCGGGGAGTACAACAGAGCACTTCTAGCTATGGCCTCTCTTAGGCAAGTATTCATAAGGCAAAGAGAAATATATGAAGAAACAATGGATGAAAGAGACTATTGGAGGAGACAATTTACAATTGTTTCTACGGCAAATGAGCATGTGAGCATGGTTCCCAAGATGCTTGAAGAATATGAGAAATGTCGCGAGAATTATGATAAGGTAGTCTATTTGTGCAATGGTTTAATCCAAGACATTCCAATGAGTTTGGAAAGAGCGGAATCTTCTCCCGTCATTCTGCCCGAGATGGTAAAAGAGTTCATGGAGCTTTGTAGAGATATGGTGGACAAGTTCAAAGCGGATATTCATAGGCGTTCTTAGTCATTTATAGTTTTTTAACTTTAATTTCTTTTTATATTTATTTCCTTTTGCAATATGAAAATTTTAAATTGTATTTCCTTTCAAGTATTTTGAATTAATAAAGTGTGTTTATTTCCGCATTATTCATTTTCTTTGCAATTATTCACCAAAAAAAGATTATTAAAAAAAAAAAAGGTTTTTACTACAAAAAAAAAAGATAGAAAAAATATATATACACTATGTGGATAAGACATGAACATAGCATAAGCATAACATTCATATCATGCATATCATATTTTCAAAGCATTAAAAAGAAAAACTATCTTTATCTCCAGTCACACCATTGGAGAATACAACCAAGCAACCGCACCACCATATCAAACCCGGTCTCAGAAGAAGAAAGCAATGGAACAATTAGAGCAGAATTAGGCCGCCCTTCGCGAAGAAGTAACCCATTTGAAAGGTACTGTGGAGGAAATTAAGGGAGGAATGACCCAGATGCTAAGTTTCATGAAAGACCTCATGGACAAACAAGAAAAGGCTAAGGAAGTTCAGGGTCAGTATGAAGAAATACCGGACAATGGCAACCCGCTGTTAGGAATCGTTCGAGGCTTTGACCACACAAGTCAAATGCACACTCCTCTAAGATATTTATCAGAACCAATGAAGAGGGAGATGCTTCCCATGAAGGATTCATTCCCACCACTCAGAAAGAGGGGGCACCTAGCACTGTTCGCATCCCTGCTAACAATCCGCCTAAGGACGAGGACTATGTGGATCTACAATATGGGGACGTGGATGATACTAATCAAGTGCCTCAATATAATCAGACTCACCTTGATTCCGAAGAGAATTCTAGGAATAGCGGACAGATCAAAGTGCTAGAAGAGAGGCTAAAAGCAGTAGAAGGATACGACGTCATTGATGTGGATACTTATGAGATGAGCTTGGTACCAGACTTGACTATTCCCCATAAGTTCAAGGTACCTAACTTTGAAAAGTACAAAGGACTTACATGCCCAAGAAGTCATCTACGCACGTACGTCAGGAAAATGGCTGCTTATGCCCATGATCAAAAGCTGATGATGCACTTCTTCCAAGATAGTCTAAGTGGGGCATCTGTCGACTGGTATATGCAATTAGAGAAGGCAAATATCCGGAGCTGGAACGACCTTGCTAACACGTTCCTAAAGCAATACAAGTACAACCTGGATATGGCACCCAATCGAATGCAATTGCAAAATTTATCATAGAAATAGGAGGAATCGTTCAAGGAATATGCCCAAAGATGGCGAGAGATGGCTTCCCGAGTCCAACCTCCTTTGTTGGAAAAAGAGCTGGTAGACATGTTCATGAGTACTTTGCAAGGACCATACTACGATAAGATGATCGGAATTGTATCCTCAGGATTCTCAGATCTAGTGGTCATCGGAGAAAGGATTGAAAACGGAATCAAAAATGGGAAGATACAAGGAGCATCATCTAATTCTTATCACTCAAAGAGGCCCACCTCAACCTTCGCTAAAAAGAAGGAAGGGGAGACCAATGCAGTAGTGCATCAAGAATCTAGACCTCCTATGTCATTCCCACCTCAACAAAAAAGGTTCCAAGGTCCTCCAAGGAAATTCGATCCTTTGCCCACTTCCAGAAGTGAAATACTGAAATACTTGATGAGCGAGTCATTGGTAGAGCTCAAACCTATGCCACCTCCGCTTCTCGGAAAGGCTTCACCCAGATTCAACCCTAATGAAAGGTGCGAATATCATGCTAATTCTCCCGGACACACATTGGAAAAATGCTGGGCTTTCAGACACAAGGTTCAGGACTTGATAGAGTCAGGGGCAATCGCCTTTGACAAACCTAATGTGAAGACAAATCCCATGCCTCATCATGATGGCACAGTCAATGCAATCGAGGTCGTTACTGAGCAAGATTTAGTTCAACAACGGAGCTCTCCCATAGATGCCCTTAAGAGGTATCTACTCGCAAAGGGGTTCATCCTAGAACATAACGAAGCTTTAAAGGACACTCTGCAGAGGCTCATGGATCAAGGACTGATTCAGCTGAAAGAACATCCTGAAGAGGGATATGTGGTTATGCTAGACAGGAACGAGCCGCTGATAATACCCACTCAAGGGGCAAGGAAGCCGTTAATTATCCCATGTTCTAAGGCACCATTCATGATACCCACACAAGGGCACACTAGGATCATCCCGGTCAGAGCTCCATATCCTGTGGACAAAATGAAAGCAGTTCCTTGGGAATACGATTCTGGTACCAATGCTGCCGTGTCAAACATTGTTGGGCCTGGGGGCATGAATCGTAGTGATCGCATATTCAAAGCCACACAATCTAATGAAAACTTGGCGCAAGCCAGTAATCAAACTGTTGCAACACCGACTGTAGAAGGTCTACCCAAGGATAAGGGAGCCACTGACAAGGATGTTGAGGAATTTCTAGCTCTGATCAAGAAAAGTGATTATAAGGTGGTGGATCAGTTACAACAGACGCTGTCTAAAATATCACTCCTCTCACTATTGGTACACTCCGAGAAGCATCGAGACGCCTTGATGAAGATCCTAAATGCTGCCCATGTGACTAAAGACATCACCGTAAATCAGTTTGATGGAATGGTGGCTAATCTCACTGCTGGGGCATGTCTGGGGTTCAGTGATCATGAGTTACCTCCACAAGGAAAAGAGCACAACAAAGCCTTGCACATATCTATACAATGTGGGAAAGCTCATCTATCTAGGGTTCTGATTGATACAGGTTCGTCACTAAATGTGATGCCAAAAGCTACCCTCGATAAAATAGCTTTGGAAGGCCTAGTGGTTAGACCAAGTCGTCTGGTGGTTAAAGCATTCGATGGATCACAAAGTCCAGTGTTCGGAGAAGTAGACCTCCATGTTGTAGTGGGTCCTCACACTTTCTGCATCAATTTCCAATTAATGGAGATTAAACCAGCATATACTTGCTTATTGGGGCGTCCTTGGATTCACGCAGCTGGGGCAGTTACATCTACCCTCCATCAGAAGATAAAATTTGTAGATGGGAACTCTATAGTAACCGTTAATGGGGAGGAGGATATATTTGTTAGCAACCTGGACTCGTATCGATACATCGAGGTCGGAGAAGGGACATTAGAAACTGCATTCCAAGCGCTAGAAATTGCAACCGCTATCACATTACCTATAGAGAAGATACGAAGGGCGGTAACATCCTGGAGAGACCTGCAAGACTTGAGTGTGGAAGGCTGGGGCAAAGTACCAGAAATCCGAGAGAAGAAGGATCGCCTAGGGCTAGGATATCAACCGACAAAGATCACAAGCGCTGCGAATGACGAACAACGATTCCCCCCAGTTATGCAGACTTTCGTGACAGGCGGATATGAACACGTGGCTATGATATCCAGCATGGATCCTAAGGAGGGGACATCGAATTTCATCCGAATGATCAGACCAGGAGAGCAGCTCCAGAATTGGACAAGCCTGGAGATACCGGAGATAGTTTCCATTTCGAAGTAATTTACTTTTGTTGTGTGTTTTATTTCCCTTCAATAAAAAAAACAATTTCGCTCATGCCTCGCCCGAAGCATATAGTTGGTTTGTAAGGGCCCCATTTACTTTCAAGGTTCAAGTTTATTAATAAAATTGTCGTTTGCATTTGGTATTGAAAACATTGTTCTTTCTTGCATTTACTCTTTTAAAATGACAAATAACTTTCTTGCATAAAAAAAAAGAAGCACAACCATTATCTGCATACTAAAAGCAAAACATAAAACATGTGCAGATCACTTCCTAACACTACCGATAATAATACTGCTGAAACTCAATATAAACTCGAGGCTCTCGCTAATCAGTCCGAGGAAGGGGATGAGGAAGACGATGAACTTCTGGAAGAACTTTCAAGGTTAATGGACAAAGAATCCAAGAGCATGCTCCCTCCTCGATAAGCCATTGAAATCATAAACTTGGGTACGGACAAAGAACCTAAGGAAATCAAGATTGGGGCAACGTTGAATGAGGACGTAAAAGCAACATTGGTCAAACTCCTCCACAAATATGCAGAAATATTTGCTTGGTCATACCGTGACATGCCAGGACTGGATACAGATATCGTCATGCACAGGCTACCGCTCAAAGAAGGTTGTGCACCTGTTAGACAAAAGCATAGAAGAGTTCGACCTGACATGGATAACAAAATCCGAGAAGAGGTAGTTAAACAATTCGCCGCAGGGTTTCTTGCCGTGGTTGACTATCCACCATAGATTGCCAACATAGTTCCAGTTCCTAAGAAAGACGGGAAGGTACGCATGTGCGTGGATTATAGAGACCTAAAAAAAGCAAGTCCGAAGGACGACTTTCCCCTACCCCACATAGATATACTGGTGGACAATATGGCACAAGCGTCGGTGTTCTCCTTCATGGATGGGTTCTCGGGGTATAATCAAATCAAAATGGCTCCCGAAGACATGGAGAAAACAACCTTCATGACATCTTGGGGCACCTTCTGTTACAAGGTAATTCCCTTTGGATTACGAAATGCAGGGGCAACGTATCAACGAGCCATGGTCACACTGTTTCATGACATGATTCACAAGGAGGTCGAAGTATATGTGGATTACATGATTGCTAAGTCCTGTACTTAAGAGGAACACATTACGCACTTACAAAAGTTATTCGAACGCTTAAAGAAGTTCAAGCTGAGGCTGAACCCAAACAAGTGCACATTTGGTGTAAGGTCAAGAAAGCTGTTGGGATTCATCGTGAGCCAACGAGGCATAGAGGTAGATCCCGACAAAGTCAAAGCTATACAAGAAATGCCTATTCCTAGGACAGAAAAAGAGGTTCGTGGATTCTTGGGTCGTTTGAACTACATCTCAAGGTTCATCTCACATCTCACAGCCACATGTGAGCCTATATTCAAACTACTAAGAAAGGATCAATCAATCGAGTGGAATGACGATTGTCAGGTAGCTTTCGAGACTATAAAGATCTACTTACAAGAACCACCAATACTCATACCTCCCGTCCTAGGAAGGCCGCTGATCATGTATCTCACCGTCCTCGAAAGGTCTATGGGATGTGTGTTGGGGCAACAAGATGAAACGGGCAGAAAAGAGCACGCTATTTACTACCTCAGCAAGAAATTCACGGATTGCGAATCTCGGTATTCACCATTGGAAAAGACATGTTGCGCCCTAGCATGGGCCTCCAAACGTCTACGGCAATATATGCTGAACCATTCCACATGGTTAATATCGAGAATGGATCTTTTGAAATACGTGTTCAAAAAGCAGGCTCTCACGGGAAGAATTGCTAGATGGCAAATGTTACTGTCAGAATACGACATACTGTACGTTACTCAAAAGGCGATAAAAGGAAGTGTACTGGCAGAACATCTAGCTCACCAACCCATCGAAGAATATCAGTCTATGAAATTTGACTTTCCTGACGAAGGTATCATGGTGGTAAGAGACTACGAAATACCAGGCCTCGACGAAGGACCTGAACCAGGGGCAATATGGAAACTTATGTTCGACGGTGCTTCAAATGCACTAGGACATGGTATAGGGGCAGTTTTAACCTCTCCTGACAATCGTCACCTACCCTTCACTGCGAGACTATGCTTTGACTGCACCAACAACAGTGTAGAATATGAAGCATGCATATTGGGGTTAGAAGCAGCAATCAATCTAAGGATTAAACTACTCGAGGTGTATGGGGATTCATCACTAGTAATCCACCAAGTCAATAAAGAATGGGATACTCGAGACGCAAAGCTAATCCCATATCGAGACCTTATACTGGAGTTTGAAGCAATTACTTTCACTCATATCCCAAGGGAAGAGAATCAAATGGTATACGCATTAGCAACACTCTCCTTTATGTTCAATGTAACTTGGCCAAACCACGAACCACGGATAACGGTTAGACACTTTGATGAGCCTGCTTATTGTCTCACAATTGATGAGCAATCTGATGACAAACCCTGGTACCAAGATATCAAGAGGTACCTGGAAAAACAAGAATACCCAGAGAACGCCTCAACAATTTACAAAAAGACACTAAGGAGGTTGGCATCCAAGTTCTTCCTAAGTAGAAATATCCTATACAAGCGGAATTACGACTCAGCGTTACTAATGTGTGTAGATAAAAACGAAGCCAAGGAGATTATCAGAGAAGTACACGAAGGGACCTTCGGAACTCATGCAAATCGACACTCAATGGCGAGAAAAATATTACGAGCAGGGTACTACTGGCTAACAATGGAAGCAGACTATTTCCAATATGCAAGAACATGTCACAAATGCCAAATATACGCTGACAAAGTACACGTGCCGCCGAATCCGCTGAACATACTGAGTTCACCATGGCCGTTTGCAGTGTGGGGGATTGACATAATAGGGATGATCGAACCGAAAGCCTCTAATGGACACCGATTCATATTGGTTGCCATAGATTAGTTCACCAAATGGGTCGAAGCTGCTTCCTACACCAATGCAACGAGACAAGTGGTCACCCAGTTCATCAAGCATAACATCATATGCCGATATGGGGTTCCAAATAGGATTATCACCGACAATGGGTCGAATTTAAACAACAACATGATGAGAGAGCTGTGCGAGGAGTTCAAAATCGAACACCACAATTCTTCACCATACAGGCCTAAGATGAATGGCGTTGTCGAAGCTGCAAATAAGAACATCAAAAAGATAATACAAAAGATGGTGAAAACATACAAGGATTGGCACGAAATGCTTCCCTTCTCCCTACACGGTTACAGAACCTCGGTGCGCACATCCCCGGGGGCAACGCCTTTCTCTTTGGTTTACGGTATGGAAGCAGTCCTCCCAATCGAGGTGGAGATTCCGTCACTAAGAGTCCTAGCTGACACAATGTTAGAAGAATCAGAATGGGTAAAAACTCGTTTTGATCAGCTTAATCTCGTTGAAGAAAAGCGACTGACGGCTTTGTGTCACGTGCAACTCTATCAGAAAAGAATGAAAAAGGCGTTCGATAAAAAGGTCCGCCCTCGAACTTACAAAGAAGGAGACATCGTCCTCAAGAAAATCTTACTACCTCGACTTGATGCCCGCAGAAAATGGACACCTAATTACGAAGGTCCGTATGTCATAAAAACGGTGTTCTCAAGAGGAGCACTCGTCCTCACTACAATGGACGGGGACGAGCTGCCACACCCAATCAATTCAGATGCTGTCAAGAAGTATTACGCCTAGCAAAGGCAGGAGCATAGACCATGAGCCGAAGAAAAACCACGGAGGATAAGGAGTCGTGCAATCATCTAATTCTAAGGTCAAAGGATTACTGGGGACCTTGATAGCAAAAGAGCAACAACAATATTAATATCATTTCTATTTGTCATTTTCTCTTTCGCACTTTTGTACATTCGCCGATTTAAAGCAATATCAATAAAAGCTTTCTTTTTCTTTCATACTACGCTTTCTCGTCATTTCAATACCAGGTGCAAAGGATAAATTATTTTTATAAACGTTAGCATTGGACTGAAAATGAGAAACTTACAAATTTGCAAAAAAACAAAAGCAATGGGAACAAAACCATGACATCTCCGGCAGGCAATATACACCTCACGTTGCAATCATTCGGATCCACCACGATCTCTCTTACCGGGGATGTTACCAGCAGAGCATCTCAGAACAATCGAAACCAGGATTTGCAAACAGCTTGGAAGGGTTAAACAAATTCGATGGGTGACAAAGAGATAAAATGTTAAAGTCATCACACATACATACTCATTTACACACCAACAATCATACACGCAACATTTGCACTCAAACATTCGTACATGCAACATTCGCACGCAAACAGTCATATACAAACAACAAGATCATAAGCATACGCATTTGCAAAACAATCTTCTATGCAGGTAAACTTGTACGCATCGGGGAGAGTGAATCTCATTGGTCCAGGTGAGCTTGTCAGGGCTATGGTGTAACAGCCCGAATTTTATTATTCGACTAATCAAATAAGATAAGGATTTATTTACTTAATTTGGACGAAGTTTGATAATTAATTGGATCGTCGGTGTTATTGAGAAACGTGTTCGGATTATTAGGTGAAGTTGGAATTTATTCGGTTAATCGAAGAATTAATAAAGTGGAATATGTAGAGAAATAATATTAGAAATAATATTATTATTGGATTTTATTTATTTGAGATAAAGTCGGATTTAATTGGATTAATCGGAAAATAATATTAAGGGTAATAATATTATTTGTTGGAGCATAATTATTTATTTGACTACTCTATTTTATCAATTAGGCCTAATTAGTTAGGAAGTGGAATTATATGGGTTAAGCCCAATATGAATAATATAGTAAGGGTTGGAAGAGTAGAGGTATCATAACTTTGTTCATTTGCAAAAGAAGAGGAGAAAGGAGACTAAGAGAACAAGAAAGGGGAAGAACAACAAGGGGCAAAAGCTAGGGTTTGAAGCACATTGAAGAGGTAAGGGGGAGAATACCAAATCATTATGGGTTAGTATATTGGGGATAATGGGTAGATTAACATGTTAGGATTTATTGATTTTAATCCATGAAAATGCTATGGTGATGATTTAATTCATTATTCTGGAAATTGTTAATTGTCGTGAATGTTGTGACTTGATGTTGTTGTTCTTACTGTTGTTGTGTGCAATTAAATGGAACATTGAATCATGGGAGCCATAGCCCATTGACGAGCTGCATTGAAAAAAAAAAGGGGGAGGGTGCTGTTCGGCAACCCCAATTCTAATCCTTATCTTTTTTTATATGTGCTAGTTACTTGAAAAGTCCATATTATGTGCCAACAAGACGAAGTGATAAAGCATGATTTTCTAATCCATTCTGTTAATTGAATAAAACTCTCATTTGATAGGTGGTTTTGGAATTAATGAAACCCTTTAGACAAGTTTAAATTAGGGACTTCCTAAATAACATATGTAAATGACACCATGTTTTTCCTATGACATTTCATGACATCTGTTACTGTTGTTTCTGTTCTTTATATGCGAGCCCTATTCTATTTTCTTTTATATATGCTATTGTTTAATAAATTAAATTGAAGTAGTATGAGATTAAACAAGTAGTATTAAATGATAATTAATAGAAACCGTAGGATGCTAGTAGGAAAAATTCAAAAACAGTCCCGTTTGATTGAATAGTCGAATTAAGCGGTATAATTAGTTGTCCGTAATTTGATGAAAATTTACGTGGTAGCTAAGTTTAATTAGTAGATTAACGTGGTGATGTTATTTTGTTGAAATTGTAATATTTTACAAATCGACCGAAATTGTGTTTTATTTAAATATTCTTTATAAATAAATTTTAACAATTTAATATAATTGTCAATAGAGTTGTTAGAGTTGTTAGAGTTGACAATAAATTGTCAGAGTTGTTTAGAGTTATTAAGAGTCATATTTTTATTTGTTTTGCGTAATTTTGACATGTTTAGAGTTGTTAGTGTATGATGTCGGTGTTTGTTTTTTTCGTTGAAACTTTAACAATTCATATCTTTTGAACCGTAACTCCGTTTGAGTCTCCGTTCGAAGCGTTAGAAAGCTAGCGCGATATTCTTTTCAATAAAAAAAATGGTCTTGAGCAATAGAATGCTAGAAATTGGAAATGGAGTAGAAATAGAAGTGAATTAAATTAATATAGTGTGATTATTAATTGGTTAATTAAATTAATAGTTGAATTAATTTTAATAAGACTATTTATTTGGAATATACTTGGACTTGGATAAATTATTCGGTTATCGGTAAATTACGGTATTTTGGGAATTTGTCCGTAATTGTGTTTTGGCTTGAATATGTTTATGTTGAGAATAAATATATGTATATGCCATGATGTTGTGCTAACATTGATTCTCTATGAGTAGTTGGATAGCATTAATTCTAATAATTAATTGTTTGATGTGGAAAGTGTGTGTTCATGTATAATTGACAAAAATGAGAATTAACATGAGATAGTATGGTTACTAGTGTTAATTGGATTGTGTGAATCGTAATTGATTAATTGGCCTCTCATATGTGAATGATGTGTGTGTGTTGTGAATGTTGTGTACAATTGGTGGATAATTCATAGAGTTGAATTATTGTGATATGCGGAAAGTTAAGATGGTAGAGATGATCTTAATTGCATATATTTGTGATATTGTACATACATTCATATCATAGTGTGCCTTGAAACACAGGTGGATTTGCTTTGAAACACAAGCGGGCTTGGATTCTAGAGTGAATCGGAAGCCGTAAACTATATGTTTACAATTGGTGGACTTTGGTCTTGTCCGGATCGGAAGTGTGGCTTAGATTCTAGAGATATGAATCGGAGGCCGGTGAAACTTAGAATTTCACATTGGTACCACATGCATAGTGTCACATGTTTCATTGAGTCACATTAGAGTTATGTGATAGTTGACTATGTTCATTATGTTGTCATGATATGTGCATGATTGTGATAATTGATTATGTGCATTATGTTGTTGTAATAAGTGTACGAGTGAACAATTGATTATGTGCATTGTTGTCGTAATGATATGTGTATGAGTTTGGTAATTGATTATGTACACTTGGTGCTGTAGCGATATTTGTATTAGTTGATAATTGAGAATGGGCGATGTGTGAATACGTAATTGGTTAAATGCAGGAATATGTGATAATTATGGCTATGTGTATAATTGAGAATATAGTATTGAGATATTATACTATTATACTTGGTGTATGCTTAATATATGTGAATTATGATTAACATTAATTTTATGATTAGGCAAGTGTAATGCATTCCTATAATTGTTGATTTAACCATTGTATCTCATTATACTTTCTTCATAATGGTTTGTATTCTCACCCTTCTGTTTTAATGTTGCCCTCGTTTGGCGACATGCAGGTTCTGGAGTTTAGTAGCTCGTGCGTGATCTAGCCGGAGATTCTTCCGTGTTTGTTGGATATTAGGTAGTGAGTCAATGCTCTGTTCATGTAACACTGGGTAGACTTGTCGTGTTGAACTCATGTTTCTATTTGGTTATGTATTATGTTATGACTTGAGAACCTGTTTATTTGGCTACTTGTTGTTGAGAGGCTTTTAAGCCAAATATTCTGATTATGGTTTATTTTGTTGAGATGATTATTGAGATATGATCATGGTATGGGACATGAATCATTTTATGAAATACATGAGTATTTTAGTATTTTCCGCTGTGAATGCATATTCTGTGTGAATTGTAATTAAATGTTTAGGTGTTATTTGAAATGACCAGGTGTATTGTATATTGTAGATAAATGCTGTCGGTTTTTAAAAGCTTTTAGTTTTTGAAAACGTCGATGTGACGCCCTTTTGAATTATATGCATGCTTATTCTCTGATTATATGCTTATTTATTTTGGGGTATAAAAGGGGTGTTACATATGGCAGGTAATCCTTTTGGGATTAATCACGACTACGATACTGAGTAGGTATGACTAACTGTGACGACTTACTAGAACAATAGTAAGTGGGTCATACCATCTACGATAAACTCACTCCAACTACGATAGTAAGCAAGTATGGCTAACTGCGACGGCTTACTAGCACAATAGTAAGTGGGCCACACCATCTACGATAAGCTTACTCCAACTACGATAGTGAGTAGGTATGACTAACTGCGACGACTTACTAGAACAATAGTAAGTGAGTCATACCATTTACGATAAACTCACTCCAACTACGATAGCAAGGAGGTATGGCTAACTGCGACGACTTACTAAAACTATAGTAAGTGGGCCCTACCATCCACGATAAACTTGCTGAGACCGACCGCGACGACTTACTAGAATTATAGTAAGTGGGCTCTACCATCTACGATAAGCTTACTCAAACTACGATAGGGAGTAGGTATACCAACCGCGACGACTTACTAGGACTATAGTAAGTGGGTTACCTACGAACTGCAAACCCTTGCTAGCACCATAGCAAGGTAACTACTTTCTACGTAGCAAACTACGAGTCCTCGCTATGTAAGTCTCAGGCGTTAGCAAGGCGTTCCTTTCTTCAATACTAGGTACAAGGCAAATTCCAGGGGTCTTCCATTATTTAATAACTCTTCGACCCAAAGACGTGAGAACTGCGCATCCTCACGCCATTCAATCAAAGGTAATTAAATAGGGGCAGCTGTCATACCCCAAAATTTGCCTTCCACATTTCATTCACAATGATTCAAAGCTCAAGAATTTCATTAAGACATTCTCCTAAGCAAGGATCTCCTAAAACTAGGGTTTGATATCTTCTTGAGGAAATTAATAAAGCAAGGCCTCCAATGATGTTCCCTATGGTTCATTATGTTTCAAGGCACCTCCATGTTAAAAATCAAGGTTCAATTCCAAAGTTTGCTCATTCAATAGCCCAGATGATCCCCAGTCAATTAGGTTGACCTAAAAGTCAACCATGGTCAAAATAAAGTCAAAGCTTCTGACTCTTGGTCAACACCAAGTATGAGAGATTATATCCATCATTTGATCAAGGATTGATCATGATTCATCAATAAAAACTCAGAAATGAACAAATTTAAAAGGTTCAAATTAGGGTTTTTTATAGGAGAAAGTCAACTCAACTTTGACTGGCCATAACTTTCACATCGAACATCAGAAATTTCTCAATCAAAGCCTATTTGGAAGGAAATTGGATTCTCTACAACTTTGTCTCTCACGAGCCAAGGCCAGAAATGCTTCATTTGGAAGATATAGTACAAAATATTATAGGTCCTTTTCAAAAGTCAACCAAAGACAGCTTTTTCTCAAAGGGCATATCATCAAGATAAAATCCCCAAATGAAAAATATGTTCCAAACTAGCTTATAGAGGACATCTTGAGGTTTCCAAAAACTCTTAGAACTCCTTCATAGCTTAAAAATTGAGAGAGATATGCCTTGTCAAAGTTGGGTAATTTTGGAGGTAAAATGTGAAACTAAAGAGGTTCAAATTGGAATTTTTTGCAAATGGGCCTATCTTTTTATGACTTAGTCTTGGTCCACAAGCTATATAAGTTGTCCAAACCATGTGCCACGAAATTATCAATTTTATATGATTTTATTTCATTTAAAAAGTGATTTAAAGTGATATAATTGAAAGAAAAATCAAATATTGGATTAAGGGATTCACATTGATCAATTCCAATCCATATTTATTGCAAATTTGCAATATAATTTCGTGCTAATATGATTGAAAAAAGATTGGTACAAAATTGGACAAAAATAGAAGGTTTCCATTGAATTTTCAAATCAAATTTCTCAAACTTGGCAAGATTTGATTCAAGAGATATTTAGACTATTTCTTTAACCTAAATCAGTCCTCTATAAGTAGAGAACATAAGGCACATGAACAAGGGTGGAAAATTCGGGTGAAAGGCGCGTAGGCAAGAGCAAGAAAGTTCATCCAAAATTCCAATTCGGTTTGGGAGAATTAGGCTATTACAAGAAGATTAAAAGGTTGCAAAAGATTCCTGAGATCATTCTGAAGGTGTTTGGATCGTTACTCTGCATCAGCACCCCCAGAACATTCTCCATTTAGCCAAGGTACGTTGCTTTAAAACCATGGTCGATTAGTATAATTCATGCACTCTCATTAACAATTGATTGCATATTTTGGTCGATGATGATGCTCTGAACGTTTCTGGATTGTTTGATTTAGGTTTTAGTGTGTAAATCGTATTCGGCCATTGGAGGCCGAATTAGGGTTCTTGATCTTGATTTAGGGGTTTTTATTAGGGCTAAAGTTAGATTAAAACAAGGTTAGCATTAGGTTCGTATGGTTTAAACGAAGAGTTTTGATGTGTCGCGAAAGATTTATGTGGATGTATGTGTTAATCGCTATTTTCCAGGGGTGTTTGCTAGGAATAGAATCGCAACAGATTTGTATCTAATTCTACAGGTTTTTTGCAGATGTGTTGGGGAAGATGATGAGTTGTCATCATCTGGTTCGTTGGATTGAATCTGCGCGCGTTTTTCATTGCATTTTTCTGATTTTATTATATAATATATTGAATGCGTGTTTTAATCAACTGAGCAACTTGGTTGGGGTGGTTAGTAGGCGCGTGCGTGAGTGGAGGGTCATAGGTTCGAGCCCTCCCTCCAAAATTATTTTTATGAAAAGCTGGTTTGTTGATTCAATGTGCGTGCACGTGGGTAGAACACCATGATCCCTTAGAATCCAGCCATAGGACTGCCATTAGCTTTAGACCAACACGCCCAGATCTGTTCCCCATGACATAGGCCCTCAAGGCTACCACACTGAATCATCCAGGCTCCTTAATGGGCCAGGCCTTTTTATATTAGCACCCCCTGCTTTTGTTATTAAGAAACAGTATACACTCCCCTTGTCAAAAAATAAAAAGAATTAATTCTATTAATAATTGTTAATTGTTTTGTTTATATCATTCTCTCCTCGATGCGACTATAGCTATTAGTCGCATTGGCGAGAGATAAAATTAATTGAATAATTTATTTATTAATATTAATCAAACGGACCTTTGTTTAATTCTCTTCTTGACCCAACTAAATCTATTAGTCGCATTAGACAAGAGATAAAAATATGAAATAAAGAAATTCATCATCGTGTAATAACTAAATATATTGGTTATGAGAGTTGATGGTAAAAAAATATAAAATTTATTAAAATACACTTCATTTGCTGTTCGTGACAATCAAATCTATTGGTCTGAATAACTAGCAATACATTCTCTAATTCGTTAATTATAATGATCAAATCTATTGATCATCGCACCTAACGAAAACATATTAAATTAGGATTGTACGCCCAATCCTAAAACACTTTCAAAAACTACGATTTATCATAGCTACGATAAGGCAACTCAAAATGCCTTCAAACCATATTAGATCAAATTCAAAGGGCGTACAACCCTTATCCCGAACTACGTAGACTCTGATCCTCCATAAGGAGGTACGTAGGCACTTGGATAACCAAGGCGAGTCCCCCTCCTCCAAACTCTAATCATGTTCAAATAATTAGCCTTTAATTCTATTAACTGTCTATTACCTTTCTTTGTTGTTTTAGTCATAAACCTTGACTTTATAATGCAAACCTTAGGAAAGGGTTTAGGGTGCCTAACACCTTCCCTCGACCTGAATATAGTATCTTACCCCGATATCTATAACTTCGTAGGGTTTCCTATTCGCCCTGGTAGAATAGGTGGCGACTCTAATTTTAATTTTTAAGGAAGGTTGCTACAAAAGGTTCTGATGAACATTAGTAGACCAAAATCAGAAGACTCTGAAGTTATGTGGCTATGACACTATGACTAAAGAAAGCAAGCTCTGAAGATCTGAAGACTTAAGTTTTGATGAACAAATCCAGATGCTAAAGGCTTATGCTCTTTTAGACCATATGGGAGCATTCCTTGTCTACTCTATGTTATGATATCTCAAAATTTTTAATTTTGTGAGTCTTGGGATCAGAAAAAGACTCTGAACAGGCATAAATTAAGCTTTGGGATCAGGGGGAGATTCTAAGATGCTCTGAATATGTCTTGTGATTACCTAAGCTTAAATGACAAAACAAAATATCATGTTTTAAATAATCATTTCTTATATTCCTTTTTTATTATGACAAAAAGGGGGAGAAGAGATATGATGATTTTGATATAACAAAAAAACCCATGTAGAACATATAATTAAATATTGTTGTTTTATTCCTGAGAAATTGTTCCATCAACATACATGTTTTGGTCATCATCAAAAAGGGGGAGATTGTAAGAACAAGATTTGTTCATGCAATAAGTCTCTATGTTTTGACGATAACAGTACATATATTTTTATGTAACAATTTAGTTTCTAATAGTTTTCTTGAGTGTGTAGATATTGTGTTCAAGGAGATTCTGGATTACTATCCGAGAAGAATCATTAGAAACAAGCAAGGCAACTCAAAAATTCTATTTGCGGCTGAATCTGAAGAACCATCAGTAGTTCTGAAGAATGTGGAATGTTCATCAGAAGGAGAGTTACTGTGCGCTTCTCAAATAAAATGTTGCTTAAAAAGCCACGAGCAATCAGAAGGAAGAATTCCGTTAGAACTTATGTTCAAAGATAAAAAAATACACAGAAGTTGTTGCTTCTAACTCTGAAGACAAAGTCAAATATTATGAATGCAAGATCAGATACGTGAAAAGTTAAGCAGAGAATACAAAGATCATACTGAAAGACGTACTAAAGATCAGAACTGAGCTAATCAAGCTACAAGACAAAGAGAAGTACTATCTACAACAATGCTTGATTCTATACATTGGGAACTAGCCGTTGGAAGCCAAAAGACCTTCTTATCCTTAAACGTCTCTTTTGAGAACTATAAAAGAAGATCAAATCATCCAAAAAAGGTTGACGACATTGGCAACGCCTATGCTATTCGTATCAAATCTATTGATTCAAATGAGAGAACCTCCAGTTCTCTGCATGTCAACAATCAGAGAACCTCCAGTCTCCCCCTTTGGCACATTTTGGCTAAAACAACCAAATAAAACCTGTCAACAGAAATACAGCCGCAGCGGAAAACATATGTGGAGCTAGCAGCTCCCCCTCAAAATCATCCCTCAGAAAAAAATAGCCATAGAAGCTAGCATCTCTCCCTTAATCCATTCATCATAGCCAGCAGCAAAAAAAACCTATCCCCCTCAGACAAGCACCTCCTCTATACTTAACTTCTACTCCCCCTTTTTAGCCACAAAGTGACAAAGGTAGTAAAATTAAGCAAGGTACTTATTTAACATCATTTTCATTTTTTTCTTCGAAAACTAAACAAAATATCCTAGGCATTTCACCCTTACAAACTCAATTACCAAAATAAACGTAAAATGCAAAACTAAATAAAATCACATGACCAGCAGTCATGCACCAGCAACCACGGTAGAAGCTCCATTGTCTCCAGCTCTTCCACTTGCGGCTCATAAAATACTTTCTATACTTCATGAATACATAGCCCAAGCTTTCCTCTCAAATTTTCAAATTGATTTGCGTCAAGGGATTTAGTAAATATATCATCCACTTGCCTCTCAGTCGCTACATGCTCTAGAGTAACAAATTTATCTTCAACCATCTCTCTTATGAAGTGATGCCGAATATCAATATGCTTGGTCCTGCTATGCTGGATAGGATTTTTGGATATATTAATGGCACTCAAGTTGTCACAGAATAATGTCATAACATCTTGCTTGACATTATATTCAGTCAGCATTTGTTTCATCCAGACCAGCTGGGAACAACTGCTTCCTGCAATAATATATTCATCCTCAACCGTAGACAGAGACACACAATTTTGTTTCTTGCTGAGCTAGGATATTAAATTGTTTCCTAGAAAGAAAGAGCCTTCTGAAATGCTCTTCCTATCATCAGCACTCCCTGCTTAGTCAGCATCACAATACCCAATTAATGTAGATCCAGATTCATGAGTGTACAACATACCATAGTCACTTGTTCCATTCACGTACTTTAGAATCATCTTCACCTGATTAATATGGCTAAATTTGGGTTCACCTTGATATCTAGAACATACTCCTACAACAAAGGTTATATCATGTCTACTAGCTGTGAGATATAGTAGACATCCTATCATGCTTCTGTAAAGACATTGATCCACACTAACACCTTTCTCGTCCTTAGACAGCTTTAGATGTGTAGGAGCTGGTGTTCTCTTGTGACTTGCAATGGCTACCCTTATTTGACAAAAAAAAGTTCCATTTTTTATAATTCCCTTCAGTATGAGAAGTTGTCAAGAGGAGCATCATGAACATTAGTAGGAATTTTCCTTCCACCAATCTTTTTCCGGGTTGAGGGCATAATGTAACACCCCAATTATACCCAAAAAATAATTGGTAATTATAACGGGAGTTAGAGTTATAAAAATCAACGCCACATGGGATGATACATTTTCAACTTAAAACAACGAAAATTAATCAAGTTTTAGCACATAGATACATAGCAAAACATATTTGGATGAACCTTAAACAACTTGTATTGATTTTCTTGAAGATAAAACAATTTATTTTACTACGCAGCGGAATCAACTAATTTAACTCAATATAATTCATAACATCATATTCCAATTCAACTGAGTATAAAACAACATCAAGTACTTTCATAACTTCACATTTGAATTCAACTTCTAAAGTGATAACAACAATTAAAATCACAAAAGAAAATAACTATCGTTCATCCCCTGAGTGCTACGTATCAGAGCGACAACACCGACTTGGACTCAATGAAGCTACTAAATCTTCATCACTTTAAATCACCTGCACGTACCAGTATAAAGGTAACGGCGAAACAAAAGAAAGGCGTGAAATATCTAATTAATATAAACATGTGTATGATAAACAATATATTAGACTAGATCATACAAATATCACCACTTTATCACAACAATTATGCAACCACCGTTAAAAAACTTAATAACAACAACAAGGCAACTTTAATCAACCATCACATCAGCATAACAACTTAAATCAATCGCAATTTCATGACAACACCTTATTTTCACATAAACTTCAAATGCTATTCAATTATGCATATGCATCTGGTACCATTGGAGCAGAACTCCCAACTTAATAACGGAGCAGAAATTTAATCTAATCTACCCGGTCATTGAAATCTAACCCTGCTACAAAAGTACCAGCTTCTGCTAATAAGTTCTTCTACTAAAACTATATTTATGTTATATTGAAATTCTGCTTGATACATTAGTTCTGTAGTTAGTTACTAAAAATTATACTAACAGTTTTCTGTTTGAAGTCTGCAATTTTCTACTCTATGAGCCAACAAAAATTTCCTCACTGAAGCTCCTACCAAGTATACTACTTCACTCAGTAGCTATCACTAATTTAATTTATTTTCTAAAAGGTCTATTAAGTCTGATAAAGAGAACCTAGGAATATATGGGGTATGCACTCACGCTGTGGGTCCCATAACAGTAAGGGACGTACGTCCCTCCTTCTCTCTCACCAAGGGCGCCCACCCTCCATTATAACACCAAAAAGGAGTGCCCGCCCCACTACATAGCGTGGCCCCACGTTTTATTTATTTTCTTCATTCTCACTCTGGGGTGCCCGCCCCTTAGTGGGAGGCCCCCGTCCCAACTCCAATTCCACCTTTTTCATCTATCCAGAAACTACACCAATTAATTTTATGGGTACTTTTATTCAATCGGTCTACACAACCAACACTACAACAATCGCAACCATGATTCATCACAGAAACAACAACTTCAATTTTTGCACCAACAATCAACATATAAATAAGAAATCAATAGAACCACCAATTTCTCATAGAATGAAAACAATACAGTATCAACACACAATCCATAGCATCTTAGAATCAAATTAATCTGACTGTACACTTAACAGTTCCAATCAACATATCAATCAAATTATGCCTCTTAGAATCACACCGATAAATCGCAACTTCAATAATTTCCAATAATTAAATCCTTAAATAATTTAATTAACCAATTAATTAAACTTGGGGCGTTACACATAATGTCCCTGATATCTGCTGCCACATCATACTTAGAGTCACTAGACTCCACCAATTTCCTCTGGAGAGTCTTGAGAATCTTGTTCTCAGCAAGAGTACTTTCTAACTTACTCCCCTTTGTTTCAGATCTCTTGGCACCCGTGACAAATTCTTTCATAGAAGTTTTGACAGGTACGACACCTTTTCCTTTTTCTTCTCCTTGATATTTGTGGCAAGAGTCCTTGCAACCATAATATCCTCATCAGTTTTTGTTTCTTCCTCAGCATCCTCGATTTATTTATTTGTTTTGATAACATCGTCACGAATTCTCTTTATAATTTAAACAATTGGAACATCATCACTAACTTCATTCTGACTGTCTTATATCCTTTTCTTGCCATATCCTTCATCCTCTTCTTGTGATCCGTTGTCACTAGCATATTCAAAAGAAGCATGTTCTTCCCATATGAGATTATCCAATCGTTGACCAACAATAGGTGTATTTGTAGTAGAAATCTAAAAGAGTGGACCTATATGTGGTGCCCGTATGGGTTCAGCACTTGGTACAACACGTGGCTTAGCTTGCATGTTAGGGATAATAACAGGTTCCACAACAAGAGTAGTTTTAGTTCTATCCATAAGGTCTTTACCTATAGTTTTTTCAGTCACTGAAAGATCGGATGGTTTGTTCTTAGAGAGAATTACCAGGTTAGAAACCTTCTTCTTCTTTGAGTGAGTTTCCTTGGATTTGGTTGTGGAGGTATCCAGTGGCACAATCTTCCTGATGGGCACAATATCCCTAATCACCTTGCTATCATCAACATTGTTGTTAGATACGAAACCCTAGATTTCTTTGAAGATGGGTTTTCTTTTAGGATGACTTCAGACATTTTCACTCCATGAACATTTGTGATAGGAGTGGGTTTAGTAGCCTTGGTGATCTCTATTTTCTAACCCATTATCAATTTGGTTTGAATGGTGGTAATCAAGAATCTATGCTTAGTGAAAATGAGGTAGACATACGTTTTCAAATGAGAGATAAGTTAAACCTAATGTTTTGCCGGATGACGTTTTAAAAATACAATTGAAGGTAATAACACCACTTCTGTAGAGTGGTAATGATCATAGGAGAGAGATATTATTCGACACATTATGTTCGACATTATTCTAGAAGAAGGACATAATATCAAGTTGGTTAGGTAGTAAAACATTTTTAGGTGATTTAAGACAAATATAAGAGGCTTCTCAAAGCTTTTTTTTGTGTGTGTAATTTTTCCATAGTACTTCTATAAATACCCTTGTGCCTTTACAAGACACTAGTCAATCACACAAACACGGTCAGACGAGTTTTCACACTTCATCTTTTTCACAACTATGAAGATTTAACTCTTTGCATCATTATCTTTGACTTTTTCATATTACAAGAATATTGAATCTTCTTAATGAGGCTTGAGATATTTCATGTTAATTACCATTGATGTCCTTGAAAGAAAATTCTTCACTTGAAAGTAATTTGACCACAATGTTGGCTTCAAAAAAATATTCAAAAGGATAGCTTGATTTAAGAGGATAACATGATGAATCATCTTGAGAATCTTTGACCGCTTGAGCTATTTTCAACGGATACTGACTTCAATGGATATCATTTATTATTAAGTGTGGTCATCATCAAATGTAAATAGCTACTCAGTTGACTTGCAGCTTTATTATCCAAAAGCTTCACCACCTTGCAAAAAGATCCACAATATTGGATATGATGAAAATTAGGTATAGTTTTAGCACAAAATGTGTCATTTTGGTACATAATGTATAATTTTGTTTCACAAATGTGTCACTTATGTTATGTTTCACAAAATGTATTAAGAATGTGGCATAAAAATTGTCATTAATGTTTTGTTTTATAAAAATACATGTTATAATGAAGAAAAATGTAAAATTAACAAAATGTATATTTTAAAAAACAATGAATTTCCTCTTGATTAAAAGTCCCTATCGAGGAGAAAAGTTGGCAGCTTTGTTACTTGTCAGCACGTTTGTTATTCCATCCAAGAGAAAAGTGAGGTTCTCATTACAAATTGTTATTTTAAAAATGTTGTTGCAAGAAATTGAACCCATAACTTGTGCCACTTTTCACTTCAGTTAACATTGGCCTAAGAGAAAAAGTAGCGTATTTTCCATAATATCCTACATTACCTCGGCCATCTAACCTGGATAAAAACACTTTTTCAAACGAGATTAATGTGATTTTTATAATAGTGAATGTTTGTTTTTTTTTTAATCAAGATATATTAAAATAGAACAGAAGTTCTACAAAACTCAGTTACAAGAAGCAAAGACCGCCGAAACGGAGAAAAAACACCAACAAGAATCTAACTTAAGTAATACAAAGGGGATTTGCAAAACTCATAGAAGTTGCAAGGTGGGTGATTAATTTTCCTACAAAAGACCATCTCCAAACAAGCGTCTTGCAAGACCAAACCAAATCATTAACATTGCAAATGGAATTATTGAAGATAATATCATTCCTATTAAGCCAAAGACTCCACACAATTGTCAACCAAATACATCCCTCTTTGCCTTTCCGCACTTTCTTCTAACAAAAACAACTCCAATTTCAAAAGCATAAAATGAAATCTGTGTTTTTTCTGATAAATAGAAATTATAATATTTAATAGAAAATAATTATATTAATCACTCAGTTGCTTGAAAATGGATCAGAATATAATATATTAAAATAGTTTTCCTAATATTTTAATAATACTTTTAACTAATTTCTAAATATTTTATTTCTATATTATTATATGAAACAAGTTGGTGTTTTAATAATAAGGTGATATTTTAATTCATTTTAGAAGAAAATATCAATATTATTCTATGAATACTTTATACAACAAATAATTTAATACTTTTACAATAATAACTAATTAGAAAAATCGTAAGAATGCACAAATATTTTAATTTTAATTTTAATAATATGTGTGGTGTATTGGAAAAGGGATGGAAAGAAATTAAAAATTCAAATCATCCTTATCAGACCTTATAGTTATACAAAAGAGTCAACTTACACTACATCGACACCAATAATCAAAACATAATAAAAGACATTATTCAAGTACAAACCAAACTCATTATTTTCAATTCGCATAGTAATACAACCAAACACCTTTAGAGAAGAACACCTTTAACACTTGGAGGTGGAACTTTCTTCCAAATAACTTTAACAAGATCAATGAATAACGGAAATTGCACAGCTGCATAGAATGTGACAGGTAGGCAAATGGAAATATATAAATAGAACAAGATACTTCCTTTTGTATATTTATTAGTGAGCACAAAGAAATGTCCAGCACAGAAAGAAACAAACATGGCAACAATGGATACGAAGAGAGAACACAAACCAAAAAGAAGCTTCATTGGCAAGTTTCGACAAAAGTCTTCAACTTCTTTTCGAGAAGTAAGTATAGCAAGGAACATGATGAGTGCAGTGACAGAGAAGTAAAGTCCAATTAATGAAGATATAGCGAATCCTTCAAATGCAGGTTGTCCTTCTAATGTTGGTTGTCCTGTTTGCTGATTGCCACCAGGTACACTGCCTGATGTCGCAAAGGAGACACCAGCAATGAGAGCTGCTACAACTGAGCATGACTCTGCTGTGTCTTTCAACCAGTTAACACTGCTTTCTAGAAGTTCTTTGTGTTGCTCCTTAAAGACTTCACTTGGAGTTATTTTTTCTTTGTTGCCTTTATTATTGAAATGCTCTGGTACTAGTTCTTTTATGTACTATAGCAGAAAATATATGTTAATACTACTTTAAAAAAAGTGACATATAAAGATGTAGTGATAATAAAATAATTAAACTAAGGACTCTCTTATGTTTTTGCGGTCTATGTGTAGGCTAGTCACAATTAAATCATGGCAAAACAACGAGAGACCTATTTAACCATCATGTAACTATGACAAATTATATGAGACCCTATTTAGAAATATTTTAACCATGAGAAATGTATCATGAACCCTATTTGGCCACATGTTAATCGTACTGTAAATTTGTGGCTATGCGAGCTATACTATAGCGCACATTGCACATCGTAAAGACAACAATAATTAAATTATAAATGTACCTTAAACCACTTGATATCCCACATCATTTGCATGGCAACTCCAGACATCCTCCAAGTATTTTCTCTTTCGAATGATGTATATGCTGCCAAGTGTAACACGGTATTCTCATTTTTATCAACTTGTAGAATTAAGTGATTAACGACTCCATCTGGTAAATTATTCTTCATCCACTGAATAACATGTGGTTGCCTATTCTTTACTGCCAAAAGCAATGCATTTTCATTATTAGAGTTAGTCTCATAGATCACACTTTTTATGTTTGATTGAAGATCTAACATCATCTCAACTATTCCATGACTTGCCGCAATCAAATAAGATGTGTCCTTTACATCACTGTTTATTTCATTTTTTTTTATATCTTGAATTGAGGTATCACCTGAAAATATACAAATAATGTTTATTTCATTCTTTGCATTTTAATGATATCAGTATCTTCTGTAATTTTTTGTACTTATTGTTAATTATTTACCTTTTTCCTTTTTGCTCTTGGAAAATGTTGGAAAATTTACAAGTGCTTCTTCCATTTCATCACCGCGTTCTAAGTTGTTAAGATCTGGATTAAACCCACCACCTATGTATGACTCAGTAGGTTTTTTCATAAATTCTTCTAAGAGCTGACCACCATATGTGTGCTTCGTCTTAATTTTCTTTATTCCCTCTAAGTCTACAAAAATAATGAACCAAAATAGCACTTATTGATCGAGTTGCAGAAAGGAACTTATATATACAACATTTATCTCACTTGAGCACTATAAATGTAGGCACGAATCAAAACATGTAAAATTAAAATTTGAAGAGTTCAATATACATACCCAATAGTGACAGGATTGACCATTTGAATATAGACGTTTGAATGTTGTGACAGGATTGAGCAAGAGAAGGACTTATTTTGTATGCCTTTTCTAATTTATCAACATCATATATTTCTATTGCACTATAATCACCTTTCTCTGCAATATTAATAGGTCTTTAGTATATAATAGTGAGCACCATTAAATAAATGATGAAAAGCTAACTTGTTATTTTTGTTGATTAAAATCCTCATAAAAAATGGAAGAGAAAAAAAATTTGAAAAATAGACTAGATTTAATGAACTTAACTTAGCTCGAACTAAATCAAGTGGTTACAACTAATTGTAATTGATCCTACAACTAACTTAAAGTTTTTATAAAAATAAATGAAACTGTAAAATAACGACAACAATAATGTCATCTATAAATGGTGTCAATAATATTTGCAAAAGAACATGTGTACTATTAATATTTCAGGAATTTCAAAACACTAAATAATGATGAAAAAGTGATGATAAGAGATAGTTCATCGAAAACATACCATTGTTTTGAAACAATTCCAATGTAGTCTTTGCGTTGCGGCGGCTTATAGTAAAACCTTTGACACCAAAATTTTGTAAACAACATTAAATATTTTTTTCATGACAGTTGACAGAAAAGTAAAAATAATGCAAGAAAATGTCATTTGAACTTCCAAGCTGTCTTCTTTTGCCCAATGGAAGATGGTATGGTGCTTCTATGCTCCAATTTAGATGGTTTTCTACTCTTTGTAAAAAAAGGAATTTTAATTCATTTTATGCAATATCCATAAGCATGTGTTACTTACAATAGTACAAAATTTGCTTCCACCATGATAGCCTACTTCCACTCTTGAAGGCTGATGTCCTAGTAGCAAGAATTTCAAGAGGAATGATGCCATCATTGTCCTTCGTAGATATAAGACCTGGGTAGCAATACATTATCATAATTGCCAAATCTGTTGCACAAGATACGTAGATTGTTATTATTGACAAGATGTAATGTTCGATATTATTTTTATTCCAATGAGATTTAGTAGATTATTTTAAGTAAGAGATAAAAAAAAAAACTAACCAAACATCTCACTTTGAATGGCAACATGAAGGATGCTAGTATTATTGTAATCAATAGCAACATTGATATCAGTAGGACAAAACTGTTGTAGATAAACAAACACTAATCTTTTACGTGCACGCACAGCCCAAAATAGTGGTGTTTCTCCCATTTCATTTTTCTGTTGAATCAAATATCCCCTTTCACCTTTTCCAATTATATTTTCACACATATCTGTGAATCCTCTATATGCTGCAAGGTGAAGAGGAGTAGCACCCCTTTTATCCACCATCGTCAAAATACTTTCATCATGGTTTACAATTGCTTCTAGAAGATTTTTCACTACATCTTTGCATCCACTGCTTACTGCCACGTGCAATGCTGTTCCTCTTCCCTGGATTTCTATCGTGTGACATTTACTATCTTGTCTGTATTTTTCAGTTACTTCTTGCCATTTTTCTTCCAATACTAGCTCCCAGAACTCAGCTACATAGTTTCATTTTGCAATAACACGCATTAATTAATAACAAAATATGTAGAAGCTATTGAGTGTTAATATTTAAGGAAAGTTTAGACTTACGTTCATGATGTAGAGAAGAAGCTATTTCCATACCTCCAGATTGAAATGCAGAATGAAAGTAGGTAGTATTGGTGCAATGTACAAGTGGAAGCCTAATTCTCTTATATAAGAAAAGAAATGCAGAATCTGATACTTAGGAAAAACATTGAGCAAACACGAGTTTCACATTAGAGGAGTGTCCCTAAGTTAGTAATATTTTTATTCCTTTCTTCAACTTTGCAGCTTTTCAAGTGTGTAACAAACATATAATATGATGACAAAGCAAAGTGCAACATTATGTTCCCTGCTGAGTGACACTCAAGCTTAACCAAAAGCTACTACATATATACCTTCTTTTACAGTTAACGTTGGTGTAAAGTACAAGTTACCTTCTTTTTTAATTTTGGCCTAATATAAGGCTACTAGTATCACGTCGTGTAGAATCCATACTCTCCTAACCAAATTACTAAGTGTAGTAATACCGTTTAAATGTGTGTGATGTGTGGGTTCAACTTTATATTTCATTTTTCAAGTCAATTAGTAATATATTATTCGTTTCTCCAATTTTGCTTTAAGACTATGTACAATGGGGGTGTTGAAAATTTTTTTCAACTGTTGAATTCATGCAATGGTATGTTTAATAGCTTGTTTAATATGATGTGGATTACTTTGTGTTGAAAGAATTCACCATGTTGAATGAATGAGAGTGGGGGCCACATACAATATTTTGCAAAATCCTATTGGTTGTTGTGACTATTTGAATTTTTAGTGTGTTGTGAATGGTGGTAAAGTAGGGTGTTGAATTTTATTAAACAAAACTATTGTAGTGAGTAAAAGTTGAATGTGTGTTGAATTATTAGGTGGAAGAGAGAGAAGATGATGTGGAGTATAAAAAGTGAAAAAGTAGGGTGTTGAATTTGAAAACCATTGTAAATAGTCTAACTGAGTGAGACATATCATATCATGAGAAAAGCAAAGTGCAATATGTTCACAATAGGTTCATTTCTGAGTAAGACTCAAGTTTAAGCAAAAGCTATGTACCTTCTTTATATTTTTTTTTACTTTAGTCTAGTATAAGGCTTCTATTATCTCGTTGTGTAGAATCCTACAATATAAAGCACAAAATTTAAATTTTATAGAGTACAGATACGGACCCTCGATTTTAATCATATATTTTTGTTAAACAAATTTATTGAAGCTAGCACAAGGATACTCCAAATTTATTACACAGACTCTATAATATTGGACACTTTAAATACAAGTTCATAAATAAATATGTTTTCTTAGAACTTTTTGACAAACTAACATTTGATAAAGGATTATGGTTTTAGTTAAATATATGTGATCTCTCTTTCATTTATTTGAATGAGTCTTAAACATTTAGATGAGTCTTTGATCTAATATGGACGTTTTTCCCTCATGATGATTCAGTAGCGGTATCAGAGCCGATGTTTCGAATAAAGGACCAGTTTTTTGTATCGAAATTCTACCTTACATGGCGGTGGTCACGGGGCATGTTCTATTGAAGTGCTCATGACATGATGTGGTAAGAGTGGGCGATCCAAGTATGTGGATGAAAGAGCTTCTGCTTCTAATTAAGAGAAAGCATAGTCGATGGACTTACACATAAGAGAAAAAATTGTTGAGAAACAAATGTGAAGTTTGTAATTACCACATTGTTTAGAAAAATAAAAATAAAACTAAATTATAATTATAAATGAGAGAACTAATACACTTCAATCAATAGCAAGATATTATTAACAACCCAGCTCTATTTCTTCTTCCATTTTTGAACTTTAACAAGGTTGAAACAATATATAGCATTCAAAAAATACTAATGGTAATAACTCTAATAATTAGCCAGTTTGTTGTTTTGTTTCTTTACCATAAAAGTATCACATGAATTATATCAATCAGCTGTATTGTTTTACTAAAGACAAATAATTGTAGGAGTAAAGGAACTTGATTTGTTAGAAAAAATATTATCAAAGTGAAATCTCTCTATAATAATATTAATCAAAACTCTATGAAATGACTGTTAAAAAAATTCATTATTGAAGAGAAATCCCTCTATAATAATGTTAATCAAAACTTCTATGAAATGGCTGTTTTTTAAGTACGATTTAGTTGTGTGTTTAGGAAAAGTCCTATTATAGGTTTATCCATATAATAGCTTCCGACAAAAAAAAAAGTTATTATAGGTCTTTATGTCAAATTTGTAACAAAATTTTATTCAAACGCTAATAAATTTTTCTTATTATATGTCAACTTTATAGTATTGATAATATAATTTGACAATCTAATAAATTTATAAAATATATACAAATACATAAAAATGCAGAAAAAATAATGGCATAATATCAAATAGGTTACAAAGCACCATCAAGTAATTATGAACCTGATAAATACTCTCCCTAATAAATCAATCATGTAGGTTAAGTTTTATATAATCACGGAAGCATTGCTAAACGAAAAATCTAAAAGTACACCATCCAAAATATACATCTAAGAAAATTTCTTTACCCACCTCTCTATGGGGTCACCCCTAGCGAAAACTCCACTTTACCCCTGCTTCGGAAATGCATTTCCGAAGTATTTTTTTTTTAAATTTTCTCAGACTTCGGAATTGCATCTCCGAAAATACCTAATGGGGGTGTTTTCGGAGATGCACTTTCGAAAACACCTTTTTTCAGATTTTGGGGGGTTTCGGAAATGCACTTCTGAATTATGCAGAAACTGTGTTTTTTTTTTTATGTTTTTCGAAACAGTCTCGTATTTTTAATTAAAGGAAAACGCCAAATAAAATAAGCGACATATAAACAGAAAATACTAATATGATAAATCAAATCCAAATAATATATACAAGCCGATCCAAATAGTAATAGTGTGCGAGAGATACAATCCCAAAACAAAAAAAAATAAACCCGGACCCCTACTGGGTATGCCTAACCCTCTCTCCCTGGGACCTCCTCTGCCGCCTGTATGCCGCCGCACGGCCCGCATCAGTGACGATCATCTCCATCACGGCGACTACCTCTGGACCGCCCTGATGAACGACATCTCGATCCAACGCGTCCCGCCCAAGCATCTCTATCCGCTGGCAGATCGGCAGGAGATCAATGGCGTGGTCATCCTCGGCCTGCTGGTTCTCCAGGATCTCCTCGTGTGTTGGCCTAGGAGCGCCGGGAGCGTCGGGTCTCAGCAGAGGATGTGACACCCGATAGAACCAAGGGACATACCCCTCCACACTGTGCCAGTCCTGGGTGACCCGAATGCGACGATACTCCTCCGGTACCACATGACGCTCCCAATCCTCAAATTTTCCAGAGAGCTGCACTCGGGTCACCGTGTCGGGAGCAGCCTCAAAAGGTGACCTGGGTATCATCTACACATACCCAAACTGTCGCATGCGCCGCTCAGGGAGATACCGCACCATGGTGCTGGTCCCGCATGCCATCCAGCCAGAATATAAAGATATGCCGTCAAAGGGGACAACATGAGTGTAGTCGCTGAATGGCCTCCAAGTGACATCATCGTGCACCGTGCGGTCGAGGTACCCACGGTATGGTCCCACTGCATTGTTCCCCCTCTGGAGAACGTATCTGGCGGCCCTGGGCATGACATCATCGTACTCAGGATCAATGTGGAAGCCGTGGATGCGGGAGAAGTAAGAGATGATCCAGCTCTGAAACACAAACACGATAATGTATTAAAAAAAAATACGAAACATAAATAAATACGAAACAATTAAAATGAAACGTACCATAAGTAGTGTGCAGGATCCGGTCAACTGCCTCGTCCTCCAGTTGGAGGCCTCATTCAGATTCTGGTATAGGTATGCCAGAGTAACTGCCCCCCTGTTCCACTGGTGAACGGTAGTCAAGTCCATGAAGTAGCGGAGGTAGGTCACATCGACGTACCTTGCACTCTTGTCCACAAAGATTGCAGCGCCTACCACAAACATGTACCAGCACCGGAGAGCGCTGTAACGCCCGGAAATATAAGTATATGCTTAATTTGGACGTTTGTGACGTTTATTGGAATTTTACCGTTTTTGGAGTCGTTTCTGTCGGTATTAGTTCCGAATGGCGGACTAATATTTAATTGAAGGTTTTCATATTTTTGGTACTAGAAATATTATTAAGGTAATATTCTGCGTTTTGGGGTTTTTCTGAGCAATTGAGTTTAGACCGTAAAGTAGATATTTTCTTTATAAGAAAAGAGATAAGAGAGGTAGAAAGAAAGAAAAACAGAAAAGGAAAGAAGAGAGAAAGAAAGGGAAGGGAGAAAGAAGAAGAGGAAAAGAAGAAAAAGTGAAGATTGGTGGTTTTTCATTTGAATCGAGTTCCGATCATCGCTATAGTTGGGTAAGGGGGTGAATCTAATTTATCTTGAATGTATGATTCTTATAGTCTTGTTCTTGTTCTTCTTCTTCTTCTTCTTCTTCTAGTTCAATTTCCATAACTTTCTTGTGTGGTCTTTGTTTGATCTATGTTTGTTTGAGTATGATTGTATGATGATTAAATGATATCCTTGTTGTGTTATGATGATTGATCATGCTTTCTTTTCCATTTCTATGGCTTGATTGAGTTTGAAGAAAATGTTAGGTTTTGAGAGAGATTGATGAATCAACCATGAAAATGTTGATGTTAGGTTGTTTTAATGGTATGTATGTGTTGTATTGATGTTATAATGATGTATAGGTGTTAGAGGAATGTTTAAAAGGGTTTAGTTGGTGGAAATGGTGATTTTAGGGTTTCTACGAAGCTTAGGTCGACCTACACAGAGGTTTGCGTCGACCTGTGCAGCCTAAAAGGCAAAAATCTGGGTTTTTTTGATGAATGCGTCGACCTATTGGGTCAGCGTGCGCATACCCGAGGGTGACAGGAGTTCAATGCGTCGACCTACAGCTTTTTTTTTCCATTTTTTGGCAGATTTTGTAACGATCGTAACTCTTGAACCGTAACTCCGATTTTGTCGCCGTTCGAAACGTTGGAAAGCTAACGCAATGAAATATACTATGATCTAATAAAAAGATTCATAGGATGTAGTCTCCTATTATTTTTATTAGGATCAAATGATGAAATGTGTAGTATGTTCAATTATCTAAACTTTGAAACCTTGTAACTTTTTATCCGTAACTTCGTTTTATACGCCGTTCGAAGCGTTGGAAAGCTAAGGAAATAATCTACACTAAGATTTAATGAAATGATTCAAATGATGTAGTATCCTCTTATTTTTATTAGGATTTAGTGGTAGAACTAAGTAGGGTTAACATATGAAGTATGTTTATGTTTTCCAAACTTTGAAAAGTCGTATCTTTTAACTTGGGTCGTCGTTTTATGTGACGTTTGAAACGTTTGGAAGCTATTTCCATGCTCTATATGATGATGTAGCAGGTAGTAATGGTTGGTTGATTTTCATAAATGGTTTTGTGAACTAGTGCATGATAAATCATGATGATGTGTTGTGTGAATGTTAACGTATTGGTACGAGGTATGTGATTAGTTGTCGATAACATGAAATCATGTTCGTATGTGTTATCTATTAATGAATGTTCATTCTTGATATGTGAAGATGTTTGGTTGTTTGTTTTTAACATGATGTGTGGCCCTATGGCAAGTAATTGTTGTTATGAGAATGATGTATTATCATTGTTGAATTGTTGTTATTACGACTTGTTGATGATGTATTGATGAAGTTGTGGGCCGATGGCCAGTATTAATTTGATGTGATGCAATTATGCGATCATTTATGCCAATGTGGCCAGTATGTTTTGACGGTGAATGTGTGTTGTGTGCATATTAATGCATGTGTGGTAATTATGGTGTGATATAATTGATAACGATGTTATTAATTGGTGATGTATCATTTTGGATAGAATATAAACAGTGTAACGTGAGTATGTGACCGTGTTATATTGTTGATGATGTTGTTATCTTGTAATAGAGTCATATATTTGCACAGCATAACATTTCAATACGTTAATGGCGGAATGCTATTAACAGGTGGCCTGAATTGGCAATTATTACCAGTGGGATATTAATGCTCGGTAAAAAGGTGTATTTGCCCGAGTGGCAAGAGGTCATCAGTGGGGACGAAATGCTCGATGACGGTTAGTCGTAGCTTACTGCTCGACAAAGGTGCATTTTCCTGAGGGAAAGAAGTCCCAGCATAATGCTCGGCAAGGTGTATTTGTCATAATGACAAGGAGGAGTTTACTCTGGATTTGGTACCACATGCATATGCATAGTCGAGTCTCATTCATCATTGTCTGTCCTTATAATTTATGTTATCATTCATGTGTCGCATTACTTATAAATCGATTGTGGTTAGATGAGTGGATTACCTTGTTGTATGATTCTTGATGATACTTGTTGGCATTACTATATTTGTCATGCTTTTCATTATGAATTATATTCTCACCCTTCTGCTGATTTGATGCTTGAGTGGCATCCTGCAGATTAGCCGCTTTGGGAGTCCTTTGGAAGAGGTAGTTCTCCAATTGGTCTTATCGGTTGCTCTGATACGTAACACCGGGGAGTCGGGAGTCTGTTGTTATTTATTTGTATATGACTCTTTTGAACATGTATATGTGATGATGTGCTGATGTGTATTGTAAACACTTTATTTTGGAAAACTCCTCTTTGAGAGTGAGAGCTATACGTACATTTTTATGTTCATATCTTCCGTGTGTTATGTATCGTTTTATAGGCAGGTGTTGTATGATTTTGGCATCGTTGATGGCCGTTTGTTTTCTAGGTGTTTCTTGGTTACTTGGTGTAACATCCTAATTGTTTTGTATGAAATTTTAATACTTTGATATTTTCTTGCCTAAATGCTTTGGGTAGAATTGGGGTATTACATTAGTGGTATCATAGCAGGTCGGTCTGTCCGGCCAGTGTTGTCTAATGTTGTTTAATTCCTCTGTACGTGATAAGTGTGTGGAGCACTGTCAGTACTTGCTGTGCCTCTAGTCGGTTGCATGCAGGAGTGGTTTGAAGCTAGTGGGGGAGAAGATATGCTTCTCGGATATGTTTCAATTGCAAGATGTTAGTATGCTACTGAGGGAAGCAGTACTAGTGTTGTTGGAATTTGTTGTTTTATTAAGCGAAGGTGACTTGGACTTAAAACTTTGGTTGTTAATCAAGTTGGAGTGTCACGGAGTAGATTTTGGTTATTTCTAAGGAATGGAATTTAGAGAGTTGTGATGCTCTAACGCTACTGATGGACTGTGAAGTTGTTGTTTGAGTAGCCTTGTGTGAGGTGTCGTTGTTGGATCAATGATTAAGGAAAGTATTGTGGTAGACCTTGTTGTAGGATTTTTGGTAAGTATTTGAGACGGCGGTATGAGTTATTGACGTTGTTAGAAGTGTTTTGGTACGTAGCTACCGGACGTCGGTGTTAGCTGGTTCAGATGATCTTTAGAGATTTGTGAATTATGGAATCATAGTGCTTCTATGCTATGAGCAAAAGTTGGAAAAGAATATTATTAATATTGGTACTGATAGTTTACACTCTATTATGATTGTCGGCTACCTATTGACAAATTGAGGACTTGATCACCCTTAATCTCTTGTTGATAGTAGACGGGATCGTATTGGACGTGATAGGCTTATTTGGCTAGTTTGATAATATTGGAAGTGAATGAGTCGGTGCAAGGTAGTACGATGTTGTTTATGTTGTCGACGACTTTGGATGTTCTTGAGAAAGAGCGATTGTGGGAATTGCGGACAGTTGCGCATTTGTATAAGTGTTTCTTGAAGGTTTAAGTGATTCATCGTCGAAAAGGGGAATTTCGTCTTGGAGTTCTGTTTTGACAGATTTAGTTCCTAGAACTGTTGTTGTGTCGAGGGTTCCGTATCGGATGCCAACTTCTGAGTTGAAAGAGTTGAGGAGTCGACTTAAGGATTTTCTTGAGAAGAGGTTTATTCGTTCGAGTGTGTCGCCGTAGGGTGCACGTGTTTTGTTGGTTAAGGAGGAAGATTCTATGAGGCTTTGTGTCGATTTTAGACAATTGAGAAAAGTGACAATTAAGGAAAAGTATCCACTTTCGAGGATTGATATTTTGATGGATCAAGTTGGTTTGAGCTTGTTTGTTTTGCAAGTTTGATTTGAGGTATGGGTATCATCAGTGTGAAGATGATCATGCTAAGTATTTGAGAATTGTTTTGTCCGTGTTGGGAAGAAGTTGTTTGCTAAGTCTCCTTATGTGAGTTTTTGGTCGAGTGAAGTGAATGTTCAAGGGTTTAAGAGGAGGTTGACTATCATTCCTATTTTGATTTTTCCGGATCTATTAGAACTGTTTGTGGTGTTTTGGGATGTTTCTTTGTTGGGTTTGCAAGAAGTTCTAATGCAGAAAGGGGTAACTGGTGGTTTATGCTTTTATGCAAGTTAAGATTTTTGAAAGGATTTATCTGTCACAAGATTTAGAGTTGGCAGTTGTTATTTCTGTTTGGGAAATTTGAAGGCACTAATTATTCGGATCGAGATTTGTGTGTGTAAGTGACTACAAGGGTTTGAAGTATTCGTTTGATCAGAACGAGTTGAATATGAGAAACCATTGCATACGTCCATGTCGATGATTCGAGTATTGTGATTGTTGAAACAGTTGTGAGATTTGAGTTTGGTTTGTAAAGCGACTTCTTCAGGTGTTGAGCTTTATATGCGAAAGCTTACTTATGGTATTCTTGATGAGATTAGAAAAGGTCAAAAATCGGATTTGAATGGGTTAATAAGATGACATTGATTAGTCAAAGATAAAGATAGTGATCTTCGGATTGATAAGAACAATGTCATGGGATGTCATGATCAAGTTTGTATCCCTAATGTTTGGATTTGAAAAGAGGACTTTGGATGAAGTGCGTCGTAGTGATTTGAGTATTCATCCTGATGCTACTAAGATGTATCAAGATTTGAGAAGGTTCGCAAAGTACTTTGGGTACGAATTTGCGTTGAGTTTGGCGTCTCATCCTCAAATGGATGGTCAGACTGAGAGGACGATTTGGTCACTTAAGGATCTATGAGGGCTTGTGTTGTGAAACAAGGATGTGTTTGGATTAGCTTTTTGCCTTTGATCGGATAATACAAAGACTTGTGTCTGGTGTGCGAGTTGACACAGCAGATTAAGAGGTTGAGTATGTTAAGAGAGAACAATGAGTTTCTGGTGAATACTAGAAAGATCTGGAAGTTGGATATGAAATTGGTAAATCTGTTTGTTGGGGGAAATCAGAATGCGCATCGGAAGCGTGAAATGACACGGTTCGTATGTGTGTGTATGAATTGTTAGAGTTCAAATTTTGGACAGTGGACGTGGTAGGAATGATAAGACCACCAGATGTTTTGGTTACATGTTTGACTGCTATGTCTTGGCATGGCTGTTTGGATGTTGTGCGACCGGGATGTTGGTATTCTAGTTTTGTTGAGGCTGTTTAGAAGCTGTATATGCCGTAGAACTTTATGTCCTTATCTAGGATGGTGTCTCGTTTCCATGGTGATGGTTCGAGTGCATGTAGCTAATTCCTTTGATGGGGGATTAGGGTGTGTTGCCTTTGATGATGGTAACAATCTGGGTGCGATTTGGTTGACAAGTGCATTGTATGGGCATTGCATCTTGTTCTTGTTGGTTGTGTCTTGGTTATTTCTTGTGTTTTGGTGTTAGTCGATGAGTGAATTGTATGGGCATTGCATCTCGTTGTCGTTGTTGTGTTTTGGTTGTTTTGCTTTTAGCTAGAATGATTCGTTGTTGGTGCTGATTGTGTCATTGTTTTTCGTGGCTTGATAGTTGGTTAGTCGGATGCGAGAGCGTATCCAGGTTTGTTTGCGTTTGGGATATTTCCGAGGACGGAAATGTTCTAAGTGGGGGAGAGTTGTAACGCCCGGAAATATAAGTATATGCTTAATTTGGACGTTTGTGACGTTTATTGGAATTTTACCGTTTTTGGAGTCGTTTCTGTCGGTATTAGTTCCGAATGGCGGACTAATATTTAATTGAAGGTTTTCATATTTTTGGTACTAGAAATATTATTAAGGTAATATTCTGTGTTTTGGGGTTTTTCTGAGCAATTGAGTTTAGACCGTAAAGTAGATATTTTCTTTATAAGAAAAGAGATAAGAGAGATAGAAAGAAAGAAAAACAGAAAAGGAAAAAAGAGAGAAAGAAATGGAAGGGAGAAAGAAGAAGACGAAAAGAAGAAAAAGTGGAGATTGGTGGTTTTTCATCCGAATCGAGTTCCGATCGTCGCTATAGTCGGGTAAGGGGGTGAATCTAATTTATCTTGAATGTATGATTCTTATAGTCTTGTTCTTGTTCTTCTTGTTCTTCTTCTTGTTCAATTTCCATAACTTTCTTGTGTGGTCTTTGTTTGATCTATGTTTGTTTGAGTATGATTGTATGATGATTAAATGATATCCTTGTTGTGTTATGATGATTGATCATGCTTTCTTTTCCATTTCCATGGCTTGATTGAGTTTGAAGAAAATGTTAGGTTTTGAGAAAGATTGATGAATCAACCATGAAAATTTTGATGTTAGGTTGTTTTAATGGTATGTATGTGTTGTATTGATGTTATAATGATGTATAGGTGTTAGAGGAATGTTTATAAGGGTTTAGTTGGTGGAAATGGTGATTTTAGGGTTTCTACGAAGCTTAGGTCGACCTACACAGAGGTTTGCGTCGACCTGTGCGGCCTAAAAGGCAAAAATCTGGGTTTTCTGATGAATACGTCGACCTATTGGGTCAGCGTGCGCATACCCGAGGGTGACAGGAGTTCAATGCGTCGACCTATGATTTCCATGCGTCGACCTACAACTTTTTTTTTCCATTTTTGGCAGATTTTGTAACGATCGTAACTCTTGAACCGTAATTCCGATTTTGTCGCCGTTCGAAGCGTTGGAAAGCTAACGCAATGAACTATACTATGATCTAATAAAATGATTCATAGGATGTAGTCTCCGATTATTTTTATTAGGATCAAGTGATGAAATGTGTAGTATGTTCAATTATCTAAACTTTGAAACCTTGTAACTTTTTATCCGTAACTCCGTTTTATACGCCGTTCGAAGCGTTGGAAAGCTAAGGCAATAATCTACACTAAGATTTAATGAAATGATTCAAATGATGTAGTCTCCTATTATTTTTATTAGGATTTAGTGGTAGAACTAAGTAGGGTTAACATATGAAGTATGTTTATGTTTTCCAAACATTTAAAAGTCGTATCTTTTAACTTGGGTGTTCGTTTTATGTGATGTTTGAAACGTTTGGAAGCTATTTCCATGCTCTATATGATGATGTAGCAGGTAGTAGTGGTTGGTTGATTTTCATAAATGGTTTTGTGAACTAGTGCATGATAAATCATGATGATGTGTTGTGTGAATGTTAACGTATTGGTACGAGGTATGTGATTAGTTGTCGATAACATGAAATCATGTTAGTATGTGTTATGTATTAATGAATGTTCATTCTTGATATGTGACGATGTTTGGTTGTTTGTTGTTAGCATGATGTGTGACCTTATGGTAAGTAATTGTTGTTATGAGAATGATGTATTATCATTGTTGAATTGTTGTTATTACGACTTGTTGATGATGTATTGATGAAGTTATGGGCCGATGGCCAGTATTAATTTGATGTGATGCAATTATGCGATCATTTATGCCAATGTGGCCAGTATGTTTTGACGGTGAATGTGTGTTGTGTGCTTATTAATGCCTGTGTGGTAATTATGGTGTGATATAATTGATAACGATGTTATTAATTTGGGATGTATCCTTTTGGATTGAATATAAACGGTGTAACGTGAGTATGTGACCGTGTTATATTGTTGATGATGTTGTTGTCTTGTAATAGAGTGATATATTTGCACAGCATAACATTTCAATACGTTAATGGCGGAATGCTATTAACAGGTGGCCTGAATTGGAAATTATTACCAGTGGGAGCTTAATGCTCAGTAAAAAGGTGTATTTGCCCGAGTGGCAAGAGGTCATCAGTGGGGGCGAAATGCTCGATGACGGTTAGTCGTAGCTTACTGCTCGACAAAGGTGTATTTTCCTGTGGGAAAGAAGTCCCAGCATAATGCTCGGCAAGGTGTATTTGTCATAATGACAAGGAGGAGTTTACTCCGGATTTGGTACCACATGCATATGCATAGTCGAGTCTCATTCATCATTGTCTGTACTTATAATTTATGTTATCATTCATGTGTCGCATTACTTATATATCGATTGCGGTTAGATGAGTGGATTACCTTGTTGTATGATTCTTGATGATACTTGTTAGCATTAGTGATCGGAAAAATAGCAAGTGTACTATTTTTACCGATGTAGTAATAATGGGATTAATCCCCAAGTATCGAACTCACGGACTGCGTAGGAAATATAAGTTATCGTAACGATTCAATTGAACAAAAGAACATGGGGGTTTTGTTGTTTGTTTGGAGATAACGATAAATGATAACAAATTAATAGAAAGCGTAAAACTGACTTTAAAACAATATGAGAAATTATGCTAGGGTCAAGTGTATGAATTGCCTTGCAACAACCTTTAATCCTTATTTACGAAATATCAGTGTACATGAACTATTACCGAATCTCAAGAGTTATCTTCCCTAATTCCTTAGCGGAAAACCTTTTGATACTATCTTGTATCCTAATTCCTTAACAATTCAAGAAGTGATCAAGCGCAATATAATTTATCAAGATTATTACGGTTACTACGGAGAATCCTCATTCCTAAGCAATAACAACCGTAATATTATTGTGCAAACAGCGATAAGGTGGTTTGTCCGACCTAACCCTTAACCGTAAATCAAAAATCTATTTGTCTGATAGATAAAGCAATAAGCACTTTGCACAATCAAATAAGTTCACACACATAACGATTTCATAACATAAAGGAAATTAGGTTCATTACAATAGCAATTCAGGGACACCCCCTAACACGTAAATAGTTTAGCTACTCATGGCAATTGTCAAGATAACAGGATTTAAGGATGAAGACATTACAATAAGATGAATAGGAATTGATCTTCAATCGCGGATGCTCTTGAAGATTTCTTCTCTTCAAACCCTAGTGCTTCCAATCCTTCTTTTCACATTCTCCCACGTCAAAAAGTGATTTTCTTCTTTCCAAACAGTCACTAAATACCTAACAGCAAATATTCTAATGCAAAAAGTCTATAATACCCTCACTTAAGTGGCAGCTTTCATAATTTAAAATTCAGAATTTTTCTGCGCACATGTCTGACACGGCCGTGTCATGGGACACGGGTGGCCGTGTCAGACCCCTGACTTAGAGCATCCAAGAACTTGTGATATCTTCCTTCAGCATACCTGACACGGCCGTGTCATGGGACACGGGTGGCCGTGTCAGACCTCTGGCTTGCCAAAAACCGCCTTTTCTTGACTCGAATCATGCCCTGTTCCTGCAACACTTAAACACTACCAGAACAAGATCAAAAGCAAAAGGAAAACAACAAAAACTAGAAGAAATAACAAAACCAACTTAAACATAAAACTAAGCAAAGCTAACAATAACCAGACTAAAATAACTTAAATTACCACAGGATGAAGTGTTTTTTTCATTGATCAGAACATAGAAACAAGGTGAAATTGGCGGCCGATCACAACCCCAAACTTAGCTCATTACTTGTCCTCAAGTGATGGACGAGAAAAACAAGCGGGCACCTATGAATCTTTCTTATTCTCCACAACACAACTGATGCTTCCACCCCATGATGATTACTTCGTGTCAAAGTGTTCGATCCCCCTCCCCGAACTTTTCCGTTGTACTTCAATGTTGACTCATTCTTTTACCTGCAAGCTCAATCACACTCTCACAACTTCTCTCGGGGTTAAGTGTTTCACTCGCTCATCAAGGCATACATATCTACTCTTTGTTTTGTAAACATTCTAACATACTTCCACAATATCAACAACACACACGTTTAGAGGACTTAAGGGTTGTAACGGGGCTTAGGGTAGGTAGGATAAACAAAGAAAGTGGGTACTATGGTTTATGGTTCGGTATTAACTAATCAGTCCGATATCATTTTACACATTACATCGTGTTTGGGGTGTTTAGCGATTTTTCCGCTTTCCGGACTCTTAACTTCTTTACATGACGGCAAGTGTGTATCAAAATCATTTTTTTTCTTTTTCTTTCTTTTTTTTTTCTTTTTTCAACACATCTCTTTCATGTGTTCTCTTTTCTTTTCTTTTTTTTTTTTTTTTCACTTGCCTCATTCTTTTGTCACCGGACTTGGTTACCCCAAACTTAACTTTTACTATCAGACTCGGGCTTATAGTTAACACCAAAAATAAAGGAAACAAAAAAGGGATTATGAAAAAAAAACAAAGAAAAACATGAATGATGGTTTACGATGGTTACAAAGGGTTATAAACAACAAGGTTAGGTGCGAAAGGCTCAGGGTTAAAGAAAAAAAATATGCCTCAGTGTGTGTGATCGATGTGTGTACCATATGAAGAACAAATGCAAAATTAGAGAGATGATGCCATACCCGATGCTCTCTCATGATGAATTGAAGTGTTTGGCTTTATCTATCCTCACAGGTTCGGCTTTGCATGCAGGTTCGAAAATGGTCTCCATCTTGTACAGCTTCTAGTCCGATTCAGGTTACTCTAGACTCCTTTACTCGGCACCATCAAGTTGTGTCTCACATTTTTTTTCCAGTTATGCCAACTTCCATAGGTGCCCTGAAAGCCAATATAAGGTGCGTCTTCCTCCTTTTTCACCTATATTCTCACAATCCTTTTCTTTGAAATTACACTCATCCTGGTTAACAAAAACTCAAAACACCCATAAAACAAGAAAATAGCATAGAAATAACAAAAACAGAAATAACATAAAAGAACTTCCCCCCACACATGGATTTGACATTGTCCTCAATGGATACACAAGCATGAGGGGAACTGACAGAGCTTACTGAGGCGGCGGTGGAGGATATAGAAATTGCAACATCATGCGTTGCATCATTTCCTGAATGTTATAAATGGCAGCCCCTTGTCGGGTCTGCTCCTCTCCTTGGCGAGTTTGCTCTAAACATTGCCTTAACAACTCCTCGCCCTGGCGGGTTTGTTCCGCCCTCAGAGACTCTATTTCAGAATGCATCCATCCCCAATTGTCCTGTGGCATTTGAGATGTGCCCTCATTAAATCCGCTAGGGGGTGGACCTGTTTGTTCAGCTTCCTCATGGTACTGAGGGTCACCCTCTTCATCACCTGCATCCAAAAATTCCAAATCCATGTCACCTTCCCCCATAGGGGTGGTGCTAGTATACAACCAGTTAGTTTGATCATAAACAGATGCCCGACTAGGATTAGGCAATTCTAAAATATGAGCCCCATGAATCATTAAAGAGTAAGAATGGGGCTGCACAGATATCATACCTTGCTTAATTAAAGCAGTCATATCAATTTTCAGAATACGCGGGTTTACCTCTAGAAGATTCCGCAGCTCAGCACCATAACCCAAACCGTCCGCTAAAGCGGTAATAATGCCACCAACAGAAATAGCACCTGTTTTAGCCCTACTCACCTTTTTCAATGATCAGCAATGAAGGCGGCAGCGTTTGGCTGAGTTTGTTCAGCCATACAGTATAAGAAGTATAACTCCCGAATGGAAACTACACCCGGGCTATCTCCTCTACCAAAAAGCGTATATGCCAACGCCTTCTGAGCATAGCGAAAGCACGGGTTTGGGATGCTTGTTGCTTTCGCCCCTTTCGGACAATAAGATTCTCTACCTGTTATAGCTATCCAAAATGTTTCGGGGTTAAAAGAGTTCGGTTCTCGCCCCGCCCCTGAACTTGGTACTTTTAATGCCTTCCCGAAATCTTCCAAGCTTAATTCGTGATCAATGTCAAACATACGAAATTTTAGCGTCCCGTAATGCTCGGGTTCTAAACAGTTCGTTCTCAATTTCATTTCAAATTCAAGAGTGCTCAAAAATTCATATGTTAGCCGTTCAAAAGTAGGAGCCTCAAATTGAATTAACCTTAATAAACCTAAAGCATGGAACATACGATGAATTTCAGTTCTTATGCCTAAACTTTCAGTGGTTTCATCGCACACATACCTTGTCGGCAAAATCTGCCTACGAAGAAGAGCATGATACTTCTCTCTTTGAGTGTCGAGCCCGAAAGTTATTCCATGGGCGTTCTCCTCTCTTCGCGCTCTTTGTGTGGGTCTAGATGTCCCAACATTGGCTCTTCTTGGAGCAGCTTTCTTTGGAGGCATCCTTGCAACCTACAAGAAAATTCAAAAACACAAACCAACGGTGAAAGCAAAAATAAATTAAGGATTAAGAATTGGGATGATGAGAGGATGAACTTTCGTGAAGACGGATTGCAAAAAGATGGAGATTTGAGGGTGAACTTGGAGGTTTTGTATGTGGGTTTTAATGGAGGCTAGGGTTTGAGAGGAAGAAGATGGTGGAAGAGTGAGAGAGAAAGTGAATAAAAGTGGAGAAAGAGATTAAAATATGATGTGTGATTGGGTGGTTTAAAAGGTGAAATTTTAAAATAAATGGGGCCCACCAAGTGCAAAACGAAAATTGGAGCAAAATTCTGCGTTCTGGCCTGACACGGCCGTGTCACACGACACGGGTGCCCGTGTCAGGTCCCTGGTTCCTGAAAATTCATTTTTTTGCTTCAGGACTTGTGACACGGCCGTGTCCCCTGACACGGGTGCCCGTGTCACAACTCTGGTTTTCCAAATTTCAATTTTTCAATCTTCCTTCCCAGGGCTTGTGACACGGCCGTGTCAGATGACACGGGTGCCCGTGTCACAACTCTGTTTCTTCCAAAATCCAACTTTTCAAACTCTCTTCTTGCTCCGTGAAACACCTTGTTTTTACCTACGTAATAAAGTAAAGAAAAACACATAAAACTGTTAAAAATAAATCCCGTGGGTTGCCTCCCACGAAGCGCTTCGTTTAACGTCGCATGGCTCGACGGTTGTTCATCTTATCCTTCAAAACGAACAACTTCAATCCTTCCGCCCGGTTGACCTTGGTAGTATGGTTTGAGCCTGTGCCCATTCACCTTGAAAATATCCCCATTAGCTTGATTTTTTATCTCTATAGCTCCATGAGGAAAAACTTTGTGAACCATAAACGGTCCCGACCACTTTGATTTCAACTTTCCTGGGAAGAGTCTTAGCCTTGAATTGTATAAGAGAACTAGTTGTCCTTCCCAGAACTCCTTATGCTGGATCTTCCCATCATGCCACCTTTTTGTTTTCTCTTTGTAGATCTTAGCGTTTTCATACGCATGGTTGCGGAATTCTTCTAACTCATGGAGTTGAAGAAGTCTAGAACTTGCCGCTTTAGATAGATCCATATTGAGAGCCTTTGATGCCCAGAACGCCTTATGTTCTAACTCCAAAGGCAAATGGCATGCTTTCCCATACACAAGTTGATATGGTGACATACCAATTGGTGTTTTGAAAGCGGTCCTGTATGCCCACAGTGCATCATCCAGCTTGATAGCCCAATCCTTCCGAGAGGCACTCACTGTCTTTTCCAGGATCTGTTTAAGTTGTCTGTTGGAAACTTCGACCTGCCCACTAGTTTGAGGATGATAAGCTGTGGCTATCTTATGTTTCACGTTGTATTTTTGGAGTAACCGTTCCATGAGATGATTCAGGAAATGTGTTCCTTCATCACTTATTAGAGCTCTTGGTACCCCAAATCTAGCAAAGATGTTTTCTTTCAAAAATTTCACAACTACCTTAGCATCGTTCAAAGGTAGAGCAACAGCTTCAACCCATTTGGACACATAATCCACAGCTACCAGAATATAAGTTTTTCCAAACGAAGGTGGAAATGGTCCCATGAAGTCTATACCCCACACATCGAACAACTCCACTTCCAGCATCGAATTTTGAGGCATCTGGTTTCTTTTTGATATGTTGCCTGTCCTTTGGAACTTGTCACAATGTCTCACAAACTCTTGAGCATCCTTGAATATTGTTGGCCAGTATAGCCCTGATTGCAAAATCTTAGCCGCTGTTCGATCACCACTAAAATGTCCCCCATAATCTGAAGCATGACATGCCTTCAACACTTCTTCTTGCTCTTTTTCAGGTAGACATCTTCTGATCAACCCATCAACTCCTCTTTTATACAGGAACGGATCGTCCCATAAATAGAACCTGCAGTCATGAACAAACTTTTTTCTTCGATTAGAGTCAAAATCGTCGGGAATGATACCACCGACAATATAGTTTGCATAATCTGCGAACCAAGGTACACCAGTCACTGCTAGGATGTGTTCATCGGCGAACTCATCCTTGATCGGTCGCTTTTCTTCTGTTTCGTCTATTGGTGTCATTCGAGATAAGTGGTCAGCTACGGTGTTTTCACACCCCTTCTTGTCTCGAATTTCAACATCAAACTCCTGAAGGAGTAAGATCCACCTCAAAAGTCTTGGCTTAGAGTCCTGTTTAGCAAAGAGATACTTCAAAGCAGAATGGTCAGTATAAACGATGACTCTAGACCCCAACAGATATTGCCTGAATTTATCAAAGGCATAAACTACAGCTAGCAACTCCTTCTCTGTAGTCGCATAATTAATCTGTGCGGGGTTTAAAACATGACTAGCATAATAGATAACATGAAGTAATTTCTCTCTCCGCTGTCCTAATACTGCCCCTACAGCAATATCACTCGCGTCACACATGATCTCAAAAGGAAGAGACCAATCAGGGGCTACAACAATGGGTGCCGAGACTAATTTCTTCTTAATTGTCTCAAAAGCTATTGCACATTGGTCATCAAAAGTGAAATTTTTATCCTTAACCAAAAGAGTAGTTAAGGGTTTCGCAATTTTAGAAAAGTCTCTTATGAACCTACGGTAGAACCCCGCATGTCCTAAGAAACTTCTGATACCTTTTTCGTTCATTGGAGGTGGTAGCTTTGAGATGACTTCAACCTTCGCTTGGTCCACTTCGATTCCTTTGTAGGAAATCTTATGTCCAAGAACTATTCCTTCTCTGACCATAAAATGACACTTTTCCCAATTCAAGATCAAATTGGTTTGTTGACATCTTTCTAAAACAAGAGCAAGGTTAGTTAAACAATTGTCAAATGACTTACCAAAGACTGAAAAATCATCCATGAAGACCTCCATGTGTTTCTCAAGCATATCATCAAAAATCGCTTGCATGCATCTTTGAAAAGTGGTCGGAGCGTTACATAACCCGAATGGCATCCTTCTGTAGGCAAAAACACCAAAGGGACATGTAAACGTAGTCTTTTCTTGGTCTTCTGGTGCAACTGCAATTTGATTATATCCAGAGTATCCATCGAGGAAGCAATAGTAATCATGTCCCGCTAACCTTTCCAACATTTGATCAATAAAAGGTAGCGGGAAGTGATCTTTTCTGGTTGCTAGGTTCAGTCTCCTGTAGTCAATGCATACTCTCCAACCTGTAACAGTCCTTGTAGGAATCAACTCATTCTTCTCATTTTTTATTACAGTTGTCCCTCCCTTCTTGGGCACAACATGAACCGGGCTCACCCAAGCACTATCAGATATCGGGTAAATCATCCCAGCATCTAAAAGTTTCACAACTTCTTTTCTCACAACTTCTTTCATGGCTGGGTTCAGACGCCTCTGAGGTTGGACCACTGGTTTGTGATCATCTTCCATGAAGATTTTGTGCATGCACATTGTAGGACTGATCCCTTTTAAATCTTTAATCGACCACCCCATAGCACTTTTATGTTTCTTTAACACTTCTACTAGCTTAAGTTCCTGCAACCTTTCAAGGTGTGAGTTTATGATGGCCGGACACCTACTTTCAGCATCAAGGAAAACATATTTTAAATTCTCCGGGAGTTGTTTTAATTCAGCCCCCTTCCTAGGTTCTTCCTTCTTTCCTTCCACCAAAGGTTGTCTAAGATCCTCCCACCGGTTTTGTCTAGAACTTTTGAATATGGGACTAGCCTCCATCATCGCCACTACTTCCACTTCCTTTTCATCAACAGCTTCCTCTTTATCACACACAGACGAGCTCAAAACTCTTTCCAGTGGTAATTGTTGTATTTTCAAAGAATTCTCATTAGTACAGATTTGATCAATCACCTCAATATGTTGACTGGTTGCTATATCATCCTTGTACTTCATGGTGTTGCGCACATCAATCTTTAGTTCTTCATCATAAACTTTCAGAGTCATTGTGCCTTCTTCAATGTCTATCAAGCATCGCCCTGTCTCGAGAAATGGTCTTCCTAAAATAATAGGAATCTCCTCATCTTCTGGCATCTCTAGAATTACAAAATCCACTGGAAACACAAATTTATCAATCTTCACCAGCACATCTTCTACTATCCCATAGGGTCTTTTAACAGAGTGGTCAGCAAACTGGAGTGTCATTCTTGTATCTTGTACATTACCTATCCCCAATCTCTTGTAGATAGACAACGGCATAAGGCTCACACTTGCTCCCAAATCAATTAGAGCTTTCTTGAATGACCTATCCCCGATTGTACAAGGAATAGTCACGGATCCTCGATCTTTCTTCTTCACCGGAATCTTCATACCCTGCAAAATAGCACTACACGTTTCGGTTAGAATAATAGGGTCACGATCAATGGTTCTTTTCTTGGCGATCACATCCTTCATGAATTTTGCATAAGTAGGCATTTGTTCCAATGCCTCCAAGAATGGAATATTTATCTCCAACTTCTTGAACATCTCCAAAAACTTTTCAAAGTTCTTCTCATGTTGCTCTTTTTTCTTGTTCCTTATCGGAAAAGGAAGTTTTACCACCGGCTTTTGTTTTTGCTCAACAACCTTCTCTTTTGGTGTTGGTTTCATCACCACCACTTCCTCAGCTTCTACCTCATTTTCTCTTATCTCTAAGTCTACCTCCAGTAATGGTTCCTCTTCCTCATCATTATTTTCAACTACATCTTTCCCTTTACCGCTCCTGGTAACAATCGCGCTCACATTATTATGATCTTTAGGATTGGTAACTGTGGCACTTGTTAAAGCGCCCGGCTGTTGAGTGTTTGCTAGCTGCTGTGCTATTTGACTCATTTGAATCTCCAGATTTTTAATGGAGGAACCCGTGTTCCTGAAATTACTCCTTGTTTCTTCTTGAAACTGAGAGCTTTGAGCTGCCATTTTTTCGATGGCAATTTCCCAATCTGCTTTCCTGGGGGCTTGTTGCTGAGGTTGTTGATAATGTTGTTGAGGAGGTCTATACTGTTGCTGCGACTGTTGACCTTGATATGGAAGCACCCCTTGTTTAGGAGCACTCCCTGATTGATCCTTCCATGAAAAATTCGGATGATTTTTCCACCCCGGATTGTAGGTATTTGAGTAGGGGTTGTTTTGTTTCAAGAAGTTTATTTCCTCCACTTGCTGAGCTGAAGCAACACACTGAACAGTAAAATGAGGTCCTCCACATATTTCACACCCTACCGGTTGACTAGCTTGAGCCGGTTGAACTTGTGCAACCGTTTGCTTTTCGAGACCCATCTGTTTCAATCTCCGCTCAACTTCCGCAGCTACCTGATCTTCTATTTTCACAACTTGTGTTGACAGTTTCATATCCACAAATCCTTCAGGTTGACTAACACTACGGTCATATAACTCCAAGTGTTCATTGGCCGCAATAGCTTCTATGATTTTTTTAACACCAGTGGCTGTTGCAAAGTTGGATGAGCCACCAGCTGCTGTGTCAATCAATTGCTTAGTCTTCATTTTAAGACCATTCAGAAAATTCTGCATTTGTTCAGTGACATCCATGTTGTGAGTTGGGCATGCCACCAATAACCTCTTGAATCTCTTATACGCATCTCCGAGTGATTCTCCTTCCTTCTGTTTAAAGTTAACAATATCATATCTCTTACGGATATAAACAGCAGCAGGGAAATACTCATTCAGAAAGGTAGACTCCATTTGTTGCCATGTGGTAATACTCCCAGCAGGCAATGAGTAGAACCACTCTTCAGCGTCACCCGCTAATGTGAACGGAAACATAACCAACTTCTTTGCTTCTTCAGAGTGTCCTTCTATCTTTAGAGAAGTTGTCATGGTGAGAAACCTTTGTAAATGCTTAATAGCATCTTCATTTATCCTTCCCGAAAAGGGTTTCTTCTCCAGCTGTCTAATTGTTGCTGGATGTAACTGAAAGTGAGCAACGTCCACCGGTTGATTCACAATTGTCATCCGGCCAGCTGGTGCATTCGCTCCACCGTAATCACCTAACAGCCTTTCTACGGGAGCTGCCATTGTTTCTGCCTCCGAATCTGAATGCTCAGAATGAATGGAGAGAATTTCCTCGTTATCAGATTCAGAAGCTTCTAGAATTTCTTCTAACGCTTCTAGTCGCTCTTGCTTTGCTTTTCGAAGTCTAGCTCGTAGTGATCGTTCTGGCTCTGCGTCAAAAAGAAATTCTGCTGAGGCCTTACCTCGCATAAAAAGATTAGACAATTTGTTAGTGATAAGCAAATGAAATAACAGAAAAATAATTTTAGTTGCAAAGGAACAAAAATTCAATTGAACTACTCTTCAACTTATAATTTGGCAGCCCCGGCAACGGCGCCAAAAACTTGATCGGAAAAATAGCAAGTGTACTATTTTTACCGATGTAGTAATAATGGGATTAATCCCCAAGTATCGAACTCACGGACTGCGTAGGAAATATAAGTTATCGTAACGATTCAATTGAACAAAAGAACATGGGGGTTTTGTTGTTTGTTTGGAGATAACGATAAATGATAACAAATTAATAGAAAGCGTAAAACTGACTTTAAAACAATATGAGAAATTATGCTAGGGTCAAGTGTATGAATTGCCTTGCAACAACCTTTAATCCTTATTTACGAAATATCAATGTACATGAACTATTACCGAATCTCAAGAGTTATCTTCCCCAATTCCTTAGCGGAAAACCTTTTGATACTATCTTGTATCCTAATTCCTTAACAATTCAAGAAGTGATCAAGCGCAATATAATTTATCAAGATTATTACGGTTACTACGGAGAATCCTCATTCCTAAGCAATAACAACCGTAATATTATTGTGCAAACAGCGATAAGGTGGTTTGTCCGACCTAACCCTTAACCGTAAATCAAAAATCTATTTGTCTGATAGATAAAGCAATAAGCACTTTGCACAATCAAATAAGTTCACACACATAACGATTTCATAACATAAAGGAAATTAGGTTCATTACAATAGCAATTCAGGGACACCCCCTAACACGTAAATAGTTTAGCTACTCATGGCAATTGTCAAGATAACAGGATTTAAGGATGAAGATATTACAATAAGATGAATAGGAATTGATCTTCAATCGCGGATGCTCTTGAAGATTTCTTCTCTTCAAACCCTAGTGCTTCCAATCCTTCTTTTCACATTCTCCCACGTCAAAAAGTGATTTTCTTCTTTCCAAACAGTCACTAAATACCTAACAGCACATATTCTAATGCAAAAAGTCTATAATACCCTCACTTAAGTGGCAGCTTTCATAATTTAAAATTCAGAATTTTTCTGCGCACATGTCTGACACGGCCGTGTCATGGGACACGGGTGGCCGTGTCAGACCCCTGGCTTCTTGATTCCAAGCTTTGACCATCTTCTTCCTTCAGCATGCCTGACACGGCCGTGTCATGGGACACGGGTGGCCGTGTCAGACCCCTGACTTAGAGCATCCAAGAACTTGTGATATCTTCCTTCAGCATACCTGACACGGCCGTGTCATGGGACACGGGTGGCCGTGTCAGACCTCTGGCTTGCCAAAAACCGCCTTTTCTTGACTCGAATCATGCCCTGTTCCTGCAACACTTAAACACTACCAGAACAAGATCAAAAGCAAAAGGAAAACAACAAAAACTAGAAGAAATAACAAAACCAACTTAAACATAAAACTAAGCAAAGCTAACAATAACCAGACTAAAATAACTTAAATTACCACAGGATGAAGTGTTTTTTTCATTGATCAGAACATAGAAACAAGGTGAAATTGGCGGCCGATCAATTACTATATTTGTCATGCTTTTCATTATGAATTATATTCTCACCCTTCTGCTGATTTGATGCTTGAGTGGCATCCTGCAGATTAACCGCTTTGGGAGTCCTTTGGAAGAGGTAGTTCTCCAATTGGTCTTGTCGGTTGCTCTTATACGTAACACCGGGGAGTCGGGAGTCTGTTATTATTTATTTGTATATGACTCTTTTGAACATGTATATGTAATGATGTGCTGATGTGTATTGTAAACACTTTATTTTGGAAAACTCCTCTTTGAGAGTGAGAGATATACGTACATTTTTATTTTCATATCTTCCGTGTGTTATGTATCGTTTTATAGGCAGGTGTTGTATGATTTTGGCATCGTTAATGGCCGTTTGTTTTCTAGGTGTTTCTTGGTTACTTGGTGTAACATCCTAATTGTGTTGTATGAAATTTTAATACTCTGATATTTTCTTGCCTAAATGCTTTGGGTAGAATTGGGGTGTTACAAGCGCAGCCACGGTGATAATGTGTAAATAGGTCGTCACCCGCATCCTCGGCTTCGGCCGCCGCCACCAGGTGGTGCTCGAAATAAGTGCTCAGTGTGGTGAATCGGATATGAGGGCCAGATGTCGTGATGCGCTCATAGTCAGCAACTTCTGGCTCCATACCTAAATAGAGCGCCATCCACTCACTGGCTTCGATCCTCTGGATCCGGGAGTGGTGCAACAGCGCCCCCCTGATCGGCAGGTGGAGAAGACACTGCACATCATGCAAGGTGATCGTCATCTCCCCAATCGGTAAGTGGAAAGAAGACGTCTCCTTGTGCCACCGCTCCATAAAGGCCCCCTGCATGTCGTGGCTGATGGTGGTATACCCCGTCATGCAGAGCCCACTAAGCCCTAAAGCTCTCACCGCGTCGTTAAACCACTCAGCAGTTGGTTTAAACAGACTGAAAACCTTCCGGGAGTGGTTCACCATTTTCAAAGGCTCTCTCTCCTGTTACAAAAAAAACAAATAAAAAAGTATGTTAAATAGACCGTTAAGAAAATATTGAATAAACGGCTAAATTATAAACAGTTAAATAATATAGTCGGGCAAATTATAAAAAATACCTCTCCCTCCCAGATACGTCGAGCGACGTGCTCGTGGTAGGTAAGCATCACAGAAGTGTCACTGGGCCCTCCCGGGTAGCCCTCCTCCTGCTCCTCCTCCTCCCCGTGTGGAGGGTCAACACCCGGTACCTCCTCCGCCTCGTGGTATGTCACTGCCTCCTCCTCCTCCTCCGCCTCCTCCTCTTCTCGCTGGCGAGAAGAAGATACCCGAGCCAGACGACTCCTCGATCCAGATGTAGAGGTACCCTCGTCCATCTCCACGGGAACTCGCACACGTCGTCCCCGGCCCTGCCCCTGTCCCTGCATCGACGCCAGCTGCGCCCCCCGCTCGCGTCTAGCCGACGCAGTCTGGGTCTCTCTACCCTGTCTGATGCGTGCTTGGTTGCCTGACATGTTCCTGAAAACAATTGAAATCGATTAATATGCGAGACAATAGAAAAAACTAAAAAAAACTGCATTTCTGATACACTTCGGAAGTTCATTTCCGAAACTGGGAATGGAGGTGTTTTCGGAAATGAACTTCCGAAATACCCTTGCGATGAAGTTTTCTGCAACTTCCATGGCAGACCCCAAAATCCTAAATCAAAACTACTTTTTTTCATTGTAAACAACCTAAATAGCAGTACCAACCCTACCTTAATGTGATTTTTGCAATTTCTAAACACCCTAATAGAGATATGAATAATGGATCTAAAAATTGAAAAAAATTGATAAACTTACCACTAATAGAGTTTGAGATGATTTAGGTTGAGATTGGAAGAAGATTTTTGCAGAAAACTTGAAGATAGGCTAAGTTTGGAAGAAGATTAGGGTAAAATGAATGGGGGAGGGGGGCTGTTTTGCTAAATCTGCAAAACACGCAGTATTTCGGAAATGAACTTCCGAAATGGTGTTTTCGGAAATGCATTTCGGAAATAAGACAAATTTTGAAAAAAAAAGGCGCTTTCGGAGATGCATCTCCGAAAAAACCTTTTTCTTGCATTTCGGAAATGCATTTCCGAAGTCAGGGGTATATATGGTTTTTCACCAGAGATGACCTAGAAGGTTGGGAGGTGGACAAATAAATCTTCACATACAAATGACATTCCCCAAAATACGTGGGTCCAAATTGATACTAAAACTAAGCTTTAATTTGCATATTCTTTTATCTTATAAGCTACTCTTGGCCTGAAAATTTTTAGCTTAGCATTTTTGACATGAAATTGTGATATAAAGGTATGAGATTGTTAAGTGTAAAATAATTTAGATATAGTTTCGACATTTTGATTACTTCGACTGAGGTGGTGAGTTTGACTAACCTATCAATTATTTTAAGACTTAATATATTCTTGAGCTCAAGGATTAGATAGCCTAGAGACTCACTAAGTCTGGTTTGGATATCCACAAATTAAAATCTCTCTCTCTACAAAACATGTTCAGAATCTCGAAAAGATTTGTAGTGATTTGGCATACAACTCAATCATGTTTCGACATCAAAATCACAAATAGTCGAAGGGAAACAACTTGATTCTCGACATTGGCAGTTGTCGACATAGATAGCAGTTTGCAGCAGTCCAAGAACTGAAGACATGTGGAAGCAAAGCAGAGGACAAAAGACCACGTAATGGTGTACGCGTCGAACGCTAGAGAATTGACTGTTGTCGACGGTTATTGATGTACATAGTATATAAGTAGTTTTTCGTCTCTATGACAAGGGGTTTGCATTTTTCATTAGTATTCTCTATAGATTCGAGTATCCAAGTCACAGAGAGAAAAGAGTTTGTGAGAAATGTATAAACTTGCGTCCCTATTCTAATTCTTTAATTCAAACATTTTACTTAGTTACTTTTATTGTGTTCCTTGTTTACTTTATTTCTTCAAACAACTCTGCATTATTCTTATTGGAATTTTTGTCTAATTTTCCTACATTAAAACATCAAATACCCAAGCATAAACACATCTTTTCAAACCGTTTTGCACAAATTGTTCCTAGGATTTTTTCGAGTTTAATCCCTTAAGTGAACTAAAACTTATGATTTGATTTACTAAGAACACCAGTAAATGAACTGGCACGCTCAGTGGGACCCTTTTATGCAAGAAATTTAAACTTTTGCAGAAAAGTGTTTTGCGCTTTTATTGTTTGTTTCATTCTTCATACATGCAACGTATTCAATGTTTGAGTGTTTATGCGTCTGAAGAGTGGTAAAACTCTTGTTGAGATGGAACACCCAAAAACTGTTTCACTTCTCCAAAATAATGCTCTAGATACAGAAGAACAATCAATCATAGTGACAGTTAGTGGTGCATATACTTCAACTTCCATTGGAGTAACCGCTTCTTTCGTAAGTCAAATGTCAATTTCGACGAGATTATCAGAAGTGGTGGTTCCCCCACCACAAGTAACGAGTATTCCAACTACTCCCAGGGTCACACAAATTATTATAGGAGACCATAGGCCAAAATATAGTCATATTCAAGATTTTTGGTTAACATCTATCATTTGAAGTCATATTCATCATCTGATCGAGGCTTGAGCATGATTCATCAAGAAAAGTTCAGAAATCCACAAAACTCAAGGTTTCTAAATTAGGGTTTTGAGGCAAAAGTCAACTGAACATTGGCTGATCATAACTTTCACATACTTCATCAGTTTTTCCCCAACCAAATCCTATTCACAAGGAAATTCCATCCTCTACAACTTTGATGTTAGGCCCAAGTTAAAGAAAAGCTTCATTTAAAAGATAGGAGCCAAAAAATTATAGGTCCTTCTAGAGGTCAACAAAAAGCCATTTTTTGCAGGAGCCATATCTTTAAAATGAAATCTCCAAATGTAAAAAATGTTCCAAAGTTGGTTGTAGTAGGTATCTTGAGATATCCAAAAAGTACAAGATCATCTCTATGTTATAAAAATTGAATGAGTTATGGTTGGTGCAAGTTGGGTAAAATTTGGAAAATATATGAAACTCTAATTGAGAGATTTTGAGTTATGGTTGGTGCAAGTCGACTATGTTGACCTAAAAGTAGACTTTGGTCATAATACAGTCAAACTTCATAATTTTTGGTCAACATCCATCATTTGAAGTAATATTCATCATTTGATCAAGGGTTGATCATGATTCATCAATAAAATTTCAAAAATCCACAAAACTCGAGGTTTCTAAATTAGGGTTTTAAAGCAAAAGTCAACTGAACTTTGACTGATCATAACTTTCACATACTTCATCAGTTTTTCCCCAACCAAAGCCTATTCTCAAGGAAATTCCATCCTCTACAACTTTGATGTTAGGCCCAATTTCAAGAAAAGCTTCATTTAAAAGATAGGAGCCAGAACATTATAGGTCCTTCTAGAGGTCAACAAAAAGCCATTTTTGTCAGGAGCCATATCTTCAAAATGAAATCTCCAAAGGCAAAAAATGTTCCAAAGTGGGTTGTAGTAGACATCTTGAGATTTCCAAAAATTACAAGATCATCTCCATGTGATAAAAATTGAATGATTTATGGTAGGTGCAAGTTGTGTAAAATTTGGAAAATATATGAAACTCTAATTGAGAGATTTTGAGTTTTTAAAAGTGATGGGCCTATAATCTTGAGTTATCCATGTGATGTTAAGCTTATAAGGAGCCTATGAATCAATTTCCATTTATTTTATGGTTTTATTCCAATCATTTTTTATTTTATTCATTTAAAATCAATTTAAATCAAATAAAATCATAATTAAATGGAAGAAGATTTTATGAATCATTCACCAATATTTAATCACCTCAGGATCATCATCCAATGGCCAATAACACTTAGAAAATATGCAAGAACTAGAGTTGGATTCAAAAATATAAAGATTTGGTGCATGAGTCAAACCAAATTTTTTCTCAATCAAAGACATTGTTTCTTTCCAAACTTATTGACCTAATATCACACTCTATATATAGCCAACATATTCAGCCTCAAAAAACACAAAAAGCTTGCCTCTCAAACGCCTCTAAAATTTCCAAAAAAAAATCCAAGGAAGCCAATTTTCGTTTTCCTAGTTGCAGCTGTTATCAAGCCAAACAAATCCTTCTAATCTCCTCCTGGATGACAAAGAGTAAGACTGAACCCTTAGCCCAGTCCCATGATGCTCAGAAACACACACCCCATGATCATCTTCATCCATACTTTGTTTTTTCATATCTAACATTATGTTGTGATTTAATCGAAACTAAAGATACATTTGAGTTTATTTTGCAGTATAGGAGGGATCTGCACCCTGGGGACGAAGCTCTAACACGTAGAATACAATTCACCATTGTTAGGGCATAGGAAGGATGGAGCTTCGTTCTCATGGCCACGCGTGTTATTAATCAAAACGAATGATACCACTGAGTTTGTAGGGCCCTAATTAGTAAATTTGGACACTTTTGGTTTGATGATTGTGGTGTCGTTTTTCTTACCTCCCCGTTTCACTTGGGAGGACGGCACGCCGGACCCTTCACGCGAAATTTTGAAGGAGAGGGGCGCCCTTGTGGGATGATGTAGATGTTTTGATTGGCTGCATTTTGTGGTAAAACATTCATGTGTATTCTGTTGTCTTGACTAAGGTCATGACATGTGGTGTGTAGTGTTAAAGGTTATGCAGGTTCTGGTTGTGTAAGCTAATACATGCTGTGAGTTGGATGTCATGCTCGACGTCATGACATCAGTGTTTGACAGCAGTAGCTGCTACATTTTCTATTCTATTTCTATTATGTTTCCTTATTTATCTCAGTCTTTATTTTGGGAAACTAAAGATTGTGCTGATTGTACATAAGTAATAGAACAAATCATGGGCTGTCTTTTTGGCACCCTGATATGTGAGAAGCTGAGAATTGAAGTGAAGAATACTGTTTGCTGTGATTTATGCAGAACATGGAATGTCACGACATGCTCTGTGACATCAGTATTTGACAGCAGTTACTGTTATATTTAGCTGTCACGCGCCTGCTGAGCTGGAATATAAAGATTCAGTTTTGGTTTTAAAAAGATGCAGAATATTCTTTTGAATATTATGCAATCCTATGTGGCAGGTTTAAAGGTCAAGAGAATCAAGATTAGAATATTGGAGAATTATGCAGTTTCCAATTATGAAGATAAATTAGGAAACTTATGAGTGAAGACCTTGTTTTTAGCAGAAAGTTTTCTGTGATTTGTAACAGCAAATAATGTTGTGATTGTAAGCCCAAGTCCAGTTGGGAATAGGTTATAAATAGGAAACTTTGTAACCTAGTTTAGTTAGCTAGCCGACGTTTAGAAAGATGTAACTATTAGGGTTAGCCGTGTAGGTGAACCTCCCGGTTTGTGGGAAGGTCACTGATTTGTGCCTCGAAGCCTGTAGGTAAGAGGTTTGTTTTATTCACTCAGAAGTTGTAAAGCAATGACTGGAGTTGTGTGCTTGGAGGAAGCTTTGAAGCAACTCTAAGATATGTTTATTTGTGTGCTTTGAATGTTGGTATTTAAGCCGTCGATGCAGTGGCTGAGTTGTTGACTGCTAGACATCATTGGTATGATTGGGAGTGGAATGGAGATATTCCATATCTAGGGAGAACCTAGGTAGAAGGGTCATTGGGTAGTGATTAAGTGAGGAGTTGTAAACTGGGAGTTTAGCTCTGAATTGATACTGCTAATAGTGGACTTCATCCCTGGCTTGGTATGCCCCCAGAGTAGGTTGATTGAACCGAACTGGGTGAACAATTCTGTTGTGTTGTTTATGTTTCTGCATTGTTTATTTGTAAGTTCAGTTTGGATGTCATAACATCGTGCCTGACATCAGTGTGTGATTTAATGACTGTGCTAACACAGAATCTCTGTGATTCCAACACTTCCAGACTTCTGGATGTTAGAAGTAATAAATAATTGAGGGATCTGTATGTACTGCCACAGCTAAACTGATGACAGACCAGATGTCACGACATCGTATATGACATCCAGGTTCTGTCTTACCAGAATTTCAATTGGTATCAGAGCAGGCATCCTGTCTGTTTCTGGATGAGATCCATGGGAGATACTTTCTGGTTGTTGGAGGTAGTTGATTGTTTGAACATTCATGTTCATATTGAATGGTCCCTAGAAGTGGAGGATGGACCTATGTGTGGAAGACTGGACCAAACTGACCATAACAGGTGTATTCTCTTGGCAAGGGAAGATGGTGTTACTGATATCCAAATGATTCATGCGGGAGTGAAGATTTTGGGGCGTTTTATTCAGCATATAGCAGGGTACAGAGAAGAAGATTGTCAAAACCTTCATGCGGGAGTGAAGTTAATGATAAGGTATTCTTTGTGCTTATCTGTTTCTTTCTGGTCAGAATATTGGTTAGGTCTTGTTGTGTTGCTTGAAGAAGAAGCAAGCATATCGTTGGATTGTTCAGCTGCAATTCTTGGATGTCATGCTTACAACTGGTTCTGGGAGTAAGCATTGTGTAATCTCTGTTGATATATGGCTATTTTCTGCTGCATAGCATCTGATGCATAATCCTATCTTTGAAAGAAGATCTCTAGGGTTATATGGTTTTCAACAGAATTTGTAGCAGATTGTTCTCAACTTTAGTACAAGTGTCAAAGATACTTGAGATCTTTTCTCAAGGCCACTCATAAAGGCATGGTTATTGAGGTTGAAGAGGTTCAAATGATCAGTGTTCCTCATATTCACCTGCAAAGTTGTTTGATGATCTTCAAGATTGTCAAGAATTGTGTGTTCCAAGAAGAAGGAACTGATGGCATACTGGTTTGCAGCTACCAGTTGAAGAACAGATGTTCTGGTGCTGAACTTATGTAGTGTGAGTACATTTGTTTGGAACCTACTCCTGATCTGGAAGAGGAGACATCTGCTTTTTGTGTTGATTGGTCAGAATACAATCAATTGAACCTTCCATCCCAAATGTTAGTTTATTTCAGGCATAAGCTTATGGGAGTTGGAAGAAGAGCTCAGTGTAAGTGAAAGGATTCATTCAGGTTTTCTTTTCAAGACCTCTATGAAAATCCAAAGATGAGCTTGTATCTGGTATGTCCTTTTGATCAAAGGAACCAGATGTGTGAATTGTTTTCTTAACCATAGAACAGTTAGTGTTGAAAACTGAATACTGTGTATCGTGCATAGTGAAATATGGTTTTGAATATTGTGTGATGATTCAAGGGAGTCAGATTACTGTGTGGAATCTGAGGTATTTTCAGGAGTTATGTCATAAGTGAATCTGTTCCAGAAACCTTGTTGAGATATGGCATATATTATCCCTTAATCATGAATGAAGTGTAGCTGTATGATGCAAAGGTTATTGTTTTAGGCCTGAGGTTTATTAAGGATAAATTTTAGTTGTTTTCCGCTGCATGGTATCTCTGTTAACCATGGTTTATGTAAGTATAGTATCCTCAACTGGTGTATGAAGTATGTATAGGTATAACTCATGGAGTTAGTTGCCTCTAGTAGGGATGTTGTATAATGAGACTTTTATGTACAATGCATGGATAAGCTGTGTGGAGTTTCCATGATTGCTTGTTTGAGGGGGAGATTTGGTTAACCTCCCCACGTCTGATTCAGCCTTGTGTTTAGTTGGCTATTGAACGGTGTCACATGGGTTCTGGTTGTTGTGTGACACATTTGTAAGGAAAGATTCATCTCTCTCTTTCCTAAGGGTGAATCTAACTGGGAAAGGATTTAAGATCAATTGTTATTTGTGCAAAGTACAAGTATTTAATTGATTATCCTTGGAAGTTCAAGATAACTGATGTTCTTAAAGATGTTGGAACATCTCTTCTTCAAGACCATGTACAGGAAGGATAGTGCAATTGTTTTAAGATCTATCTCTTTGGTGGCAGCAGAAGCATGTGATCACTGAAAAAGGTTTCCTGGCAAGAAACATGTTCAGCTTTGGAGTGCACAAGACGAAGAAGACATCATAATCTTGATGGTGGTTACTTGGATCAGTTTATTTCTGATCTAGGTAAGAAAGTTCATTGGCTAATGCACACTGTGAAGTCAAGAACAAGTGGCAGTATTCTTGACATCATGGAAATAGCTTTGCTCAAGGAAGTGGCATCCTTGGTACAGCTAGAGGATTAGTCTCTAACTAGTCCTTCTGATGACTCATGCATCAGAGTGTCTGATGTTGCTGGAAAAGAAGCAGGGATTCATAAAAGTGTGAGCTTGGATGACATAACTGCATAACTGCAGGATGGAGGTTGCGTACTCAAACTTGGTTTCACAATCAGGTCTATGAGAGCATTGAACTCTGGTTCTGTAAAGGGAGGAAGTTCTTTCAAGTGGCAGAAGAAGGAGCTGAATTCAACAGCTAGATGTTAAAACACAATGTGTTGACATTTGGTTCATCTCAGAAGTGGGTTCGAAGGATCAAGATAATCAACATATGGCAGCTGATTATTCTTAAGGATAGTCTTAGACAAATTACTTTTGAGCAGAAGAGTAATAAGTTGAAGACAAAAAGGAGGTGTTTTCTATTCACCTCTTGGAGCTTGTGGTAGAAGTTATGAGCTATCTATGAAAAAGTGCATCTTGTAATATAGATCTCCCATTGTGGGTGACTTATTGTATTCTAATCAAGCTGGTGGCGAAGTGGTATCTAAAGATTATCAGATGGTGTTTTTTTTTGTGTGTGTCGTGGTCATGTCATGCAGAGTAACTTTTAAGGGGGAGCTGTACGTTGCTTTGGCAACATTTATGGCCAAACAGGGGGAGAAGAGATTGTCACCCCAAATCATATTGAACAAGTTGTTTTTGTTCATGTTATGTGATAGTGTAGCTTGTGGAACTTATTCAGCAGGTCTGATGTTTTGATGTGCTTTAGCAATTCTGCAAAACTGGTAGTTTGCTAGTTGTTTTTGTGCTGCTGTGGTGACAGAATGTTTTAGCCAAAAATTTGCCAAAGGGGGAGATTGTAGATGTTTTGATTGGCTGCATTTTGTGGTAAAACATTCATGTGTATTCTGTTGTCTTGACTAAGGTCATGACATGTGGTGTGTAGTGTTAAAGGTTATGCAGGTTCTGGTTGTGTAAGCTAATACATGCTGTGAGTTGGATGTCATGCTCGACGTCATGACATCAGTGTTTGACAGCAGTAGCTGCTACATTTTCTATTCTATTTCTATTATGTTTCCTTATTTATCTCAGTCTTTATTTTGGGAAACTAAAGATTGTGCTGATTGTACATCAGTAATAGAACAAATCATGGGCTGTCTTTTTGGCACCCTGATATGTGAGAAGCTGAGAATTGAAGTGAAGAATACTGTTTGCTGTGATTTATGCAGAACATGGAATGTCACGACATGCTCTGTGACATCAGTATTTGACAGCAGTTACTGTTATATTTAGCTGTCACGCGCCTGCTGAGCTGGAATATAAAGATTCAGTTTTGGTTTTAAAAAGATGCAGAATATTCTTTTGAATATTATGCAATCCTATGTGGCAGGTTTAAAGGTCAAGAGAATCAAGATTAGAATATTGGAGAATTATGCAGTTTCCAATTATGAAGATAAATTAGGAAACTTATGAGTGAAGACCTTGTTTTTAGCAGAAAGTTTTCTGTGATTTGTAACAGCAAATAATGTTGTGATTGTAAGCCCAAGTCCAGTTGGGAATAGGTTATAAATAGGAAACTTTGTAACCTAGTTTAGTTAGCTAGCCGGCGTTTAGAAAGATGTAACTATTAGGGTTAGCCGTGTAGGTGAACCTCCCGGTTTGTGGGAAGGTCACTGATTTGTGCCTCGAAGCCTGTAGGTAAGAGGTTTGTTTTATTCACTCAGAAGTTGTAAAGCAATGACTGGAGTTGTGTGCTTGGAGGAAGCTTTGAAGCAACTCTAAGATATGTTTATTTGTGTGCTTTGAATGTTGGTATTTAAGCCGTCGATGCAGTGGCTGAGTTGTTGACTGCTAGACATCATTGGTATGATTGGGAGTGGAATGGAGATATTCCATATCTAGGGAGAACCTAGGTAGAAGGGTCATTGGGTAGTGACTAAGTGAGGAGTTGTAAACTGGGAGTTTAGCTCTGAATTGATACTGCTAATAGTGGACTTCATCCCTGGCTTGGTATGCCCCCAGAGTAGGTTGATTGAACCGAACTGGGTGAACAATTCTGTTGTGTTGTTTATGTTTCTGCATTGTTTATTTGTAAGTTCAGTTTGGATGTCATAACATCGTGCCTGACATCAGTGTGTGATTTAATGACTGTGCTAACACAGAATCTCTGTGATTCCAACACTTCCAGACTTCTGGATGTTAGAAGTAATAAATAATTGAGGGATCTGTATGTACTGCCACAGCTAAACTGATGACAGACCAGATGTCACGACATCGTATATGACATCCGGGTTCTGTCTTACCAGAATTTCAGATGAATTTTATTTCAGTTCTTCCTACGATAGCACATGAACTTTTTAATTATCCTACGAGGAGGAAGGGGAAAAATATCCAAAATAAATCCTAAGAGTTTTCTAGGTGTGGGGATTTCACCTAATCAGATGTTCTGGAGTCCGGGAGGTCGGTTATACATAGGGAAGGTTTTAAGCACCCTACATATCCGTAGTACTCTACGAGAACCTTCTCGGTGTCTATATGTTTGTGTTACTGCTTGAATGGGAAAGTTTCTCCTTTGTGTTAGGAGAGAGAATTGAATTGAATTGAAATGAAACACAGATGAACTGACTGTTTTTGGTTTTTGATTAGCTCGCTGAGATTCCTTGTGAATCTCATGCCTACATATCCCTAATGGAAGTCAGAGCTTTTTGTAGTTCGGGGAACTAATTAGGGAAATGAATTGATTTTGGGTGCCTTGTTTGAAGCTCAAGGTTGAAGCTTGAATTAAATATCTATTTACAGGAAAGAGATGTGAAGTCATCTTTACGGAGAGGTATTTCTACTATTCCACCACAAACATTTGAAGTGACAGAAAAGCGGGGTTCGTTTCATAAGAGAGGGACCTTACTTGTGTGTGTGCAAGTATGCCAGTCTCGGTCTCTTGAATGAAAGAAAGATTCTCAACCAGTTTAGGGAAAGGAAACAAGTCTAGGTGTGTGTGCCTCAGAGCATGCCTTTCAAAGTCCTAAATGGGAGAATGTTTTGAAATTGAAATGAAAATGTTTGTATTTTTGAATATGGTGAAATAGGAGAAATATTTCTCTATAGAGATAAATCATGTCGATCTATTGTATGAAAGATTTGAATTTGAATGGCTTGTATGAGGCCCAAGCTTGAGGCTTAAAAGAGTTTTGATTGACCCTGGGAGATGATTCCACTGGGGATTGACTTTTGAATGAATGAATTTGTGTTCTGTATGAAGCCCAGAATTGTGGCTGACAATAGTTGGAGAGTGTTTGTTTTATTTGATTGAAAGGTTTATTTGGTGTTCTGTACAAAGTCCAGAATTATGGCTAACTCTACCTAGGGAGACATTGTTTTCTGCCTTGTACAAAGCCCAAGGTTATGGCTGACTTAGTGGGGAAAAGATCCCAAGGGTTATGAATCTTTTGACACAGGAAATGATGTTTATCTGCCTTGTACGAAGCCCACGGTTGTGGCTACTCTTGATGGGGAAGGACTCACTGTGGAGACTCTATTATCTGCCTTGTACAAAGACCAAGGTTGTGGCTGATCTGAATTGGGGAAGATCTACCATTTTGGGATCTTTTGACTCAAAGGAAAATATATGCCTTGTACAAAGCCCAAGGTTGAGGCTAACTCTACTGAGGGTTACCCTGTTGTGTAGAGATTGAAGGTTGACCCCACTGAGGAAATTGCTTTTATTAAGCAGGGATTGATGAATAAAAGCCCAAAGTTGAAGGTTAACCTTACTGGGGAATTTGGTTATGTTGAATGATTGAGACTGACCCAGGGTTGACTCTACCGGAGAGTTTTGAAGGTCTGAATGATGGATGATGGAAGCTAACCCTTTCCAGGGAATTTTTGACTTATGAAGATTTATTTGGAAGCTAACCCTTTCCAGGGAATTTTATGAAATGAAGATTGATGTGGAAGCTAACCCTTTCCAGGGAATTTTTGACTTATGAAGATTGATTTGCAAGCTAACCCTTTCCAGGGAGTTTTATGAAATGAAGGAGTGTTGTTGGAGGCTAACCCTTTCCATAGGATTTTATGAAATGAATGATTGGGTAGCACTCCATTGATATGAAACGGATGAAAGGATTGATTTATACTTCTTATTTAAAGCCCAAGATTAAGGCTGACCTGACTGAGGGAATTCCAGATGTGGAATTTTGACTCGACTAATGAGAAGACTCACTAGAGATTGAGGATATGGGTGACAGAGACTGTCCATGTCTCTCATTCCAAAAGGTGAGCTCAATACTGAGATTGAGACATTCTTGGCTTATTTGAAGTCTGGTTTGAGGAGTAGAAGAATCTCACCAGGGTAGGCTAAAAGGTGACTAAAGAACTGTTCCTATGTTTATAAGAAACCTGATGGGTCCTTGTATACAAGCTCAAGAGAAAGTTGTGAATATGCTTTTAAGAAGCCTGTGGGTCGCTAATCGAAGGTCATCGAGGGTCCTTGTTATAGCACAAGAGAGAGCTATGTTGGCTTTGAAATTAGATTGGCTCTAAGAAAATGGGTAAGAGGTTTCACCAGGAATAATTCCTCTTGGGTGGATGTGCCATATTTTTGTTCTCAGGCTTTTTTCATGATGTTTCACCGGGAATAATTCATCTTGAGGTTGAACTAAGGAATTCTAATTAGGAAAGAGTCTTCACTGGGAAGACATTCTCGATCCTAGGCCATAGTCCTATAATATATATACAGTTTATCTGTCCTAAGGTTTTTCTCATACGGAGTTCTAAAAAATGTATGTACAGTTTATATTTTTACAGTAGTTTAAATGAAAGCTGTAAATGAAAAGTTGTAAAGCCTAACCTGGATGAAGAGGAGGCCCTTGAAAGATGTATTTACAAAATGGGGTTGGTACTTAGACTCAAGGAGAGGCCCATGTGAAATGGATTTGAAGTTGTTTGTTTTGAAAAACAGATTGAAAGTTGATTGAAAACAATTGAATGTTTATTGAAAATAGTTTTGAAATGTTTTTGTTTTGAAAGAAGAAGTGAAGATGGACACTAGGTCACATTGGTATATGAAGAGTTTCACGGGGAATAATGCCCTTCAATACCGAGAAGAAAGTTTTGAAAACAGATGAGAAGTTTTCTGTTTAAAGAGGGTTTGAAAACAAACTATGAAAAGAAAAGGTGTTGGGTCTTACACTCTATTAGAGGCCCAAAAGATGATTTACTGTTTATGAAAAACAGTTGCAGATTTTGCTGGATGATGCAAGGTTTTGTTGATTGAAAACCTTGATCGTCTATTCAATTTAGAGATTAAAAAAGTTTTGTATTTTTGACAAAAGTCAACTTAATCAAGATAAAGACAAAGTCTATACTTTAATTAAGACCTAATGGATTAGGGTTTCATCACAAAAATATTTTTAAGAGATTAGGCTTTGAAAATTAAATGAAAACTATATTTAAAGTATTTAAAAATACTTAAAAATATGTCATTTTAAAACCTAATAAAAAGTGTCAAATAAATAATACTTTTTTGTGATTTTTTGGTTTATTCATAAAATAGATATATTAAATGACAAGTGTGTGAAAAATCAAAAGAAAATGATTTAATTTGATAGGTGAATTAATTGATTAAAGTTGTGAAGGAATTAAATGAGAAAAGTGGTAAAAAATAGGTTTTGTCTCCACCAAGGCTTGAACTCACGCCCTTGAAGTCACTGCTCAAAACACACACCAACCAACCAACGCGCGCTTGGTAACATAATAGCGGCTCCAGTTCAATACATGTGTTAAACAAGTGTATAGAAATGAAAAAAAATAAAATCAAAAGGTCTGGGGCAAGGGGGATTCGAACCTTAGACCTTAGGCACCCGCTTCACACAAACTCACATTACCAACTGGGCTATAACGATGTATTCGTTATTTGTACGCCTTGTATTAAAAATATATTAAACTCTTTTTTGAATGTTTGAAAATGGCGCCACCACCATCTTCATCTTCAACTTCAGGCTTCCAAGAATTTGAATTTCTAACTCTCTCGTTTCTCAACCAAATTGGATGATGTAAACAGCAAACTTGCTCTAAATTCTCTCACGATTTCAAATATGTAACTATCATAAACTATAATTAACTATAGCTACTGAATTAACAAGAAAACGTGAAGAACCCTAGATTTTGAAAATAAAATTAAATGATGATGCTGAAGAATAAATGAATGATGATAGAGGGTTTTTAATCCTCTGATGATGCTGAGTGAACTGGTATCGAGTTTTAGCAAAATAACTGCATGAATTAAAGAGGTGGAGTTCAAAAACTTACCTTTGAAACTGAAGGTCGTGATGATGGTGGAGAGCTTCTGGCTATGACTGGATGATTGCAAAAGATTCCTGGGACCTTGTTGATGCTATCTGGGCACTTGAATTGCTTTGAAAACCTCTGAATTATTCTACTCGACCCCTCTTTCTTGAGCTTCAAGTGAAAATAGAAGGTGGTGATTCTGCACTTACAGATGAACTGCGACCATCTGAATAGCTTTACTACACCCCAAGGAACGTGTTGAAATGCTTAGGAAGCTTTGACACCTTCGGAATTGTTAAGCACGACTCCAACAAACTTGGCTCCAAGTTGAAAGTGATGAAGGTGTTCTTGCACTTACAGAAGTGTTCCAGATGTTTGGATCACCTCTAATGAACCCCCTTTAGATGTTTGAATACTTATTTTCAAAGGAAGAGCTCTGGTTTGAAGAATCCGAGTCTTCTTGCCAAAGAACCTTTGAAAAACCTAACTATGAGAGAGAGAAGGAGAAAGCAAGAATTGGAGTTGCTTTGGTGTGAATTATATGGAGGAGAGCACTTATATTTATAGGCAAAGAGCTCTGTATAGATTGAAGAGAGTGAGCAGCCATTGATCTTTTTTGATCTTAGGGGACAATTCTGATGTGTAGAGCTTTCTAATTGGTTCAGAAAAGATTCCAATTGATGAATCACCATTTGCCATAAATTCCTAAATGTAATGATTACATAATCACATGGCATTGAGTTTTGGATGTTTTGGAATTTTGATGCAAATGATTCAAATGATTCTCTCCCATCTCTTCTGATATATTTGAAGTGTAGATGCACCAATTAGTGTAGGCCTTTGCACAAAAATGACCAAAACCAAAGTTGGTCATGACTTGTAATTTCACTTTATGAGCCTAACTTTGAACAAGCATAACTCCTAGCTCAAAATGAATTTGGAGGATGTTGAGGATAATTTGGAAAGCCCTTGACATGTACTTAAATTCATATGTTTTGTGTTTTCACAAAATCCTCAAGGAAATTAGTGAAAATGACCCATAAAGTTTGAAGAAAACTAGGGTTTTTTCACCATTCTTGGTTGGGCAGCAACTTTGAAGCTCCATATCTCTTCAATGGTTGATTTTCAGCCAAAAAATTATGTCACAGAAAGTTGTTCATTGGATTAAAATCTGCAACTTTGATGTTGGAAGTTTTTTTTCAGTTTTTTTTCTTAATTAGTAAACATTAGTCAGTTAATCATTAAAATATGTATAAAGTGAAGTATTTAATATGCATTTCTAATTAGAGTTTATCACAGTCCGGCTCAAACATGGCTTGCTGTTGATTGGCAAAGGCTTTAATGTACTACCAAATATGATGTAGGATAACTGTAATTGATTTTAATATGTGAATGGATGCCTAAAACAATGACTTGTCCAAAGGCTTTAATGTACTACCAAGAATTTTGACTTGTTCAACCAACTTAATTTAAAACAATGAAATGTCTTCAAGTATAATCTTGTCTCCAAAATGTGTAGCCTGCATAAAATATGAAGTTCATATGAGAATATTGAAAAAATTACATATTCCAATGTGGTAAACACAACAGAGATTGGCCTTGACTCGTTTCCAAAATCACATACTAGTTGTTATTACTTGTTATCGTAAATGCCACCAAATCAAACATGTATTGTACCTAGTTCACCTACCATGCACGTAAAGTTCAAGAGAAACACGGAACACAAATTTGCCCAACACTAGGGCATCATTCTTATTAGTTTTTATAATTTTTAGTATAAGTGTGACATAATCTCTTCATTGAAATTGGCTTTTTTATGGCAGCAAACCTGAATTACAATAGTGTAAGTTATAAACTATTTGACTAAATGTCTTCATTGATATCATTTAACTTGTTCCGGAGTGTATATTAGGAATTCATGCTATGATCTTCTCTTTTTTTAATCACATAAACTAACTTATATAACTACTGTCATTATTCTATCTAATGATACTTCCAAATACTTTGCATGAACATTTTAGTATCCAAGATGCAGATTGTGTTTCTAGGGACCAGTTATATCAGTTAACTTGTTCCTTTTACTCAAGTGAGACTTCAGCTGACTTGAGACTAAGAACTTAGCACAGATGGTTTGAAAATACACCAAAACAGTCGGTGGGCATTTTTAACTTGTTCACCGAGAGTGTTACTTTTTTAACTTTTTAAGTGTCAAAATATAGAACACTTGAATGGTTTTAAATTACATGAAAACTAACATCAATACAGCAAATAAGTGACAAATAGCTTATACTAAGGCAATAAGTGAGATTAGTCATTATGTTTTATACTAACAGTTGCTGGAACTTGATCCAAATTTAAAGAATCTAAAGCATTGAATAAAACTGAGCGTTACTACATTAGAAACAATAATTTATGCTTCACATAACAAGAAACAAATCACAAATTTCTAGGTTGGAGGTAGAGGTAAAAAAGTACAAACCACAACCTGAGATAAAGTTAAAACCAAACGAGAAGTCAAAAAAGAAATAAAATATATTTTTTAAACATATACATGAATCATTTGCAAATGATAGGAACTGCATGTCTAAATCAATACGAAAACTAGATATCTAGATTTTATAATAGTATGATACATTAAAGTAGTATTTAGAATGAATAAATGATAGCTTGCTGATATATTAGATGAAGAAACTAAACAAATAATATCATCTTCAAACGCCAACAGTCACAGCAGAACTCAGTGACAACATCAAGAGCGTCTCTTTTACTTTAACACACATTCTACTATATCTAGTAAACTTGGTATAATGTAAATTTTGAAATAGAAGATAGGCCAGGTTGAATAGATAGGAGTTCAGAAACCTTCTCCCGAAGTTACGGGGGCATTACCCACGGGTGTGGGGTAGGATTTCTATATAGTATATAAATAAATTTGAGTAAAGATAAGTTGATCTTTTCTTCCTACATGGAAAGAGTTCTACTGCGTATTGGCTAATAGTTTTAGATTACGGGAACCTTGACGAAAGGAAGTAAAGGAACTTTGGCTGTTAATTTTACGTCAATTGTGTTGGTTGAAATCTTCTACCAAACCAGGTGATAATACATTTCATTAACTTGATCATATATTAAAATCCAGCTTAAGTGCTTCTCAAATGCAGATTAAACAAATCTAGGAGTTTTCTTGTTGTAAGGGATATTACTCATACCAGTTCATGAACTTCAGCCCCCTAGCTGCAAGGTCCTTCTTTGTCTCTGTCACATCATTCTTCCACCAACTATCCTCATCACTATCTATCTGAAACAAACAAAAACAATTAAATTTTGGCTAAACTTTATACACAAAAAAGAAAGGAGTAAGTTATAACTTATAAGCTATCTTCCATGAAATAATAAACCTCGTGCATACAAGTACTTGAAGTATAAGCACTTGCCAGTGAAAATCAACAGCAAGAATAAGAAACTGATACTCGCTAACACTGCTTCTTGTGTCACATGGATGATCTCCCTACATGAGGAAAAATGTGGAGAAATCTGTAAGGATTGTAATCCATAAGTCTGTTAATGTTAATGTAAAGCCTAAGAAACATTAATTTGTCATGATTAATTTGTAGAACAGAAGATAAAAAACACTAACTCCATGGTATTAACTCTAAGATTAACCTTAAGTTGAACAAAGAGATCATAAAATTGACCCAAATCAGCAGCATTGCTACGAGAGTAAAGCAGAGTTAATCGTGCATTAGGGTTCTTAAGATAAAAAGAAACAATCTTATTTCCATGCTTTGTATCAACATGAAGAACATCCAATGAGCCGTCATCAGGAAGAGGCATCGGAGTTGAAGAAGATAGAAAAGCTATTGAAGTTTAAGAAGGAACTTAGGGTTTAACAAGACAAACCTGTTAAGATTCGTGGTGGTCGTGGCTGCTTTGACGTCGGCGTGAGCTGAGAAAGAGATTCGTGGTGGATTTGTATCGAGCAGAGAGAGCTCAACAATTTTCTTCATTTACAGCAGAGAGAGATTGGAGAAGCAGAACATGAAGAAATTCAGCCCTAACTGTATTCCTCTTTCTCCAAGGCGGGTTTTAGGGATATTTGAGGGACAACTGTTGTACAACTGTCGTAGTCCTAAAATTCACCCAGACACGCGCGGTAATTGAATATATTTGGGGGCGACTGTTCAAAAACTGTCGCAGACTTTTCTTTAGGGCGGTTGGGCCTACAACGGTCGCAAATTTTTAAGATTATTTTTAAAAAATCAAAGGCGGTTGTCCAAAACCGCTGTGGAAACTGTCGTAACTTGCAAGGGAGGGCGGTTCTCATGGAATGGTCGCAGTCTATGTGTCGCAAAACACTTTTTTTCTTGTAGTGATTCCCTTCCAAAGTTTTGAAAAAAAGAGCTTAAAACACTTAGAAAGTATGGAAAAGTCAATCTTTGACTTTTTGATTCTTGATTTTTCTTGGTAAAATGGCTTCAATAACCACATATTGATGATTTCAATCTTTAAAAGCCCATGGTTGACTAAAAACTCAAAAAGTCAAAGGTGGCTTGTACATTTGACTTTTTCAAATGAATTGAAATTCTAGGAGATTTCAGATGAATCAAGCTATCCTCCTCAAATGAATGATATGAATGGAAAATATTGAGGTAATAGAAGTTCTTGAGCCATGTATTGAATTGTGAAACCATGTCCTGATTAAAAGTCAACTGTCCAGGTGAATTAGGTCAAAAATATCCTAATTGTAGGCCAGATGAAATTGATGACTGTGGCCTCTGAATTGAAGTACAATTCCCATTGGATATTGACATAGGGATCATTTGAGGATGATTAAACACTTTGAGTGATGCCCTGGAGCTTTTTAGGGTTTCCCAGATGTGGGCCCTGATTTTAGTCCTTGATGGGCTCAAAACCCTAGTTTGGTGACCTGAGCAAACCTGAGTCCCGATGACTGATGTCTGATCATCATAGGTGGATGAATGAATCATTTTGAGTCATATGATTGTATTAGAGATCATTTTCTTATTGATTGATCCCTTGCCTGAGCTTCTTGTCCTTGGACACCCTTGACTGAGTACTAGGTAAATAAGTGACTGCTCTGGGTATTTGTCTTGAGTTGATGAAGTGTCTCGAGATGTGACATCTTAGGGGGGTTGGGGGTAAAAATTAGTGTATGAAAATGATTAACGTTTTGTTTTAGTTTTCTTGTTTCCAGCAATAGCTCCAAATTTTCGTAGCTAAAAATCGCAGGAATTCCGTAGCAAATCCGTAGCAAGTGAAGTGAGGAAGATGATCAATTATGGTGAAAACCATTGACCACGCGTGGCATCCTTCTATTGGCTTGTCAACTTTTCAAAGACCTCTCTCTCATCCTCATTGGTCCATGCGCGCGATTGTGGGCCCAGCTGACTCAATCTTTGACTTCCTCCACTAACTTTTGAATTTTTATATTTATTATTATCATTTATTTTTGTTTTCAACTATTTCAGGTGGCACAATTGGCAGGGAGTGTTTGCTAATGACCTAGGGGCTGTGGGTTCAACACCCACCCACTACAATTCTTTTTCTTCAATTTTTCTTTTCTCCTTTCTTCTTCAATTTTCTTAACTATTTCTCTTAATTAACTTTTAACCACTTAATTAATAATTAACCAATAGAATTAGGTTTCAATTAATTAACTTTTTTCCATTGATTTAATTTAACATAATTAGAATTAGGTATTTTAATTAGTTTTAATCATTTAATTAAAACAAAAAAACAAAAAAAATAAACAATTAGATTTAGGTTGTGCACTTAACTATTTTCTCGACATATTTTTAATTTAGGATTAACTTCTAATTTTAGGGTTTAATTTAGACATTAGGTTAATTAATTAGAAAATTTGTACATAATAATTAAGTTAGTCGTTTAATTAGGTAATTAAGTAGATTTTTAGTATTTAATTAATAATAGATTTTTAATTAATTCCGACCTTCATATAAAAAAATACTAACCCTAATTTCTTCTTCCAATCTTCATCCACCTCTCGAATTCTCAATTTTTGTCGCAATGTTTATTTATTGTTTACTGTTTTATTTTTATTTAAAATTCTCAAAATCAATGTATAGGTCGCAAGGATGTTTTGTAATAGCGTAGATTCATTTTCTCGCACATTTACTTTTCTGCACCTCTAATCATGTTACTTTCCCAAAGTCTTGAAATAGCGGAGGACATTTAGTTTCCGCACTTTTAATTTCCTGCATATATTAACTGCTTAGATGTATGCCTTAGGATTGTATGAGAAGATAAAACTAATCGTTAGATCACCTTTAATTCAAAGATAAAAAAGTAACTGAATCTAACACACTATGCACTCACTCACCCCTAGGGTAACCTTCTCTTCGCTGCCTTAGGATTACATGGTCAAGTCCCTCGAACATAGGGATGCCTTAGAAAATGTTTCCTTCGATTCAAATCATCATAGTCCCTCTGATAAAAAGATCATAGTCCCTTCGTGTTACCTACGATGAAATGATCTTGTCCCTCGATGACGCTACAATAAAATGATGATAGTCCATTCGAGTTGCTAAGGTGTCCTTACATGTTGTCTTCTATGACCATTCGATAGCCCTTCGATGTCCCTTTACATCCAATGAAAGGAATTCCCACTAACTAATTGTGTGGATAGTCTCTTTCCCTTAAATGAAAGAGTTTAAGAACAAGAAAGACCTTACAAACTTAGGGTAGGTAACTCTTGATTGCTTGCTCACAATAAAATCAAACAAAATGCTTTTCACACCTCACATTTCAAAACACTTTCAAAGACTACACTTTGTATACATCCACACGAGAATCATTACAAAGTTAAAATTCTATTACAAAATGTTTTTCTAAACACACACTAATCTTTCAAACAAATCAAACAAAAAAATAAGTGAGCTAAGCAATTAAGAGCCCATGGATAACCATGGATACAAAGGGTGCTAACACCTTCCCTTTGTATAACCTACCCCCCCGAACTCAAAATCTCTAAAAAGGTCTTTCCTGTTCTTTTTTCCTTTCCTAATTGGATAAAATAAAAATCAGTGGCGACTCTTGCTAACCGCAACATGTTTTGCGAAATAACAACACAAAAGTCAGTTCTCCCACTGTATTATAGCACCCCTCACATCCATCTTACTCGATGGGACCAATTTAGTTGGTCTTGTGATTAAAAGTTAGCGTAATGTTTTACTTGCGCTCAAATTATTATGTGAGGCGAAAGAAAGGAACGGGATTTGATTTTTTTTATTATTGTGCTCTCCAAGACATCGCATCTTATGCCTACGTATTCCCTCGTGCCATGGAAAAGTCAGAGCATTGGTAGTTCGGGGTGGCGAGAACTTTTTTGTGGGTTGATTTTATTTATGAAAAGGTTTGCACTTGGGCGATGAAAGAGATTCGCACTTGGGAGAGATTGCACTTGGGCAAAGAATGCTCCGTGCTTGGGCAAAAAAGTAAGTGATTGATAAGTGCAAAAATATCGTTATTTTGTGTATATAATTTGTTACACTTATCGATACTTTTTGTTAATATCGTTTGAATAATTCCTCGTTTTGTTTGTAAATCCGTACACTTTTTGAATAGTTGAATTTTCAAATACTTTTATATCATTTGATATTTTTTGTGTCTTTCTGTAGGTATTGATGTGTATTTGGAGCACGAGCAATAAAGTGTCGAAGACACGACTTCAAACACGAGATTTTGAGCAGCTCGTCAACGAATAAGACTCAAAACAAATATAAGAAAATTCATAAATTTTGTTGATATTTATTCATTTTTAGATAATAAATTTAATAATATTTCCAACGCTTTGAACTAGGCGCAAATCGGAGTTACGGTTCTCAAATTATGCCAAAAATAAGATTTCAAGTTCTGGAATAGCGGGCGTAGTGCGCGACACGCAGTCTGGGCGGTTTGGAAAGTCATTAAATAGGAAAAAGTTATATTTTTTAGGGTTATGCTTTGGTATTTGTTTCCAAAGTCATCACAACCATTTTTTAGTAGGGAGAGTTTGATAACATCAATTGGGGATTGCATCTTGATGATCGGAGGTCGAATTTCTCATCGATTGGTGTTGACAAACCAAGAAATGTTTGATTCCTCTTGTTCTCTTCTCTTTATATTTATCTTTTGGTAAGTTTTTATGTAAATTATTCTAAACCCATGGATGTTTGTTACTCTTTCTACTAGTTGTATAAAGTTTGCTTACAAATCTTAATCAGTGTTTCTTTGATCTTTTTGCTTAAATGCTTTGGATTTGTGTTGTTGTAGAAATAGACATCATGAATCTTGATTAGGGGGATATCTGTTAGCTTTAGATTCTAGAGATAGGATTGGGGTTAACATCCATATAATATCTAAGTTTAATGCCTCTGTGTTGTTCGATTGGTTGAGACATCGTCGAAAGAGCAATAAGGTTGAACTCTCGTTGGTGTTGCAGAAACGGACATTGATGTGAGAGATATGTTGTGATTCTGACGAGTATTGTAAATTGAGTGCAGTAGAGTGATAAATCTAAGTTTGTGAGGAGTATTTTAGATTCAAACCAGATAAGTTATTCTCTATCAAGAATGAATTTATTTTATGTTCATATGTCTACTTTTATATTTTAACTTAAAACCCATTTAACCCAAACTCAAAAACTAAGTATCCATCGAACGATAGTTTGGTAGAACTAATCCATGTGGAGACGATAAATTTATCGGATAAATACTGTTAGAACAAGCATTGTTCTGATCAATATTCTTAGTTTTGATGATAAAAATGTATATGAATTTTGCTTGAGACAATGTGGTATTCTAATCCTATGCAATTTCCATTTCAGGAAATATATAAAGAGTATGCACAAAATCAGCGCAAGAAGCACTGACTCCGAAGGTTCAGCATGCAACATCAGAACATGCTCTGGCAAGACATCAGAAGATGGTCAAGCAGAATCAGAACATGGTCTATTAAAGCATCAGAAGAACTTGAGATTAGAAGCAGAAGCACTGAAGTTCTCATGGTATCACGCTAGAAGCACTTCAAGGTCAGAAGACAAGAAGATGCTCTACACCAAGCTGTTATGACTCTGATATATTCAAACGTTGTATCTACAGAGATCAGATCAGAAGCAAGTACAAGATGACAGGCTATGCTGACTGACAAAAGGAACGTTAGAAGCTATTAAAGGCAAAGTTAGTTAAAGCTGGAAAAGCAAGGCTCGAGGTAGTTGATAAAAGAGTGAAACATTAAATGCAATGATGTACGGATCACGCAACGCATTAAATGCTCCCAACGGTCATCTTCTCAAACGCCTATATATAGAAGTTCTGATGAGAAGCTGAATACAACACTTTGTGCAAACAGACAGAAACGCTGTCAAATTCAAAAGCTCTTAAACTTCATCTTCGACCTCACTTCATTACTGTTGTAATATCTTAGTGAGACTAAGCTTAAACTTTTAGAGAAATATCACAGTTGTGATTATAGCTTGTTAAGAAGCATTGTATAACTCTTGTAAGAATTTGTTTACATTCATTTGTAAAGAACTAGAGGAGATCAAGTTGTGATCGAATTCTCTAGAAAGTCTTGGAGGGTATCTAAGCATTGTGTTCCTAGAGTGATCAGGTTGTGATCAGAATACTCTAGAAGACTTAGAGGGTATCTAAGTGGAAAACCATTGTAATCAAGATTGATTAGTGGATTAAATCCTCAGGTGAGGTAAATCACTCTAAGGGGGTGGACTGGAGTAGTTTCGTTAACAACGAACCAGGATAAAAATCATTGTGCAATTGTTTTTATATTAAGAGTTTTTAAAGTACACTTATTCAACCCCCCCCCCCTTTCTAAGTATTTTTCTATCCTTCAATTGGCATCAGAGCACCGGTTCTAAGGTGAAAGCACTTAACCGTGTTTAGAAAAGATTCAGGAAGAGAAAAACGCTAAGTCAAGATGGTTGAAAATCCAACACGTACATCTACATCTGGCTCTGCTGAGCAATACAATGGAAATGGTAACAGTGGCTACACTAGACCACCAGTATTCGATGGTGAAAACTTTGAATATTGGAAAGATAAACTCAAAAGTTACTTTCTTGGTTTAGATGGTGACTTATGGGATCTTCTGGTGGATGGTTACAAACATCCAGTGAAAGCTAGTGGTGTAAAGCTCTCAAGATAAGAGATGAGTGATGATCAAAAGAAGCAATTCAAAAATCATCACAAGTGTAGGACTGTTTTGCAGAATGCTATCTCTCATGCTGAATATGAGAAGATATCTAACAGGGAAACTGCCTATGATATATATGAATCATTGAAAATGACTCATGAAGGAAATGCCCAAGTCAAGGAGACCAAAGCGCTTGCCATGATCCAGAAATATGAAGCCTTCAAGATGGAGGATGATGAAAACATTGAGAAAATGTTCTCAAGATTTCAAATTCAAACTGCTGGATTAAGAGTTCTTAACAAGGGATACACCAAGGCTAATCATGTCAAGAAGATCATCAGAAGCTTGCCAAGAAAATGGGGTCCTATGGTGACTGCTTTCAAAATTGCCAAGAATCTGAATGAAGTCTCTCTTGAAGAATTGATCAGTGCTCTGAGGAGTCATGAAATTGAGCTTGACGCTAATGAACCTCAGAAGAAAGGTAAGTCTATTGCGTTAAAATCTAATTATAAAAAATGTACTAACTGTAACACCACCCCATAATTTCAGTTTATTAATTTAATTTGGATTTAAATTAAATAATTGGAATTTTAGTATTTTTATTGGGAATTATTTGGAAAATGATGAGTTATTGGCATTGGGCCTAGAGTGGTGATTAGCAGAAGAGGGGGTGTTGACTAAGCAAGCCCATTGTAATATTTATTTTATTTTATTTTTCATAAAATAAGGGATTTGGGAAAAAGAGGAAGCAGAAGCAGGAACTGAGTCTGAAGAAAGGAGAACACGTGAAAGTGAGAAGAGCTAAAGGGGAAGAGAACCTTCGAAGTTTCGACTCTGAGGTAAGGGGGGATTCTTCGGGTTAGTATTCCTTATGTGATTGTAGGTAGTATGATTGATTAGAATTGTTGTCTAGTTCAATCGTACGTGTCGGGTTTGGGATTTTGTTAGGTTTTGATAACCTTGTATGAACTGACATGATTCTGTTGATACTTGTGATATATGATGTTAATACATGTCAATAACTTGTTTGGAATGTGTAATTGTGTGAAAAACAATGATATTTGTGTGCTATGTTCGTATGTACCTGAAATTGGGGTTATGGGATAGGGTAAAAGCTGTCAAAATGGTGATTTTGCTGTGCAGGTACGTAGGAACCGGTTCCCATGTGGGACGAACCGGTTCCCCCTTGTAAAAACAGAGAAATATGGATTCTGGGTAGCTGGGAACCGGTTCCCATGTAGGGACAACCCGGTTCCCCATAGTAAAAATCAGAGACGTGATTTTGGATACAGCCAGGAACCGGTTCCCACGTAGGGACAACCCGGTTCCTGCAGCACTTTTTCTAAAAATGTTTTATCTTTGAAAACTCATAACTTTTGATCTGAGTATCCGATTTATGTGCCGTTTTGGGCGTTGCGAAGCTAATGAGATGCTTTATCTGATGAATTGATAAAATGGGCAATAGCCAACTTTACTTTTAAGCTCGATTTAATTATTAATGAATTGAAAGATAGTATATGTATATGTGCTTATATATATGACTATTGATGCATGTATTTGTGTTGGTGATGAGATTGTGATATTCATTGAGTGATGTTAGTATATAACATGTCGTAGATGATATATGTTTTGTGATTATGTTGTTGGGTTGCTTTGACAATTTGTTACATTGTGTGCAATGATGATGGATATAACGATGTTTGATCGTGGTGATGATTGGTGATTGTGAATATTAATATATTGTTAATATTAATATGTCGGTTATGGTGGCAATTAACATTAATATGATGTGTATGTTAATTGTGAGGATGTAGTGTACATATGTGAATGATTGTATATGTATGATGATGATGACTGATGATTGTGAATATTGATATGTTGTTAATATTAATATGTTGGCTATGGTGGCAATTAACATTGATATGATGTGTATGTTAATTGTGATGATGTGATGTATGAATGTGAATGATTGAATGATGCTTATACATGTACATACTTGTTGTGACCTTATTGGTAAGAGGTGTTAAGCGATGTTAAGCATCGGAATGATGATGATGTATGAAGATGTAAGTATGTGTCATGTGTGCATTATTCATAAATCATTTGCATTGGAAGGCTAATTCCCATTGTGTGGAGATTAGCGGGAAGTCATCGTGTGCCCATGTGGGGTGTGAGCGATGAGGCAGTAGTCGTGTGCCCATGTGGGGTGTGAGCGACTAGAGGGCAGTATCAAAGAGAGAAGTCCTGTGATATGATTCACGAATTTTGGTACCACATGCATAGTGTCAGTTGCATCATATGCATTGGTGATAACATGATTGGATGAGATCCAGTGTTATGCCTTGGTGTGTTACATGATTGATGTATTGAGAAGATGTTGTTAATATAACTTGATCATTGATGTAATTGATGAGTTGTGGGCCGATGGCCAATATTGTTGGATTGATGCTTGCTTGTTGTAATAATTCCGATTATGTGTATGACTGAGTGGATGATAATTACTATGAGATTTTATTGCTTATGATTGCATAATGCTTATTAATTCGAATGAAACTCACCCTTACTTTGATGATTTCAGATTAAGGATGTAGCGGCGTCTTGATTGGGTGAAGATAGCTTGTAGGCTAGCCCGTAGTTCGTGTCGAGTCATGCTCTGATTGTAACACTGGGGAACGCTAGTTTAGAGACGAATTACTCTGTTGGCTTTGTTGTTTTATAATTGTATTAGAGTAACTTGCATGAATGATGATGAATATGCAATGTTATGAATTATAATCCGCTGTGTTGAACATGAATTGTATTTATGTTAAATGGTTCCTCGTGTGGCATGACAAATGACTATGGTATTTTATGTTAAAGAAGTTGTGACATCCTTGTATTTCATGTTTACTCTGATTATTATTGTATTTTCCGCGGGGGTTTAGAAGGGTGTTACACTAACGCATTTCAAGCAGAAGAACAAGATTTCTGAAGAATCAGAATCAGAAGAAGAAGATGAACTGTCCATGATCTCTAGATGGGTAAACCAACTCTAGAAGAGCAAGCATAGGAAGTTCAAGAACTTCAAAAGTTCTAAGAAGCTTGAACGAGGAGAATCTTCTGGAAGCAGAAGATCTGACAAGAAGAAGGTCACATGCTATGAATGCAATGAGCCTGGTCACTACAAGAATGAGTGTCCAAAACTTCAGAAGGAGAATCCCAAGAAGAAGTTTCATAAGAAGAAAGGTCTTATGGCAACGTGGGATGATTCAGATTCAGAATCAGAATCAGACTCTGAAGGCGAGCAGGCAAACATTGCACTGATGGCCACAGTTGATGATGGATCAGAATCTACATCAGAATCAGATTCTGAAGAGGTATTTTCTGAACTATCTAGAGAAGAGTTAGTTTCCAGTTTAACAGAACTTTTGGAGCTCAAGGCTCATCTTAGTATCAAATCTAAAAAGCTGAAAAAGCTATTTGATTCTGAAACTAAGAAGCTGGAAGTGGAAAATACTGAACTGAAGGAAAAAGTTTTAAAATTATCCAAAGATATTGGATCTCCTTCTGACTCAGAAAAATCCATTCCTAGTCTCAATCATATTCTAAAAGAATATGACTCGAGCTTTAGAAAGTTCTTATCTAGAAGTATTGGCAGAAGTCATCTTGCTTCTATATGATATATGGTGTTTCTGGAAACAAAAGAGTTGGCATTGGCTATGAGGGTGATACCCCACACAAACTTGAACCTGTAGATGATATGAAAATCACATACAAGCCATTGTATGATCAGTTCAAGTATGGCCACTCACATGATATTAGGCTCACTTCACATGCCAAAAGCTTTCATGTTACACACACACACACACTAAGAAGCATGTGACACAACCTAGAAAATATCATGCTGCTAAACCTAGGGAATATCATGTTGTACCTCCTGTTGTTTATTATGCTAAACCCAAGTTCAATCAGAACTTGAGGAAAACTAACAAGAAAGGACCCAAGAAGTTGTGGGTACCTAAGGAGAAGATAATTTCTGTTGCAGATATCCTTGGCAGCAAAGAAGACAAAGCACAACATGTCATGGTACCTGGACTCTGGGTGCTCGCGACACATGACAGGAAAAAGGTCTATGTTCCAAGACCTGGTGCTTAAGCCCGCTGGAGAAGTCAAGTTTGGAGGAGATCACGAGGGCCAGATTATTGGCTATGGAACCATAAGTACTGGTAACTCTCCTTCCATATCTAATGTACTTCTTGTAGAAGGACTAGCGCATAACTTATTGTCCATAAGTCAATTAAGTGACAATGGTTATGACATAATCTTCAATTAAAAGTCTTGCAAGGCTGTAAGTCAGAAGGATGGCTCAATCCTATTTACATGCAAGAAAAAGAACAACATTTATAAGATTGATCTTTCTGATCTTGAGAAGCAGAAGGTGACTTGCCCTATGTCTGTTAGTGAAGAGCAGTGGGTATGGCACAGAAGATTAGGCCATGCTAGTTTGAGAAAGATTTCTCAGATTAACAAACTAAATCTGGTCAGAGGACTCCCAAATCTGAAATACAAATCAGATGCTCTTTGCGAAGCATGTCAGAAGGGCAGGTTCTCCAAACCTGCATTCAAATCTAAGAATGTTGTCTCTTCCTCTAGGCCGCTAGAACTTCTACACATTGATCTGTTTGGACCAGTCAAAACAGCATCTGTCAGAGGGAAGAAATATGGATTAGTCATCGTAGTTAATTATAGCCGCTGGACATGGGTAAAGTTCTTAAAACACAAGGATGAGTCTCATTCAGTGTTCTTTGAATTCTGCACTCAGATTCAATCTGAGAAGGAGTGCAAAATCATAAAGGTCAGAAGTGATCATGGTGGTGAATATGAAAACAGATTCTTTGAGGAGTTCTTCAAAGAAAATGGTATTGCCCATGATTTCTCTTGCCCTAGAACTCCACAACAAAATGGAGTTGTAGAGCGAAAGAATAGGACTTTACAAGAAATTGCCAGAACCATGATCAATGAAACCAATATGGCTAAGCATTTCTGGGCAGAAGCAATAAATACTGCATGTTATATTTAGAATAGAATCTCTATAAGACCTATTCTAAATAAGACTCCCTATGAATTGTGGAAGAACAGAAAGCCCACCATTTCATATTTTCATCCTTTTGGATGTGTTTGTTTCATTCTAAATACTAAAGATCATCTTGGTAAGTTTGATTCTAAGGCACAAAAGTATTTCCTTCTTGGATATTCTGAACGCTCTAAAGGCTATAGAGTATACAATACTGAAACATTGGTTGTAGAAGAATCAATCAATATCAGATTTGATGATAAGTTTGGTCTTGAAAAGCCAAAGCAGTTTGAGAATTTTGCAGATTTAGATATTGATATATCAGAAGTTGAAGAACCAAGAAACAAAGTATCAGAAGCTGAAGATCTCAGAAGCAAAGGATCAGAAGATCAAGTTGCTGCATCTTTAGAGAATCTCAGAATTTCTGAAGAGCCAACAGTCAGAAGATCTTCTAGACTCACATCTGCTCACTCAGAAGATGTCATTCTTGGAAAGAAGGATGATCCTATCAGAACAAGAGCATTCCTCAAAAACAATGCAGAATGTCAATTAGGTCTTGTTTCGTTGATTGAGCCAACTTCTGTTGATCAAGCTCTAGAAGATGCAGACTGGATAATTGCCATGCAAGAAGAACTAAATCAGTTTACAAGGAATGATGTATGGGATCTTGTTCCTAGACCAAAAGGATTCAACATCATTGGAACCAAGTGGGTCTTCAGAAACAAGCTGAGCGAGAAAGGAGAAGTTGTAAGAAACAAAGCCAGACTGGTTGCTCAGGGCTATAGTCAGCAAGAAGGGATTGACTATACAGAAACCTTTGCACCAGCGGCCAGGTTAGAATCTATTCGCTTATTGATTTCTTTTGCCACTCAACATAACATCACTCTATATCAGATGGATGATAAGAGTGCCTTCTTAGATTGTTATGTAGAAGAAGAAGTTTATGTTCACCAACCTCCTGGTTTTGAAGACTCTAAGTCTCCAGAACATGTTTTCAAATTAAAGAAATCATTATATGGATTGAAGCAAGCTCCTAGAGCTTGGTATGAAAGATTAAGTTCTTTCCTTCTGAACAAAGGTTTCACTAGAGGACAAGTGGATACTACTCTCTTCTGTAAAACATTTAAGAAAGATATTTTAATTTGTCAAACTTATGTTGATGATATTATCATTGGAACATCTAATGATACACTAGAAAAGGAGTTTGCTAAGTCTATGCAGGCTGAGTTCGAGATGAGTATGATGGGAGAACTCAATTACTTCCTTGGGATTCAAATCAATCAAACTTCTGATGGAACATATGTTCATCAAACGAAGTATGTGAAAGAACTTCTGAAGAAGTTTAATCTTTCTGAAAGCAAAGAAGCCAAAACTCCTATGCATCCAACGTGTGTCCTAGGTAAGGATGAGGTAAGTAAGAAGGTAGATCAGAAGTTGTACAGAGGTATGATTGGATCTCTTCTATATCTGACTGCTTCTAGACCTGACATTTTATTCCGTGTTTGTTTTTGTGCAAGATTCAAATCAGATCCTAGAGAATCTCACTTAACAGCTGTTAAGAGAATTCTGAGGTATCTGAAAGGTACTACTAATGTTGGTTTAGTCTACAGAAGATCTAAAAAGTACAACTTAGTAGGATTTTATGATGCTGACTATGCTGGAGATAGAGTTGAAAGGAAAATCACTTCTGAAAGTTGTCAATTTCATGGAAGTCACCCGATCTCCTGGTACAGCAAGAAGCAAGCTACCATTGCCCTCTCAACAACAGAAGCAGAATATGTTGTTGCTGCTGGTTGTAGCACACAGATGCTCTGGATGAAGAGTCAGTTAGAAGATTATCAGATTTATGAGAGTTACATTCCTATCTTCTGTGATAATACTTCTGCTATTTGTTTAACTAAGAATCCAATCTTACATTCTAAAGCTAAACATATTGAGATTAAACATCATTTCATTAGGGACTATGTTCAGAAGGGTGTTATTTCTTTAAACTTTGTGGATACAGACCATCAATGGGCTGATATCTTTACGAAACCCCTTGCTGAAGATAGGTTTAAGTTCATTCTGAAGAATATCAGTATGGATTTATGCCCAGAATGAGAAGATGAGAAGTTCTGACGTATGGATAAGTTCTGAAATGTGTTTGGATTATTTTCTTATAAGAAGTTCTGATTGAGATCATTTAGAAGTTCTGATTCTGTTATTACTAACGTTTCATTATCTAAGTTGATTCAAAATCTCTTTTAAAGTAAAACAGCTGTCACCAGTTGTTCCAGAAGATGAACACGTGTTCACTCTTTTTGGACAAACATGCGTGCAACTGAGGAGACGCCGCCCTAGGTAACTGTGCAAATCATTTCAAATTTCACATTATCTCTCCTAAAGTCATCTCTCATTAAATGCATTTGATTCCATGTTTTCTGTAATCATATTCATTCAAACACGTATTGCATTTCATTTCAAATCCGCCCCTTTATATACTCATCTTCACATTCATTTCATCTTTTTACATTCTCTCTGTTCATTCATCTCTCTCCTTCATTGTTTGCATAAACCCTAGTTCGTAACCGAACCTCAGAGAATCTTCATGCTTTCTTTGTCAAGTACTCAAAGAAGAAAAATGTCATCTGCTCATCTTGTTCAACGCAAGTACAGTTACACTCCTTTGAAGACATGTTCTATTCCGTCAACAGAACTGGAAGTTCTTTGTGAATCATCAGTAGATTTTGAAAACCTAAGGATACATGGTTTCACTACAAATGCTGAAACGATGGAAAAAGGTTGGTCAAACTACCTTGAAAGATTGGTTGGACCAATATATCCTGCATTAGTAAAGGATTTATGGGTTCATGCAACGGTTATTCCAATAGCTATCATCTCTTTTATGTTAGGGCATGAGGTTGTGATAACTGAGAAGTTGATCAGAAAGCTGTACAATCTAGAGGATGAAGAAGGAATCTCAGGTGCTCTTCCTGGAAGAGTTGATTGGGAAACAGTTGATAGAGAAATATCTATTACTTTTGGTTTTGCATCTCATCAAACTAGTTCGTTGAAGCCGTTCTACAGAGTTTGGGCTGAGATTATTCTAGGATCTCTGTATCATAAAAAGCGATCCTTTACCTCTACATATTTAAATCAGAATCAGAAGCTTGCTCTTTTCTGCATTAGAAAAGGAATTGAAGTTAATATCTCAAGCATTCTTTTTCAACATTTGAAAACAAATATTGAAGAATCACGAGATGAAGAACGCAAGAAGTATCCAGATTTCAAGAAGAATGCCATTCCTCTTGCCAGAATGATCTCAGACATTCTGATAGAAAGTGACATGTTGGAACTTCTGAGAAATGTTGGTACACCAAAGTTCTTTTGTGTCATTCAAGGACACATTCTGAATGCTTTTGACCTACAAAGGATGTGTCTGATTGAGAAGGTAACTTCTGTTCCCAGAATATTTCCAGATATTCTGACGAGAAGAGTTCCTGTTTAAGGTTTTGCTCCTTTGTTCAACGATGAACTTGAAAAGGCTGATAAGTGTTATTTGAAGGCTTCTGTCAAAGCTCAATCTTCTGTTGATCCTGCATGGATTCCAGGAAGAGTTCTTCCTTCTCTGGCTGAGTTACAGAAGAAGGAACTGAAAAAGAAAGAAGCAAGATTGAAGAGAAAAGCTTCAGAAGAAGAAGCTAACCAAGATAAGAAGCAGAAGATCACTTATGATCCTTTTAAGGTAAATTCCAAAGAATTTCAAGAGAAGCAAGTTGAACTCGGATAGTTCTTTAATTTCAAATCTTTACCTTTCAACTTGTTTGGTTAATTTCACCAAACTTTTGTAAAAAATCGTGTTTTTTCTTATCGTTACGTGTTTGTTAATATATGTTGTTTACGTATTGTTGTATATTCTCTTGTTTTGTAATGTTTGTTCGTGTGTGGTTTGGACACTTTCTTTAGGTTGGCGTTGGGGCGAAAGCGTTGGCGTGCCATGGAGGAAGCTATTATCCGAACACGATAAAGGCGTCGAGCTTACGACGTAAAATAAGTGCTTGTTAGGAGGCACCCCAACGGTTGTATTTTTCTGTAAATGAGATGTGTATGTGATAAGTGGAGACTACACTGGAAATGCAGTCTCTGGATTGGTTTTTGATTTTTCAAGTGTAGCGCGCGTCGCGCGCCCCATAACTTTTGGCCAGTGAAAGATTTTTAATGGTTCACTTGGCTAGACTTTTTCCCACTTATACCAAGGCTTTATAGTATAGTATTTTTTTAGTTTTATTTTTAATTCTTTTGTTTGTGTTTAGATTCAAATTTTGGCCGGATCGCTTAAAGTAGCATTTGGTAATTCTCCGATTTTGATTGATTCAACATGCCAATTGTGCGGTAATGATATTTTTCAAATTTGTACGTTGCAAGGTACTTGTTTATCACTTTCTATAGCATAGCATGATTAGGAAACTTTTCATTTGTACAATTTTCATATCATTCATTCTTTTGCATAACTTGCTCATGATTTGAGTCACATTAGTTTCACCTTTTTACCCATAAATGTGAGGTGGCTTTCCATTGTGTATATATGTGAGAGACCGACATTTCTTGTTTTAATTGGATTTTATTATGTTTAATCTTTTGTTTGAATTGATATTGTGAATGCACAAAAGTGATCAAGGCACTTTTTTGATTTTTAGCACAACTACCATAGCCAAATATCAATTCACCTTCTGAGTGTGTGACCATTAGTAACCCCTTTTGAGCCTTTTTGTCAACATCCATATAGTTTTTTGTTGTGAATTCAATGCCAAGAACAAATATAATGCAAGGGAAGAATAAAGGACAAGGAAGAAGAAGAACACGAGAATTGGTTATAACTGCTATTCTTTTACTCTCTCACCCTAAATTAGTATTTGCGCAATGATGAGAGACTAGTATGCTATTTATAATAAAACCTAACATACTAACTAATGGGCTTTTTCCACAAGGCTCATTACGCAAGCCAACTTAATAAACAAGCTAACTTAACAAATTAGGGTTTAAACACTAAACCTAATTTAACATGCTAACAACCCTAGCATCTTCGATACAAGCATGTGAAGAACCTTCGACTTCATGCTTAAACATGTCGAACCAAGAAACTACCCTTCGACCATACTAGAGTTCGATCCAATATCTCACAAATCTCCACCTTGGACCTAACTCTACAACGTCAAGGGAATAAAATAGATTTCTTCATACAGCTTTATCAACTGCATACAGTGGAAAAACTTGCAACTTGGCAATGTCTTTGTGATCATATTAGCAGCATTGTCCTCAGTCGAAACCTTCAGCACTTGGACTTCTCCACGCTCGATAACTCCTCTGACGAAATGTAGCCTCACATCAACGTGCTTAGTTCGCTCATGATAGACTAAGTTCTTCGACAGGTGTACTTTGACTATCACATTTAAAAGTGATACCTTTACCTTGAAGTTTCAGCTCCTTAGCAAAACCTTCAAGCCACAATGCTTCTTTCACAACTTCAATTAGGGAAATATACTCCGCTTCAGTGGTTGATAGAGCAACAACCTTCATAAATGTTGCTTTCCAACTAATTGTTGTGCCAAACATGGTGAAAACATATCCAGAAATAGACTTTCTAGAATCCGTACAACCTGCATAATCAGAGTCGACATATCCTTCGATTACTGCTTTACTATCTTCACCCAAGGCTCCACCATAAATTAGGAACCTGTTCAGAGACCCATTTATGTACCTTAAAATCCACTTCAATGATTGCCAGGGAGCCTTTCCAAGATTCGCCATGTACCTGCTTACAAGACTTACTGCATATGCTATGTCGGGTCTAGTACAGACCATAACATACATCAAAGAACCAACTATATTAGCATATGGGATGTTGTTCATATAGGATCTTTCGATATCAATATTGGGACATTGGTCAATACTCAGCTTGAATTGAGGGTATGTCGGAGTCACAACTGGCTTCGAATTCGACATACCAAACTTTTTGAGAATCTTTCGTAGATATGCCTCTTGAGTGAGATAAGAATAACTTCGAATTCTTTCTATCTCTTCGAATGTCAATTCCAAGAATCCTACAAGCAGCTCCCAGATCCTTCATATTGAACTCCTTATTGAGTTCAGCCTTCACCCTCATCATAACTTCAACACTGTTGCTTGCTATGAGAATATCATCCACATAGAGCAACAAAATAACAAATGAATTACCAGGTCAAAATCTGAAGTAAACGCAGTGGTTGAACTGACTTCTAATGAAACTTATGTGTGTCATGAACTTGTCGAATCTCCTACTCCACTGTCGAGGAGATTGTTTCAGCCCATATAAAGATCTCTTTAGCTTGCACACATAATCCTCCTTTTCTTTTTCGACATACCCTTCAGGTTGCCTCATCAGGATCGTTTCATCTAGATCACCATACAAGAACGCAGTCTTCACATCCATCTGTTCCAGTTCTAGGTTGATTCGTGCCACCATGGCAAGCAACAATCGAATGCACCTATGCTTCACAACAGGAGAAAACACATCATTAAAGTTGACACCTTCTTTCTGAGTGAAACCCCTTGCGACCAACCTCGTCTTGTATCTTTTCGACGTCACTCCTTCAATTTCTACCTTAAGTTTAAAAATCCATTTACAGCTGACTAACCTTGCTCCAGCAGGTTTCTTGATCAGTTCCCATGTGTGATTATCATGAAGAGATTTCATCTCATCATCCATGGCCTTCAGCCATTCAGTCTTATTTTGACTCCTCATAACTTCCTTGTAGACTCTAGGTTCTCCGTCTAGAACCTCACTTGCAGAGATTAAGGCATAAGCTATAAGATATGCATACCCAAGTCTCTGAGGTGACTTTATGACTCTTCTCAAACTATCTCTCGACAATAGGTAGTCATCGTCAGTTTCCTCAACTTCCTCACCATCTTCTGCTTCTTCTTCAACTTCATCATGGATATGCAATTCAGCATCAACAAGCTCCACCTCAACAGGAATCTTTACATGTTCCAGATCTTCTGCACTTTGACCATCATCATCATCAGTTTTCTTGAAAGCCATCTCAGCTTCATTGAAAACTACATCTCGACTGGTGATACACCTCTTGTGACCTGGCTTTAGGCACCATAGCCTATCAGCTTTGACACCTTCAGGGCATCCCATGAACATGCATTTCAAAGCTCTAGGTTCGACCTTGTCTTGCCTAATGTGAGCATAGGCTACACAGCCAAATATTCTCAGTTTGTCGAGATCTGGTGGATGTCTCGACCAAACTTCTTCAGGTGTCTTCATATCTAACGCTGTCGAAGGACATCTATTTATCAAATATGTTGCTGTCGAAGCAGCCTCAGCCCAAAACACCTTCTTTAATCCAGCACAAGTCAAAATGCATCTGACTCTCTTCAATATAGTTCGATTAAACCTTTCAGCCAAACCATTTTGCTGTAGAGTACCTGCAGTAGTTCTATGCCTTGCAATGCCAGAGACCGCACAAAAACTGTCGAATGCCTCATTGCAAAATTCAAGGCCATTGTCGATTCTCAACCTCTTTACCTTCCTACCAGTCTGATTTTCTACCAGAGTCTTCCAACTTTTGAAATTCTCAAAAGTTTTATCCTTAGTCTTGTGGATGAATACCCATAACTTCCTGGAATAATCATCAACTATGGATAGAAAATACCTTGCTCCTGAATGTGATGGACACCTTGCAGGCTCCCAAAGATCATCATGGATGTAATCAAGGGATCCATGTGTTCTTTGTTTTCCTTTGTTGAACTTCACTCTGCAAGATTTTCCAAGTACACAGGGTTCACAAAATTTCAGCTTCTCGACTTTGTCTCCACCAAGCAGATTTTGTTTCCCTAATTCGACCAAACCCTTTCACTAACATGGCCCTATCCCATGTGCCAGATTTTTGTCTTCGACAAAGGTTTCGTGGATGCAACATTTGTCGAACCACTTACAACTTCAGCCTCAAGGGTATACAAGCCTTGTTTCTTCACGCCTCTCAAGACTTCCTTCGACCCCTTCATGACTCTTAGGATACTTTTCTCTCCTTGGAAAACATATCCTTTCTTGTCAAATTCACCAAGAGAAAGTAGATTTCTCTTCAAATCAGGAACATACCTGACTTCAGTCAACAACCTTATTGACTCATCATGAAGCTTGAATCTCACAGATCCAACACCTGCAATTTTGCAAGCCTTATTGTTTCCCAGCAATACTGATCCACCATCTTGATCACATAATTCCTCGAACAAGTCTTTGTTTGGAGTCATGTGCCAATTGCAACCTGAATCCATAATCCACTCTCTTCTCGAGTCACTTCTTGAAACCACAAGAACATAAGATGATTCAAAATCATCTTGAACAATGGTTGCATTGCCATTATCCTTACCTCCATGATATTTCAGGCGTTCATGGCACACCTTTCTTGTTTAACCCTCCTTCTTACAATGATAGCATCGAATACCAGATGCTTCGTCACTATAAGACTTCAAATGGCTTTTGCCCTTCTTCTTGTCGAACTTACCATCCTTTTGCAAGAATTTTCCTTTAACGACTAAACCTTCACCAACAGTTGAAGGTTTATGCTCCTTTCGTTCATTCAAGTCCTTTATAATATAAGGCTGATTGAACGTCTTCAAACATCAAAGACTCCCTTCCATAGAAGAGAGTTTCTTTGAAGTGAGCATGTGATCGAGGCAAAGAACACATTAGTAACAACACTTGATCTTCATCATCGGTCTTCACATTAATATTTTCAAGATCAAGAATCAGCTTGTTGAACATATCCAACTGCTCAGCCAACACTTTGTCTTCAATCATCTTGAATGAATACAAAGCCTGCTTCAAGTAGAGTCGATTTACCAGCGAATTGGTCAAATACAAACTTTCAAGTTTCACCCATAACCCTGATGCCGTCGTCTCCTTTGATACCTGTCGAAGAACCTTATCACCAAGGCTCAACAAAATTACGCTGTGTGCTTTCTCGATCATATTCGTCTTTTCCGCTGCCGTCAATTCTGCATTCATGGTTGCCTCTCCCTTCAACGCTTCCAAGCAACCCTGCTGAACCAGTAGGGCTTTCATCTTCAAGCGCCACAGACCGAAATCATTCACTCCGGTGAACTTTTCAATCTCATACTTTGTCGAAGGCATCTTCTCCACACTCACCGCACCAATTTGTTGTGAATTCAATGCGAAGAACAAATATAATGCAAGGGAAGAATAAAGGACAAGGAAGAAGAAGAACACAAGAATTGGTTATAACTGCTATTCTTTTACTTTCTCTTAGAAAACAAGATTAAAAGTTTACAGGAATAACAAAAAACCTCTCTCACCCTAAATTAGGATTTGCTGTGTTGCAATGATGAGAGACTAGTATGGTATTTATAATAAAACCTAACATACTAACTAATGGGCTTTTTCCACAAGGCCCATTACACAAGCCAACTTAATAAACAAGCTAACTTAACAAATTAGGGTTTAAACACTAAACCTAATTTAACATGCTAACAACCCTAGCATCTTCGACACAAGCATGTGAACAACCTTCGACTTCATGCTTAAACTTGTCAAACCAAGAAGCTACCCTTCGACCATACTAGAGTTCGATCCAATATCTCACATTTTTTCTTAATGCTTGTCTATGAGCGTTTGGTTCTCAATTGTGTATGGATGTTTGATTCTTTATTTTCTTAAACCCTCAACTATGATTTATAAGTTGAATTTTTGCCTCGACTTAGAAAGTAGGGAGTATTCATATTATGAAGATGGTTGTATTCAAGCTGGGGAGAGGATGTTTACATACTTATGTTGTGATTGGTATGAGGTTGTGGAAAGAAAAGAAAAAGAAAGAAAAAAATGTGAAAATTAAAGAAAAGAAAATGAAAGAAAAAAGAGAAAAAATTTTGAAAAAAAAAACAAGAAAGAGTAAGTAATAATTGTGCTAATAAGTAGTATGTTTTTGTTTGACAATTTGTGATGAAGAATAAGTTTGATCGAGATTTTGGTGCGCGAAACTTTGTGGATTGATCACTCACTTGGGTTTAGGCAAGTTTTTGTTTCTATTAGCTTTAGGACTTATCACTTGTTTGTTAACCGAGCCGCATTACTGTCATACCCCAATTTGTGACCCTAAGATCACACATCATTTACATCCCAATCATTAATCAAGAGCTCCATCTTGAAGATTCGTTTCGATATTGTGCTTACTTCGTCTCTGAGGGGAACCATCAAGCACATATATTTGTTTAATTTGTTTTATACTAACAAAAATAAAAAAATATGCATTTTGTTTCTTTAGTTTGTGTTTTACAGGTAAGAGATCGAGAAAGAACCAAAGTAGTTCAAAAAAGAAATTCTTTTGAAAATATTGCTGAGGAAATTGATTCACCCATATGGGAAATCGATTTCCATGACCAATCACATTTCCTTGATTATTCATTATCATCACCAATATTCCACCTCATCACTATAATTAATTTCTTTCATTAACCTCATTTTACCAATTAAATTCAAATTAATCTCCAAGAGACAATTACCAATTTGCCACTAACCTCACTTCCAATTCTATAAATAGAGGCCTCTACCTCTTCATTTCATAAGCTTGGAAAGCAAAAAAAACTCTTGCAATTTCTCTTCTCATCCTCTCCCAAATCACTCAAAGCTCTTCTTCCATAAAAAAGTTAGTGAGATTCACATTGAATCTCATTAATCTTTGAATAAACCTACATCCAAACACTCTTTCTTCATACATCCTACAAGATCAAAGCATTTGGTCGTTGCTCTTGAAGTTTGTTCAAAGTTTGTGTAAGAATCGGTAAATTTCTATATCCATTTTCATCCTTCAAGATGTGATCCTTTGTTGATTATGTGTGCTACATCTATGGTGTTATTTTGGTGCTATTTGATGGTGATTTGATGGAAATTTTGTGTACAATGGTGTCCAAGATCACAAGGTGTTTGTTGACATGTTTAAGTAATGTTTTATGCATTTGAATGCTGTTTTTTTAAACTGCGCTTAAGAAATCGATTTACTACAGAGGTAAATCGATTTCCACAATCTGTTTTGCGCCAGATTTGAAAAACTGCACTTAGGAAATCAATTTCCTACAAAGGTAAATCGATTTCCTGCAGGCAGAATGTTTTTTTTTTTGCCTTTTTAAACTTGTTTTTTGTTCTAACTCTTCTCCTACTCCTTTCTTTTGATATTGTCTTTGAATTACAAGTTTAGAGGTCTAATTCCTCTTCAAAGTTAATGGACTTAGGGTGTCGATGGGACCTAATCCGCAATATTAAGTGATTGAACTTGAAGATGGAAGGAACCTTTGAATGTGATTCCATCTTTTATTTCTTTTTATTTTGGTCGATGAAAATCTTCGATATCATTGGAATTCTTTTGGATTCTTGACGAAGATGAGACTTCTACCTCTTTTCTTTTCGTGCGGTATTGCTTTCGGAGAACGATCTACATATCGTTTCTCTCGCATGCATTAGCACAAAAATTGTTGACCGGGCTCATTGTAGGGTAACTTCTATATAAGTTACTCGGAGATCTGATTAACATAACGCAACATTCATTATCTAGAATCGAAAAAATATCAAAACGGCAGAGATTGTTTGCGGTTGGTTTAAGACTTATGGAAGTTTATCGTGTAGTCGCTTTGATTCTATCAAGCTTTTGATGAACTTCCATTGAATTTAAACCCGAGATCATCATTCACTCACCATCGATCTTTGTTCCAAAATCGATGATATACTTGACAAGTTTCAATATGGTCATCTTTCTATTATTCCCAAAATCGATGATATACTTAACAAGTTTCAAGATGGTCATCTTGATAACAATTAACAATTGACTTTAATTTCCGTATTTTATTAAATTGTTCTTTATATTTATTTCTTTATGTTTCATTTTATCATTCATCATATTTATGTTTCCGCTATTTTTCGTTTGTCCATTTAGACGTGTGTTTATGTTTCCGCTATTTTCCCTTTGTCCATTTGGACGTGTGTTTATGTTTCCGCTTTTTTCCTTTTGTCCATTTGGACCATATTTGATTTTTTGTGCTAAAACATTAATAAACAACTAAAACCATAAAAAATACTTAAGGCTCTTTATGGACTATTAATTACTATCCTAAGCATTTTGGAGATCTGGACCTTTTGGACTTAGCACCTCCGGACCTTGTTATCCTGTCGTTATTCTGTCTGGAAGTCCTTTGAAATTACTCCAAGGCGTTGGAGTTTTTCTGTTTGTGTATGCATGTATTTCCTTGAAAGTCTTTGATGGTTAATTCCAAGGCATTGTGATAAGGAATTCATTTGTATACAACCATTACACTGCCCGATTTTCGTCAGAATTTTATGATGTCTTCCAAAGATTTGGTGCAACCGGTGCTACAGATAATAAGTTCATCTGGATCCCCAAGTGGTAATGTGTTGGTTTAGTGTTGATAGTCTAAAGGATGGGAAATCTACCTTGACTCTTAATGTCAAGTGTTGGCTTCTTAATTTGGTTAGATCGTTCCTTTCCTTAACTTTTATTTTATGCTTTAGGAATGTCCCTTCATCTCCTCCCCCTTCTTAGATTTTCAAAATCTTCTCCCTTTTCCCAAAACCTTCTTATGTTTGAAAACTCCTTTTTAAAAAAATCTTTCTTTAAAAAATATCTTTTGCCCTTGTTGGCATTTCTTTCAAAGTTTTTACACGATTAATTGTTTTAGTGATTTCTGATACCCCACGATTTTGATATTGATTGATATGATGAAATCTTTTCCACTTGAGAGGGCTAGTGGCATACTTGTTGATTGTATGCAAGTTGGAGCCATTCTTTCATTTGTGATGCAAAGAATACATTTGTTCTCATGTTAAAAATCAATGGATGAGTATGCTCTCCTATGATGATAAAGTGTTTATTCCTTTTAAAAATCTTCCCTTTTAAGTGGAACTACATTAGCTCTGACTTCTCCATTGCACCGAAGAGGTATCTAGGCAAAGGATGTAATATCTTACCGGACTTATTTTAAAAAATCAAACAAACCTTTCTTTTGCACACAATATCTTTTAATAAACACAGATTTTCAAAAATTTTCCTCTGGAGTTCCACAGGTATGAGGGGTGCTTAAAACCTTCCTCTTGTATAATTAACACCCGTACCTAAGATCTCTTTTTGTTTTAAAAACAAACTTTGGGCTTATTTCGCTCTTTTCCCATTTCCTTTGGAAATAATAAAGGGTGGTGGCGACTTTCACTGAAATAACGCGTCAAGTAAGTCAATGGCTTTGATCTAAGATTTTGCCCGCTATAGAAAAATTGGCGACTTCACTGTGGATTAGTCCTCTAAGTTTGTTAAGCCTATTTTTGGTCATCGAATCGTCATAGGGACTATCCATACCATAAAGAGGGTAGGAAGTCCTATGAGATGTGAATAGTCATAAAGGCAATATGTAAGGATACCTTAGCCATCAAATGGACGATCACCATTTAATCGAGGGACTAGATCATTTATACCGAAGGCGACATCGAAGGGACTATGATCTTTAAATCGGAGGGACATGGTGATCTTGAATCGTAGGCAGCATAGGCTAAGGCATCCCTATGCTCGAGGGACTTGACTATTGTTTTCCGAAAGGCAACGTAAGAGGGGAAACCCTAAATGTGAGTGAGTGCAAGTGTGTTAGATTCAGTTATTTATTTATCTTAAGTTAAGGTTAACTAACGATTGATTTTAAAGATCCTGTCATACAATCCTATTATTCATGCATCTAAATAGATATAGGAGTGCGAAAAGTAAAAGCGGAAAAGAAAAGGTTCCTACGCTATTACAAAAATACCCTTTGCCACCTATACATCGATTTCTAGAATTGAAATAAAACATAAATTAAATAATCAAATAAAAAGGCGGAAGTTAAACAACCATGTGACATTCATAGAGTTTTGAGATGAGAAGAAGAATCAGGAGGTTGGTGGTTAGTGAAAGATTCATATTGGTGATTAATTAAAACCTAATTACTAAATTAAATTAATTTAGTTCTAAATAATTAATTATGCACAATTAACCCTAAATTAATTTTAATTATTAATCCTAATATCTATTTAATTTTAATTATCAAAACTAATCACTAAATAAATTAAAAGAAATTAGGTGGACAAAATAAATTAATTAACCTAAGAAACTAATTATTTTAATGTAAGTAAACTAATTAAAAATAAAAATTATTTTAGAGAAAAATTAGTTAGCTATGAAAACCCTAAACCTAATTCTAATTGTCATGTTAATTAGTTTAAATAAAAATTAGTGGTGGAGGGTCAAAAGGTTAGTCAAAACAAAATAAAAAAAGAAAGAAGAAAAGCTGAAAAAACAAAGAAAAAGAAACACGGGGTCGCTGGGAATCTGGTGTGTTGCATCTGGAAGGAGTATGGTAAGACTGCGTGTCCGTGTGCGTCAGATCATGGTGGAAGTTGATCAGACGGCTGGAGCGTGAGGGATCATGGTGTGCTCGTGTTGGCAGGCGACGCTGAATCTGGGAACAAGTTATAACACATAAAATGTTAAAAATATAGGATGGAGGGTTGGGCTCGAACCCGGGATCCTTGAGTCATAGTCACTCTCTTCAGGCCAATTGAACTGCACATTTAAATTGTTAATAAGATAACAGCCAATCAATAAATAATAAAATGCAAACACCATATTAAGTTTGAACGAAAATCCACGTGGGCCCATTATTGTCTGGATAGACCAATCAGAGGCGAGCGAGGGATATGACCTTTTGACCAGCCAGTCGTGACGCATGGATATGCCACGCTGACAGTCAATTTTTCCAACCACCGTGGGCGGTGTTTTCCCCCGTCTTCTCCGTTCGTCCAAACACCACACCTGCATAAACCAATAAGAAACGACGCCAAGACGACCAAGTTCCACTAAAACAGACACTGCGATTTCAATGGTCATGTTGGTTTAGAGAGAAACGGCATGCATCATGAAGTTTGAAGGCACATGAACGTTATGCCCTAATCATGGCATAACTTGATCCCTGAATCAAAACTCGTCAACGATGGTTCAAAAGAGTTCTAAACATCATTCTATTCACAAATATATGCATGGAATTTACTTATATTGCATGAATGAAGGATTTGAGTTTTTGAAAGGTGATATGCAAACCGTGAGTTAAAGGGGGTGGTTCACGACGCTGCAAGCTTCAAAGACTCTACCAATCGACTTCTGGGATCTTCAGGGGTTGAATGAGATCGATGTTTGGCCTAGTTCTTGGGATTTTTGCAACTTTGGAGAATTCTTAGAGGTTGTCCTCTTCGTCTCAAAATCTCCCCCTACTGCATGGATGACCTTATGTATTTATAGTGAGGAGAATTAGGTTAAAAAAACTAAAAGGAAATCCAATCTTCTGATGAGATGGAACTATGCAAAGATTTTACATAAAATATTTCCAAGTTTGAACACCATGCTTTTCCATGCATATTTTCTTTTTAATCTCAGCCATTGAATTAGATTTGATCTGAAAGAAAAGTTTAATGCACCAATTATATAATTATTTTGATGATTTTATTTGATTTTATTTGAATAAAATCAAATATAAATGAAATAAATTCATAAAACAAATAATGTTTGACCAATGCACTCTCTTTGGGCTTAAACTCACGTGGATACTTCAACATTTAAGGCCCAATACTCAAAGGTTTCAATTTTATCAATTAGAATTTCATGCCTTTCCTGAATTTTTCCCAACTTACACCAACCATAACTCTCTCAATTATAACCCTATGAAGGTGTTCTTGATAATTTTAGAAAGCTTAGAGTGTCCTCCAAATGACCCTTTTGGTTTCATCTTAATTGAGTCTTCCATGTTCATGTTCAAAGCTTTTGAAAAAGATGACTTTTTGTTGACTTTCAAAAGGACCTGTAATATTTTGGCTCCTATATTTAAAATGATGCTTTTCTTGGTCATGAGCCCAACATCAAAGTTGTAGAGGATGAGATTTTCTTGAGAATAGGCTTTGGTTGGGCAATTTCTGATGAACCATGTGATAGTTACGGCCAGTCAAAGTTCAGTTGATATTTGGTTCTTAAAACCCAAATTTAGAAACTTTTACTTTTGATGATTTTGGAGTTTTTCCTGAGTAATCATGATCAAATCTTGATCAAATGATGAATATAACTTAAAAGTATTGATGTTGACCAATAATCATGAATTTTGACAGTGGTTTGACCATAGTTGACTTTTAGGTCAAACTAGTCGACTGTGGACCATTTGAGCAATTGATTGGGCAATCTTGTGGATCAGGGCTTCAAACTTAGCATGAGGATCATTTTAAGCATATGAGAATCCATGGGATCCGTTTGAGACATTAGAAGTCCCATTTCCTTGGTTAATTCCAAACCCTAATTTTGGTCCTTATGGCCTTGGAGGAGAGTGAACATGCTTACAATCAGAGATTGTCTGAGTCTGTGGAGACTACCTGAGCCTAACTATCTTGAAATATAGTTGGAAAATTTTAGGGTATGATAGTTAAATACCAATTTATTTAAGAGAAATGGTCTAAGGGTACATAGATAAGTGAAAGACACTCTAACCTAACTCTAAACAAGTATTAACAAACATTCATAAAGTTCTATAAAAGAAACAATCAAAATAAAACAATTTTTAGTTGATTTTTTAAACATAAAAGAACATGCTTTTGATTAATTTTTAAATAATGATAAATAAAATATTTTTGGGATTTTTTAACATAACATACAAATAGGCAGTATAAATTAATCACACAAAAAAGAAGGGATCAAAAAGACCTATTATTCTATTTGTTTGGATTTTTTGAAGTTTAGTAAAAAACTAAAACAAAATAGTGATAAAAAATAAGGTTTTGTGGACAATGGGGTTTGAACCCACGCCTTTGGACTCTTGCCACAAAACATGGGCCAACAGACCAAGGCGCGCTTGGTGATAAAAGGTTAAGCCCAAACAATTATATTTCAAAACAAGTTGAAAAATTGTGAAAAATAAAAGAAATAAAAAGGTCTGGGGCGAGGGGATTCGAACCCCAGACCTGGGACACGCACACATAACACACACAAGCCTTGCCAATTGTACTAAACGATGTATTCAGTTATTTTTGAAACTGAAGAGATGGCGCCAACACCATGATCTTCTTCCTCGCGATGAACACTGAAAATTCTAGTAACTCACACGTGATGTCATACTGGATGTTATGACATCCACAATCAGACAGAATAAAGCGCTAAAACAAAAGTTCATAAAAACAGTAAAGAACATAGCAAATTGTTCACCCAGTTCGGTATACCACAATACCTACTCTGGGGCTACCAAGCTAGGGAGGGAATCCAATATAAGCAGAATTAATTTGGATTTAAACTCCCCCGTTTACAACTCCTCGCTTAAGATCTACCCAATGTAATTCCAATCTATTCCTAGACCTGAGTATCTCCACTCACTCCCCCTCAATCACAGCAGTGATTACAAACAAACATTAAACAAATGAGAGAGAAGACACACTTCAAAAAAAACACCTTGATATGCTTAAAAGCTTCAATCAAGAGACACACACTCGTGCTTAAATGCTTAGAGTGACAAAGTACATAAACAACCTATTCCAATACAATCATCAAAAGACAATTGCTTGGAGTACAACAGACTAAACACATAGCTACAGAACTACGGTTCTTCACAATTAACAAATCTTTCTCTCTATGTTCCAAATTAGGAATGCAGTCTTCTTATATGCAGCTCTTGGGCCTCGGTCTTTTCAAGAACCAAATTAGGGTTAACCCAGTTAACCTAATTTACACGTCATCAAGTTCTTACAGAATGTGCTATCAGCGAAATCTTCTAGACGACATTTTCAGCATACAATACAAAGTTTCCTAAATTGTAGATTGAGAGAAATCAGGAAACATAATAATAAAACATAATAGCTCCTGCTGTCAGACAAGGATGTCATGACATCGGTCATGACATTCACTAACAAAACATGTATTAGCTTAACACATATGCAGCCTGCATAACACAATATAAATCTTATCATGACATCAGTCAAGACATTAAACATCCAGGAATATTTTACCACAAAATGCAACCAATTTAAAAACATCTACAATCTCCCTCTTTGGGAAATTTTTGGCTAAAACAACCTGTCACACCATATCAAAGAACCAGTTGCAGCAGAAATCACACAACCATACACAATCAGAGCTAATACAGTACAACATACCACACATACACCATACCACACACACAGCATATACCACTAGTATGCGCACAATCAAACAGATCAACACAAAACAAGCATATAAAAATTGTTGATCACACAACCACACTTGTTGTTCTGGGGTTACATTACTACTTCTCCCCCTGTTTGGCCACAAAAGTTGCCAAAGCAATCTTAATATGCAAATTAAGAACAGAACTAAAATAAAATCCATCATCAAAACAAAAAAACACAGAAAGAAAAAAACATCACCACCACCAGCTGTTTTTATTCTTCAGATTCAGACCTACTAGAGTTGTCTGCATCACTTACGTCATCCTCAGAATCTCTTCCCTCTTCCTGGTCATCTTTTGCTTCTATCCCCGCAGCACCTGCAAAATCCTCATTACCATCCTTCTCTTTATAGGTCCTGCAGAGGTACTCTTCTTCTTGACAGAGTCTTTGGAAGGGCTTTTAACATCACCTTTCTTCACAGGAGAATTCTGAATCACAACTTTTCCTTTTCTTCTAGTCATGGGCTGTTGAGCTACTCATCCAAATCCACAACATTTGTTCCTGTTCCAACTTCTACCCTTGGACTATCATCAGCTTCAGACTTTCCGATGTTATTGATATCCTTAATGACATTAGGATTATCAGCATCTTCTTGATCCTCTTTGTTGTTTTCCTCTTCAGTCATGTGACTGTCACCACCAGCAGTGTGGCCATCATTATGATTGCTCTTTGGAGGATCAGGGATCACTATTTAAAGAGGGACAGATATCCCAGGGACTTGATGATTTTCATCCAAAATCCGTTTGACAATCTTGGCTATGGAGTTTGTCATACCCCAAATTTGTCCTACCCTTATTTATCTGGCTTGCAACTCATAAACATACATCCATTTAGGTCATATCATTGCATGCATCTGTATCATTGGTCCTTGGTCAGAAGGAGAGACTTGAAGCCTAATGTGGGGTGTCATCAGCTTGCCCAAGACCTCTTGAAATCAGGGTTTTCATCCAGTTCATAGCATTGGCAAGAATGTACAAGCCTAGAAGTCATCTGATCCTCTTAATCAGGGTTTCCTTGACCAAAGTCAACCAGTTGACTTTCTGGTCAACATTTAATCAGGAACGGACTTTATGAGTGAGAAGCTTTCATATTAACTATGTGGACATTTTCATGTGACTGGATTTGACTGGAGGAGATTTAATCAGGAATTCCATCAATAATCAGGAAAATCAGAACAGTTGACTTTTGGGTCAAAATCAGAAGAATTATTCAAATATTGACTTTTGGTGGAAAATCAGTCAAGAAAAGTCAAAGAATGGATAAAATCAGGAGTTTGACGAAAAGTTGCCAAAAATAGAAAAATGACAAAAATAGAAAGTTTTGACACTTAGAAATTTTTTGGCTCTTTAAATGTTGATGAACAGTCCACTTCAGCCCTGGTTTACACGTGTCAAAAGGCTTTATTCCAGAAATATTTCAACATCAAAGCTGTTCAAATCATGGCCCTCTATAAGCTTGTAGTTGGAAGTTTTTGCATTTGAAGCTTGTATGAAGAGATAAAATGGTTTGAAGTTGCTGGAAAGTCATTTGAACCAAGCCACAATCCAGGTCATGGGCCAGGTCATGACCAGACATTTCATCAAGCATGTGGCATGCCAAATTTCAAGCTGATTTCAGAGATGTACAAATGTGATAAGGATCCAAACTTGGTCTCATTCTATTCTCCCCTATGTTCTCTATCCAACAAAACAAGAATCATGGCAATTGAACAAATATTGAACTAAATGCAAGCTTCCAAAGTCATGCCCTCACATTGACCAAGTCAAGCATCCGGCCAGGCCAAGCTCTGAGTCACACGCAGTCATTTTCACAAACAGGTGGTGCGCCAAATGTGAGGTCGTTTATTGGGCTCCACAAGTCTTCAATGGGATCAAGACAGGTATCAAACAACTCCTTGCCATGTCCTCGTTCCATTAAGCTTTGGTATATGATGATTGAACATATAATGAGAAAACCACAAGGTCCTAAAGTGACACCTTCAACGAGTCATATTTCTTGCTAAAAGCCATGGAACTGAGCAAGGTCACGTGCAGGCAGAGGTAGCATTGTTGTTCTTGTGAGTTTCGAACCATTTTTCTCATGCCTCAGGCATCAACTCAAAAACCTTGTAACACCAAAGTTATTCTACGCCGAGTACTCTTCAAATCGACACCAAACACGCATGGTTTGGAGGCCTATGGTTAGAGCTATCAGGTCATAAAGTGAGCACCATGGATGATTTGCAGACACAAGGCAACAACAAAATTTGGCAACACAGGGCACGCGTGTAAGACAATTTCTCATCCATTTTTCTCTAATAAACCATGCAAGATTCTGAACTTAAAAGAACACACACAAGACTTGCCAAAGAAAAAAACTTGTTCACTAAGCAGAGGAGAAGCTATACTACAACAACCCACACCAAAAGATCCATGCACACTCATACTACATAAGCTAGAACCCTTCACAATCCACATGACACACTCTCATTCTTTCATTTTCTCAAAGATTTCCCTCCTCACTCTCCTATCCCCTCGGTTCTCTCTCTTCTCTTTCTCTTCATTCACCCTCCAAGATAAAGTTTGTTACACTCTCTAACAAACTTTCCTAACACCATGCTTCCATAGCCGAACCTTTAACCACCATAACCAACCACCAACTACCTCCATTCTCCACCAACTTCAACAACCTCCAATCTCCATCATCATCTCCATTCTCCAAACACCTTCATCCTCATCCACAACCTTCAACTTCCTTCACGAATATCTTCACCAATTCCTAGCCATAACAACATCTTTCTACGGCCACCAACAACCACCACTGAAGCCGTTTCGTCATCACCACCATCTTCACGTTTCTTCAATTCGGTTTGGAAGAAGAACATTGCGTGTGAGTTTATTTCTCCGTTATTCTCAAGATATCATCAAAGAGGATTCGAACAAGACTGTGGAGAGTTCTTCTGAAGATTAGCGGTTCGCCAACTGGTAAGTTCTTGAATCTATGTCTCAGCATGTTAGAATTGTATGGAGGTAGTTGTGGTAGTTGCTTGTTGCATATTGGTTCCTTGCGAGATCTGAATGTACTGAACCTATGCTAAGTGTTTGCATTTTGTTGAATGTAAGTGTTATACTTTGGTTTAGGATACGATATTGATTAGAATAGGCTGAGCCGGTGTCGTTCTTGTTGGTTGCAGTGGGCTAGGGTTCCTTTAAATGCTTTTGGTTAGCGGGTTAGAGGGTTCAAAATGGGAAAACGAGGCTGGATTCGGATTCTATGCAGAATTCCGAGTGGAGCGGTGGTCACGCTTTGATTTTCTGGGCATTTGTGTGGTAACTCCGGCGGAGGTTGGCCGGGGAAGATGACCGGAGCCCTAGCTCCGACATCTGAATTTTGTTCTGTGTTTCCACCTCCGACGCATACGTGGCTCTCTTCCATTGGTCTCTTTCCCACCACTTTGTTAATTTTGTTTTATTTCAATCACTGTGTGGTGTGTTGGCGTGAGGTAATTGGCTCATGGTTTCGTTTTGTCTTATTATCATTTAAAAACAGGCTGACCAATTGATACTTAGTTAACATGATTCACGTTCCTTTTTCTTTCATGATAAAACCATATAATAAAATGAGATAACAAGTGAAATAATGAAAAAGCAAGTGGAACAATGGGATCTGGGCCATGCGTGCGTGGGCCTTGCCCTTTTTCTGGATCACGCCCCCATTTCACTAGTACACCACCACGCAATGACCCTGGGCCTGGACGCCCATGCTCTTACCACCCCCTATTCCTGGCCCAGTTTTACTTATGACTAGTTTTAGTTCATATAAAAAACTGCTAACTCACCCCCTGCAGTGTAGATTAGAGTTTCACTTTATTTTGTTTTGCTTTTAATTTTTTAGCTCATAATTCCAATTTTAAATCAATAAAAATGCATAAATCAATGATAGATTTTAGCTCACTTCACAATAGTTTTTTCTACTTTTAGTCGATAAAAACATAATAAAACCTTTAATAATTTTGTTAGATTTTTAGGTGATCTTTGACCATTAAAAAGGCTCATAAAAATAGTAGTTTTTTTCTTAGTTTCATTTTTGTACTAATGCTTGAATCATTTTGTACTATTTCCATGTTCATTTTTGTATGATGCTTGAGTGATTTTATTGCTCTTATTCTTAGCCTTATTTTAGGCCTATTTTTGTTAGTACCTTTTCATTATTCCCTTTAGAATCTATCCCATGTTAACATTAGGATTTAGACTTGTATAGACAACTTAGATTAGAATTTAGATATAGTTCCCTATTGCATTCTTTTTCTTTTCAACTCTTTAAAATACTTAATAAAAGGAAGATGTGAATCACATTAAGAAAGTGATAGAGAAATGAGTGGGATTCATTCCCTAATCTATTTCTCAATCGCTTAGTGGCATAGAAACGAGTGGGATTCATTCCCTAATCTGTTTCTCGGTTGTCGCACGCTCGCGAAAAATGAACAGAGTCGCCACCAATATATTTATCCCATAAGGGAAAGGAATATCAGAAAACCTAACAAAGGGTAAGAACAAGGTCTTGCGACCAGAGAATCTAGGTACGGGAGTCGGTTACGCAAGGGGAAGGTATTAGCACCCCTCGCGCCCATCGTACTCGATGGTATCCACCTATGTTTGTTTCTATCTAAAGGGTGTATAACTATGTCTGTGTCTAAATGCGAAATGAATGCAAAATGTAGGGAAAAGAAGAATTGTACTCGCACGGGCCCTACCCCGCTGCCTACGTATCCTTTTCAGGAATCAGAGTTACCGTAGCTCGGCTTACGATTTTCTGTTTGTTTTGTGTTTTTTATTTGGGCGGCGTTAACGTTCGCGCTCTTGCATAAGGGATCGCCTACGATGCGTACGAGCGGAAATAACGGTGCCCTTAGGTGCCAACGAGGAAAAAGAAAAAGAAATGATTGGTTTGTGTTTTTTAGGGTAATTCCATGATGACGAAGACCTACTACAAGGCTTCGCATCACTTCCTTACTTTGTTTTAAATCTGAACATTTATTAGGTTTTTTGAAGTGTTTTTGGTTGGTGTTTTTTAAGGGGATTTAATTTGTGACTTAGATCATACCAAAAAGAGTTTTGTTTTGCATATTTAGAGAACCCACATCGAGGCCTACGCCACAATCGTTTCTCTAAATAACGGTTAAGAAATACATCGAGGCTTCACACCTCAATCATTTCTTCTCCGCTAAGTAAAGGAAATACAAAAAGGAGTTCTTTTGTGAATAATTAGAGAATGCACATCGAGGCCTACGCCACAATCGTTTCTCTAAACAACGGTTAAAAAATACATCGAGGCTTCACACCTCAATCATTTCTTCTCCGCTAAGTAGGAAAGAACATACATCGGGGCCTACACCCCAATCATTTTTTTCCTACTATGAAATATAGTAACGGTATGATCTTCATCGATATTTATTAAGTATTTTAAAAGTTGAAAAGAAAAAGGAGATGAGAGGGGAACTATTTCTAAATTCTAGTCTAAGTTGTCTATACAAGGGAAACAAAATGAAAAAACTATACAATTTATTAAAAGAAACTATACATGGAATGTGTAAAGGAAAATCAATATGCGACAAATAAAATTGAGAACTATAGCAAACAAATGATACTCACAAGCACACATACATCCATTAATTCTATACAAAAAATCGAGACTAAAAATTAATTCCTAAGTCTATTAGAGGATTATTTACAAAGAAGTATTAATCAAAGGGAATTCAAATATATTGTGAAGAAAAAGGTTTATTAAGAGGACCAAAACAATTAGAAAAAATAAAAAAAATCGTGACTATTATTTACACATTCTAAAATACCTAAAATCATTTCTTATACATTTTTTTTATTCGGTTTAAAAAGATTTAAGAAGCAAAAATAAAAGAAAACAAAAAAACAAAATAAAATGGAAACTAGAACTAAGCTACCAGGGGGTGTATTAGCATTTTTAAATGAACTAAAGCTAGTGTTAACTCAAAACCGGGCCTGATTCAGGGGGTGGGGAAAGAACAAGGGCGTTCAGGCCCATCCGGTACGTGGTGGTGTAATGGTGAAACGCAGGTGTAATCCAGAGAAGGGCAAAGCCCAATACGCGTGTGGCCCGACAATCAACAAACCACTTGATCCACATATACTCATCATTCCATTTATTCTTTTTATTATCACATGTGGTTTATTATATGGTTTACATGAAGGAAAAAAAAGCTACGTAACAGTAATATAATGACTTATCATCAATCAGGCCACCTTATTTTAAGTCACAAGAGGACAAAAAAAAGATGCATTCAACCAATCATAATGCGCCACCGCGCCATCCCCATCATATGAATAAGACAAACTGCAACCAAATGATAATCAGAATCCAATTAAGGCCTGCCACGTAGGCAACGGATAAGGAGCAAAACAGACGCAGGAGCTAGGGCTCCGGTCGTCTTCTCCGGCCAACCTCACCGCCGGAACCGCACGGAAACGTCCAGAAAATCATGCCTCCACCACTGTTGCACTCGGATTTCGCCACTGAATCCGAATATGCCATTATTTCTTCCTAATTCTTTCCCTAGTATCGTAACCGAAAGCACTTTGTTGCACCAATTTCTTGAGAATTCACTAAAGCATGTGTAGTTCATATAAACAGACCTTCTGAACCTTGACTATTAAAGCATTCTAACAGAACACATTTCACAGAGATCAAGCATACAGTTTGAATGTTCAGGCAGCCATTAATCCATAAACTATAGCTCATTCAACATCCAGAGATTTATAAGCAGATGTATCAAGCAACAAACACGTTCCACATACATACAATATGTTCATGCGTGGTGAATATGCTGAGGAGTTTGAATCACTTACTTGTTTGAAGTTTAGATCTTGAAGAAGAAGAGGATCCTACGAGACGTTGACCTACACGGAGGGAGATGGTGATGATGTTCGGAATCTGCGACTTGAGATAATGATGGTGGTGATCAGTGAGAGCTGCTGAACATTCTTGCAGCCGTGGAGTTTTGGTTGTGGAAGCTTGAAGAAGATGATGGTGGAGATGATGGTGAGGGTTGAGGAAGAAAATGAAGATGAAGTTGGTTAGGGGTTGTATGAGTTTGTTAAAGTTTGTTACAAATTGTAACAAACTTTGAAGGTGAGTTTATGGAAGGGAGAGAGAGAATCGAGAGATGAAGAAATTTGAAATCTGGAAAAATGGAAAAAAATGAATTATCCGTGTGATTTGTGAGGGGACTTGGCCTTTATATGGTGAGGTGAGAGTGCATGGAATTAAGGTGAGGGTGAGTGTAGTGTAGTATTGTGCATGGCCTTGTAGTAATGTGATGGTGTATGTATGCTGCATGGGCCTGGATATTGTTCTTAGGGAAAAATATGACATTGCTAGAACAATACTTTGAGGATCCATATCTTGCTCATTACATGTTTGCTTGACGTGACCCATGTCTCAAATGAAAGAGGGCATGGCAAGGAGTCACTTGGAATCAAGTTTGGTCAATATGGGAACTCATGGAATCTATAAATCAAGTTCAAACTTCGCCCACCACACATTTGTGGAAATGCCGCGCGTGACCTGGAATCCTGGCTTGGCTGGATGCGTGGTGTATGTTTTACGAAGGCATGACTTTGACGACTCATGACGGTTTCGTTACTCACCCAATAGACTCAATCCTTGTTTCATTGTGTAAAGGACATGGCAAAGAATAGATACATCCCAAGTTTGAATTTATGGGGTTCCTATATTGTCCTACAATTAGCTTCACATATGGCACATCGCGTGTTTGATGAAATGCATGCGTGCTGCCCAGGATTTGGCTTGGTAATCTATCGATGCGTGACTTGGAAAGGGCTTCACTTTAGGGCTTCATAATTGCTTCAATACTTACCCAATTGGATTGATTCTTGTCTTGTTGGATAGATCACATGGAAAGGAATAGAATGATACCAAGTGTGGGTCTTTATCACATTTGTACATCTCTGAAATCAGCTTGCAATTTGGCACGCCACATGCTTGATAAAATGTCTGGTCATGACTTGGCCCATGACTTGGATTGTGACTTAGGTGGAATGAGTTTTCAGCAACTTCATGCTACAATACTTCTCTAACCAAGCTTCAAATGAAAAAGTATCCAACTACAAAGTTGTTCTCCTCCATGAGAGGAACAACTTTGATGTTGGAAATTCTTCCAAAAAATGTCATTTGCCACGTGTAATTATGCTGTGAAGTTGACTGATCATCACACTTGAAATGTACCAAAAATTTTCTAAGTATGAAACCTTCCATTTTTGTCATTTTCTATTTTTGGCAACTTTTGTCAAACTCCTGATTTTATTCGTTCCTCGACTTTTCTTGACCGGTTTTCCACTAAAAGTCAATATTCGAATAATTCTTCCGATTTTGACCCAAAAGTCAACTGTTCTGATTTTTCTCCGATTTCAATGAAATTCCCGATTAATCCACTTCTGACCCATAGAAATCATCTGAACACTTCCACACAAGCATCATGCCACTTCTCTCCATAAAATCAGCTCTTGATCAATGTATTTGACCAAAAAGTCAACTGCGTTTACTTTGGTCAAGAAACCCTAATTCAGGATAATCAGATGAACATCAAGATTGTACTTTTCAACCAATGCCTTGAGTTGAGAATGAGAGAACCCTAATCCAGGAAGACTTTAATGAAAACAAAGCCACATGATTACACCTCAGGCCCTTATTCTCTGATCGAGAATTCTTTGCCATGAAAGCTCTTTCTTGCTAGTCTTTGAATGATACCAATGATATGAATGCATGAGTTGGATTATGACCTAAATGGTATATGTACATGAATCGTAAGCCAGATGAATAGGGTAGGACAAATTTGGGGTATGACAGCTGCCCCTATTTAATCGTCTTAAACTTGAAGGTGAGATTGGCGTTAGCCTTTCGAACATTCGAGGTAGAAGAAGATTAAATATCAAAGTACCAGAAATTTGTCCTAAAGAGAAGATGGTGTAAATGATACCCTAATTTTTTTTGTTTTTGTTTTGATATCCGCTTGGGAAAGAGATTTTTTTTGTTTTTTCTGGTGGAAGAATTTACAATGAGTAATGGATTTGAATGGTGGTAGCTTGTAACGTAGCCAAGGTGCCAACACAGGTTTTTAAAGGGAATGGTTGTATGAAATAATGACTAAAAGGAAAAGATCTCGTGCGATCTATGACTCGACATCGGGAGAAGATCTCGTACGATCTTCAAGGCTGAAAGGAAAGAGATCTCGTGCGATCTACGACTCAACATCGGGAGAAGACCTCGTACGATCTTCGAGACTGAAAGGAAAGAGATCTCGTGCGATCTACGACTCAACATCGGGAGAAGACCTCGTACGATCTTCAGGACTGAAAGGAAATAGATCTCGTGCGATCTACGACTCAACATCTGGAGAAGATCTCGTACGATCTTCAGGACTGAAAGGAAATAGATCTCGTGCGATCTACGACTCAACATCGGGAGAAGACCTCGTACGATCTTCAAGACTGAAAGGAAATAGATCTCGTGCGATCTACGACTCAACATCGGGAGAAGACCTCGTACGATCTTCAGGACTGAAAGGAAATAGATCTCGTGCGATCTACGACTCAACATCGGGAGAAGACCTCGTACGATCTTCAGGACTGAAAGGAAATAGATCTCGTGCGATCTACGACTCAACATCGGGAGAAGACCTCGTACGATCTTCAGGACTGAAAGGAAATAGATCTCGTGCGATCTTCGACTCAACATCAGGAGAAGACCTCGTACGATCTTCAGGACTGAAAGGAAATAGATCTCGTGCGATCTACGACTCAACATCGGGAGAAGACCTCGTACGATCTTCAGGACTGAAAGGAAATAGATCTCGTGCGATCTACGACTCAACATCGATTCGACATCAAGAGAAGGTACAAGCAGAGAGTCATTTGTGTCAGACATTTGTCGAGGATTGAGGATACCTCGTATCGGCACCGCAGCTTAAAAGTGTTTGTGACATGACAGCAGATATCAAGTGGAGTTTGTAAAGATGACAACTTCTGTAGGGATGTATCATTGTTTCGATTCAACTTTGACCCACATTATCTGACTTATGCTTCGTATGCATGTTTGAGTTTTTATGGCGTAATGATCCACTGTAACGGATATGCTACGCTTTTGAGGATGCGATGTCATATGCAAATGAATACTATATGCAGAGTGCCAAATAAAGGCCTTGATGAGATAGTGGAGCAGGATCATTGGGGTCCGTTGCTTATCTTCTTAAGACGCCATTGTGAGTGGGCGTTGGAAACCTTACAGTGCCAAAGATTATTGGCAACTGTGATGAGGATTAGAAACCGAGGAGGAAGTGACTTCGCCCGACTTACCTTACATCCTATATTGCTTGGGGAATCATGAGTTTTGAGGGACCCTTCTTTGTCTGCCATATGGAAGAGGGACATGGATCTCTTCAGGTGCCCCATGCTTACCAGTACTGATGAATTATACTCTTGAACTTTCACGCGGGATGATGACGACCTTTGTGACATTTCACAAGCCAAGATGACGGCTAGAACCTGCAACCTGCACAGAAAACAACGTTTGGATGCAAATGGTGGCCCTTAGAGCACTTTTATGTTTGTGTAACATCATGTTTCGTTTTGATTTGTGATTATTATTCCCCCATGTTTTCAATGCAATGTTTAATAACGAATTAAATCACACCTCGCATGCGAAAAATGAAAAGCAAGAAGGAAAGCTTTTTATCAAAAGATCATTTTATTGATGGAATGCCTATGAATAGGCTTCTGTACAAGGAAGCAACTCCTAAATGAGGTAGTTGCGAAAAAGAAAATAAAATGCAAAAGGCAAAATGGCAAAGAGAAATGCTCGAATTTCCATTAAAATTGGTATTGCTACAGTTCCCATATCCTTGATCCTCTCAATGCTTTACTTCAGAAGCGTAATGGTTGGATCGATCTGTCCGTTTTGCCAAGGGCGTATAGTGATCTTTGTGAAGGATATTCAGACTGCAGCCTCTCGCTTTTAATCCCTAACTTTTGCCTGGACCACCCTTTCGGGTTTTTCAATCCAGCGGGATACCCTTTTTTGCATAAGTCGCCCTTTCGGGTTTTCGACTTAGCGGGTTGTTCTTTTTTGTTTTATCCCTAATTTTTGCCCAAACCCTTTTGGTTTGCCGGGATGCCCTTATTTTTGCCTAGGTACGTCGACCTAGCGGGTCTTTTATGCGTAGTATTTTTTGACTGAGTCTGAATTGGCTGGAAGCGGAACGTCTTCCCCATCCATCTTTGTCAGGATTAAAGCACCACCTGAGAAGGCTTTCCATTTGCCCCTTGGATCGGTGTGAATTGGCAAGATCTTCCTCACGACGAGGTCACCTGTGTGGAATTCTCGAGGCCGAATTTTCTTATCATATGCTTTCTTAATCCTCTTTTGGTATAGTTGACCATGGCAAATGGCGGATAAGCGTTTCTCCTCAATTAGATTGAGATGGTCAAGCCTCGTCTGAACCCATTCTGTTTCATCAAGTTTGGCATCCATCAAAACCCTCAACGAAGGAATTTCCACTTCGACGGGGAGTACAGCCTCCATACCGTAGACAAGAGAGAAAGGAGTTGCCCCAGTTGAAGTACGAACTGAAGTTCTAAAGCCATGCAAAGCAAACGGTAACATCTCATGCCAGTCTTTGTACGTCCTAACCATCTTCTGGACGATCTTCTTTATGTTCTTGTTAGCAGCTTCGACTGCGCCATTCATCTTTGGCCGATAGGGTGATGAATTGTGATGTTCAATCTTGAACTCTTCGCACAACTCTGCCATCATCTTGTTATTAAGATTGGACCCATTATCAGTGATGATCTTATTTGCAACCCCATATCGGCATATGATCTCTTTCTTGATGAAGCGAGTGACGACTTGCTTGGTCACGTTTTTGTAAGAAGCAGCTTCAACCCATTTGGTGAAGTAGTCGATGGCAACAAGAATAAATCTGTGTCCGTTCAAAGCTTGCGGCTCAATTCGTCCAATCATGTCGATGCCCCACATGGCAAAGGGCCATGGTGAGGTAAGAACATTCAAGGGAGTTGGAGGGACATGAATTCTGTCTGCGTACACTTGGCATTTGTGACACTTTTTCACGTACACATAACAGTCACTTTCTATTGCCATCCAATAATATCCTGCTCGCAAGATCTTTTCAGCCATAGAATGCCCACTGGAATGAGTTCCAAAAGATCCCTCGTGAATTTCTCGCATGATCAATTCTGCCTCGTGTCTATCCACGCATCTGAGCAAAACTGAATCATAATTTCTTTTGTACAGGACGTCTCTTGGCAGGAAGAATTTGGATGCTAACCTTCGAAGTGTTCGCTTATCACCAATCGTAGCATCTTTGGGATACTCTTGCTTCTCAACATACCTTTTGATATCGTAATACCAAGGTTTCTCATCATACATATCTTCAGTGGTGAGGCAATGAGAAGGGAATACATGTGCGGGCTCTTTGTAACGGAGGATCCTTATGTCTGGTGCCTCATTAGGGGAGCTAACTCTGAACATGGCGGCCAAAGTAGCCAAGGCGTCTGCCAACTGGTTTTCCTCTCGTGGGATGTGATCGAAAGTAATTTCCTCGAAAGCGGGCAACAACTCCAAGATATAGTCCCTATAAGGAACTAAAGTGGGGTGTCGTGTTTCCCAATCACCTCTTACTTGATGTATGACCAAAGCAGAATCCCCATAAACTTCGAGGATCTTGATTCTCATATCAATGGCCGCCTTGAGGCCCATTACACAAGCTTCGTACTCTGCCACATTGTTCGTGCAATCGAAGCATATCCTGGCTGTGAAAGGGATGTGAGTTTGACGAGGAGAAGTCAAAACTGCCCCAATACCATGACCCATAGCATTTGATGCACCATCGAACGTGAGAGTCCATCGCTCCCCTGGTTCGGGTCCTTCATCGTCATCCAGCTTCATGATATCCTCATCAGGAAAGTCAAACTTCATTGACTGGTATTCTTCCAGTGGCTGATGAGCGAGATGATCCGCAAGGACACTTCCTTTGATGGCCTTCTGTGTAACATACTGAATGTCGTACTCTGATAAAAGCATTTGCCATCGTGCTAGTCTCCCTGTAAGAGCCGGTTTTTCAAAGATGTACTTTATCGGGTCCATTTTGGAGATCAATAAAGTGGTGTGAGTCAACATATACTGCCTCAGTCGGCGAGCAGCCCATACCAAAGCACAGCAAGTTTTCTCGAGTAGTGAGTAACGGGATTCACAATCGGTAAACTTTTTGCTCAAGTAATAAATGGCGCACTCTTTTCGACCAGACTCGTCATGCTGGCCCAGCACACACCCCATAGATCCTTCAAGCACAGTTAAGTACATAAGAAGCGGCCTCCCAGGAACCGGAGGCATGAGAATTAGTGGCTCTTGGAGGTATTGTTTGATCTTTTCGAAAGCCTCTTGACAATGATCATCCCAACGGATATCTTGATTCTTGCGCAGCAACTTAAAAATGGGTTCGCAAGTGTCAGTGAGATGAGAAATGAACCTGGCTATATAATTCAATCTCCCAAGGAACCCTCGAACTTCTTTCTCATTCTTCGGTGCTGGCATATTCTGTATTGCTCTTACTTTATCAGGGTCGACCTCAATCCCTCGTTGGCTCACGATGAATCCAAGTAACTTTCCAGATCGCACTCCGAAAGTGCACTTGTTTGGATTAAGCCTCAACTTGAATTTTCGCAGCCGAGCAAACAATTTCTCAAGATATACCAAGTGTTCCTCCTCAGTTTGGGATTTTGCAATCATATCATCAACGTATACTTCAATATCCTTATGGATCATGTCATGAAAGAGGGTCACCATCGCACGTTGATACGTTGCACCAGCATTCTTAAGACCAAAAGGCATCACCTTATAACAATACGTACCCCAGGGAGTGGTAAAAGTAGTCTTGGTCATATCTTCAGGAGCCATCTTTATTTGATTATAGCCAGAAAAACCATCCATGAATGAGAATACCGAATACTGAGCAGTGTTGTCGACTAACACATCAATATGAGGCAGAGGAAAATCATCCTTTGGACTTGCCCTATTCAAATCTCGGTAGTCGACACACATGCGTACCTTTCCGTCCTTCTTAGGAACAGGTACGATGTTTGCAATCCAAGGAGGATATTCACATGCAGATAAGAAACCAGCCTTCAACTGTTTTTCAACTTCCTCCTTGATTTTCAAAGCCATATCAGGTCGAGTTCTTCGTGGTTTCTGTTTTACAGGCGGACATTCTGGTTTGAGCGGTAACCTGTGCATAACTATATCCGTGTCTAAACCAGGCATGTCTTCGTATGACCAGGAGAAGATGTCAACATACTCTCGGAGCAGCTCAATCAACCTTCTTTTTACATCACTTTGCAAAGCGGCCCCTATCTTGACTTCTCTCTTTGCCTCTTCTGTACCGAGGTTGATGATTTCTATGACCTCCTGATGTGGTTGAATGGATTTCTCTTCTTGTCTCAATAATCTTGCCAATTCCTCAGGGACTTCACAATCTTCCCCACTATCTTCATCAGCTTGGTCAATTGGATTCTCAAGGATATCAAGACGTGGAACTGTAACATTATCATTTCGGATGGAATCCGAGCCGGATCTGCACGATGGATGATTTATGCTTTAGAATGCAGCACATAGAGGAAATGAAAAAGAAATAAAATTTGCCATTTTATTTTTTGGAAAAAAGTTTTAAAACAAAAAATGAAAGACATGGAGCAGTAATTGTATGCGAAAAATGCGATTTTTATTCATCATTAAACAGACTGAAACACATGGGGGGCCCCTCTTTATACAAGTGATCAAAATGCTTGGGGCGAAGCACATGATTTATCGAAACAAGAAAATTACATCTCCATAAAAGTGACTCTCGGGATGTCCAATATGGTCCAATTGTTGAGTTCCTGTCCAGGTGCAGCATGGCAAATGAATCTGGAGAGATCTTCTTCATCCTCATCATCCACGGCGAGAACCTGACCTCTAGAACTAGTACTGGCACTAACGAACACTTGAGAGATCGGGGGGATCACCTTCTTTCCGAGGGTTGTGCTGAGCTGAGTAGAAGAGGATGGCTGGTATCCAAGCCCATACTTGTCTCGCTTCTCATAGACATCAATCAGCTTGCCCCAGGCACCATGGGGAACACCAGCTTCTAGGAAAGCCTTAGCATCATTCAAGGATGAGAGGGGTTCTCCAGGTTCCCTCTTATTCTCGACCACAGGGAGTTTGTCCACCGACACGATCTCTAAGGCTTGAAAGGGGGTCTTTTGTATCTCTACCTCCACTTCCACATAACGGTATGTTGCTAGGTTATTGACTATCAGATCCTCTTCACCAGTGATCACAACAATCTTGTCATTCACAACAAATTTCAAACACTGGTGGAGGGTAGATGTCACAGCTCCAGCAGCGTGAATCCAAGGACGACCCAAGAGGCAAGTGTACGAAGGGCGTATGTCCATAACGTAGAAGGCGATGTAGAACATGTGAGGACCAATCAAGACAGGCAGATCAATTTCCCCTTCTACGGACCTTTTAGAACCATCAAACGCTCTGACACTCATAGTGCATGGCCTCATCATAACCCCATCCATACTCAGTTTAAACAAAGTAGCCTTGGGCATCACATTAAGAGAAGAACCCGTATCAATCAGAACTCGAGACAACACAGCATCCAGACACTTTATGGAGATATGCAACGCTTTGTTGTGTGCTGTACCCTCGGGTGGAAGTTCATCATCATAAAAACCCAAACAATTACCAGCAGCAATGTTGGTCACGACCCTTTCAAACTGAGGCACAGTAATGTCTTGAGTTACATGAGCTGAAGCCAGGACCTTCATCAGAGCATTCCGGTGAGCTTTTGAATGCACCAAAAGAGACAAGATAGAAATCTTAGCTTGAGTTTGGTCAAGTTGATCAATCACCTTGTAGTCACTTTTCTTAATGATTCTCAGAAGCTGTTCAGCATCTTGTGCAGTACGGGTCTCGGGGGGATCAACAGCAACTTGCTTCCCCTTCGCTTGTGCATTGGCATCTTTGTTGGTCTCTTTAGGAAGTGGAGGAGGGGCAGCGAAGATTCGACCACTACGAGTGATGCCACTAGTCCTGGCAATATTAGTGACACTCGAATTACCCACTGGGGGACAATCATACTTCTTCCCTCGAATATACACATCATTATAACTCCAAGGAACCGCCTTAGAATCACCCACAGAAGAGGAAACGGGAGATAGAGTCGAGGGAGTCAGAGGAGCACTTGGAACCTGAATAACCAACGGAATTCTTGGAGCTTGAGTAACCAATGGAGTACTCGGGGCATGAATGACCAAAGGAATGCCTTGAGTCTTCGACACCTCAGCAGGATAGTAAGGGATTTCTAGAGTAGCCACATCTTTATCAGAATCAACCCTTTCCACTATAAGAATACCTTCATCCATCAGCTTTTGAATCTCCTCCCTCAATCTAGCACATTCCTCCGGATTAGAAGAACATTGTAAACAGAAGTCATGTAGTTCACACAAAACCTTTTGTTGCACGAGGTGTTCTCTGACAGTTGCAAGCGGCATCTTAACCTCATTAACATCAGTTACCAGGATTTGGTCGTCGTATAACTCAACAGCATTGGTCGCACCTGCGTGAGGAGGCATAGGATTATTCTGCACATTAGGACCAGTAGGAGTGAACGAGATAAGCTTGTCATCCAGGAGATCCTGAACCTTTAATTTGAATGCTCTACACTTTTCGATTGTATGGCCTAGAGCCCCTAAATGAAATTCACAACGGGCATTAACATCATATCCGGGAGGAAGAGGACTAGGTGGAGGACCAAGTTCACGAAGTTGTACCAACTGATCAACAAGCAACTGAGGGAGAAGCTGAGCATACGACATCGAAACCGGATCTATACACCTTTCTTGGTACCTTGGCCTTTGTGGAGCTCTCTGACCTTGAGGCCTAGGATTTTGCTGACGATTCTGAGGAGCAGCAACTTGTTGTTGTGGGATGAATGGCTGTTGAGGTACCACCCATGGTTGTGGAAGAGTAGCAGCATATGCTTGAGGAACATATGGGCCAGGAACAGCATAAGGCATTGGGTAATAAGGAGGTGGAACAACAGAGTATACAGGAGCTCGGCCTTGATCAACAGAGGCGGTGCTAGTCTCACCTTCTTTCTTCTTCACAAATCCGGAGTAGGGCTTCTTACTATTACCATTAGAGTTGCTAGGATTAGTAACACCTTGAATAGTACCAGCTTTAACACAGTTCTCAACCCGTTCACCAATGATGACCACATCTGAGAAGGAAGGAGAAGTATTACTAACCATGTGCTGAAGATACGGCCCTTTCAGAGTACCCATAAACAGATCAATCAATTCGCGGTCGAGGAGAGGAGGTTGAACTCGAGCAGCAAGTTCGCGCCACCTCTGGGCGTATTCTTTGAAAGATTCTTCAGACTTTTGTGACATATTTTGAAGCTGGGCACGGCTAGGAGCCATAGCGGTGTTATAGTGGTATTGTTTCAAGAAGGCATCAACAAGTTCTCCCCAAGTACTAACATTAGACCTCTCAAGTTTCATATACCACTCCAACGGAGCTCCAGTGAGACTGTCCTGGAAGAAATGCATGAGCAATGGTTCGTTTTCAGCATGAGCAGCCATCTTACGGCAGTAAGAACGGATGTGAGTCTCTGGGCAGGTGACTCCCTTGTACTTATCAAAATCTGGTACCTTAAACTTTGGGGGAATAACAATCCCAGGTACCAGGCACAAAGCAGCAGTGTTGAAACTTGAGGTTTTAGCAACCTCAACAGCCTTAAGGCGCTCTTCAAGAGCCTGGTACATCTTAGCAGTCTCGGTCAACTCAGTAGTAAGATCGTGTTCAAGATCAATAACCTCGTGATGGTCGTCCACTACTTTAAGTGTCTCATTAATAGGAGTCTCCTTAGTTTTCACTCCTCCCTCAACATAATTGGTAGGAGCATCCTTGACCAATCCAGCGACACTCTTTCTGAGCTCCTTTTGTCCTTGGACAACGACATGGAGGGTCTCCATAAGTTGGGTCATTCTTTCCCCCATAACATCCATATCCCTACGGAGGGCAGCTTGATTCTGTTCAAATTGGTCCATGATTCTCTTCTCGTTGTTCCTGGTGCGGTAAGGATGTAAGGAAGTCAGCTTTGTTGTTGAAGCAGAAATCTGTTGCTGAAAGGGACCCCAATTAGTTTCTTGTACAATAACCTGAAAAATGCAATATGATAATGTGAATGTATGAGTGCATGTGTGCGTATGAGGTGATGTGCCATTTTCAGAGTATCCAAGATTTAATATTGATCCAGAATAGCTAACAATGTGACAAAAGATAAGTATCAAGAGAAACTAGTTCTTTTTTATTCATAACAGAAATTTAACTTGGGCAAGCCATACATCAACAAGATAGTTCAACAAGGGAAATAAAAGACCCCATCCAACAAGTCTGGTGGTGGTCGAAACATACAGACTCAAACATCAATCCATCTGAATATAAAACAGAGGTCCTCCTTGTCTGAAGTGCTCGTCGCTCCACTTCTTAGTTTCATCAAAAAGTTTCTTGGTTGCTTCTCGATCTCTTCCTTTAAGAAGGCTTTGAATCACCTCATCTTTGCGAAACAAATGCCCATCCAGCTTCTTGCAGCACTCCCTGAGTTCGTCACATCCTTTGCATTCTGGGAGATAATCCTTCTCAGATACGTCCTCCATACCCATCATTCGATCTCTGAGCTTGGCATTTTCTTCTGTTAGTCGGGCGGTGCGGAGGTGACTTCCTTTCAACTGAGTCTCAACCGCTATCCTTTGGGTGGTTTCTTCTTCCAGTTTCTTTTTTAGACTCCTCACTTCAGCTCTAGCCTCCCTTTCTATCTTGAGTTTATAAGCCTTCAAGTCTTCTCTGTACTCTCGCTTGAGTTTCTCTTCTGCCTCTTTTACGGCCCTTTTTATGATCTCCTGGTGATCCTCAACAACAATAGTAGTATCTCTTTCACCTTTTTCCGTTCTAGCCCTTTTTTGAACTCTGGAAGATCCTTCTTTCAGCACCTTGGCTTCGTGTGTCAACTCAACCCTTTTCTGGTCCACAAGACAATGTTTCAGTTGCGCATCTGACCTCTTTTCGTGCAATTGGGTGCTTTCCATATTCACTTGGATGCAATTCTCAGCAGGCATAGCGGTAGTTAGAACCTCAGGTGGTTGTTCGTACAATGGGTTAACTTTCGGGAAAGGCAACAGGCGATCTTTAACTCTATCTTTGACCCAATCTGTATAGGCTTGTTTGGCAACGGCATTCTTCTCACCTAGAGAAGTCTGATCATCTGTATGGATGCTATTCCAGGCGCTCCACACTTTCTCTAGACCCTTTGGATCAGTTCCCTTCTCAAAGCAAACAGATTCGAATATCTCTTTGTCCAAAGGCTTGTCTTCAAGTGCAAAACCCAACTGACGTAGCGCTAGCTTAGGATTGTAATTGATAACACCTTTTGTTCCTATGAGGGGAACGTTGTCAAAAGTACCACAACTAGTTATAACTTCCTTTATGCTCATTCCGAGATGACACCAGACAATGTCATTTGCAGTAAGCCCCATGATCCTTTGAGACCACTTTTGAGTAGAAGTAACGAAAGGACCACTTGCAGGTAGGTGGGACTTAAACCAGGTGTATAACAACGGCAAACAATTCCGTATGGCTCCCCCTTTCCCATATCGAGAGTGAATGGAATAGTACGTATCGGCTAGCAAAGTAGGGATCGGATTCTTATCCACGAAAAGACATATAGCGGCCAGATCAACGAACTTGTGAATGTTAGGGAACATCACGATCCCATAAATCAAAACGGCCAGAAGGGCGTTGAAAGCTTCCCACATCTTTTTGTTAGCCGACTCTTGGGCCCTTTCAATCAAGAAACTCATGTAGAAACCATGAGTGTTACCATTCTTCTTCCAATTTCCATGAACGTCTCCTATGCTCAAATAAAGAGCGTTGGCAATGTAATCCAAATCAGGCTTCTCTGGGACACAAACAAAAGGAACCTTGTGTTGAACCTTGATATTGAGAAAGTGAGAGTACTCCTCGAGAGTGGGAGCCAACTGATAGCCTGAGAAGGTGAAACAACGCAAGTCGGGATCATAGAACTGGATAAGAGTAGATAAAGCCCATTCGTCGACATGTGAGTACAAAAGAGTCAAGATGTTCCCATAATTCTTAGTGAACACAGTTTTATTATGACCAGTAATCAATCCACCCAACTGTCCCAACTGAATCATGCCCTCACGATGGAAACTGTAAGTGTGAGTACGCCTTGTAGCTTCTCTGGTAGCGGTCACGTTGTTAGCCATCCTGGATGAAAAGTAATGACCTTAGATACCCTGAAAAATGGCATGCATATGAGAAATAATACTATTTTTCTTCTTTTCTTTTTTTTCTTCCTTTTTTTTTATTACATCTTTTCTTTCTCTTTTTTTTTGAAAATAAATATGCCATGATGAAAATGATGCAATGGAGATTCTCCCAATATGAGAGAGTTGTTGTGTTGCCTCTGAGCAGAATCGAATGTCATAAGGTCAAAGGTCCGGCATAGGTGCCACACAGTCATAAGAACAATAGTCACCAACAGAACAAAATAGTCAGCAACGGTACCTGTCATGTATATCCCTCCCCACTCACAGGTGAATCTAGGCCAGGGTAAGGTCATGAAACGCAGTATACGGTCCGCCCGAAGGTAAGCATCATCACAGCGCGGATGCGGGTGACGATAATACCTCCGTTTGAAACCACTACTCTGCTCGTAGTCACATGATCCATCCCGAGACGTACACCTCGAGACAAACCATGCTCCCACTCTATCCTAGGGTACCTAAAGTGCACTCATAGCCTGTTTATTGGGCCTTTTACCTCATAGAATCATCCCACCCAACCTGCAAACAGAGAAAATATGTGGCCCCCACGGGGACCCATAATATAGTCCAGATGCATGCGGAAAGTAAACATGATATGCAAGCAGGAAATAAACATGATATGCAAGCATATATACAAAATGTAAACACATAAACAAATAAATAAACACCCAATAAAAGAAACAAACAAAGTCTAGGATCGACTCGCCAAGAATGGACCAGCACAGGTCTATCAACATCCCTTGCAGAGTCGCCAGCTGTCGCACGCTCGCGAAAAATGAACAGAGTCGCCACCAATATATTTATCCCATAAGGGAAAGGAATATCAGAAAACCTAACAAAGGGTAAGAACAAGGTCTTGCGACCAGAGAATCTAGGTACGGGAGTCGGTTACGCAAGGGGAAGGTATTAGCACCCCTCGCGCCCATCGTACTCGATGGTATCCACCTATGTTTGTTTCTATCTAAAGGGTGTATAACTATGTCTGTGTCTAAATGCGAAATGAATGCAAAATGTAGGGAAAAGAAGAATTGTACTCGCACGGGCCCTACCCCGCTGCCTACGTATCCTTTTCAGGAATCAGAGTTACCGTAGCTCGGCTTACGATTTTCTGTTTGTTTTGTGTTTTTTAGTTGGGCGGCGTTAACGTTCGCGCTCTTGCATAAGGTATCGCCTACGATGCGTACGAGCAGAAATAACGGTGCCCTTAGGTGCCAACGAGGCAAAAGAAAAAGAAATGATTGGTTTGTGTCTTTTAGGGTAATTCCATGATGACGAAGACCTACTACAAGGCTTCGCATCACTTCCTTACTTTGTTTTAAATCTGAACATTTATTAGGTTTTTTGAAGTGTTTTTGGTTGGTGTTTTTTAAGGGGATTTAATTTGTCACTTAGATCATACCAAAAAGAGTTTTGTTTTGCATATTTAGAGAACCCACATCGAGGCCTACGCCACAATCGTTTCTCTAAATAACGGTTAAGAAATACATCGAGGCTTCACACCTCAATCATTTCTTCTCCGCTAAGTAAAGGAAATACAAAATGGAGTTCTTTTGTGAATATTTAGAGAATGCACATCGAGGCCTACGCCACAATCATTTCTCTAAACAACGGTTAAGAAATACATCGAGGCTTCACACCTCAATCATTTCTTCTCCGCAAAGTAGAAAAGAACATACATCGGGTCCTACACCCCAATCATTTCTTTCCTACTATGAAATATAGTAACGGTATGATCTTCATCGATATTTATTAAGTATTTTAAAAGTTGAAAAGAAAAAGGAGATGAGAAGGGAACTATTTCTAAATTCTAGTCTAAGTTGTCTATACAAGGGAAACAAAATGAAAAAACTATACAATTTATTAAAAGAAACTATACATGGAATGTGTAAAGGAAAATCAATATGGGACAAATAAAATTGAGAACTATAGCAAACAAATGATATTCACAAGCAAACATACATCCATTAATTCTATACAAAAATCGAGACTAAAAATTAATTCCTAAGTCTATTAGAGGATTATTTACAAAGAAGTATTAATCAAAGGGAATTCAAATATATTGTGAAGAAAAAGATTTATTAAGAGGACCAAAACAATTAGAAAAAATAACAAAAATCGTGACTATTATTTACACATTCTAAAATACCTAAAATCATTTCTTATACATTTTTTTATTCGGTTTAAAAAGATTTAAGAAGCAAAAATAAAAGAAAACAAAAAAATAAAATAAAATGGAAACTAGAACTAAGCTACCAGGGGGTGTATTAGCATTTATAAATGAACTAAAGCTAGTGTTAACTCAAAACCGGGCCTGATTCAGGGGGTGGGGAAAGAACAAGGGCGTTCAGGCCCATCCGGTACGTGGTGGTGTAATGGTGAAACGCAGGTGTAATCCAGAGAAGGGCAAAGCCCAATACGCGTGTGGCCCGGCAATCAACAAACCACTTGATCCACATATACTCATCATTCCATTTATTCTTTTTATTATCACATGTGGTTTATTATATGGTTTACATGAAGGAAAAAAAAGCTACGTAACAGTAATATAATGACTTATCATCAATCAGGCCACCTTATTTTAAGTCACAAGAGGACAAAAAAAGATGCAATCAACCAATCATAATGCGCCACCGCGCCATCCCCATCATATGAATAAGACAAACTGCAACCAAATGATAATCAGAATCCAATTAAGGCCTGCCACGTAGGCAACGGATAAGGAGCAAAACAGACGCCGGAGCTAGGGCTCCGGTCATCTTCTCCGGCCAACCTCACCGCCGGAACCGCACGGAAACGTCCAGAAAATCATGCCTCCACCACTGTTGCACTCGGATTTCGCCACTGAATCCGAATATGCCATTATTTCTTCCTAATTCTTTCCCTAGTATCGTAACCGAAAGCACTTTGTTGCACCAATTTCTTGAGAATTCACTAAAGCATGTGTAATTCATATAAACAGACCTTCTGAACCTTGACTATTAAAGCATTCTAACAGAACACATTTCACAGAGATCAAGCATACAGTTTGAATATTCAGGCAGCCATTAATCCATAAACTATAGCTCATTCAACATCCAGAGATTTATAAGCAGATGTATCAAGCAACCAACACGTTCCACATACATACAATATGTTCATGCGTGGTGAATATGCTGAGGAGTTTGAATCACTTACTTGTTTGAAGTTTAGATCTTGAAGAAGAAGAGGATCCTACGAGACGTTGACCTACACGGAGGGAGATGGTGATGATGTTCGGAATCTGCGACTTGAGATAATGATGGTGGTGATCAGTGAGAGCTGCTGAACATTCTTGCAGCCGTGGAGTTTTGGTTGTGGAAGCTTGAAGAAGATGATGGTGGAGATGATGGTGAGGGTTGAGGAAGAAGATGAAGATGAAGTTGGTTAGGGGTTGTATGAGTTTGTTAAAGTTTGTTACAAATTGTAACAAACTTTGAAGGTGAGTTTATGGAAGGGAGAGAGAGAATCGAGAGATGAAGAAATTTGAAATCTGGAAAAATGGAAAAAATGAATTATCCGTGTGATTTGTGAGGGGACTTGGCCTTTATATGGTGAGGTGAGAGTGCATGGAATTAAGGTGAGGGTGAGTGTAGTGTAGTATTGTGCATGGCCTTGTAGTAATGTGATGGTGTATGTATGCTGCATGGGCCTGGATATTGTTCTTAGGGAAAAATATGACATTGCTAGAACAAGACTTTGAGGATCCATATCTTGCTCATTACATGTTTGCTTGACGTGACCCATGTCTCAAATGAAAGAGGGCATGGCAAGGAGTCACTTGGAATCAAGTTTGGTCAATATGGGAACTCATGGAATCTATAAATCAAGTTCAAACTTCGCCCACCACGCATTTGTGGAAATGCCGCGCGTGACCTGGAATCATGGCTTGACTGGATGCGTGGTGTATGTTTTACGAAGGCATGACTTTGACGACTCATGACGGTTTCGTTACTCACCCAATAGACTCAATCCTTGTTTCATTGTGTAAAGGACATGGCAAAGAATAGATACATCCCAAGTTTGAATTTATGGGGTTCCTATATTGTCCTACAATTAGCTTCACATATGGCACATCGCGTGTTTGATGAAATGCATGCGTGCTGCCCAGGATTTGGCTTGGTAATCTATCAATGCGTGACTTGGGAAGGGCTTCACTTTAGGGCTTCATAATTGCTTCAATACTTACCCAATTGGATTGATTCTTGTCTTGTTGGATAGATCACATGGAGAGGAATAGAATGATACCAAGTGTGGGTCTTTATCACATTTGTACATCTCTGAAATCAGCTTGCAATTTGGCACGCCACATGCTTGATAAACTGTCTGGTCATGACTTGGCCCATGACTTGGATTGTGACTTAGATGGAATGAGTTTTCAGCAACTTCATGCTTCAATACTTCTCTAACCAAACTTCAAATGAAAAAGTATCCAACTACAAAGTTGTTCTCCTCCATGAGAGGAACAACTTTGATGTTGGAAATTCTTCCAAAAAATGTCATTTGCCACGTGTAATTATGCTGTGAAGTTGACTGATCATCACACTTGAAATGTACCAAAATTTTTCTAAGTATGAAACCTTCCATTTTTGTCATTTTCTATTTTTGGCAACTTTTGTCAAACTCCTGATTTTATTCGTTCCTCGACTTTTCTTGACCGATTTTCCACTAAAAGTCAATATTCGAATAATTCTTCCGATTTTGACCCAAAAGTCAACTGTTCTGATTTTTCTCCGATTTCAATGAAATTCCCAATTAATCCACTTCTGACCCATAGAAATCATCTGAACACTTCCACACGAGCATCATGCCACTTCTCTCCATAAAATCAGCTCTTGATCAATGTATTTGACCAAAAAGTCAACTGCGTTTACTTTGGTCAAGAAACCCTAATTTAGGATAATCAGATGAACATCAAGATTGTACTTTTCAACCAATGCCTTGAGTTGAGAATGAGAGAACCCTAATCCAGGAAGACTTTAATGAAAACAAAGCCGCATGATTACACCTCAGGCCCTTATTCTCTGATCGAGAATTCTTTGCCATGAAAGCTCTTTCTTGCTAGTCTTTGAATGATACCAATGATATGAATGCATGAGTTGGATTATGACCTAAATGGTATATGTACATGAATCGTAAGCCAGATGAATAGGGTAGGACAAATTTGGGGTATGACATCGGTCACTACTTAATGGGAGAGGAATGAGTGGGATTAATTCCCTAATCTATTTCTCAAACATTAATTAATGGGAGAGAAATGAGTGGGATTCATTCCCTAATCTGTTTCTCGAACATTACATAATGGGATGGAAGTGAGTGGGATTCATTCCCTAATCTGCTTCTCGATCATTATACATTTTATGTGATTCGAATCGCGAAGTAAATTCCCTTAAAAAATACACAACCCAAAAACACTTAAAACACCTAACAATGGTTCAAATTAAAGCAAAGTAGAGAAAGTGATGAGTGGCCCGGTATTGGGAACTGTTCATCACTCATCTACCCTAAAAGACACAAACCAATCATTTCTTTTCCTTCTTTCTAAGGGCAATGTTATTTCCGCTCGAACGCATCGTAGGCGATCCCTTATGCAAGAGCGCGAACGTTAACTCCGCCCAACTAAAAAACACAAAAACAAACAGAAAATCGTGAGCCGAGCCACGGTAACTCTGATTCCTGAAAAGGATACGTAGGCAGCGGGGTAGGGCCCGTGCGAGTACAATTCTTTATTTTCCCTACATTTTGCATTCATTCGCATATAGACATAGACATAGTACACACCCTTTAGATAGAAACGAACATAAGTGGATACCATCGAGTACGATGGGCGTGAGGGGTGCTAACACCTTCCCCTCGCGTAACCGACTCCCGTACCTAGATACTCTGGTCGCAAGAACCTGTTCCTTCCTTTGTTAGGTTTCCTGATATTCCTTTCCCTTATGGGATAAATATATTGGTGGCGACTCTGTTCATTTTTCACGAGCGTGCGACAGAGTTATGAACATATCTTGTTCCTTCTTTAGTAAGTTCCTCACAAAGGTTGGATGATGAGAGATTTGAGCCCTTAGTACGAACACTCTCCTTAGATCTTCTGGCATGTGTTGTTCTTGGCTTTGTAGTTGGTAAATCTTCAGCGCTAATAATCCTCATAGGGGATACATTGAGAGCCCGATTAGGGTTAGTTGACTCATTAGGTGTTGCAGATTCGGAGATGGGAGACACTTTCTTTGGGGAGGAAGCATTCGGTTGTTGAGACATCTTGAGATTCTTCAGAGAGCTTCTTGAGATATATTTGTTTGTTTCTTTTCTTTGGGTGTTTCTTTGTTTATTTGCTTATATATTTTCATCCTGTATATATGCTTGCATATCTTGTTTATTTCTTGTTTGCATTTCATGTTTACTTTCCGCATGCATCTGGACTATATTATGGGTCCCCGTGGGGACCACATATTTTCTCTGTTTGCAGGTTGGGTGGGATATTCTATGAAGTAAAAGGCCCAATACCCAGGCCAGAGTTGACACATAGGATACCTAGGATAGAGTGGATAGCCATGACGCCAACAGAATGTCAGGTTCTGTTGATTGCGATCATGAGACCCACGACCAGTTGAGATTCGAATGAGATACCATTGTTGGCATGTATTTGCAACGATGATGGTGTTTCAGGAGAGTTATTAACGTTGGACACCTTTTGACCTACCCTGACCTATATTCACCTGTGAGTGGGGAGGGATATACATGATAGGTACCGTTGGTGACTATTATGTTCTAATGGTGACTATTGCTCTTATGGTTCTGTGGTACCTATGCCGGATCTTTGATCTTATGACATCTGACCTATAACAGTTATTCAGAGGATTGTATAGTGGTTACTCGGATTATATGGACCTCGATCCCATGCTTTTGCATTGCATAACATCATTGCTTTATCCACTTCATTTGTGAGAGATCCTAAAGTCTGTTTCCAAAAAAAAAAATAGTAAAAGAGAAAAAATATTATATACAAAATGAAGCTTTGATTCAAAAAAAAAAGATAAAAGAGAAATTAAAGTGTGTGAAAAGACTTTAGGATTTCTCATAAAGGAAACATGCATTCATACTATCATGCATTTCATGGCTCTTTTAGAGATTTATGGGACCCTTTCTACTCAGATTTCAAGATCAACAACGGATTTGACTTCTCACCGCCACAAGCTCCGAGATCAACTATGGAACAACTCCGTGAGGTTTTTGACTGAGATGAGACCAGAAATGGGAAGTAACATGAATCAATGTATGGAGTCTCTTCAAGTTTTTCTCTTAGACACGAAGAGTTGAGACAAGTTCCTCAGAGGCCAAGTGCAAATGTTAATCTCACCTCAAGAGAAGGTCTTATGAATCAGAATGTTTGAAATAATGTTGAGATTCCTATTCTTGGTAAAGAGAATTCGCATCATTGAAGTCTTCAAGTTTTCAAATACTAAAATTGACAAAAGGTTTCACCCCTTGGAGAAAAGTTTGGAAGCCATAAAAGGTCTTGACTCCGTTGAGATAAACATTGTGTGTTTGTGCCTAATACCTGATATCAAGAATTGAAAAGGTCATTTACTCTCACTCCGAATGATGGATATTGAAGATAAATTGGAAATCATCTCCTGTACATGTGTGGAAGTTGCTTGGGGCTCCCGATCGAGGGATAAGCAAGACGTACCCTTATCTTGAGCCTTGCATCATTTGCATTGCTCGAATCCCTTAAAGCATTACAAATTCCTAGGTGATTTCGTCAGAATCTTCTTCCAAGTGGTAATCAAGAGTGTTCTTCACAATGCTCCTCATTCTCGAGGTTCTACTTCATATATCAGTTGCCTTTTCTCAGGATCTCCTTCTCAGTGGCCTTCGCTTGTTAATAGAAACAAGAAGAATATGAGAAACAAATTGATGTGAATCTATTTCCTTGTGCTCATTCGTTTCCTTGTTTGTCGGAATCACAATTGGTTAAGATTCTAATATTGGGTCTTCTTCACCACAAGTAGCTCTCTTGAGTTGATGATCATACAAGATTCTTTCCATTTAGGATGACGATTACTACTCTAACAACTATGCTTGGGGCTCCCGATTGAGGGATAAGCAAGACGTACTCTTATCTTGAGCATTGCATCACTCGCATTGCTCGAATCCCTAAAGTAAGGCAAAATTTTACAACTCATGGGTGACTTCGTTGGAATTCTCTTTTGAAGTAATCTGAAGTGTTTGGAAGGAACACATGATAATGCTAAGTGACTACCATGCTGGAGCACAAAGCCATTCAACCGAGGATTGTGTGTTGTTCACTCCAAGAGGTTTATACACAAACTGAGGTCTCAAGTGAGTATCCGAACTACAAGAAGTATTCAAGAGCAATAAGTCCAGACGGAGTCAAGTCTCCTCAACAATGGCAGTCATTCTGTTCTTCATTGCATTCTCATTCGTAACATTTCACTGTTTGTTTAAGCATTTATAGCATGTAAAAACTTGTTAATTTCAGAATGAAAATCATAATACACTGTTTATGTTCGTCTTGAAGTAATCCTTTCGTTATCACTCATAAAATGTTTTTGGCATTACGATACCAACTTTACTAATCGCTTGCTTAGGCAAAGAGCTGAGGGAGAATGATGAAAAATAAAAATGCAAAATCTCTAATCGTGTGTTTTGAATAAAACCCTACTGAGGATGTACAGGCATTATTTCAAATCCCCAAACACCGGAGATATAAGGGAGATAGACCCTCGTCAACCCCTTTGAGCCTTGAAGTAGGAGTTTCTTTTCTAATCATAAAAACCATTATTTTAACCCTGGGGCAGGGTAGTGTTCATTTAACTTAATCGAGTGTTCAAAACTCACTAAAAGGGTACGCATCTAAGGGTACAACAATGGTTATCCTTCAAAAGGTTGAAGAATGTCAAAACCGCAATGGTTATCTTTATTCCGTCAAAAGATCCCAAAAAAAAAAGATCAAAACCACAATGGTTATTCCTCATCAATCAAGGACTCAGGCAGTCACAATCACTTTCAACAAATCAGAGATTCAAGATCACACAACCTTGTTCAAAAAAAAAGAGAAAAAAGAAGAGCCCGCTAAGTCAACAACTTGAAAACAAATGACTTAGGCAAAAGTTAGGGCATCATGCTGGACTCCAAAATAAAATTCATAAGAATTTGTCCAGGCAAAAGTTAGGGAAAGCAGAAGCGAAAAACAAGGATTATAAAATAAAAATCCTTCTCAAAAGAACAAAGTTGTGTGATCAGACACCAAAGAATACAAGTTGAGTGACCGCCATGTCCGAAAAACCTAATTGATTCTTCAACCATCTCAAAATTACTTGTGAAGGATGAACACTTGTGACGAGTTAACTGAACATAGGATTGGAGAACATCACGAAGGGGGTGGGTAAAAATCCTTTGTTTTCTGAAAACCGTAAACCCGGCCAAGTTACAACCCTTAAAAGTCCTAATTGAAGTAGGGTTTATTTTGAAAGCGCACTCCGATGAGATAGCGTTTAACTGACTCCCAATGAAGCGAGACTCATATCCATATTGGTATCGTATGTTTGATTTATCTTCCATATGCAAAAATCAAGGTTGTGTTGACTAGTGATTCAGTCACAAGAGGTCGCAACCTCCTTTTATAAAACGTTTTAAAACTTCAAGACTAACATGGGCTTTGCATTAGAATTATCATTCTTAGAATTATCATTCTTTTGGATACAAAATATGTGCTTAACATCAAGGAAATTTTCAAGGATGAGAATCAGTCAAGAGCTTGATCATGTCACAGTAACAAGACTTAAGAACTCCGTGGAGTGAAAATCCAATCATTTCATAAGAATGATTATCAAGGGGCAGAATCTCTTGATCATGTCACAGTAACAAGACTTAAGAACTCCGTGGAGTGAAAATCCAATCATAAGAATGATTATCAAGGGGCAGATTCTCTAAAAAACTCCGTTGGGCACGAACAGTTAATGCTTTCCTTGATTACCTTGAGGGGAAGAGTTTGAAGACTTCGTTGAGCGTGGTAAAGTTGTTTCCATGTTTGTTTGACTTCAAAACAATGAAAGCTTGAGGACTCTAGTAAGATGTACCTAATTAGGGGCAATTGAATCGAGGTTTGACCTCTCAAATTTAGCATATCTGGGGCAATCATGTCGATAAATCTCTTCAAGCTTCGATCAATCTGGGGCAATCACGTCGAGGTATCTCTCTTGAGTTCAACCAATCCGGAGCAGTTACGTCGAGATTCGACAAACCTCTCCAAGGATCCTTTAGGGCAAATACCTTCGTGGGTCCTGAAACTTAGGGCACAATTTTATGAGTTATATCATTTATCCCTAATCATAGGAGTTCTCTTCTCCTAAGAAAATTCTCTCCCCAAGCACAGGAGTTTATTTCTCCTGAGAGTTGTTCCATTCCTCGAGCACCAGAGTTTATTTCTCCTAGGAGTTGTTCTACTTCCCTAACTAAGGCTCCTTATCTTGATTTCTCATCCCCAACATGGTGAATCGAGGGAATCTCCTCAAATTGAAAATCTTCTAAGCAGTGGCACATGGTGAGAAGTCAGAAGTTATTCTACACTCTACAAGCCAACAACCAGAAGGGGCATCTTGCAAGTCAAAGTCCAATATCTATTGGCATCTGTACATAATTCTTAACACTAAGGGGATTCTCCCTGGTGTTTACCTCACTAATGCCTTTATTTGGCACTCTGCATATAGCGTTCATTGCATATAACATTGCATCCTCAAAAGCGTAGCATATCCATCAAAATGGAGCATTACGCCATTGAAAAATTCAAACATGCATACAAAGTATAAGCCAAATAACACAAATCATCACTCAATCAAGACGACGATACTTCCCCACATAAAATATTGTCCTTACAAACTCCGATTGATATCTGCTACTACATTAGAAATCTACTCAAGCCACGGTGCCGATACCTGGTATCCTTAATCCCCAAAAGCAGTCTCATTTTCTCTCTCCAACATGGATCGGATGCAATGTCTTTCTTCGTCATAATTGTTGTCTCCGAGGTTATTTCCCGTATGTTGCGTGCAGATTAGAGCGTGAATGAGGGTGGGCATTCAATCCATCTCATTTTTCAATCGTTTGAATAACCATACTTGGTGTGTGGCAATTCGAACGATTGCCGCTCTTGAAGAATTACACCCCGCCTTTGGCCTGAGGGATTAATGTAATTCTTATGCTTCGTGAGCATCAACATCTTCGTGATTCTTCAATGTTTACCGATGTCTTTTGATCGAGTCTAGTCGTCACTAGTCTCCGTGGTCCCTTTCCCTCATGCGGACAAAATTTCAGGTCCGACCCCCGTGTTATGAATCCTTTGCCTTTCGACCTTCGAACCATTTCAAAGCCCAGTTCCCAACCTGGCAAACCCTTTCAAAGCCCAGTTCCCAACCAAGCAAACCCTTTCAAAGCCCAATTCCCGTCCTGGCAAACCATTTCAAACCCAGTTCCCAATCCCCAACCTCAGTATTGTTAATAATCTTCTCCTTCTCCAACCTCATTGTTGATGTTTATCCTTCTTCAATCCTTGTGAGTCGTGAGTTTGTTATTCTCACCCCGATGTTGAGTCATAGATCGTACGAGATCTTTTTCCTTTCAGTCTTGAAGATCGTATGAGATCTTCCCCCGATGTTGAGTCATAGATCGTACGAGATCTTTTTCCTTTCAGTCTTGAAGATCGTACGAGATCTTATCCTGATGTTGAGTCATAGATCGCACGAGATCTTTTTCCTTTCAGTCCTGAAGATCGTACGAGATCTTCTCCCGATGTTAAGTCTTAGATCGTACGAGATCTTTTCCTTTCGAGTCCTGAAGATCGTATGAGATCCTCTCCTGATGTCGAGTCGATGTTGAGTCTTAGATCGCACGAGATCTTTTCCTTTCGAGTCCTGAAGATCGTACGAGATCCTCTCCTGTTGTCGAGTCGATGTTGAGTCATAGATCGCACGAGATCTTTTCCTTTCTGTCCTGAAGATCGTACGAGATCCTCTCCTGATGTTGAGTCGATGTTGAGTCATAGATCACACGAGATCTTTTTCTTTCAAGTCCTGATGATCGTACGAGATCCTCTCCTGATGTCGAGTCAATGTTGAGTCATAGATCGCACGAGATCTTTTCCTTTCAAGTCCTGAAGATCGTACGAGATCCTCTCCTGTTTGTCGAGTCAATGTTGAGTCATAGATCGCACGAGATCTTTTCCTTTCAAGTCCTGAAGATCGTACGAGATCCTCTCCTGTTTGTCGAGTCGATGTTGAGTCATAGATCGCACGAGATCTTTTCCTTTTTGTCCTGAAGATCGTACGAGATCCTCTCCTGATGTCGAGTCGATGTTGAGTCATAGATCGCACGAGATCTTTTCCTTTCAAGTCCTGAAGATCGTACGAGATCCTCTCCTGATGTCGAGTCAATGTTGAGTCATAGATCGCACGAGATCTTTTCCTTTCAAGTCCTGAAGATCGTACGAGATCCTCTCCTGTTTGTCGAGTCGATGTTGAGTCATAGATCGTACGAGATCTTTTCCTTTCGGTCCTGAAGATCGCTCTTAGATCCTCTTCTGATGTCGAGTCGATGTTGAGTCATAGATCGCACGAGATATTATCCTTTCAGTCATTGTTTCATAAAACCATTCTTTTTGAAAACCCAGTATTGGCACCTTGGCTACGTTACAAGATATCTCCATTCGTCCAATTACTCACTGTAAATATTTCCATCAGAAAAACAAAAGTTCTCTTTCCCCAGCAGATATCAAAACAAAAATAAGAATAACACTTCCACCATCATTTCAGGACAAATTTCAGGTCTTGATATTTAATCTTCTTCTACCTCGAATGTTCGAAAGGCTAGCGCCTATCTCACTCTCAGGTACAAGACGATTAAATAGGGGCAGCTGTCATACCCCAAATTTGTCCTACCCTTATTTATCTGGCTTGCAACTCATAAACATACATCCATTTAGGTCATATCATTGCATGCATCTGTATCATTGGTCCTTGGTCAGAAGGAGAGACTTGAAGCCTAATGTGGGGTGTCATCAGCTTGCCCAAGACCTCTTGAAATCAGGGTTTTCATCCAGCTCATAGCATTGGCAAGAATGTACAAGCCTAGAAGTCATCTGACCCTCTTAATCAGGGTTTCCTTGACCAAAGTCAACCAGTTGACTTTCTGGTCAACATTTAATCAGGAACAGACTTTATGAGTGAGAAGCTTTCATATTAACTATGTGGACATTTTCATGTGACTGGATTTGACTGGAGGAGATTTAATCAGGAATTCCATCAATAATCAGGAAAATCAGAACAGTTGACTTTTGGGTCAAAATCAGAAGAATTATTCAAATATTGACTTTTGGTGGAAAATCAGTCAAGAAAAGTCAAAGAATGGATAAAATCAGGAGTTTGACAAAAAGTTGCCAAAAATAGAAAAATGACAAAAATAGAAAGTTTTGACACTTAGAAATTTTTTGGCTCTTTAAATGTTGATGAACAGTCCACTTCAGCCCTAGTTTACACGTGTCAAAAGGCTTTATTCTTGAAATATTTCAACATCAAAGCTGTTCAAATCATGGCCCTCTATAAGCTTGTAGTTGGAAGTTTTTTCATTTGAAGCTTGTATGAAGAGATAAAATGGTATGAAGTTGCTGGAAAGTCATTTGAACCATGCCACAATCCAGGTCATGGGCCAGGTCATGACTAGACATTTCATCAAGCATGTGGCATGCCAAATTTCAAGCTGATTTCAGAGATGTACAAATGTGATAAGGATCCAAACTTGGTCTCATTCTATTCTCCCCTATGTTCTCTATCCAACAAAACAAGAATCATGGCAATTGAACAAATATTGAACTAAATGCAAGCTTCCAAAGTCATGCCCTCACATTGACCAAGTCAAGCATCCGGCCAGGCCAAGCTCTGAGTCACACGCAGTCATTTTCACAAACAGGTGGTGCGCCAAATGTGAGGTCGTTTATTGGGCTCCACAAATCTTCAATGGGATCAAGACAGGTATCAAACAACTCCTTGCCATGTCCTCGTTCCATTAAGCTTTGGTATATGATGATTGAACATATAATGGGAAAACCACAAGGTCCTAAAGTGACACCTTCAACGAGTCATATTTCTTGCTAAAAGCCATGGAACTGAGCAAGGTCACGTGCAGGCAGAGGTAGCATTGTTGTTCTTGTGAGTTTCGAAACATTTTTCTCATGCCTCAGGCATCAACTCAAAAACCTTGCAACACCAAAGTTATTCTACGCCGAGTACTCTTCAAATCGACACCAAACTCGCATGGTTTGGAGGCCTATGGTTAGAGCTATCAGGTCATAAAGTGAGCACCATGGATGATTTGCAGACACAAGGCAACAACAAAATTTGGCAACACAGGGCACGCGTGTAAGACAATTTCTCATCCATTTTTCTCTAATAAACCATGCAAGATTCTGAACTTAAAAGAACACACACAAGACTTGCCAAAGAAAAAAACTTGTTCACTAAGCAGAGGAGAAGCTATACTACAACAACCCACACCAAAAGATCCATGCACACTCATACTACATAAGCTAGAACCCTTCACAATCCACATGACACACTCTCATTCTTTCATTTTCTCAAAGATTTCCCTCCTCACTCTCCTATCCCCTCGGTTCTCTCTCTTCTATTTCTCTTCATTCACCCTCCAAGAGAAAGTTTGTTACACTCTCTAACAAACTTTCCTAACACCATGCTTCCATAGCCGAACCTTTAACCACCATAACCAACCACCAGCTACCTCCATTCTCCACCAACTTCAACAACCTCCAATCTCCATCATCATCTCCATTCTCCAAACACCTTCATCCTCATCCACAACCTTCAACTTCCTTCACGAATATCTTCACCAATTCCTAGCCATAACAACATCTTTCTACGACCACCAACAACCACCACTGAAGCCGTTTCGTCATCACCACCATCTTCACGTTTCTTCAATTCGGTTTGATAGAAGAACATTGCGTGTGAGTTTATTTCTCCGTTATTCTCAAGATATCATCAAAGAGGATTCGAACAAGACTGTGGAGAGTTCTTCTGAAGATTAGCGGTTCGCCAACTGGTAAGTTCTTGAATCTATGTCTCAGCATGTTAGAATTGTATGCAGGTAGTTGTGGTAGTTGCTTGTTGCATATTGGTTCCTTGCGAGATCTGAATGTACTGAACCTGTCATACCCTAATTTTTGACCCCCCTGAGATGACATATCTTCAGGATTTTCATCAAGTCAAAGCAAGTACCCAGAGCAGCCTGACATTCAATCGAGGGTGTTCAAAGACAAGAAAACTCAGGCAAAGGATCAATCAATAGAGGGATTAGTCTCTAATACAATCATAAGACTCAAAAGCCTCATTATTACACCTATGATTGATTAAGACACCCAGTCATCTAAGCACAGGATTACTCAGATCAACAGACTAGGGTTTGGAGCCTATCAAGGACTAAAATCAGGGATCACCTTTGGGAAACCCTAAAAAGCCCCAAGAGACCATTCAAAGACATCAATCATCTTCCAATATCTCATATTACAAGATCCACTGGACATTACACCTCAATTCAAAGTCTACACTCATCATTGTCCTATGGTCGACAATTAGGGTTTTTGACCTAATTCACCAAGATAGTTGACTTTTAATCAGGGCATGGATCCAAAACTCAAGACATGATTCAAGAATCTCTACTACCTCAATATAATCCATTTACATCATTCATTTGAGGAGAATATCTTGTTTCTACACAAAAAGCCCAAAAAATTCACTTTGTCAGGAAAAGTCAACTGTGTGGGATCATCATTGACTTTTAAGGTTTTTGGTCAAAGAGATGACTTTCAAAGATCAATATCATCAATATATGGATGTCAAAGTCATTTGACCAAAGAAATTCATCAAGGAGCAAAAAGTCGGGAATTAGGGTTTTTGAAGGCATGGTGAGAACTCAAAATTTCACCTACACAACTCAAAAAACTTCCAACATGAAAGTTGTAGATCTTGCAAAATAAAACAACATCTTACAAAGGAACTTTTTTCAAAAGATCAATCATTTATGAAGTTTTGGAAATTTTGAAGTTTAGGTCATAAACACTTAGAAATTTTTCTAAGTGTTTTAACCTAGTTTTCATCCAACTTTGGGCTCATTTTTCACAAATTTCCCAAATGATTCTGAAGAAGACATAAACTAATGATTTAAAGTAGATATTTAGGGCTTTCCAAATTGTGTTCAACCTTCTCCAAATTCAATTTGAGCTAAGAGTTATGCTTGTTCAAAGTTAGCCTCATGAAGTAAAATTATAGGTCATGGACACTTTTGGACTTTGCAATTTTTGTGCAAATAACCTCTCTTATGGATGCTACACGACCCATAACACATCTGAAACCATGCCATGCATTCATTTTCACCATGCCATAAGAATTGAAGAAGATTCTAAAAACAAGAACATGTGATTATGTAATGATTACATTTGTGAATTTATGGCAAATTGATGAATCACCCAAGGAATCTTCTCATCAACCAATTAGAGCTCACTTTGCATCTGAAATGTCCCCTAAGATCAGATAGAATCAATGGATAGGGGAAGCTAGCCCGAAAATGCATCATTGCATTTTGGAGATTCTTTGAATTTCTTCATGGCTAAGAAACCAAACTCACTACACTAAGCAAGCTCACCACAGCCAATTGATCTGCATCCATTTGCCTATAAATACAGAGGCATTCCTCATTCAAAAACACACCAAAGCAACTTAAATTCTTGCTTTCTCTCTTCTCTCTATTGCTCATATATTGTTCAATAGACCTCTTGGCAAGAAGAAATTCTCAAGCCAAGAGAATCTCTATTGGAAGTGAGTATTCTAGTTACAAAGTAAGGAAGAAGGAAAAGGTAGTTCTTCATACCTTTCTTGAAGATCTTCATCTTCAAGCTTCCAACAACTTGAAGTTCCATCTTCAAGGTTCTCCCACAATCCAAAGAGGTGTTATGGCATCACCTTCATCAAAAGCCTACAACAAAAAGCAAAGGTTGTTAACAACTAGCAGCAAGCATAAGGTTCAAAAATTCAGCAACAACAACAATTGCAACAACAGCAAATTTGCGGTTCATAGCTACACAACAACAACAACAATTCAGAAGCAGTTCAATGCGCAGATTCAGCATAGCAATGAATTTCAGGAGCAGTAGTGGTTAAAGGCTTACCTCAACAAAATCCGGCGAAAATCTCCTCGCCGCAGGTAACTCGATTTCACTCTTTATCACTGAAAATTGTTGCTAATTAGTCTCTGTTAACACATGATAATTATTACTGCAAGTTTCTGTTAAGAAAAAATTAGTTATTATTAGTTATCACTGCTATGTCGTAACCAAAAATAAAATAACAACACAGAAAGCATAAGTTAGTTGCTATGTCATATAAATTGAATTTGTACCATGAAAAACGAAATTGAAACATACCTGGGTTCGTGAGTGAAATCAGAATAAGGTTTGTTCTTGTTGGAAAGAACCTCTACAAAATTCTTCCACATGCCCTGCCGTGAGAAACCGGGAGAGAAGTTTTTGCTATGGTTGTTGTTGTTTCGGCGAGAGAGACGAGTGCGTTTAACAGAGAGCAAGAGTGAGGCCGAATCACTGTTGTTGTCGTTCACTTCGCGAGGGAGATGATGATAAGAACGAAACTCCATGGTTGTTATCATAGAAGAGAGAAACTGAGAGTGGGAATTAACGTTGTTGTTGTTCCAATCGAAAGAGAAGAGAAACGTTGTTGGTTGTTCCGTTTTTTCCTTTTTTCTGCAGAAAACTCGTGAGGGAGAGAAGAAAGAAGCGTTGCTTCTTCTTTTGATGTTTAGGGTTTCACTAGCCCACTTGATTTAATCGGATCCGGGTTCCATCTGAACCGACTCGGTCCGGTCCAAGATTTTTATTATTTCAGTTTGGGCCACTGCACCCCAATCTGATTTCAGCACCCCTGGCCCATCACTAGTTTTTTTTATATATAATTATCTCTTTAATTTTATTTAAAAAGATTTTAATAAAAAGACTTAGTATTTTATTTAATATAGGATTTAGTTTTATTTTCTAATCCTCATTATTAAAAATGCCAAAAAATATATATATTAGATACATATTTATATTTCTAATTATTTTCCTATTCCATGAAAAAATCACAAAAAGATATATTTTCTTAGATTATTCTCTTTTGAATTTAATATTTTCATATAATTTTGTGTAGTTAATCATGTAAATTTTATTTGATTACTGTTGCACATTACTGGAATTTTCTCACTTTATCCGAGACTTCGAGATTATTTCTCTGTTGTTCTCTGGATTTGTCTGTTTGTTTGGTCTTCCATTTGCTGTAGAAGTCCTTAAACAATTACTGGATGATCATGGAATGCTGTAAGCTGTGAGCTTATCCGACGTTTCTTTTCTTCTGGTGTGGATGCTTAAACATCTGTTGAGATCCCAATTTATTCCTAGCATATCATTTAAGGATAAGGTAACACCTCAAACTCAGAAATCCAATTTCTCATTCTTCGAGGTAAGCCTAAAACTCATAAAAACTGTTTTCACAACAGTAATCATTCAAAAATCACAAATCATTTTCAATTGCTTTTATAGCCAGTACTGTAAAGTACTGGGCCTCTAATAGAGTGTAAGTCCCAAAAACCTTCTCTTCTTTGCTTGTTTTCAAAACTGTATTTTCAAAATCTTCTTTCTGTTTTCAAAACATTCTTCTGGTATTTGAAGGGCATTATTCCCGGTGAAACTCTTCAGATACCTATGTGACCTTTGTCCATCTTCACTTCTTCTGTTTTCAAAAACCCTTAACTGTTTATCATATATATATTCAACTGTTATCCACCAATTACTGTTGAGGCTCTGTACATACTCCTTCAATGGCCTCCACTCCATCCAGGTTAGGCTTTACAAGCTTTCAATTTACAGTCTTTATTTAAATTACTGTCAAATATAAACTGTGCATATATATTAGTTTAGAACTACGTTTGAGTGTAAACCCTAGGACAGTTAAACTATATATATATATTATAGGAATATGACCTAGGATTGAGAATGTCTTCCCGGTGAAGGCTCTTTCCTAATTAGAGATCTGTAGTTCAAACCCCCAAGATGAATTATTCCCGGTGAAACATCTTGGTAAAAACCTTAGAATCCAAAAATATAGGACACATCCACCCAAAGAGGAATTATTCCCGGTGAAACCTCTTACCCATTTGCTTAGAGCCAAAATAAGTTCAAAACTACATAAGCTTTCTCTTGTGCTATAACAAGGACCCTCGATTAGCCTCCTCTTGGGCTTTGTACAAGGACCCACAGGCTTCATAAAAGCATTTCCAGCTTCCTCTTGAGCTTGTATACAAGGACCCATCAGGTTTCTTATAAACATAGGAACAGGTCTTTAGTCACCTTTTAGCCTACCCTGGTGAGTTTCTTCCAATTTAAACCAGACTTTAAACAAGCTAAGTTTGTCTCAATTCTACATTGAGTACATTTTTGGAATGAGAGACATGGACAGTCTCTATCACCCTTATCTTCATCAATCTTCCTTAGCAGAGTCTAGGATCTATGTTTATTTTCTCCTCAGCATGTGTCAGCCTTCATCTTGGGCTTTAAACAAGAAGTCTCCATTAGATAATCTTTCTGACATCCATTTCAATCATAAAATCCCTGGAAAGGGTTAGCTTCCACACATTCCTTCATGTTAAACCCCTGGAAAGGGTCAGCCTCCAAAAACATGATAAAGTCAGTCTTTTAACAGACAAATTCACCAGCTGAGTCAAAACCCCTGGAAAGGGTTAGCCTCCAAAGTCAATTAATAAATAAATAAAGATTCATTTCTCTTAGGAGATAATTTCCCCAAAAGAGTCAAAACCCCTGGAAAGGGTCAGCCTCCAAAAAACATGATAAAGTCAATTAATAAAAATGTCAATAAATAAAGATTCATTTCTCTTAGGAGATAATTTCCCCAAAAGAGTCAAAACCCCTGGAAAGGGTCAGCCTCCAAAAACATGATAAAGTCAGTCTTTTAACAGACAAATTCACCAGCCGAGTCAAAATCCCTGGAAAGGGTTAGCTTCCAAAGAAAAAACAGTCTTTCAATAAATAAAACCTCCTCAGTAGAGTCAAAACCAACAAAAACAGTTAGCCTCAACCTTGGGCTTCATACAAGGCACCCAAACAATAAAACTCCCCTGTCAAGAGTCAGCCTCAACCTTGGGCATTGTACAAGGCAGATAATAGAGTCTCCCTAGTGAGTTCTTCATCATTCAGTAGCCACAACCTTGGGCTTTGTACAAGGCAGATAAACCATACTTTCATGTGTCAAAGATTCCTAACACCTAGGATCTTTTCCCCATAGAGTCATCCATACTCAGTTTATTTAAGAGTCAGCCACAACCTTGGGCTTTGTACAAGGCAGAAAATAATGTTTTTTTCCTAGCTAGAGTCAGCCACAACCTTGGGCTTTGTACAAGGCACATAAAATAGTGTCATTCATTCAATTATCCTCAACAGTCAGCCACAACCTTGGGCTTTGTACAAGGCACACAAATAGAGTCTCCCTAAGTAGAGTCAGCCTCAATTCTGGGCTTTGTACAGAACACAAAAATACCCTGTAATTAATCCCCAGTGGAGTTATCTCCCAGAGTCAATAATATTAATAAATCAATCAAAAAGCCTCAAGCTTGGGCCTCATTCAAGCCAGCTAAAGTCAAATCTTTTATACAGTAAATAGACATAGCTTATATCTTTAGAGAGATATTTTTACTACTCTACCACATTCAAACAAACAAACATTTCAAATTTCAATTTCATTCAAAGTCTCCCATTTAGGACTCTGAAAGACATGCTCTGGCACATCCCCAGACTTGTACACTTTCCCTAATTTGGACGAGCATCTTTCTTTCATTTTAGAGGCACGATGGCTGTCATACTTGATCAACCAAGTAGACTCCCCTCTTAATGAAACATCATTTTTTTTTAGCTTTTCTGTCACTTTTAAATGTTTGTGGTAGAATAGTACAAATACCTCTCTGTAAAGATGATTTCATGTCTCTTTACTGTAAACAGAGATTTAATTCCAAGCTTCAACCTTGAGCTTCAAGCAAGGCACCAAAAACAAGTAATTTCCCTAGTTAGTTCCCCGAACTACATTAAGCTCTGACTTCCACTAGGGATATGTAGGCATGAGGTTCACAAGGAATCTCAGCGAGCTAATAAAATACCAAAAATAGTCAGTCTGTCTATCTGTCTGTCTTTCTTTAAATCAATTCAATTCTCTCTCCTAATACAAAGGAGAAACTTTCCCAATCATTAGCAGCAAACACAATCACAATGACACAGAGAAGGTTCCTGTAGAGTACTACAGATATGTAGGGTGTTTAAACACTTCCCTATGTATAACCGACCTCCCGGACTCCAGAATTTCTAGTCTAGGTGAAATCCCCACACTTAGCAAACTCCTAGGGTTTAGTTGAGATCTTTTTTTCCCTTTCCTACTCGTAGGACCAATAAGAAAGTTCGTGTGATATCGTAGGAAGAACTGAAACAAAATTCATCCCACCACGGGCGCATTCTCCTTCCAAATTTCGCGTGAAGGGTTTAGCGTGCCGTCCTCCCAAGTGAAACGGGGAGGTAAAGAAAACGACCACCACAGAACCTATGCTAAGTGTTTGCATTTTGTTGAATGTAAGTGTTATACTTTGGTTCAGGATATGATATTGATTAGAATAGGCTGAGCCGGTGTCGTTCTTGGTGGTTGCAGTGGGCTAGGGTTCCTTTAAATGCTTTCGGTTAGCGGGTTAGAGGGTTCAAAATGGGAAAACGAGGCTGGATTCGGATTCTATGCAGAATTCCGAGTGGAGAGGTGGTCACGCTTTGATTTTCTGGGCATTTGTGTGGTAACTCCGACGGAGGTTGGCCGGGGAAGATGACCGGAGCCCTAGCTCCGGCATCTGAATTTTGTTCTGTGTTTCCCCCTCCGACGCATACGTGGCTCTCTTCCATTGGTCTCTTTCCCACCACTTTGTTAATTTTGTTTTATTTCAATCACTGTGTGGTGTGTTGGCGTGAGGTAATTGGCTCATGGTTTCGTTTTGTCTTATTATCATTTAAAAACAGGCTGACCAATTGATACTTAGTTAACATGATTCACGTTCCTTTTTCTTTCATGATAAAACCATATAATAAAATGAGATAACAAGTGAAATAATGAAAAAGCAAGTGGAACAATGGGATCTGGGCCATGCATGCGTGGGCCTTGCCCTTTTTCTGGATCACGCCCCCATTTCACTAGTACACCACCACGCAATGACCCTGGGCCTGGACGCCCATGCTCTTCCCACCCCCTGTTCCTGGCCCAGTTTTACTTGTGACTAGTTTTAGTTCATATAAAAAACTGCTAACTCACCCCTGCAGTGTAGATTAGAGTTTCACTTTATTTTATTTTGCTTTTATTTTTTTAGCTCATAATTCTAATTTTAAATCAATAAAAATGCATAAAATCAATGATAGATTTTAGTTCACTTCACAATAATTTTTTCCACTTTTAGTCGATAAAAACATAATAAAACCTTTAATAATTTTGTTAGATTTTTAGGTGATCTTTGACCATTAAAAAGGCTCATAAAAATAGTAGTTTTTTTTCTTAGTTTCATTTTTGTACTAATGCTTGAATCGTTTTGTACTATTTCCATGTTCATTTTTGTATGATGCTTGAGTGATTTTATTGCTCTTATTCTTAGCCTTATTTTAGGCCTATTTTTGTTAGTACCTTTTCATTATTCCCTTTAGAATCTATCCCATGTTAACATTAGGATTTAGACTTGTATAGACAACTTAGATTAGAATTTAGATATAGTTCCCTATTGCATTCTTTTTCTTTTCAACTCTTTAAAATACTTAATAAAAGGAAGATGTGAATCACATTAAGAAAGTGATAGAGAAATGAGTGGGATTCATTCCCTAATCTATTTCTCAATCGCTTAGTGGCATAGAAACGAGTTGGATTCATTCCCTAATCTGTTTCTCGGTCACTACTTAATGGGAGAGAAATGAGTGAGATTCATTCCCTAATCTATTTCTCAAACATTAATTAATGGGAGAGAAATGAGTGGGATTCATTCCCTAATATGTTTCTCGAACATTACATAATGGGATGGAAGTGAGTGGGATTCATTCCCTAATCTTCTTCTCGATCATTATACATTTTATGTGATTCTAATCGCGAAGTAAATTCCTTTAAAAAATACACATCTCAAAAACACTTAAAACACCTAACAATGGTTCAAATTAAAGCAAAGTAGAGAAAGTGATGAGTGGCCCGGTATTGGGAACTGTTCATCACTCATCTACCCTAAAAGACACAAACCAATCATTTCTTTTCCTTCTTTCTAAGGGCAATGTTATTTCCGCTCGAACGCATCGTAGGCGATCCCTTATGCAAGAGCGCGAACGTAAATTTGCCCAACTAAAAAACACAAAGACAAACAGAAAATCGTGAGCCGAGCGACGGTAACTCTGATTCCTGAAAAGGATACGTAGGCAGCGGGGTAGGGCCCGTGCGAGTACAATTCTTTATTTTCCCTACATTTTGCATTCATTCGCATATAGACATAGACATAGTACACACCCTTTAGATATAAACAAACATAGGTGGATACCATCGAGTACGATGGGCGTGAGGGGTGCTAACACCTTCCCCTCGCGTAACCGACTCCCGTACCTAGATTCCCTGGTCGCAAGACCCTGTTCCTTCCTTTGTTAGGTTTCCTGATATTCCTTTCCCTTATGGGATAAATATATTGGTGGCGACTCTGTTCATTTTTCGCGAGCGTGCGATAGAGTTATGAACATATCTTGTTCCTTCTTTAGTAAGTTCCTCACAAAGGTTGGATGATGAGGGATTTGAGCCCTTAGTACGAACACTCTCCTTAGATCTTCTTGCATGTGTTGTTCTTGGCTTTGTAGTTGGTAAATCTTCAGCGCTAATAATCCTCATAGGGGATACATTGAGAGCCCGATTAGGGTTAGTTGACTCATTAGGTGTTGCAGATTCAGAGATGGGAGACACTTTCTTTGGGGAGGAAGCATTCGGTTGTTGAGACATCTTGAGATTCTTCAGAGAGCTTCTTGAGATATGACTGTGAGGTGCATCAGAGCGGTTTCAATTCAGAAAGGTATTGATGAGACCAATAGAGTAGGTTGCCGTCTTTTATAGAAAAATAGGAGTAGGAGGGAGCTCGACACAGAAACTAAACAGGGGAAGTTTCAAATGATGGATATTTAAAAAGCCCAAGGTGTATTCCCCTAATAGAATTAATTGCTATAATTCTGTTTGGTGGGAAATACCTAACATCCCCATCAGTTTTTCAGAGTGATTTTCATCTATGGTTTTGGCAGTACCATCAGCAATAGAGGAAGTTTCAACTGATGTTACAGCATGCTTTCTGACATTGCAGCTAGAGGAACTTTTTGGTTCATTTCTCACACTTGACTCATTAGTTTCTTTCAGAACATCCATCTTTCTAGTTGCTTGTTCGTTAGATCTTGTGTCTTCTAACTTTATTTCCAGATCAGTAATTTCTTCCATGAGACTTACTCTTTCTTCTAGTAGGGATCTAGTGGTATTTCTATACTCCCAAACTTTTGCACACAGTTTCTCATTCATTAGGCATGTCTCAGTAAAGCCAGCAGCCAGTTCACTGATGGTGAGCTCTCCAACATATGATTCTTCCTTAGATTCATCAGCTTCTTGACAGTTAACTTTGATTTCTTCTTTGATCATGGAGTAGTCAGAGGGGTAGTTTGAGGTGTTAGGTTCCCATCGATAGAAATTATCCTTAGACCTAAATCCCTTCATGAATTTTTCATTTTCTCCATTTGTGACAATATTTTCTTCTTTAGTGAACCTGACATTGAACCTTTCATCACATAGTTGGCTGATAGTTATAAGATTTACAGCCAGTCCTTGTACAAGTAAGACATTATTTAGATTATGGACACCATGACCTTCTGTCTTGCCAACACCTTTGACTTCTCTTATTTCTCTATCACCAAGAGTCACATAATTGGTTCCCTCAAGTTTGAAGTCTACTAGTGAGTTCTTTCTCCCAGTCATATGATTTGAGCAACCACTGTCAAGGTACCAATCTTCCTTGGCAGGCATTCTTAGAAAAGTTTGTGCTACTAGAGCAACATTCTTAGCCACCCATTGTTGCTTTCTGTTACGAGTATCGTATTTAGGTTTGGCTTGACGAGTTTGGTTTGGATATCTAACTAGTCTGAAACAGAATGGCTTTATGTGACCAAATCTTCCACAGTGGTGACACCTCCATCTTTGGAATTTCTTCTTTGTATGGCTCCTTCTTCTGTTTCCTTGATGTTGTGACATTGGTGCTAACATCTGGTTTGTCACACAATCTTCAGGTTTTGATCTCCTGATCCCAGGAGTGAATTCCTCTTTAGCCACAAATCCTACCCTAGACATGTCTCTTGCTCTTTGCCCAATCTCCATAATTTCCTCTAGAGTATCAGTTCCATTATTCAGCATTCTAAAGGATTTAGTCATTTGATCAAGCTTGTAGTTCAACACGCTCACTTCACTACTGAGAGAGTCTATGGTTGCAAGATGTCTATTCTTCTCAGTTTCTACCTCCTTTTTGATTATCTCTTGCTTCTCCAATTGTTTGCAGACTTCAGTATTCTTGATACATAACTTCTTGTATGAGGCACCAAGTTCATCAAAGGTTAGCTCGTCATCGCTGGAATCATCATCAGATGCATAGACACTAGTTGGAACTGTGACACATTTTGCAGTTTCCTCTTCAGACTCAGAATCTTTATCAGACCAAGTGACAGACATCCCTTTCTTTTGCTCTTTGAGGTAGGTAGGACATTCAACTCTAATGTGTCCATATCCTTCACATCCATGACACTGAACCCCTTTTCCTTGATTAGGCTTCTCTTCAGCTTTGAATCTTCAGCTTGGATCATAAGTCTTGCTGGTGTCATTGGAAATGTCTTTGACATTAAGTCTGGACTTCTGATTAACCCTTTTAATGAACCTGTTGAATTGTTTTCAAAGCATGGCTATGGCTTATGATAAATTTTCATCAATTCCACCATTGCTTTTTCTTGAATTATCTTCTGTGTTGGAAACAAAAGCTATGCTCTTGTTCTTCTTTTCAACAAACTCACAAATACTCATCTCAAAGGTTTGTAAGAGAACCAATGAGTTCGTCCAGCTTCATGTTGCTGATGTCCTGAGCTTCTTCTATAGCAGTCACCTTCATAGCAAATCTCTTAGGTCTGAGGATCTTTCTTACCAGCTTTTCTTTAGACATTCTTTCTCCTAATGATCCTGAGTTATTTGCAATCTCAAGGACATTTATGTAGAACTCATGAATGGTTTCATCCTCTTTCATCTTGAGATTTTCAAACTTGGTGGTAAGCATTTGAAGTTTAGACATATTCACCTTTGATGTGCCTTCATGAGTTGTTTTGAGAATATCCCAAACTTCTTTAGCTAGATCACAGTACTGCACAAGTCTGAATATGTTTTTGTCAATTCCATTGAACAGGGCATTTAGTGCCTTGGAATTGCCCAAAGCTAGCTCTTCCTCAGTTTTGCTCCATTGTTCTTCAGGAATTAGAACAATGGTTTCATCTTCCATAACCTTCTCAGGATGCTTCCATCCGTTTTCCACAATTCTCTAGGCCTTGCTGTCCACAGACTTTATGACAGCTACCATACGAGGTTTCCAGTAGTCATAGTTAGAGCCATCCAGGATGGGTGGTCTATTCCCAAACACTAACAATCCCTTCTCCATAGTTCCTGAATTTTGTTGTCCCTCGATTTCACCCAGATGTAAACAGGCAGGGTGCCTGCTCTGATGCCAATTGAAAATTCTAGTAGCCCACACGCGATGTCGTACTGGATGTTATGACATCCACAATCAGACAGAATAAAGCGCTAAAACAAAAGTGCATAAAACAATAAAGAACATAACAAATTGTTCACCCAGTTAGATATACAACAATACCAACTCTGGGGGCTACCAAGCCAAGGAGGGAATCCAATATAAGCAGAATTAATTCGGAGTTAAACTCCCCCGTTTACAACTCCTCACTTAAGACCTAACCAATGTAATTCCAATTTATTCCTAGACCTGAGTATCTCCACTCACTCCCCCTCAATCACATCAGTGATTACAAACAAACATTAAACAAATGAGAGAGAAGACACGCTTCAAAAACACACCTTGATCTACTTAAAAGCTTCAATCAAGAGACACACACTCGTGCTTAAAAGCTTAGAGTGACAAAGTACATAAACAACCTATTCCAATACAATCATCAAAAGACAATTGCTTGGAGTACAACAAACTAAACACACAGCTACAGAACTACGGTTCTTCACAATTAACAAATCTTTCTCTATGCGTTCCAAATTAGGATTGCAGTCTTCTTATATGCAGCTCCTGCTGTCAGACAAGGATGTCATGACATCGGTCATAACATTCACTAACAAAACCTGTATTAGTTTAACATATATGCATCCTGCATAACACAATATAAATCATCCAGGAATGTTTTACCATAAAATGAAGCCAATTCAAAAACATCTACAAACACAATAACAACATCCATGGACAAATCTCAAACTTTCTCAAATGTGCATCAATTTCAGAAATTTAAGACACTAACATGCTTAGAATTTAACCACGAATCTAACCATGCTAATAACATTCATTTAAACACAACCAAACTTAATAATTTTCCAGAATTGAGTATGAACCCTAAAATCCAAAATTAAAGTTAAACTCTGGAATCAAACAATTACGCCCTAAAATGTTAGGGCTATGAATCCCTACATGATTTTAAACAGAATAGGAACAAGTTTTAATCAATTTGATGTTTAAAAAGTATGCATGAATTCAAGAAAGTTACCTTTGAAAATGGATTCGTGTAGCACAATTTAGAGGACCTGGGAGTGTATAAAGGATCTGGACACCTTCTATGAACCTCAGGGAAGCTTTTGCAATGCTCAAAAGTTCTTGGAAATGCCTTCAACTAACAACACGATTTCACCTTGAACTTGAAAAAGTTATGGTGATTACACTATGAAAATGGTGTTACAGATCAAATGTAGAGGTTTGGATAGCTTCTATATGATGTATAGAAGCTATCTAAACCATAAAGCCTCAAAAGGCACGAGTGGAATTGATTTTTGCAAGTTTGAGTTCAAAGGTTCTTTAATGGAAAATTAGAAAGGTGATTTCTGGTTATGGGCTGTTGGCAAGTGTTTAGATGTATGGTACAGCTTCTATATGATCATTAAAAGTTGTTTGGAGGGTTAACTTGGCTTGGAAGTGTTTGGTTTGAAAAATGGCAAGTTAAGACATTGAGAAGACCTTTAATGGAGGTTGAAAAATGATTTTTGCTCGAGGACTTTTGGTAGGTTAAAGAAGGTATGGACAGCTTCCAATGGTATTTAGAAGTTGTTCAAACTCTTGTTTGACACCCAGAACTTGTGGAACTCAAAATGACTCTTAAAATGCAAAGGTAAGAAAAGAGAGATTTTCAAGCTGATAAGTCCCTTGGAGAATTCTGGTGTAAATGATCCAAGAGGCAAGGTCCTCTATTTATAGAGGGAAAATTAGGGTTTGTGGATGGCAAAAGTTCAGAGTTTTATGTTCACATGTGACTTGTGTACCATCTTGCTTGTTTGTGAAGAAAAGAGAAAATTGTGTTTCCAATGGTACGGTACAAGCTCAAGCATGCTTCTATGACTTTATTGTGTTTGGAGAGCTTTCTTGTGGTGTTTAATTTGCTTTTGGTGCAGAGGAGACATGGGAGAGGCTCAAGGAGAGTGGACTTTGTGCATAAAGTCTCTTTATCAAAATGAAAGTGTGATCTTTATGCCATTAATGGAATGATCACTTTGATAATGTCTTAAACACTTGGTTTATAGCTCAAAAGCAAGTGTAATCTTCTGATTATGGTGCTTTGAACAAGCTATATCGGCTGCAAGAAAGGAATCTTTGCATTTGAAATGGTTTTGGTTCATAACTTCTTCATTTTCTTCATGTTCTTCTTCATTTTCAAGTGTTCAAGGTGCCATATTGACAAAATCATATCTCATGAATGGAGCCATGGATTTTCATGCTACTTAGATATTTGGAAAGCCCTTGCTACATACTTCAAATGAGTAGTTAAAAGTCTCCTCAAACTCTTTTTGGATCATTGAGAAAAATGACCATAAAGTTAAGAAAAAATCCAAGTAAAACACTTGAAAATTTCTGTCTTTGAAAAATTATCTTCTTAATTCCATATTGTAATACGGTGAACTGACTTTATTGAAATGTGCGGATAGCAAGAGTCGCCACTGACTTTTATTTTATCCAAATTAAATAGAAAGGCTAAAAGAACAGGAAAAAACCTTTTTAAAGAAAACAGGGTTCGGGGGGTAATTATGCAAAGGGAAGGTGTAAGGCACCCTTCGCATCCATGGTTTTCCATGGGCTCTTAATTGCTTTGCTCGTTTCAAAAAGAAATGTAGAAGAAGTGAATACAGACTTTAGCTCCTAAATGAGCGTAGCCATTTTGAAGGTTTATGAGAAAGAATAAGAAAAGGATTTTAGCCAGAGCAAGGCAATTAGGAGCAATTACCTTAATAATGTAGAAAATAGTTCTTTTAGCCTTTCAGGGTGAAAGGGTCTATCAATGCCATAAGAGGGCAGGAAGCCTTTCATTTGGAGGTTGAAGGGTCGTCACAATATCGTTCGCCATAAGACTGTCCCATGCCATAGAGAGGCAGGTAGTCTAAGGGAAGGATCAGAATAGCCTTTCGTAGGCAACCAGAGGATACCTCAGCCTTTCGTAGGCAACTTCCGAGGGACGAGATTATATTAGTGTATCGAAGGCAGCATCATTAGGGACCTATGACCTTTGTATTTATCGAGGCAACATGGCTGAGGTATCCTCGTATTCGAGGGACATGGCTATTCTGCAAAAAAACATAAGGCAACAAGGCAACAGGCAACAGGCAACAAGAGGGGTTACCAAAAAGTGTGCGTGGGTGCAACAATCACGTGATTAATTCAATATATTATCTTATAATTAGTTATTCTAAATTGATTCAAGGCTTGCACTCCCTAAGATTACTAACCACGCAATAGTATAAACAACATAATTAAAGCAATATGGGGAAGGGGAAAAAGAAACCAGCGGGAGAAAGGGAGAACGAAACCAGCGGGTTTGACATAAGTAATAATAATAAGAAAAATAAAAAAAGGTTAAGGTTTTAGGGTTACCGACTATTTGAGCTTTGGCGGTAGGCAAACCCTGAAAATGTGGGAAAAATGGAAACCAAAGGGCAGTGAGTGCATTATCGATTCATTGACAACTAGGGTTAATCATAATTTGAAAAACAAAGTAAAATAAAATAAAACAAATATTTAAGATAAAAATAACACTTAGCTTTTGATTTGATCTGATAGGGTTGGCAGTCAGAGGTTGCCTCGAGCATTGGCTCTAATCATCTGAGAATTGACAGAAAAAATGACAGACGGTGAGTGTATGGAAATTCTTTCATCAATAAGGCAGAGTAAATATTTAAAAAGAATAAAGGGGAAAATAATATTGCATAAGATATAAAAGAATAAAATTAATTGGGACTTAGCTTCGTGAAAGGCGTGTCGCGTAATCGGAAGGCATGTGAAAAGTCAACCCTGAAAGAGACACACAAAAAGTAATATTTTTAGTGTAGGGTTAATTCTTGTAAACCCTGATTCGGGCGTAAATTGAATAAAGCAACACAAATCGATTTAATCAATTGTTGGTTTTGCAACCTAATTAATTAAATCGGAGAAAGGAAAATTAATTAATCGGACAAAAAGCCTTCTCCTAATTTTTGCTAATTAAATCAAATTATCTTAAAACAAAACCAAATTATTATCATTAAAATAGGTTTATTAAATAATAATGATTTTGTAAGGATTTAATTAAACATTTTAAAAGGTTTTTTAAAACATAAACAAAATAAATAATGAATAAAGGAAAAGATCATAGAATAAATAATAATAAAGTAAATTTGAAAGAAACTTAGCTGGCGATTCGATGTTGCGCTTCTTTGAAGTCTATGGTGCGCCTTCAATTCAGTAACCACTGAATCTAGAATGGGGAGATCTAAGGGCTGAGATTGAGGATCCCATGGTGTATGCGCGCCACGTTCCACAAAGAATTATTACATGAGGGCTAATAAAGAATTTCAGTAAAATAGATGTCCCCTAGGGAGGATCGAACCCACGTTTTATGCATTCACAGCCTTGGGACGCCTCTTTCTACCACTAGGCCATTGATTATTCGCTGCTATCAGAACAACTACCAAACCATATATAGAAAATCAGATCTTATGAAATTTCAAACGCAAAAAGCTTGGCGCGCTGGTCCCTTCGTCTTCAACCTCAAAATTCTGGGTAGATGCAGGCCTTTACCCACGGACCTTAGACCGTCGCCATAGCCCCTGCAACAAAAAAAAAAACCACAAAACACACACAAAAACACAATACAACACCATGGATCGATTGGGTTCGTCCTTCCGAACATGATTAAGGCATTATCTCGGCCTGATTTCGCCTACATCAATAAACCCTAATTCAAAGCATTCAAACCTAACAATGGTGAATTACTATCTAAGCACGTAACGATCCAATTAAAGGCCCAGAAATCCTTAGAATATTATCACAAATAAATATACACCATCAAAATATGTTTATGCATCATGAATTAAAGCAATTGAATACAAAAAATACAATAAGCGAAATTACTTACCTTCACCGATTCTGGGCCTGCAAGTGTTTACGAATTATCAAAGTAACTTCAAGGATACCTAATGAACGTGTTTGCACCTTTGAAACCACCCCAAACTCAGAAATCGAATTTGAAGTTTCTTGAGTTTTTATGAACTTGAATTCGGTTCTTTTGGAGGCAGAATTTCGTGACCCCTGATCTGAGAGTGTTTGGGGCCTTTATAGAATGGTATTAGGTCACTAAAACATGGGTGAATCTTCCTTGAATCAAGAATTGAATTTGATTTGAAACTTGATTTTTATTCTTTCTAAAATTGGCCAATATTTGATCCAATCTCCCCCACTCTACTTTGCACGAATTTGGAATGATTGTGGGGTGTAATTGATGATTGGAATTAGTTGATAATCAAAATTAAATCAAATCTCTCCATAATTTCTTTAAATCTTTGATTTTCATCAATTTTTAATGAATAAAATTCACTTAAAAATCAAATAATAATCAAAATTTCGTGGCATTCAGATTTAATCCTCTAAATAACTTGGTAAGCAAGATTGGGCCATAAAAACTTGGGCCTCTTTACAAAAGAAATCAATCTGAGGCTTTTTATTTCACATTTTCCCTCTCAAATTTGTCCAACTTTGACAAGGCCTATCTCCCTCGATTTTTGAGGTATGGAGGAGTTATAGGACTTTTTAGAAACCTTGAAGAGTCCTCTAACCAGTGTTTTTGGTCCCTTGTCAAAATAATTTTCCATGCTCCTTGTGTGTGTTTTTGAAAAAAATGACTTTTGGTTGACTTTTGAAAAGGACCTATAATGTTTTGATCCATATCTCTCAGATGAAGCATTTTTAGACTTGGCATGTGAGAGACAAATTTGTAGAGAATCAAATTTCCTTCAAAACAAGCTTTGGATGGGAAATTTTGGATGTTCCATGTGAGAGTTATGGTTGGTCAAAGTTTAGTTGACTTTCTCCTAAAAAACCCTAATTTAGAAACTTTTGGAATTGTTGATTTCTGATCTTTTCTTGATGAACCATGATCAATTATTGATCAAATGGTGAATGATACTTCTAAATGAGGATGTTGATAAAAAATCAGGAGTTTTGACTATACTTTGACCACAGTTGACTTTTAGGTCAAATCAGTCGACTGTTGACTTTCTGAGCAACTGAGTGATCAACTATTTGAATTGAGCCCTGAATTTTGTCATGGAGATAGTGTGGAGTGTCATAGGCCATATGGGATGTCTTAGAACCATTGATTCATTGATTTTCCCTCAGAATAATAAAACCCTGGTTTCTGAGCCTTGTTTTAGGAGAGTGTGTCTTGGAGCTTTGTGTGTTGATTTGAGCTTGAATAGGGGAAATAGTATGGGAAAATTTTGGGGTATGACACATCTCTCAAAATAATCACTTTTTGCAAAAAGTTCCAATGTGATAAGTTGTTTTTTCTTTGCCAAGATCTACAACTTTCATGTTTGGAGATTTTTGAGTGTGTAGGCAAAATTTGGAGATACATGAATTAGGTCAAAATACACTTAAAAACCCTAATTTGACTTTTTGTTGACTTTTTGATTCTTGATGAATTCTTTGAATTTTCTTTGATCAAATGTCTTCAATATCCATATGATGATGATTTGGATCCTTAAAATTCCATGGTTGACTATTTTTCTCAAAAGTCAAAGGTTGACTTGCATAGTTAACTTTTTCTTGATGAACTGTAGTTTTGTGATTTTCAAATGAATCAAGCTCTCCTCTTCAAATGAATGATATTGATGGACTATAATGTTTATTTGGATACCCTTGAATCATATTTGGAGTCTTGGAACCATCTCCTGATTAAAAGTCAACCCTCCATGGAAATTAGGTCAAACCCTACTTTGAGCTTCTGATGAACTTGAAAGTGATTGATCTAGTATTGAAACATATTTAGGCTTTGATTTTGATTGGAGAACCCTTTGAATCGTAGAATAATTTTGGATTTCTTTGTGGGCCTCAAAACCCTAATTTACTCAACTTCTCCTTGATTAGTCTCCTATCTTGGGACACAAGCAACAAACAACAACTTTTGTAATTTTGGGTTAATAAGTGATAAATGCATGATGATTATAATGACAATGATGATCCTAATATTTAAGCTATGGTGGGATCTCAGTGGTCAAACATTGGGGTGCAACAAGTATTTGTGTGGAGACTAGTTGAGTGTAGACCTAATTGGTTGTAACACGATACTACATTCGAGCGAGTTTCTCTTGAGAATATTATTGGTTGGTGAGTAAATTAATTAAACAGATACTATTCTAAAGATGGAATGCAGACCTCCGGAACTTTTAGAACCCGTTCTACAAGTATAAAAACACCTTAGTACACACCTTGTGGTTGGGTAGACCCATGGCTCCATGCTCGTGACGTCGAACATTTGAACCTTGTTTATGTGATTTTATGTGACTTGGTGTGATCTTGATTGTGGTTGTTGCATTCATGCATCCAAAAAAATAGATTCTTTTATTTGAGTTTCAAGGAACTAAGAATTTCTATTTGCAAACTCACAAATATAGAGACCATGGAATCTAGAAGAAGGTTTACTCACAAGTATAGTTTCCCGAAGCTTAAGTTGGAAGAGTTGAGAAATTTAGCTACATTGGTTGTGGCTGGTGATGGTTTCGCGAAGTGTCATGGAAGACTTTTGTATATCTTATCCACCAGAGTTGAAGAGGGTCTTATTAACACTTTGGTCCAGTTTTATGATCTGATCTACCGATGTTTCACATTTCCTGATTACTAGTTGTTGCAAACATTGGAGGAGTATACTGATTTGGTTGGAATTCCTATTTCCAATAAAATCCCGTTTAGCGGTTTGGAGGAAATTCTTAAGACTAAGGAGATTGCTAGCATTCTTCACTTGAAGAAATCTGAGGTGGAAGCCAATCTCATCACCAAAGGAGGCAATATTAAGGGTTTTGATGCTAAGTTCTTGATAAGGAAAGCTAATTACTTTGCCACTTCTGGCAGCGTGGCTTCTTTTGAGGATATTCTAGCTTTATTGATCTATGGTTTGGTTCTGTTCCCTAACCTTGAGAACTATGTTGATGTTAACGCTATCCGGATTTTCATGATCAAGAACCCTGTTCCGACTCTCTTAGGAGACACTTATCATTCCATTCACCTGAGGACTGATAAGCGCAAGGGGACGATTGTATGATGTGCACCTTTGTTGTATAGGTGGTTTATTTCGCACCTTCCTAATAACCATGCTTTCTTGGACAACAAGGAGTGTTTGAGGTGGTCTCAGAGGATTATGTCGCTCACTAGTGCTGATATTGCATGGTATTCTCATGATCGTTTCTATACTAAGATTGTTGATAGTTGTGGTAAGTTCTCCAATGTACCCCTTCTTGGTACATAGAGAGGAATAAACTACAACCCTATTTTAGCTAGACGTCAGATGGGGTATCTTATGAATGACAAACCTGGTAGTCTCTTGGTGGAAGGATTCTTTTTCATGAATGAGAAGGATGAGAAGGGAATGAGGAAACAGATTAATCATGCTTGACACAACATCCGTATGAAGGGTAGAGAAGAACTTAGAAAGAAGGATTGTATAGCTAGGGAAGCGTATTGATCATGTCAATTCTATTGATCCTATTATTTCTGCTGATCCCGTTGATTATATTGTTCTTGTCGCTCCTATTGCTCCCATCACTCCTATCATTCCTGCTTAAGACTTTGAGGATTCTCAAGCTACTTATGACCGATTGAAGACTGAACGAGATGAGTGGAAGGAGAAATTTCATGCTTCTGATGTAGAGAAGTTGGAATTACTAAGACAATTGAAAGAAAAGGATGAATTGTTGTTTCAAAAAGATGTCTCGCTTCAACTAAAGGATGGTCAGATTCGTTAGAAGGATGCTCAAGTTGAGAAATCCAACAAGAGGAGGATAGTGCAAGAGGATTTATTTTCCTCTAGCATTGTGCCATTGCATGAGTATTCTGATGTTCCTGATGAATCAGGTGCTTAGAAGGGAATTATAAACAAGCTGATCAAAGAGAAGACCAAGATGCAAGAGTACTATAAGTCTAAGATCAAGAAACTTGTGGAAATGTTGCAGATCACCGTTGGGACTTCTTCCTGACTTTGCTAGGACTTAGATTTTTTTGTTTTAGATAGGATTATGAAATCATGTATTACAGTTGTAATCCTTTTATCTTTTAAGGAAATGAAATTTTAAGTTATTTTGTTTATGTTCCTTTGTGATGTTTGCAAATTGTTTATCATCATAAGGTTCCTTGAAACACAAATAATAAAAATAATACATCATTTGCGTTTTTGCATTTCATACATCATGTCGCATTTTGGGTCATACTTTCAAGAGTATTCCATAGGTCTTATTCTGTGTTCTTCATACAGAACCAAGTTGTCTCACCGGTATAATACCCGAGCTAACTGAAAAAAGAAGATGGAAGGACTCGAACGTGAGAACAGAGAGCTACGTGAAGAGGTTGTTACTTTGATGTCTGGAGTGGAGCGTCTCACCGCTCTAGTCGAGACACTGATGGCTGCTCAGAGTCAGAATCAGAATCAGGTTCCTCCTCCTTTCAATGCTCAAGCTCAAGGTCAGCCGCAAGGTCAGACTACTATGATTTCTGAGATTGTTTCTACAACCATTCCTGTAATTCCAAATGCTGCTCTTAATCAGCAATGTATGCCCAATGGGTATCTCTGGGGCATGCCTGAAGGTTATCTGTCTGCTCTTGAAATGACCCGTCCTTTGACTCCTATTATGGTCACTACACCTCCTATTGTTCACACTAGTCTGTTTGTCCCAGGGCCCAGTTATGATGCAGCACCAAGTGAGGGTTTTGAGTGTTCATGACTGAATGGATGGTTTTCAAGATTAATTTGAAGAATTGCAGAAAGAGATGAAAGCCCTTTGTGGGAAAGAATTGTTTGGAAAGAATATGCATGACCTCTGTCTTGTTCCCAATGTGAAAGTACTACCAAGTTCAAGTTGCCGGAGTTCGAGAAGTATAAGGGAAATTCATGTCCTCAGGCACATCTGGTGATGTGTGTAAGAAAGATGTCCACTCAAACTGAAGCTCAGCGTCTGTTGATCCATTATTTTTAAGATAGTTTGACTGGAGCTGCTTCCAAGTGGTATATGGGCCTTGATAGCACCCATATTCGCACTTTCAATGACCTAGCTGAGGCCTTTGTTTAGCAATACAAGTACAACGTGGACATGGCTCCTGACCGAGATCAGCTGAGAGCTATGATGAAAAAAGAAAAAGAATCATTTAAGGAATATGCTCAGAGATGGCGTGAAGTAGCTGCCTAAGTGAATCCTCTGATGGAAGAGAAAGAGATGACTAAGATTTTCCTGGAGACTCTTGGCCCATTTTACTATGAAAAGATGATTGCAAGTGCTCCTTTATATTTTACTGAAATGGTGGGCATGGGTGTTAGAGTTGAAGAAGTTGTGAGTGTAACACCCTTCTAAACCCCGCGGCAATTAAGAAAATAATCAGGGTAAAACATATAACCAAGGGTGCCACAATTAATTTAAACCAAATATGTGTCAATTGTCATGCCTTATTAGAAATGATTCACCAATTAAACCGCATCATGTTTAACACAGCGGAAAGTATACACCACCAAATCAAAGTAATGGAATAAAACCAAAACCACCAAAATAAAGTATACAACTCAAACTCTGACTAAATCGTTCCCTAGTGTTACACTATTAGAGCATGACTGACATGGCAACGAACTACTGGATGAGCTTTATAAGCTATCCCCACTGATCAATAGGCCGCTACTCCTCAATCTGAAAATGTCAACATGTAAGGGTGAGTCTCATTCGAAATTAATAAGTATTATGCATTCATAAGCAATAAAACATCATATAATTATTATTCACCCAATTATAACATGCATTTCGGATTCACAACAGATAATCAAATAATCACGCCAACAAACACATCACTGAACATAATACGCAATCCATTCAATCATACTATATCATTATGCACATGAATGAACTGACTCTATGCACGTGGTACCATACATGGGCTAAACCCATCCGACTGATCTATTCATCACCAAGATACAGCCCAACCGGCACAAATTCCACACAATGGGAATTATGCCCACCATTTGATCCTTAACATCACCGGGATCCATCACCAAAATACAAACGAATGAATGCACACATATGACATACTTATAACATCACCGATCTGATGCTTCGCATCGTCTCATTACAACTCACCATTTCATCACCAATAAGCATTCACATGTCTTAGAAATCATTCAATTATATCACACATAATCATATCAAACATCATCCAATTCACAATGGGAATCAAAACAGTTTCATCACCATACAACACATTACTACATTCACACACACTCACACATATATATATATATATGCACAATGCTACAATTCGTCGTTTTAGATTAAATTGAGATTTAAAAATAAAATCGGCCACTATCCATGTCACCAATTCATCATTTAAAGCTCTAAATCAGCTTCGCAACACCCAAAACGGCACGCGAATCGGATGTACGGTTTGAAAGTTATGAACTTACGAAAAAATTGTCAAAAATTGAATGATGAAAGCCGACACATAACTCTTTCAGGTCGACGCATAGAATTCCTTGTTAGACGATAGGAATGGTCTAGAGGGGAGTGAATAGACCACCTTTTTCCGACTTAAGAAAATTTTAATTTTTGAAACGTGACTTCCCTGAATCACTTAATCGTCTAAGAGCGATTATGTTATCGGGGATCGAATATGTGCATGATAACACGATTTTATATCATATA